>NC_057822.1:48830000-50030000 GCF_910594005.1 Cervus elaphus
CCAAACATCAAAGCAGATAATATCTTAAAGCTGCACTGGAAGTAAACTAATGTCATTTATAAACTGGAATCTTTTGTCAAACTGTCTAACATTTCCTTTGTGATCATATAGGCATATCCTGATTAGAATGTTCTTCGTAAATTTTAGCTTGGTGTAAAAACATCACAGAGCTTGTATTCTATCGCATACCCCCACACTGCGTTTGGACTTGGTTAGTAATGCCCTGCTTTTGAGCAATTTGTTTTTTACTTAGACTTTGGGTATATATGCTTAATACTAATTTAATTGGCTGTTCTCTTTCAAAATCTTCTTTTGAAGTAATTGATTGTCCACTAGATTGCAGCATCACCCCAGTTGGATATCCTAAAATTTTATGATGCAATAGAAACAGGAAGTCATAGCTAGTTTCTTGCAGGTAGTCTTGGTGATTTGGTGTTTTCAGTCATAGAAGTCTGTTTTCTTAAAGGGGAATGGAGTCCACCCTGTCCCCTCTTGTGTGAGTGAATTCGTTTGCTTACAGGGTTTCTGTAGGCAGAGTAATATGAATTAAGGTCTTCCTGACTTCGCTAGACATATTGCTTACAATCGAACTAATTACTGTTAAAAGCAAATTTACCAGAAAGTAAGCTCATTATTGGAGGTCACAATTTTATCATGGATCCTCACTGGTCTTGTGGATGAGGCTTAGTTGTGTTTTTATATTCCCTCCTCTGCAATTGATTTACTGAAATCGTAGGATTATCTATCTCATTGGCCTGTGGCCCACTGGTACGCCCTGCTCTGAAAATACACCAGGATGTGTTTATTGGTCCATGTTTTTTTCCTTAGAGCTTTGAGGTCATGAGTATGGATTAGGCTTGTGATTTTTGTGAATGTTTGGTTGGGATGCTGTTAATGGGAAATTTAGAGACAAATCAATGGCCTATTTCTAGTATCTGAATTGTGCTGAATGGCAAGAGTTCTGGGTGTAAACTTTATCCCTGGGTTGCTTCCCCTGGCTTTTCTTCACTGACTTCTTTTTAGCATGTTGAATTGTTGTACTGCAACATGCCATGAAAAACTTTGGGAATAAGAATAAGAATGAAGATGAATAAACAAGATTTTGTGTTATTTAAGTTTTTAATTGCTTAAATGATTATGTTGCTCTAAATTTTATGGGAAATAGAATTTAATTTTAGAAAGACAATAGTCTCTCAGTTGACTTCTGGTTCTTTTAAAATTAGTTTAATAAACTTGGATATACTTGGGGAAAGAGCATCTCAGTTATTAAACTTGACACTGTATAGAGATGAGCTGGTACTTTCTTACAGCTACAAAGCTGGTAGCTTTCAAATTTCAGCATTCATCAACACCAACTGGGAAACATGTGAACAGTCTGATTCCTGGGCCCCATCCCATGGTGGGTTAGGATTTGGGTTGAGGTCTAGAATGTGGTAGACACATTCTGTGATTGTCATATTCCTGATAGCTGCTTCTCCTGTCTGCCTTCTTCCTCATACTAATCTCCCAGAAAAAATGTTCTTCATGCTTAATTCCTACAGTCTTTCCCTTTTGGTTCTCCCCTCACCAGCCCCAGCTGTATTGAAATATAATCGACACATAACGTGTAAATTTAGGTGTAGAACATGTTGATTTGATATACTTATATATTGAAAAATGATTATTACCACTATAGCTAGCTAACACTTCCATCATGTGATATAATTGCCATTTCTTTTTTGTGATGGTAAAATTTACTATCCTTTTACACAGTTTCATATGTAATCACTGTGCTGTATATTAGATCCTCAAAACTACTTATTTATTTTAAAGCTGGAAATTTGTACATATATCTCCCTTCCCATCATCATGTATTTTTCTTATCTTTTTTTCCCTGCCCCTCTCTGTTGTTTTTAGGTCAGCTCAGATCTTTGGACTTTCCAGTTTTCCCCTCCCTGCTTCCCCCATTATCTAGGTTTTGTAACTAAGTGGTGGGACATCTCCAGTTTATTATCTAGGATTTCTAAGTCTGTGACTTTTAGGGTTTGAAATAGCTCAACTGGAATTCCATCCCCTCCACCTGCTTTGTTCCAGTGATGGTTCTTAAGGCCCGCTTGACTTCACATTCCAGGATGTCTGGTTCTAGGTGAGTGAGCACACCATTGTGATTATCTGGGTCATGAAGATCTTTTTTGTACAGTTCTTCTGTGTATTCTTGCCACCTCTTCTTAATATTTTCTGCTTCTGTTAGGTCCATACCATTTGTGTCCTTTATTGAGCCCATCTTTGCATGAAATGTTCCCTTGGTATCTCTAATTTTCTTGAAGAGATCTCTAGTCTTTCCCATTCTATTGTTTTCCTCTATTTCTTTGCATTGATCACTGAGGAAGGCTTTCTTATCTCTCCTTGCTATTCCTTGGAACTCTGCTTTCAAATGGATATATCTTTCCTTTTCTCCTTTGCTTTTAGCATTTCTTCTTTTCTCAGCTATTTGTAAGCCCTCCTCAGACAACCATTTTGCTTTTTTGCATTTCTTTTTCTTGGGGATGGTCTTGATCCCTGTCTCCTGTACAATGTCACGAACCTCTGTCCATAGTTCATCAGGCACTCTTTCAGATTTAGTCCCTTAAATCTATTTCTCACTTCCACTTATAATCATAAGGGATTTGATTTAGGTCATACCTGAATGGTCTAATGGTTCTCGCTACGGCATGCTGTGGTCCACGGGGTCGCAAAGAGTCAGACACGACTGAGCAACTGAACTGAACTGAACTGAAGTCTCTGACAGAAACCCAACCCAACTTGCCTAACCAAAAAGAGGAAAAAGAAAAGTGGCAGAACAGCCCAGGGGTGAGCCTTGTCTCAGGCACAGTGGATTGAGGCCGGAGTCAAAATATCGCTATCTCCCTGGTTCTCAGCCCAGCTGACCACCAAGGTCTCCATACCTCCAGAAGGCAAGGAGGAGAATACTTTCCTCTTTGAGTGGGAGAGAAAGAGAGGAGAAATACTGATACTTGTGATTCAAAATCTTTTCTTTATCCCAGTTACTTGTATATTACCACAGAAAGATTGATCATGTCAGAGAGTGAGTTTTTGGTTTACACTGGGATCTTTCTTTTAAGGAAAGAATTGAATTAATGAGGTATTGAATAAGTGCATAGTGTTTTGAGATTTTCCCTCAATTACAACCAGTTATAATTGATTTACATTTTAATGAAATTTTATGTTTGAAACTATAAGGCCATGATATTTTTATAAATTTAATAGTGTAACATTTTAAGAAAAAGTAAATATCTATAAACTGAATGGATTTTTCTTTGAATAGATTTTCATCCATTAATTAAAACGCAGCTTCTTGTAGCATATTGAATTTGGAGTAGGAATCCAATTTCTAAAAATTTAATAAGTTAAAATAATTTGACTCATTGAAACTAATGATTTTTTTCAGCATCTTTAGAAAAATGTTGGCAATTTTACTTAAAGTTATAGAACTTTATCTGATAAATAACCTAACTGAAATGGTGCTATGTTTATTTTGTAAGAATTGTCTATTCTATAGAAATGATTCCACCAACTTAAGCCTTGCTTCGTTCCATACTTGTTTCACTTCCATTGAAGAGTTTCCATGTCACTGATACTGCCCTGGACATCTTGGTGAAACTAATGGGAAGGGAAAGAAGTGGAACATATCAAGTTGCTTTGTGTAAGAACTTAATGACATGTCATTCTGAAGTTGGCTGGAGAGCTGTTAGGGTCCCTGAGGATTAGTTGTATACATCAAGGCATTTGAGCAGAAGAAAGCTGGTAGTTTAGACAGGTAAACTTCCCTGACTTGACATCACAAATTTCCTTCTTCCTCCCTGTATCTTCAAGGTAAGAAGCCAGCACTGTTTTCCTGTTAACATATATTGAAATGCCATGAAAACCAATCCCAACATTGACATGGGAGTTAGAACTTTACATCTCTTCCTACCACAGAATTTCTGTGTACAAACTTCCGTGTGCTTGCTTAAGGACAGTCCTAATACATATTCATTATCCTTTTAAAAAATGAATGGGTGAGAGGAGAAGAGCAAAAAGGATCTGATTTTTCTGATTTGTCCTGTTGTGGCATTGCTCCCATCAGCAAAGCCACTCTGAGGGGCCTCTTTATCATGCCTTCACATCACATGGTTGTCAGAGTCCATGGAGACTGTCTTGAGAGAGGGAACTTGCTGCTTCTTAGCAATATTATGGTTTTATGAAGTTGGCTTATAATAAATCTGTGGCTCATAACAAATGAGTAAATAATGACTTTCTGTGTCTGCAAAGCTCATAGTAGGTGGGCCGAAAATGAGAGTGAGAAGGCAGGGACGAGGCATGACAGGTCAGCTCAGGAACTCTCCTTTGGCAGCAGGAGGCTGCTTGACACCTGCCTTTAAGGCGCTGATTTTAAATCCTGGAAAGAGAAGATTTCCTCCCCACCCCGACACGGGTCTGTGGGTAAGCATGGGTACCAATGATGTGGCTCAGGTATAGTCGCCACAAGGAGCTGTGGCATATAGGAAGAGAACCAGGCTTTAGAGACCCAGTGTGGGCCTCAGCTGTGTCATCCACCAGCGCGGTGCTCTCATCTGGAGATGCAGGCTGCATTTACAGCTCCATCAGAGGGTGGTTATGGAGACAACATGGAGCGAGTGTGGTGACGGGGCACAGACCAGAGATACCAGAGAGGCAGGAGTCTTAAAGTGACTCCATTTACACTGGGGAGCCGGATTTCATAGTGATTAGGGGAAAGGGCGTAATCTCCACAAACCAAAGGTCAGATAATGGAAATCAGTTAAACTTACGTATAACGTTTAGGTTTTTAAAACATAATTATTTACTTTTTATTTTTGGCAGTGCTGGGTTTTGTTGCTGCGCCAGATGTGTCTGGTTGTGGCGGCTGGGGACTGCTTTCCAAATGTGGCGCGTGGGCTTCTCGTTGTTGGAACAGAGGCTCTAGGGTGCATGGGCTTTAGTCGTTGTGGCCTGCAGGCTTAGTTGCCTTGCAGTATGTGGGATCTTCATGGACCAGGGGTTGAACTGCTGTCCCTTGCATTGCAAGGCAGTTTCTTATCGATTGAACCACAAGGAAAGTCCCAACATTTAGTTTATAATTACAATTCAGTTTAGGTCAGTCGCTCAATTGTTTCTGACTCTTTGCCACCCCATGAACTGCAGCATACTAGGCTCCCCTGTCCATCACCAACTCCTGGAGCTTGCTTAGACTCATGTCCATTGAGTTGGTGATGCCTTTCAACCATCTCATCCTCTGTCGTCCCCTTCTCCTTCTGCCTTCAATCTGTTCCAGCATCAGGGTCTTTTCCAGTGAGTCAGCTGTTCGCATCAGGTGGCCAAAGTATTGGAGTTTCAGCTTCAGCATCAGTCCTTCCAATGAATATTCAGGACTGATCTCCTTTAGGATGGACTGGTTGGATCTCCTTGCAGTTCAAGGGACTCTCAAGAGTCTTCTCCAACACCACAGTTCAAAAGCATCAATTCTTTGATGCTGAGCTTTCTTTATAGTCCAACTCTCACATCCATACATGACTACCGGAAAAACCATAGCTTTGACTACGCGGACCTTTGTTGGCAGAGTAATGTCTCTGCTTTTTCTTATGCTGCCTAGGTTGGTCGTAGTTTTTCTTCCAAGGAGTGTCTTTTAATTTCATGGCTGCAGTCAACATCTGCAGTGATTTTGGAGCCCAAATATAAAGTCTGTCACTGTTTCCATTGTTTCCCCATCTATTTGCCTTGAAGTGATGGGACCAGATGTCATCGTCTTAGTTTTTTGAATGTTGAGTTTTAAGCCAGCTTTTTCACTCTCCTCTTTCACTTTCATCAAGAGACTGTTTAGTTCCTCTTCACTTTCTGCCATAAGGGTGGTGTCATCTGCATATCTGAGGTTTTTGATATTTCTCCCAGCAATCTTGATTCCAGCTATTGCTTTATCCAGCCCAGCATTTTGCATGATGTACTCTGAGTAGAAGTTAAATAAGCAGGGTGACAATATACAGCCTTGATGTACTCCTTTCCCAATTTGGAAACATGTTGTTGTTCCATGTCCTATTCTAACTGTTGCTCCTTGACCTACATAGAGATTTCTCAGGTGGCAGGTCAGGTGGTCTGGTATTCCCATCTTTTTTTTTTTTTTTTGTCTGTCATATTCTTTTTTTTTTTTTTAAATTAATTAATTAATTAATTTATTTTTTCAGTGGGTTTTGTCATACATTGACATGAATCAGCAATAGATTTACACGTATTCCCCATCCCGATCCCCCCTCCCACCTCCCTCTCCACCCGATTCCTCTGGGTCTTCCCAGTGCACCAGGCCCGAGCACTTGTCTCATGCATCCCACCTGGGCTGGTGACCTGTTTCACCATAGATAATATACATGCTGTTCTTTCGCAACATCCCACCCTCACCTTCTCCCACAGAGTTCAAAAGTCTGTTCTGTACTTCTGTGTCTCTTTTTCTGTTTTGCATAAAGGGTTGTCGTTACCATCTTTCTAAATAAAAGAATATGACAGACAAAAAAAAAAAAGAATTTTCCATAGTTTGTTGTGATCTACACAGTCAAAGGCTTTGGTGTAATTAATAAAGCACAAATAGATGTTTTTCTGGTGTTGTCTTGCTTTTTCTATGATCCAACATGATCCAAAATAGCTTTTCCTATAATCACAGACATGGCCTACTTACTAGAGTGAAAAAAGGAAAAGTGAAGTGTTGATATTTTTAGAGGGTTGGGGGAGTTAATGTTTTCAAAAAAAATTGTATAATACATAATATGATATTTGTCAAACCTCTTGATGAAAGTGAAAGAGGAGAGTGAAAAAGTTGGCTTAAAACTCAGCATTCTGAAAACTAAGATCATGGCACCTGATCTCATCACTTCATGGCAAATAGATGGGGAATCAATGGAAACAGTGACCGACTTTATTTTTTGGGCTCCAAAATCACTGCAGATGGGACTGAAAATGAAATTAGAAGATGCTTGCTCCTTGGAAGAAAAGCTATGACCAACCTAGATAGCATATGAAAAAGCAGAGACACTGCTTTGCCCCCAAAGGTCCATCTAGTCAAGGCTATGGTTTTTACAGTAGTCATGTATGGATGTGAGAGTTGGACTATAAAGAAAGCTGAGCGCTGAAGAACTGATGCTTTTGAACTGTGGTATTGGAGAGGACTCTTGAGAGTCCCTTGGACTGCAAGGAGATCCAACCAGTCCATCCTAAGGGAAATCAGTCCTGAATATTCATTGGAAGGACTGATGCTGAAGCTGAAACTCCAATACTTTGGTCACCTGATGTGAAGAACTGACTCACTGGAAAAGACCCTGATGCTGGGAAAGATTGAGGGCAGGAGGAGAAGCGGTGACTTCAGATGAGATGGTTGGATGGCATCACCAACTCAATGGACATGAGTTTGAGCAAGCTCCGGGAGTTGGTGATGGACAGGGAAGCCTCATGTGCTGGAGTTCATGGTGTCTTAAAGAGTCGGGAATGCCTGAGCGACTGAACTGACTGACTGAACCAATCATGAAAGTCATATTATAAGAACTGTCCCAGGCTGCTATCAGCCTTCCCGTGGCCTCTTTTTAATCTTATGACATTCAAATTGCACTTAAAATTTTCTCCTTCATTTATCAACTATTCTAACTTTGCCAGACCCTTCATTATCAGTGGTTTAGCATATGATTCTAGTTCTTCAAAATCATTTTAATTGACTTTTATAAAATTCCGAGTCTTTTATCAGTTTATGCAGTTTCTCTTTGCATCAATTTATTGTTGGAACATCTGAATTTCAGTGAGGGACCAACTGAAAGAAATATAAGTGGCAGGGATCAATTTTAAATGAATGGAGACTCATATAAAAAGTCTTAAGTTTTTTGTTTTGTGAAACTTTTGCATTCTTCTTCAGTTTCTTAATAGTGTGTGACTGCATAGATTACCTAGGTAGAAAGGATTTTTTTCTTTGTCAAAAAACATTGGAGACTATAGTGCTATGAAAATGTAGGTAGTCCTTTTGGGAACAGTTTCAAAACAGTTTTTATCTTAATACTTGAATCAAAATTAAGCTTGGTGTCAATAAGCAGGGTCATGATATAGAATACAACTATTTATCATCCACATACTAAATATTCATTTAAGTTTTTGATTCTTTCAGATCGTTCTATATACCATGGAAATCTTGGGTACTGGTATTATTATTTTATTTTTAACAGAAGTAATAGATGATTTACAGTATTATGTTAGTTTTAGGTATATAACATAGTGGTTCAATATTTTTATAGGCTATATAACACTTAAAGTTATTACAATACAATGGCTGTATTTCCTTTTACTGTAAAATATATTCTTGAAGCTTATTTATTTTATACATAATAGTTTGTGTCTCAATCCCCTACGTATATCTTGCCACTCCCCACTTCCCTCTCTCCACTGATTGCCACTAGTTTGTCCTCTATATCTGTGAGTTTATTTTGTTTTAATAATTTGGTTCATTGTTTAGATTCCACATATAGTTGATAATATACAGTATTAGTCTTTTTTGGATGGCTATTGTGGCTAAATCTAAAGAAAATTCAACATTTATTTATAGTGTTGTTTAGTAATTTCATATTCTTATTTTCTTATTAGTAGGAGTCAACTCTGTTCATGTATTTGAAAAATATTTATGAAAATTATTATTTTATACAGGATATAGCATGTAAGAGAAAGAGTAATTTGTCCTCAAAGACATGGCAAGACATGTCCTCAAAATCTGGCAAGACATGAATATTTATGATTAGATTCTGAGGCATTGTGAAGTACATGAGATACGAATGGTATACAAAGACTGCTAGAATTCAGTAGTAGGAATGCTGCCTTCTGTCTCTGCGTTCTTCAAGATGAAAGTGGTCCTAAGGCCTTGAAGATGGAGTAGGTGCAGGAGGTGGAGAGGATAGCATGAGCAATGCTGGGCACGCTGTAAGCATTTTCATGAGGAACAGATAGTTATCCTTCTATGGAGGAACTTTGTAAAGAGCTTTGTGTTTGTTTATAGTAGTATAAAGAAATCCACTAAAAACCACCTTCCTTTCTCCACCGTGAACCCCCAGAAACACCATTCAAATCCATGCTGTTCTCACCTCTCACCTGCAGTATGCAATGGCCTGCTAACCTCAGGTCTCAGCTTAATCAGTTTAATTGTCACTACCTGTGAGAAGCCTGTCCACTCACCCTGCCTAAACCTGGTCCCACTCCTACCCCTTTTTCACTTCTCTTGTAGCCCTTTAATTATGTGTTTTACTTGATTGGGAGTATTGTCACTGAAAGAGTGCTATGGGGAGAGACTAGATGGATTGTCTGGGGGAAAATACAAGCATTGGAGAGGTCTTTTATTTTTTTTTATTTTATTTTTTCCATTTATTTTTATTAGTTGGAGGCTAATTACTTTACAATATTGTAGTGGTTTTTGCCATACATTGACATGAATCAGCCATGGATTTACATGTGTTCCCCATCCCGATCCCCCCTCCCACCTCCCTCCCCATCCCATCCCTCTGGGTCTTCCCAGTGCACCAGCCCTGAGCACTTGTCTCATGCATCCAACCTGGGCTGGTGATCTGTTTCACCCTTGATAGTATACTTGTTTCAATGCTATTCTCTCAGAACATCCCACCCTCACCTTCTCCCACAGAGTCCAAAAGTCTGTTCTGTACATCTGTGTCTCTTTTTCTGTTTTGCATATAGGGTTATCATTACCATCTTTCTAAATTCCATATATATGTGTTAGTATACTGTATTGGTGTTTATCTTTCTGGCTTACTTCACTCTGTATAATGGGCTCCAGTTTCATCCATCTCATTAGAACTGATTCAAATGAATTCTTTTTAACGGCTGAGTAATATTCCATGGTGTATATGTACCACAGCTTCCTTATCCATTCGTCTGCTGATGGGCATCTAGGTTGCTTCCATGTCCTGGCTATTATAAACAGTGCTGCGATGAACATTGGGGTGCACGTGTCTCTTTCAGATCTGGTTTCCTCAGTATGTATGCCCAGGAGTGGGATTGCTGGGTCATATGGCAGTTCTATTTTCAGTTTTTTAAGGTGGAGAGGTCTTTTAAGAAGTGATGGCCAAGACTTCCCTGGTCGTCCAGTGGTTAAGATCCCATGCTTCCATTGCAGAGGATGTGAGTTTATTCCCTGATTAGGGTACTGAGATCTCACAGACCAAGTAGTGTGATGAAAAAATAAAAATAAATAAATAAAAAATATGCTAACGTCATTAAAAACTTTACAAAAAGAAATGATGGCCTAGATCTGGTCTGATGTGAATTTGACTTAGGGCTGTTGTGGCAATGGGAATGGAAGAAAGTACCTGTGGAGTATAGAGTATTTGTAGTTAATCTCAAAACAGTTAAACCATATCTTAATTATTTTCTCTTACTTTTCTGGCTGCATATCCAGTGGTTTAATACTAAATCAACAGCTTGAAAGCTCTGTTGGACTCAGTCTTTAAAATTAACAACTTTTGGAACTTAAAATTATGTCTGTTTTTATCTACCCCTTTCCCAGTTTTATAGGTTGGCTATTATTACATTTGGATCATAACATATTTGCTAAAATTGTGGGGAGAAGAGCCTTTTTCTAAAGGGCAGCAGCCTGGAGGAAAAATTGCACTTCCTGATTCTTCATGACCCAGTTAAATACGATGGTGTGATCACTCACCTAGAGCCAGACATCCTGGAGTGTGAAGTCAAGTGGGTCTTAGGAAGCATTACTACAAACAAAGCTAGTGGAGGTGATGGAATTCCACTTGAGCTATTTCAAATCCTAAAAGATGATGCTGTGAAAGTGCTGTACTCAATATGTCAGCAAATTTGGAAAACTCAGCAGTGGTCACAGGACTGGAAAAGGTCAGTTTTCATTCTAATCCCAAAGAAAGGCAATGCCAAAGAATTCTCAAACTACCTCACAATTGCACTCATCTCACACACTAGTAAAGTAATTCTCAAAATTCTCCAAGCCAGGCTTCAGTGATATGTGAACCGTGGATTTCCAGATGTTCAAGTTGGTTTTAGAAAAAGCAGAAGAACCAGAGATCAAATTGCCAACATCCGTTCGATCATTGAAAAAGCAAGAGAGTTCCAGAAAAACATCTATTTCTGCTTTATTGACTATGCCAAAGCTTTTGACTGTGTGGATCACAATAAACTGTGGACAATTCTGAAAGAGACAGGTCTCTGAACGAGACCACCTGACCTGCCTCTTGAGAAACCTGTATGCAGGGTCAGGAAGGAACAGTTAGAACTGGACATGGAGAAACCGACTGGTTCCAAATAGGAGAAGGAGTACGTCAAGGCTGTATATTGTCATCCTACTTATTTAACTTATATGCAGAGTACATCATGAGAAACACTGGGCTGGAAGGAACACAAGCTGGAATCAAGATTGCCGGGAGAAATATCAATAACCTCAGATATGCAGATGACACCACCCTTATGGCAGAAAGGGAAGAAGAACTGAAGAGCCTCTTGATGAAAGCGAAAGAGGAGAGTGAAAACGTTGGCTTAACGCTCAACATTCAGAAAACTAAGATCATGGCATCTGAACCCATCACTTCATGGCAAATAGATGGGGAAATGGTGGAAACAGTGGCTGACTTTATTTTTCTGGGCTCCAAAATCACTGCAGATGGTGATTGCAGCCATGAAATTAAAAGATGCTTGCTACTTGGAAGGAAACTTATGACCAACCTGGACAGCATATTAAAAAGCAGAGACATTACTTTGCCAACAAAGGTCCGTCTGGTCAAGGCTATGGTTTTTCCAGTGGTCATGTATGAATGTGAGAGTTGGACTATAAAGAAAGCTGAGCGCCGAAGAGTTGCTGCTTTTGAACTGTGGTGTTGGAGAATACTCTCGAGAGTCCCTTGGACTACAAGGAGATCCAACCAGTCCATCCTAAAGGAGATCAGTCCTGGGTGTTCATTGGAAGGACTGATGGTAAAGCTGAAACTCCAGTACTTTGGTCACATGATGCAAAGAGCTGACTCATTTGAAAAGACCCTGATGCTGGGAAAGTTTGAGGGCAGGAGGAGAAGGGGACTACAGAGGATGAGATGGTTGGATGGCATCACTGACTCAATGGACATGAGTTTGGATAGGCTCCGGGAGTTGGTGTTGGACAGGGAGGCCTGGCGTGCTGCGGTTCATAGGGTCGCAAAGAGTCAGACACGACTGAGCGACTGAACTGGACTGAACTGAACTGATACTTTAACACCTGAAAAGAGGACGTGAGGGACAGCTTCAGTCAGCCCAAGCTCTCTGTTGAATGCCCTGAAATCATTTATTGGTAGGCTGTATAGGAGGGTTTTTTCTGTTCTCAATCATTTTCTTAGCACATCCTTGATGAGTAAGCTAGCATTGGGTTATGTATGGGTTTATGTATGATAAGCAGTGAATAATGAATATCCTTTCTCTTAGCAAGTAGGCACTGTGAACAGCCACTGGGGAGGGGTCTTAGTTGAGAATTTGATGATAACTTTCTTCATCTCCGGCTTCCCTGGTGACTCAGCTGGTAAATAATCTGCCTGCAATGCAGGAGACCTGGGTTTGATCCCTGGGTTGGGAAGATCCCCTGGAGAAGGGAACGGCTCCCCACTCCAGTATTCTAGCCTGGAGAAGTCCATGGACTATATAGTCCATGGGGTTGCAAAAAGTCAGACATGACTGAGCGACTTTCACTTCTTCATGTCAGGTGACACCTTGCCTTTTGGGGTCTAATGGCTTACTGTTTTCTCTTCCCAGACCTCTCACATCTGTGCTTATTGCAGACACATTATATTTTCTTTAGTGTCTCTTGACATAAATATAATTCACCCCACTTTGTTTTCCTCATTTATATAGTAAAACACAAATAGAATTTGAAGTATATAATATATGTATATGTGTTGTGTATGCATATGCATGTGGTGTATTTGAAGGAATTTGAAGGGTTAACAGAGATGTTAGTCATTATTATTATTTTTTTTCAGTCTAAGAAGTTAAAATCTGAGGTTGCATTTCCAGTCTGTAAAAATCTTTTCATAATGAATATTTTCAGTGTTTGCTGTTCAGGTGAAGTTTAATAATTGACCTCCAGATTCTTTAACAAACATTTCAAATGAAAACACTTGTTTAATGTATTTGTCATCTGCTGCTGTCTTTATCTTCTAAACAAAATCTGCTGCTTTTGGAAATGAAATTGTATATACTAAGGCGTTTTGCAATTTGTGTAGTAATTATAACTCTCTCGACCTCTGGAATAAAGGTGATTTTGTTTTTGATTGTTGTTTAAGCAGATGTCTGTTAATGCGAGAGAGAAACCTATTGCAGACCTAATCATAATTAGATGAGGAGGGTGTTCCCCCCCCACCCCCAGGAGTGTTATATCATGTTAAATTGTGTCCTTTGGGAATGGGACATAGAGCCTCGCAGAGGCTCACAGTGGGGTGGATTGTCTAAGGAGCTTTAAAGGACCAGCTGTCTTTTGAATAAATATGGTGACTACTAATCAGTTTCCCTTACCATTAGCTTTATCTACTAAAGTTTTTCATGGATGACAGTCCAAAGAAAATTTGTCTTTCTTATTGCAAAAAACATAGGTATGAAACCAAGACACCAGTGAAGAATTCTTAGATATCAACAGAAAATATGAAGCAGTTGTTACCTGTTGTTTGAGTAACACTGATTTTCCCATAAGAGAAGATTGCATTGAAATGTGGTAGTTATAAACTAAAATTTTAACTGTAGAGTAGTTTAATTTTTAAAATTTTTATGCAACTTTGCAAATTTATTTCTACATGGTATTTGATCTTGTTTATTATGGAGACATAAACTCTTAAAAAATACACTACTTTTATTATAAGGGAAAAATGAAGTTTTCCAATGCAGGTTTGGTAATGATTACAGTGATTAGCCTCATTGTAATCTCAGCATTTTTATTTTATTTCTTTTCCACTAATCCAAGTTATGTAGAGTAAAACATCTGAGTGAGGTTTTTAAACACTGAGCTGATTCCTTTAGAGATATATTGGCATAGTTAATTGTAACTAATAAATTCTAAGACCATTACTAAGCAGAAACTTGCATTTGAGTGTTTGTTTTGTCCCTGGCCTCATAATAACTAGCAACCCAGGCCCACCTTCACGAGAGTCTTTGGGACACAGTTACTGAGATGTATTGCTTTTATTTTAAACACCCAAAGTAGTATTGATTTTCTCGGCCTCATCAATGCCTCTGGGATTCTGTTTTCAGTTAGATTGAAAAGCCAGAATTGAGTCTTAATTTGCTCCCTCACTTTTATCCCGTATATCCAATATGTCACGAAGTTTTGGGGCTCGCTCTTTGAAATACTTCTGATTTACTGTGTTATTACTTTGAAATATTGCTGTAAAATGAACTGAATTCTTTTCTTAATGAAATCTATTCTTAACACTCAGTGCTAGATGTCTTAACTAATCAGGTAGCTTTTAACTGTTTTCCTCTTCTCTGTTTTCTTCCTCTTAAAATCAGTCCTTTATAAGCTTTCAGATTAACTTTCTCATGCTTTCTCATGCTTAAATTTCATATTTTGATTCTTCTGCTTAAGATCCTGGAATGGCTCCCTGCTCACTGGTGAGGTTCCAAGTATATTACTTCACATTCTTTGCCCAGGTTTTTTCTGATCTTCTTTTCTCTCCCTTATCTCACATCACACTACACGCAGCAACTGGCTTGAAACTGCTGGCTCTAAAAGTTCCTTTAAAGTGGGTGGTTTGGAAGTTGGAATTAACTTTGTTTTTAAATAGAAACAATTCCTTAAGAGCTGTGGTTGAGTTCCTTTTAGAATTCAAAATGTAAATATATTTCTGTGTATGGTGTTAGAAAGTGTTCTAGTTTCATTCTTTTACAAGTGGTTGACCAGTTTTCCCAGCACCATTTGTTAAAGAGATTGTCTTTTCTCCATTGTATCTTCTTGCCTCCTTTGTCAAAGATAAGGTGTCCATAGGTGTGTGCATTTATCTCTGGGCTTTCTATTTTGTTCCATTGATCTATATTTCTGTCTTTGTGCCAGTACCATATTGTCTTGATGACTGTAGCTTTGCAGTATAGTTTGAAGTCAGGCACATTGATTCCTCCAGTTCCATTCTTCTTTCTCAAGATTGCTTTGGCTATACGAGGTTTTTCATATTTCCATACAAATTGTGAAATTATTTTTCTAGTTCTGTGCAAAATACCGTTGGTCACTTGATAGGGATTGCATTGAATCTATAGATTGCTTTGGGTATATACTCATTTTCACTATATTGCTTCAACCAATCCATGAACATGGTATATTTCTTAAAGATCTAAATGTAAGACCAGAAACTATAAAACTCCTGAAGGAAAACATAGGCAAAACACTCTCTGACATATATCACAGCAGGATCCTCTATGACCCACCTCCCAGAGTAATGGGAATAAAAGCAAATATAAACAAACAGGGCCTAATTAAACTTAAAAGCTTTTGCACTACATAGGAAACTATAAGCAAGGTGAAAAGACAGCCTTCAGAATGGGAGAAAATAATAGCAACCAAGCAACTGACAAAGAATTAATCTCAAAAATATACAAGTAACTCCTGCAGCTCAATTCCAGAAAAATAAATGACCCAATCAAAAAATGGGCCAAAGAACTAAACAGACATTTCTCCAAAGAAGACATACAGATGGCTAACAAACGCGTGAAAAGATGCTCAACATCACTCTTTATCAGAGAAATGCAAATCAAAACCATGATGAGGTACCATCTCATGCCAGTCAGAATGGCTGCTATCCAAAACTCTACAAACAATAAATGCTGGAGAGGGTGCGGAGAAAAGGGGACCCTCTTACACTGTTGGTGGGAATGCAAACTAGTACAGCCACTATGGAGAACAGTGCGGAGATTCCTTAAAAAACTGGAAATAGAACTGCCATATGACCCAGCAATCCCACTCCTGGGCATACACACCGAGGAAACCAGATCTGAAAGAGACACGTGCACCCCAATGTTCATCACAGCACTGTTTATAATAGCCAGGACATGGAAGCAACCTAGATGCCCATCAGCAGACGAATGGATAAGGAAGCTGTGGTACATATACACCATGGAATATTACTCAGCCATTAAAAAGAACACATTTGAACCAGTTCTAATGAGGTGGATGAAACTGGAGCCTATTATACAGAGTGAAGTAAGTCAGAAAGAAAAACGCCAATACATTATACTAATACCTATATATGGAATTTAGAAAGATGGTAATGATAATCCTTTATGCGAGACAGCAGAAGAGACACAAACGTCTGCAGAACCTCTGTTTTTCATTTTGTTTCTTCCCTCTCATATCTTCTTCCTTGCTTGCTTCTCCATAACCATCCTTGCAGTTAGGATGTATGAATGCTTTTCATACATTTCTTCTTTTCCTCTAATCCTTTAAGACTTAACCTCAGATCTCCTTCAGCCAATCTTTTGTCTTGCAGATCTTCAGTTTTCTCATCTGAAAACAGAGATGATAGCATTTTTCCAACTTAATTCATATTATTTTGGGGTCTCACTTGAGATGATAGAAGTGAAAATGTTTTGAAAACTGTAAAATATTTTATAAATATTCTATTACTGTCACTTCCTGATGCCCCATGAGCATTTACTAGCTCTATCACATACTTGGGGGACAAATTGTACATGTACATGAAGTGTCATTAATATCAGGTTGAATTCTTTCATTTGTGAATTATTTGATTTTTCCTCTCAAAGTTCTTGAAGAGTAAGGGCTGTGTTACATGCCTTAGGGAAAGAAAAGGAAGAATTTGAAAGGAAACCTTACTGTCTTTACTGTTTGGTATACTCTATAGTTTTATGCCAGTCATAGATGCTTCATTCATTTTTTTTTTTTCAGAGTTCAGTTAGGCTAGCAAATTCACACATTTCTAGCTTATTTTTGCTTTTCCACTAAAAATAAATGTTATTTATTCATTTTCTTTTGACCTGTCTCTTGTTTTCTCTCTTTGTAAAAATGAAACTGCTCAAGGTAGGGACTTGATCTTTTCCTCTGTTTTATCTTTAATGCCTTTCACAAGGGAGGTACTCAATAAAAGTTTGTTGAATGTGTGAATAAATGAATGAACCCAATAATGATGAGAAAATAAAATTTCAACCTTTATCTCTGGCTGGAGGACCAGAGAGTGGCCCTTGTCAGGCCATTGCTATAGGGCTAAGACTTGGGCTTCAGGATAGCTTTTCCTCATTGCCTACAAGGCTCTTTTTTTCTTTCTGTTTTTGGGACTATGCTGTGAATAATTGAGGGTGCTGATAATCTACTCTCCCAATAATTGTGGGGATCAAGGGAGTATTAAAATCAGTACTTCTTGGTATAATTAAAGTAGAATGTAGTCACTAACATTATTAATATTAATAGTTAAAGACAATTGAGCACTTATATGCCAGGCACTGTTCTAAATGTTCTACCTGTACTGATTCATTTAGTTTTCTCCAAAATTCTGTGTTGGAACCAGGTGTTATTATGTCTCTGTTGTACTGATGGGAAGATGTAAGCACAGAGAGTTAAAGTAAATTTTTCAAGATGACAGAGCAACTTAATAATAGAGAGATGACTGAAACCCATAATCAGAGTTTGGAACTTATTCTTTTTTCCATTGTGTTTTACCTATCTCTCTGATTAAATAGAGGTCATTAAAAAATAACATAGTTTTCGTATACATCCCTTTTCCCCCCTTTTTTCAGGTGTAATTTTCAGGTGTTTTTTGTTGTGGCTTAAAGTAGTAAAGATTCTGGCCTATTTCTTACAGGGAAATCGCTTAGTTACGTACAGCCTGCATTTTCTATTTGACTACAGTGTGTTAGGAGTTAATTATTTATGGTGCTTGTTGAAGCTGATGTGGTGCCGAGCTCACTCTGGGTTCACAGACAAAGAATGGCCTGTTGAAATTCACTAAAATGAAAATTTCATGAAACCTCACATTAGAGGTTGGCCTGAATTTTAGGCTTCATGGATTTGAAGTTGTGTAACAGTTATGGGTTATATGATGTCAGAGTTACTATATACTGCATCAGAAAGCAAGCGCTAAATTTGTGAAGAGGAGTATTAGTTTAAATTAATGAAGAGGAGTATTAATTTAAATTTATGAAGAGGAGTATTAGTTTCTCTGTTCACTTTATTTCTGTCCTTTTTACACAGGACATCTCGCCCACCAATCCCAGTGATTTTTTAAATTCAAGTATAGTGCTAAAAGTGTGAGATCAACTTTATCACAGAAATTAATTGAATAAATATATTTGCAAGTACTGTGACCTTGGCAGTGGCAGAATTTTCCCCTTCACCCAAGTGTTTGTGAAAATGGATGAGGGGATGGGAGAAATTAGGGAACCCTTCTCTTTTCTTCCCTTGGCCCAGGTATCCAAGATTATTAGTTAATAATGTAAACATTGAACTCAGGATTACTTTATTTTTAATGGAAGTTCTTGTTGACATTCTAGAACACCTTATAGGAGTGGTCTTTTGAAAAGATGTAATATGTTGAAGAGGCCAGCACGTACTGGGGATGCAGAATAAGTGTTAAATCCATAAACCTATTGATGAATGTAGTAGTCATGAAAGAGGTAGTGAAGAAGAGAGCTGTGTAGAGCCTATGGCTCTACATAGAGCCATACATAATTTCATGGCTACAGTCACCATCTGCAGTGATATTGGAGCCCAAGAAAATAAAGTCTGTCACTGTTTCCATTGTTTCCCCATCTACGTGCCATGAAGTCATAGGACCAGATGCCATGATCTTCGTTTTTTGAATAAAGTTCAGAGGTCTTGGAAAGAATCTCTGTTAGAGTCTGGCAGTGGAGAAGAAACTGGGTATCTATGACTAGACTCAAAGTGAGCCAGCAGGGGGCTGAATCTAAGTTCAAACAGGAAAGGCTTTGTTCTCTTAGATGGGAGCCAAAGGAAATAACTTATCATGATCTAGATGGTAGAAATATTGTGGACCAGCTAGAAATCAGGGGTGGCTATGGGCAGGCCCAGAAAAGGGACTCAAGGTGTTAAGTCATGAGTATCTTGGAGATAGTAAGGAGTGTCTCCTAGGAACTTAACGGGTATCTTGGAGAAGGATGCTCACTGGTCACTGATCTGCTTATTCAACATTTATTGATACCTACTTTGTACTACCTACTGGTACAAATTGGGAAAGGAGTACGTCAAGGCTGTATATTGTATTGCTACTTATTTAACTTATATGCAGAGTACCTCATGTGAAATGCTGGGCTGGATGAAGCATAAACTGGAATCAAGATTACCTGGAGAAATATCAGTAACCTCAGATATGCAGATGAAAACACCCTTATGGCAGAAAGCAAAGAGAAACTAAAGAGCCTTTTGATGAAAGTGAAAAAGGAGAGTGAAAAAACTGGCTTAAAACTCACCATTCAAAAATGAAGATCATAGCATCCGGTCTCATCACTTCATGGCAAATACATGGGGAAACAATGGAAGAAGTGACAAACTTTATTTTCCTGGGCCCCAAAATCACTGCAGATGGTGACTGCAGCCATGAAATTAAAAGATGCTTGCTTGGAAGAAAAGCTATGACCAACTTAGACAGCATATTAAAAAGCAGAGACACTACTTTGCCAACAAAGTTCTATCTAGTCAAAGCTATGGCTTTTCCAGTGGTCATGTATGTGAGAGTTGGACTATGAAGAAAGCTGAGTGCCAAATAATTGATGCTTTTGAACTGTGGTGTTGGAGAAGACTCTTGAGAGTCCCTTGGACTGCAAGGAGATCCAACCAGCCCATCCTAAAGGAAGTCAGTCCTGAATATTCATTGGAAGGGCTGATGCTGAAACTGAAGCTCCAATACTGTGGCCGCCTGATGCGAAGAACTGACTGACTGGAAAAGATCCTGATGTTGGGAAAAATTGAAGGCAGGAGGAGAAGGGGATGACAGAGGATAAGATGATTGGATGACGTCACCAGCTTGATGGACACGAGTTTGAGCAAGGTCTAGGAGTTGGTGCTAGAGGGGGAAGCCTGGCATGCTGCAGTCCATGGGGTTGCAAAGGGTCGGACACAACTGAGTGACTGAACTGAACTGTTTACTAGGCACTGTTGGAAACGCTGGGGATGAAGCAGTGAGCAAACAGATGAATTTGTGAAGCTTACATTCTTTTTTTTTTTTAAATTCTCAGCTTTATTGAGGTATAATTGATAATACAGTTGTAAGATATTTAATGTTTGCATCATGATGATTTGATATTCATGTACATTGTGAAAGGATTCCCACCATCCAGTTAATGAACACCTTTATCACCTCATTTATTATTTTTTTTGATAAGTACATTTAAATTCTGCTCTCTTAGCAAATTTCAATTATATAATATGGTGTTATTAACTGTAGTCATTCATCATTCACTTTAGCTCCTCAAACCTTATTCATCTGAAAATTGAGCGTTTGTAGCCTTTACCAACCTCCCCGTTATTCCCATCTTGCAGCCCACGGTAACCACTTTTCTGGTTTGTTTCTAGGTGTTTGACTTTTCTTTTCAAATTAGATTCCACGTATAAGTGAGATAATACATTTCTTTCTCTGACTTATTTCATTTAGCATGATGCTTCAGTGTTCAGCTATGTTGTTCTAAACAGCAGGATTTTCTTCTTTCTCACAGCTGGATAATATTCCATTGTATGTATTGCATACATACATTAATATTGCATCTTCTTTATCCATTTATTTGTTAAATGACACTGAGGTCGTCTACATATTTTGGCCATAACAAATAACACGACAATGAACATGGGCGTGTAGATGTCTCTTTTAGATCCTGTTTTCATTTCTTTTGGACACAGAAGTGGAATTGCTGTATCGTTGTTGTTGTTGTTCAGTTGCCCAGGCATGTTCAAGTCTTGTTGACCCCATGGACTGCAGCAAGCCAGGCGTCCCTGTCCCTCAACATCTCCCTGAATTTGCCCAAGTTTATGTTCATTGCATCGGTGATGCTGTCCAGCCATCTCATCCTTTGATGCCCTGTTCTCCTTCTGCCCTCAATCTTTCCCAGCATCAGGGACTTTTCTGATGAATTGTCTGTTCACATTAGATGACCAAAATACTGGAACTTTAGCTTTGGCATCAGTCCTTCCAGTGAATATTCAGGGTTGATCTTCCTTAAGATTGACTGATTTGATCTCCTTGCTATATCATATGGTAGTTCTATTTTTAATATTTTGAAAAATCTCCATATGGTTTTCCATAATGGCTGTAGTGATTTGCATTTCCTCCAACAGTGCAGGAGAGTTTCCTTTTTTCCACGTCCTAGCTAACATTTGTTATTTGTTTGGTTTTTGATGGTAAGCCATTCTGACAGATATGAGGGGATATCTCATTGTGGTTTTGATTTGCATTTCCCTGATGATTAGAAATTTTGAGCATTTTTTCTTGTGCCTGTTCTTTGGAAGAATGTCTATTCGGATCTTCTGCCTATATTTTAGTAGGGTTGTTTGTTTTCTTTGATATTGAGTTGCATGAGCTCTTTGTATATGTTGGCTCCTTATCGTTTGTTGAGCTCCTTATCAGGATGTGTCATCTCCTCATATTCAGCTCCTTGTCAGTCACATCATTTACAAACATTTTCTTCCGTTAAGTAGGTTGTCCTTTTGTTTTGTCAGTGGTTTACTTTACTGTGCCAAAACTTTTAAGTTTAGTTAGATACCATTTATTTACTTTTGCGTTTGTTTCCTCTGCCTTAGGAAACAGAACCAAAAAAATATTGCAATGATTTATGTCAAAGATATTTTGGTCTGTGTTTTCCTCTAGGAGTTTTATGGCTTCAGGTCTTCAAGTTTTTAATCCATTTTTAGTTGCTTTTTTTGTGTATGGTGCAAGGCAGTGGCCAAGTTGCATTCTTTTCACCTAGTTGCCCAGTTTTTCCAATCACCTTTTATTGAGGAGACTATTCTTTCCCCAAGCTTGCCTTCTTATAGGGGAAAATACACAAGAACCAAATAAGTGCATGGTACTCTGTGGTACATCAGATCATAGTAATTGCTTTTGAGAAAAGTAGAGCAAGGAAGGAGGGGTGGGAAATGCTTGGATGTTGCAGTTTTAAATGGGATGGTCAACTCCATGTAAGTGAGGAGGTAACATTTGGGCAAATTCCTGAAGAAGGATTTGGTGGGTTTTATTCCTATGAGAAGGAATTTGAGTACATGAACTTGTCCTCACTGGTGTGTTTCAACTCTGTTTAACATGGGTCAGAATTTTCTGTCCTGCTATTTGAAAATTTAATTGCATCAACAAATAGCTATGTGAGTTGGGTGAAGGAGAGGAGGATGCTATTTTTGAAGGAGGAAGGATAGACATAGAAGGGATGGTAGGGAAAGCCCCTTCTTAATTGCTATGAGGATACTGTGGCCAGTCGTGAAAGTGAGGCCACAGGTGTTTGATGACCTTTGCCATCATGTGACCTCAGTCTATGGGAGTTGTTCCTGACATCATCAGTTGACAGATAATGTAGAGCAGTACGTTTTATTTTGACAGCAGATTATTGCATGGGTTAGCCTTTAACAAACACAAAGTCATTGGCTGTGAAGCTTAAATGTAATTCCTTGCATTGTAGTGCTAATGCTTTGTACGTGTTTGTCTCTACAGCTTTGTAGGAAGTCAGCTTCAGAGAGGCAGACGGGATGGCTAGCTCAGCCCGGGAGCACCTGCTTTTTGTAAGGCGTCGAAATCCTCAGATGCGGTACACCCTGAGTCCAGAGAACCTCCAGAGCCTGGCTGCCCAGAGCTCCATGACTGAGAATATGACCCTACAGCGGGCCAACAGTGACACAGATCTGGTGACCTCTGAGAGCCGCTCCAGCTTGACGGCCAGCATGTATGAGTACACGCTGGGGCAAGCCCAGAACCTCATCATCTTCTGGGACATTAAAGAGGAGGTCGATCCCAGTGATTGGATTGGACTGTATCACATAGGTGAGTCAAGTGAACTGGACTTGCTTGTGACTTAGCACATAGATTTTGCTCTGACATTATACTATTTTGTGTTTTCTCCTGGGAAGAAATTCACATACATAAATTAAAAAAGCCATATCCTGGGAATTTTTTCTTCTTCTTTGAGGTAGGGGAATCAACAATTATAAATACCTTTGCTGGTATGAATTCTGTGGTTAATTTCTACCCTAATTAAATGTCAGAACCTGCAGTATTTTCTTCTTAAAACTTCACTTTACCCTTGATCATTAGCTGCATTTTGGAAAGAGGTGGCTATAAACATTTATTAGTATTTTTAAACCAATGAAAAAGATGTTTGGATTTAGATAACTGATATAAAAAATGTTCTGTATTTTCAGAAGGTTGAATTACATTAAGAATAACTTGCAGTCTAAGGTATCTTTTTATTTCAAAATTCCTTGATGTGTCCTAGATCAATTCGGTGAAGAAAGTGTCGTAGTCCTCTAACAAATAACTTAGAAATAGGTTGCTATTTGTTTTAATAAAAGTGCCCCAACCCTGTTTAGCTTATTTGTATCTTTTTTCATAGGTGAGTGCATGATGAATAAGTGTGTCCCAGAAAATATAGTATCTGTTACTTGAGTTGAAAGCAAAAGTAAAACCTACTAACCAGTCATAAAGAAATCTAAATCAAATCTAGTAAGAAAATCTTAACATTCCCCAAAGTTGGAGAACTTTATCACTGAATGAAGGGAATTCTTAAAAAAAAAAATTAACAACAGATGTCTTATCAGAAGGCATTGTTCCTTTCAATGTAGATTATAAGCCACGCACTTTGTGTGTGTGTGTGTGTGTGTGTGTGTGTGTGTGTGAATAGAGTGGGAGTAGGGTGGGAAAAACTAGTCTATGCACTGCTTCTCTACCAGGTCCCCTACTTCCTCTACGGGACATTTGGCAGTGTTTGGTGATGTTTTTGCTTGGCAGAACTGGATAGGGGAAATGGGAGATCAGTGATGCTGCCAAACATCCTACAATGCAGAGGACACCCACTCACAACAAAGACTTATCTATCCTCACATGTCAGCACACTCTTGAGAAACCCTAGTTGAGGCAAAGTAATATCCTTGCTGAAATTTCATTAAAATGTTAAACCCATTGCATTTGTTTCTCTGGACAATTTTATATTGATGAAAATAAAATTGATTTGTATTTACTTATGTAAATTTTAATGCTGAATAATGCTAGATAGCAAGAAATGGAAACAAAAATTCAATGAATTTTAATTTTTCTATTTCCTCTTATGACAAAAAGAAAGGGGAGGAAAAGTCTTCAGAGTTCTGCATTTTCCCCTGGTGTATTTAAATATATGTTTATAGTGAGGGAGATACATGATTTTAAAATTATATTTTTAGGAGTTTTATAGTTTCTGGTCTTACATTTAGATCTTTAATCCATTTTGAGTTTATTTTTGTGTATGGTGTTAGAAAGTGTTCTAGTTTCATTCTTTTACAAGTGGTTGACCAGTTTTCCCAGCACCATTTGTTAAAGAGATTATCTTTTTTCCATTGTATATCCTTGCCTCCTTTGTCGAAGATAAGGTGTCCATAAGTTCATGGATTTATCTCTGGGCTTTCTATTCTGTTCCATTGATCTATATTTCTGTCTTTGTGCCAGTACCATACTGTCTTGATGACTGTGGCTTTGTAGTAGAGTCTGAAGTCAGGCAGGTTGATTCCTCCAGTTCCATTCTTCTTTCTCAAGATTACTTTGGCTATCCGAGGTTTTTTGTATTTCCATACAAACTGTGAAATTATTTGTTCTAATGCTGTGAAGAATACCGTTGGTAGCTTGATAGGGATTGCATTGAACCTATAGATTGCTTTGGGTAGTATAGCCATTTTGACAATATTGATTCTTCCAATCCATGAACACGGTATGTTTCTCCATCTGTTTGTGTCCTCTTTGATTTCTTTCATCAGTGTTTTATAGTTTTCATTATATAGGTCTTTTGTTTCTTTAGGTAGATATACTCCTAAGTATTTTATTCTTTTTGTTGCAATGGTGAATGGTATTGTTTCCTTAATTTTGCTTTCTGTTTTCTCATTGTTAGTGTGTAGGAATGCAAGGGATTTCTGTGTGTTGGATGCATGAGACAAGTGCTCGGGCCTGGTGCACTGGGAAGACCCAGAGGGATTGGGTGGAGAGGAAGGTGGGAGGGGGGATTGGGATGGGGAATACATGTAAATCCATGGCTGATTCATGTCAATGTATGACAAAAACCACTACAATATTGTAAAGTAGTTAGCCTCCAACTAATAAAAATAAATGGGAAAAAAAATAAAATTATATGTTTATATCTAAGATCTATTCTGTTCACAAAAGAGTATTGCAGTTTTGATGTGACTTTAGAGGTAACTCCTGTAGTTTTGATATAATTTTGCCCTTTTGGATTTTATGAAGCATTTTTATTTTCACTTTTCTCATATTTTTCCTTTTTTTTTTTTTTTCTCACTTAAGATTTTGTAATGCTTAATATGAAGCTACAAATAGCATATTGTGTTTTCTTAGGTGATTTTTTTTATGTGACATTTTTTGGGATGCAACTTTATTTTCTCGCATAGGGTGATTCCTTCTTTGTGTGTGAATATCTTAATTTGTGGGCTCCCCTGGTGGCTTAGTGGTTAAGAGTCTGCTTGCCAAAGCAGGAGAAGTGGGTTTGATCCCTGGGTCAGGATGATCTTCTGGAGAAGGAAAGGCAACCCACTCCAGTATTCTTGCCTGGGAAATCCCATGGACAGAAGAGCCTGATGGCTGCAGTCCATGGGGTTGCAAAAGAAATAGACGATTTAGCGACTAAACAACCACAACAATGATCTGTAAGATGCTAGAATCACTTAAGACAGTGTAAACAACAAGAACACTTTAATCTAAGAGGCTAGAATCACTTAGGACAATGATTCCTCTTACTTTATGGTTTTCCCGCCACTCTTTCTGTTTCTGCATCCCTCTTGTTTTATTTCCTTATCTATATTTAACTGAGAAGGAACTAAGGAAAGGAGAGCCAAGTTTATCTTATTCCCAAGTGACCAAAGTCACAAAATCTTGGTGTTCTTGTATTTATTTCACTTTCTAGAGTATAGATCAGAGGTCTAAATCGAGAATTAGCCGAAATATATAGCTAGGAAAATATTTTGGCAAATAAATCTCTTGAGAAGTGCTATTCTTCTTTAGTTAATTTCAAGTTTTCTCTGTGTCTTTCTCACATATCATCATGATAGTTTGCTTCTCTCTATGTAATGTGTCTCTTTTTTACCCTTTGGCTACTTTCAATATTTTTTTCTTTATCTTGGTTTTCATCTGTTTGTCTATAATGTACCTAGGTGTGATTTTCTTTTTATTTATATTGGTTGGGATTCTTTAAGCTTTTTAAGTAAATGTTTTTAATGAAAATTGTGAAAAGTTTGGTCATTAATTCTTTGGACATTTTTTTCTTTTTTCTGAGAACTTCTTTTTCTGAGACTTCAGTTACACATATGTTACATGTTGTTCTTTAAGGTTCTGAGGCTCTGGTTAATTTTTCTTTAATCTCTTTAGTATTCGGATTCAACCAAGTTTGCCAACTTTTCTTTTTGGTTTTCTTCATTCTCCTGTTAGGCCTGTTCAGTGGATTTAAAAATTTCAGTTATTTGACTTTTCATTGATAGACTATGCATTTCTCTTTTTATAGTTTTAATTTCTCTATGAGAGTCTGATATATCTTAACTCTATCGGGTCATATCTTTTTTCAGCTATTTGAATTGATTTGAATACATCTGCTTTAAATTCTCTGCTATATCCAATCTTAGAGGGGAGCTTGTCTAAGGGTCTTTTTTATTGTCTGTTTTTCTGTTGACTGTGAGTCCCATTTTTCTGTTTCTTTGCATTTTTTCACTTTACAGTGGACATTGAGGATTCTCTATTGTAGAAACTCTGAGTTCTGTGGCATACTTTTAATGTTAATTTTTATTCTGGTTGGATGATTTATTTCCCTGAACTTACTAGGTATGATTTAACACTTGGTTAGAATGTATCTGTGGAAAACCTTATATAGTTATCCAGCTCTTCTAACTTGATGGGATTCAGTCTTCAGGTTTAGGCTCCTTTATGGATTTTGTTAGGACTTGATTTGGGGTTTTGTTAGAGTAGGTCTATTGTGGGCTTTACTCTAGGACTTTGTGCTTATTCCTAAGTAATGCCATTTCTGATGTCTTAGCCAGATGCCTGGAACGTTAACCAATCTCTCTGGCTGGGCTGTAATTCCAGTGTTCTCCAGAACTGCTTGACTACTTTAACTCCACTGCACTCTCAGCCCTGGAGCAGCTACTCTCTGGAAAGCCTTGGGAGTCTCACCCTGCACATATGCAGCCCAGACCACGGCCAAAGGCTTGTGGGGGATCCCCATGTGGACCTTTGGCCTTTATTACCTCATCACTCTTTCCAGGGCCTTGCCTGCAGATTCTAGCCACTTCAGTTGACCCAAACTCTGATTGCTGCCTCCTTGAAGTGAAGTGAGGTTGCTCAGTCGTGTCCAACTCTTTGCGACCCCATGGACTGTAGCCTACCAGGCTCCTCCGTCCATGGGATTCTCCAGGCAAGAATACTGGAGGGGGTTGCAATTTCCTTCTCCAGGGGATCTTCCTGACCCAGGGATCGAACCCGGGTCTCCCACGTTGGAGGCAGACGCTTTAGTCTCTGAGCCACCAGGGAAGCCCTGCTGCCTCGTTAGCTCATTAGAGCTGTCATGAACTCTAGCTCCCTGTGCTACACTCAGGAAATTGTTCCCCGGATAGGATCAGGATGGTCATGGAGTCACCTTATAAGTTTCCCTTCTGTCTGGGATTTTAGTCCATTGTGCAGTGTCATAAAATAACTGCCTACTAGTTTTACAGTCATTTCATTGGGAAGACAAGTCTGGAACTAATTGCTACAATATGGCCTGGAGCAGAAGTTTCTCCCCTACTTTTGATTTAGGATCGGCGGTAAGAAGTTCTACTTAATTTCCCCATCTAGCTGTTTCCAGAAACTCTGAATAAATAATAAATGATAGTTTGAGTCCCATATGTTTGTCTCCTTCTTAGTATATTTTCAAATAGTTTTAGATCCCTAGCATGGAAGAGGTGTGAGGAGTTAGTGCCCTCAGACCTCTTAAGAGGATGGATGAACACAGAGACAAGCATTCAGGAATAGAAGTATCGTGTAGGTAGAATGAGATATGTGGTATTTTCAGACACACTGTTGGTTTTTAACAGGTCTTCCACAGTAAATGACTTTAAAAGGCAAAGGTTCCAACATCTGAAACATTAAGCATGGGTCATTTATATAGTCGCAGAACCACAGCTGTGTTTAATAGAAAGATTGACTTATCTGGGACCTCAGAGTGAGAGTAAGAGGCCTTGATTTAAGGAGAGATAGCCCTTTCTCTCCTGGGGCTGGTCCATCTCATTCTGGATGGGTTATTTTGACCTCTAGACTGAAGATGGCCTCCCTTCTGTGACGCTTGGCCATCCCGTGTGGTACAGGAGGATGGCAGCGCTGTGGTCTTTCACTGAGCCATTTCCTGATCCCTGCTTCGTTATGGGTCTAGGAGGTGGGCAGAAAGCCCTTGATTTCAGGGCAGGTAGGCCCTCTCCAGACTTAAGAAGGGTCTGAACTGACATGGCAGTCCAAGTAGTGAGTAGTCTAGGAGTGCACATGTGGCCTGGTTCTGGCCAGTGATGTGTGAAGGGAAGACTTTGGGGCCACTTCCTTTTCCAAGGAGAAGCCAGAGCCTCACAAAGACAGTCTTTAACCCCCACTTTTTCTTGTACTTGGGACTCTGGTGAAAGGATGTGATGTCTTGACTTGTTATATACATGTAACCACCATAAGTTATCAGTCAAGAAGATTAAAAGCCAAGGATTACAGAGGAGAAATAAAGAGCTTGGACTGGCACTCTAAAGAAAAAATCTTCACCTGTGTTTCAGTCATCAGTCGTGAGCCTTTCTTGTGCCAGCAGTCATTCCTAACTGAGCCGCTGGGATGGCTGTTAAGATGAGAAAGCAAAAAAGAGGAACACAACTGCCGTCAAAGGCAGGATGAAGCGTGAGTGGGCTACTTCTGTAGTTACTGCTTCAGAGATGGTTTGAGCTGCTTCAATATAGGTTAAAAACCACTCGGTTGTTTTCAAAAGAAGTAACAAAAATTTGACATAAAATTTTCAAAACAGTAACTCCAACCCATGTGGAAATTTTCAAAAGTTTAATAGAATCAATGATATGATGGGAAAAATCTTTCAAATGAGTATTTAGTAATTTGAAAATATGCAAAACAGTTTTCTTGGCCCCTGTTAAAGGGAGATAGGGTAGATGATGAATTTAGAGAAGACCTGAGAGTAAAGAATGAATGCAGGGCTAGGATGGAAAATGAATGTTGGCGTCTGTCTTAGTTACGTCCTGAATTTAAGGCTGTCATCACTAAAAGATATGCATAATATGTTCTCTCTTGGGCTCTGTGAAGTAAGTTTCGTAAAAGCACATAGAGCAGGGGTAGCTTCAGGTTTCTATACCTCTCAGTAGGAAGCAGCCACTCCTTTTCAGCTGTGTCCTGAGAAGCCGGATTGTTTCCTAGCAACACCTAGTTTTATTTGTGGAACTGAGAGATGGTCTCTATAGAAATAAGTCCCAAAGGGGAAGGATTTGGGTGGAATATAGGGCTGGTGAGGTGTGGCTTATTGGCACAATGTGCCTTTTGATTGTTGTTTCTCTTGGCTTACATTTTCTTCCTACCTAGAAGTGTGATTTGTTTTTGTTTAGCTAATTGCTAATGTTTTGCACTGTTCAGTTTGCTCCAAATGACTTTTAGCACTACTAATCTGGAGGGAAACCATGTCCTTCTGGATCAGAAATAAGAATCTTTCTTTAGACAGTTTGGGCAATGTAGAGATCCTATTGGGAATACAGAGACAAAAAGTTGAAAATGTCAAAACACTATCTGGGGAAACTTTGTGAACATTGTTCTTAAAACGGAAGCTAATTATGTTTTCTCCCTCCAGAAAGTCTCATGTACACCCTAAGATTTCCAGAGATGATCACAATGTACCTATAGCCCTGAATCTCTGAATTATAGCCATTAATACCTTGCAGATAGCTTCCAGAAATCACTATATTTATAATTTATTGTCTCCAAAATTAGAATTGACCCCTCACAAATTTAATAGTGCTACTCATTGCCTCCTCCTAAACTCTCCAAATAAAAAGAGCCAAATGCTTTTATTGTGTAAGAACTCTTGGGCAATCAGCATACACAGCTTTCCATGAAACATTAAATGGACACTTTTTAAAGAGAGGCAGAAAATATTAAATTTGTTTCAGGTTCACTGTTAAATTCCCTTTAACCTTTTATCTTGTGCTTGTTTTTTGGATTCTTCAAAAGAAAAACACTTCAAGAAGCTTTATTTGCTTTTTCTCATGTTCAGGCCACTTCAGGCACATGGATTGAACTGTTTGTTACTGATCTGTGACTCAGTAAGAAACTTTCTATAGAATGTAAATCAATGTGGAAGCTTCCTTCATTGAGAAGATCTTGCTGTAAAAAATCATCTAAACTAAATAATGGGCTTACTGACATAGGTATTTCACATTCTGGATCAGCTTCTTCTCTTGTCATGGATCAGCAACAAAAAGATAATTTACCAACATTGTCTGGACCATCCTTTGAGTATACCTCTCAGCATCTATGCTGATTGCATCTCTAAAGACTGTTGTTCACTTGCTAAATTGTGTCCTGCTCTCTGTGACTCCATGAACTGCAGCACGCCAGGCTTTTCTGTCCTTCACTATCTCCTGGAATTTAATTAAACTCATGTCTGTTGAGTTGGTGATGTCATCCAACTGTCTCATCCTCTGTCACCCCATCTCTTGTCCTCAGTCTTTCCCAACATCAGAGTCTTTGCCAGTGAGTTGGCTTTTCGCATCAGGTTGCCAAAGTATTGGAGCTTCAGCTTCAGTATCAGTCCTTCAAATGAATATTCAGGGTTGATTTGGATTGACTGATTTGATCTCCTTGCAGTCCAAGGGACTCTCAAGAGTCTTCTCTTTCAATAAAATTTCACTAATGATCCAAGGCATTAGAATCATGTATTTTTGAGCTCTAAGATCCCAAAGTTTAAGCTCATGTTTTATAGATAAGAAAAACTAAGGTCCATAATGGTGAAACCATGCTGGTAGTTAGGGGCAGTCAAGACTGGGGCTTAAGTGTCCTGTGAACCAGTCTTCAGTTTTCTTCTTGTGTCCAGTGTTTTTCAACCTTTAGTTATTTCCTTAATTATTACTTTCTTGATTTTCACAGTATTGGATTGCCATTTGTGCTATTTATCCTTTTCCTTAAACCGTCTGATTAAAGAAAATGAACTGGTTATTTACCCTGACCTTGTTGTTCTAAGCCACAGGGTCTGGGAAAGATTTGTTGTGTTAGCTGGTTTTCTTTCTAACGTGCATTAACTGTTAATAAATAACTTTTGTCTGTGGGCTGCCCACCCAGGATTGTCACATGCAGCACACTTTGAGAAATTCTGAGGTTATCAGTGGTTCAGAGCACAGGCTCTGCAGTCAGACTAGTAAATTCAAGTCTACTTACTAGCTTGGGAGAATTGTGTAATGTTTTTAAACCTCAGGTTCCTCATCTTAAAAAAAAAAAAAAAAAGGACGAAGAAAAATACCAGTATCATGAGAATTAAATGAGATAATGCATATAATATTCTTAGCAAAGTGCCTGGGCTCTTTGTAGGAGCTTACTGATTGTAAACTATCATCCTTATGTTGGCTATTGTTAATAATAATGAAACCATTTTCTTGGCAGTTTAAAGCAGCAGTATGAATTTAGCCACTGAGTCCAGAAGAAGGGATTTTCAGATTAAAGTGACATACTGGGTTACTTCTACTTACAGAAAACAAAATCCATTCTTTTGAGCTTGAGCTCTGGGGATTATACAAAGCACCTAAAACATGACTGTTAAATAATGCAGTATATTAATTTGAGTATTATGTAGGTTCTAAACCAGCATGATTTCCAAGGCAATAGAAAAACTGCAATTTAATCTGAAATTCAATCAAGTGGAATAATTTATGCATTAGGTATTTAGTTTCCAGAGTAGCTACCAAATACATTTAAGAGTATTTGTTTGTGACTATTGTAGAACATGCTGCTATGAACATTGAGGTGCAGATATCTTTTTAAATTAGTGTTTATATACTCAGGAGTGGAACTGCTGGATCATAGGGTAGTTCTATTTTTAGTTTTTTGAGGAACCACCATAACGTTTTCCCTAGTGGCTGGGCCAGTTTACATTCCTACCAATAGTGTAGGAAGGTTCCTTTTTCTCTGCATCCTCACCAGCATTTTTGTTTTTCTGATGATATTTCTGACAGGTGTGAGGTGATACCTCCTTGTGGTTTTGATGTACATTTCTCTGATAATTAGTGATGTTTACCATCTCTTCATGTGCCAGGTGGCCATCTGTGTAGTTTTCTCTTAACAATTTTATTCAAAAGATTATTTTTGGTATTCATCCATTCATTTGCTCAACAATGTTATGAGTTTACTGTGTATCAGGCATCTGAAAAAATTCTTTAAATATCTATATTTAAGATAATATAGTGCTGTCATTTTACTTTTTTTCCCAATTACTATACAATATATTGGCCTTTAGATTGCTGTTTCCTTACGCATGGATTCCAGCTTTAATATGGAGAGCGCGGTATGGTTAAAGACCAATAAATTTACTCCCTGAACTCTACTGCTTCACTCACTCACTTTTTTGGCCATGTTTTCAAAACATGCATGTTCCACTCTAAGCAATCTTGGATGTTTTTCTGAAAACTGTGAGTTTGACATGAAGAATGTCTGTACCGTTTTTGATATTCAGAAATATATACCTGTATATTCATTATATAATGATTACACTTCTGGTATGAAAAAGTGCTATTATGTGTTATTGATAGATCAAAGAATGATCATCTTTTTACTCTGCAAAAAGAAGAACAATTTTTTAGACTATAGTTACATCATTAAGCTGTAATATAGAAGCAGATATGTTACTGAAAGACTAACCAAAAAAATCTTGAAATTTCCAACTGAAAATTTACATTAGCTAATAGAATTCGAAGTATTTAATATGTATCTTTTTAAAGCATCCAAATAGATAGATTTTTCTCTAAGTGTAAGTCCTGTGGCATATTTTTGATATGATGAAACATTTCATGTGAAAAGGGAAAGCCTTAAGAATTCAGTGAACATCTGAAGGAGGTTAAATTCTTACTTTGGGGCTGTGTGTAACAGCCATTTTTTTCTTTGTTCACTTTAACTGCCAAAATCTGTCATTCCTGAGCCATTTCAAGGGGATAAATAAGGTGAATTATGTTATGCACATGACCCACTGCAAATGTTGATTTGAGCAGGGTTACAGTCAGCATATGTCAGCTAACATAGAATTTTCTAGTGCATCATGTGATTCATTTGCCTGAGTGGAGTGCTATGAAAAGAACAAAATTTCTTCTAGAAATTATTATTACTTGTTAGTGTTTGTAACTATGGCAATATTGCTAAGATAAGCAGCCTTATTATCATCCTTATGTATAGAACCCTGGAATTTCTCATCCTACATAAGTTTCATTCAAATGTAAGGAAACCTTGTTACTTATTTAAGAAAATTGAATGCTAGTAGTGAAGTGAGGTGGACACTCACTCACTCGTCATGCTCAGCTGTGTCTCTTTGTGACCCCATGGACTGTAGCTCCTTTATTCATGGGATTTTCCAGGCAAGAGTACTGGAGCAGGTTGCCATTTTTTCCTCCAGGTGATATTCCTGACTGAGGGATTGAACCCGTGTCTCCTGTCTCCTACACAGCGGACAGATTCTTCACTGCTGAACCACTGGGAAAGCCCGAAGTGGTCGTGAAGTACTGTTTTTTTTTTTTGGTCATTGGGAATTATTAAAATATATTATTCATCTATTGAAATTTATTTTGAAAGTTACAGTCATTAATTCAGTTCACTTCAGTCGCTCAGTCATGTCAGACTCTTTGCAACCCCATGGACTGCAGCACGCCAGGCTTCCCTGTCCATCACCAACTCCTGGAGCTTACTCAAACTCACATCCATCAAGTCGTTTGATGCCATCCAACCATCTCATCCTCTGTCGTCCTCTTCTCCTCCTGCTTTCAATCTTTCCCAGCATCAAGGTCTTTTCAAATGAGTCACTACTTCGCATCAGGTGGCCAAACTATTGGACTTTCAGCTTCAACATCAGTCCTTCCAATGAATATTCAGCACTGATTTCCCCCAGGATGGACTGGTTGGATCTCCTTGCAGTCCAAGGGACTCTCAAGAGTCTTCTCCAAGAGAATAGTTCAAAAGCATCAATTCTTCAGTGGTCGGCTTTCATGATAGTCCAACTCTCACAACCATACATGACTACTGGAAAAACCATAGCTTTGACTAGATGGACCTTTGTCGGCAGTGTAATATCTCTGCTTTTTAATATGCTGTCTAGGTTGGTCATAACTTTTCTTCCAAGGAGCAAGCATCTTTTAATTTCATGGTTGCAGTCACCATCTGCAGTGATTTTGGAGCCCAGAAAAATAAAGTCAGCCACTGTTTCCACTGTTTCCCCATCTGTTTGCCTTGAAGTGATGGGACCAGATGCCATGATCTTAGTTTTCTGAATGCTTAGCTTTAAGCCAACTTTTTCACTCTCCTCTTTCACTTTCATCAAGAGGCTCTTTAGTTCTTCTTCACTTTCTGCCATAAGGGTGGTGTCATCTGCATATCTGAGGTTATTGATACTTCTCCTGGCAGTCTTGATTCCAGCTTGTGCTTCATCCAGTCCAGCATTTCTCATGATGTACTCTGCATATATCTTAAATAAGCAGGGTGACAATAAGCAGCCTTGATGTACTCCTTTCGTGATTTTCCCAGTCTGTTATTCCATGTCCAGTTCTAACTGTTGCTTCTTGACCAGCAGATAGATTTCTCAGGAGGCAAGTAAGGTGGTCTGGTATTCCCATCTCTTTAAGAATTTTCCACAGTTTGTTGTGATCCATACAATCAAACGCTTTGGAGTAGTCAAAAAAGCAGAAGTAGACATTTTTCTGGAACTCTCTTGCTTTTTCAGTGATCCAACGGATGTTGGCAGTTTGATCTCTGGTTCCTCAGCTTTATCTAAATCCAGCTTGAACATTTGAAAGTTCACAGGTCATGAACTGTTGAAGCCTGGCTTGGAGAATGTGAGCATTCCTTTGCTAGCATGTGAGATGAGTGCAATTGTGCGGTAGTTTGAGGATTCTTTGGCATTGCCTTTCTTTGGGATTGGAATGAAAACTGCCCTTTTCCAGTCCTGTGGCCACTGCTGAGTTTTCCTAATTCGCTGTCATATTGAGGGCAGCACTTTCACAGCATCATCTTTGAAGATTTGAAATAGTTCAACTGGAATTCCATCCCCTCCACTTGCTTTGTTCCTAGTGATACTTCATAAGACCCACTAGACTTTGCTTCCAGGATGTCTGGCTCTAGTTGAGTGACCACACCATCGTGATTATCTGGGTCATGAAGAACTTTTTTGTATGGATCTTCTGTGTATTCTTGCCACCTCTTCTTAATATCTTCTGCTTCTGTTAGGTCCATACCATTTCTGTCCTTTATTGTGCCCATCTCTGCATGGAATGTTCCCTTGGTATCTCTAATTTTCTTGAAGAGATTGCTAGTCTTTCCCATTCTGATGCTTTCCTCTATTTCTTTGCATTGATCACTGAAGAAGGCTTTGTCATCTCTCCTTGCTATTCTTTGGAACTCTGCATTCAAATGGGTATATCTTTCCTTTTCTCCTTTGCCTTTAGCTTCTCTTCTTTTCACAGCTATCTGTAAGGCCTCCTCAGACAACCATTTTGCCTTTTTGCATTTTTTTTCCTTGGGGATGGTCTTGGTCTCTGCTTTCTTTACAATGTCACGAACCTCTGTCTATAGTTCTTCAGGCTGTCTATCTGTCTATCAGATCTAATCCCTTGAATCTATTTTTCACTTCCACTGTATAATCATACGGGATTTGGTTTAGGTCATACTTGAATGGTCTAGTGGTTTTCTCTACTTTCTTCAATTCAAGTCTGAATTTGGCAATAAGGAGTTCATGATCTGAGCCACAGTTAGCTCCTGGTCTTGTTTTTGCTGACTATATGGAGCCCCTCTATCTTTGGCTCCAAAGAGTATACAGTCTGATTTTTGTATTGACCGTCTGGTGATGTCCATGTGTAGAGTCTTGCGTTGTTGGAAGAGGGTGTTTGCTATGACCAGAGCGTTGTCTTGGCAAAACTCTATTAGTCTTTTCCCTGCTTCATTCTCTACTGCAATGGGGCTGTTTATGTATATACTATCTTTTTAAACTAAAATTCCACTCAGCCTGGTGGGATGCTTAGAAGAACTGCACATTTTATGCTCCCCAGGGAGCATGTGCTCAGTTGTCTGGAATGATTCCTACCCTGCTTAGATGGTTCTCTTTCTCAGTCTCTCTGCTTGTCCTGAGTAAGTTTGTTGGTTACACTGGAATATGCTGAATGGGTATTTGCTGTGCCTCCTTTGAACATCAGTTCATCTTTGAAGATTCTGTAGAGTATGCTGAGTTAGCTCCTTTCATGGAGCCTCATAGAGATTTATTTTATAAACTGTTTTTTTACTAGTTTTTATAGCACTATCTAAAATGCCCCTTCCCTCATAATTATTGTCACCTTGAGCAACTTTAGTGAATGAGTTTCTTTTAAACTGTCACAGTGCTTCAGTTGACTTCTCTTGTTAGATATTACTGTCATTTCTTGCAGTTCCTTTGCAGTAGAGCACCCCATGCTTTGGGATTATAAATCCATGGGGCCGAGTGTGTTTATAAGCTCTGAACATAAGGAAGGCTGAGATGATCTAATATGACTGTTTAGCTCCTATTAGGTGGCTTCCCCGGTGGCTCAGACAGTATAGAATCCGCCTGCAATGCAGGAGACCTGGGTTCAATCCCTGGGTTGGGCAGATCCCCTGGAGGAGGAAATGGCAACCCACTCCACTTTTCTTGCCTGGAGAATCCACATGGACAATGGAACCTGGTGGACTACAGTTCATGGGGGTCGAAAAGAGTCAGTCGCTCAGTCGTGTCCGACTCTTTGCGACCCCATGAATTGCAGCACGCCAGTCCTCCCACCCATCACCAACTCCCGGAGTTTACCCAAACTCATGTCCGTTGAGTCGGTGATGCCATCCAGCCATCTCATCCTCTGTTGTCCCCTTCTCCTTCCACCTTCAATCTTTCCCAGCATCAGGGTGTTTTCCAATGAGTCAGTTCTTTGCATATACATAGCTCCTATTAAATTCCTTTGCAATGAATTTATAACTTCCACATCTTTCTCTAAATTGTAATTGGTTTTCTAAAGGCAGATGTGACCAACACCCGAAAGTGTCCGTGAGCTGAAATATTTCAACAAAATTTCTTTAATGTCTCTCTGAAGAAAGGGATAGGGAGAAATAATGACATTCATGGAGAATTCTTATTTCTAAGAGGTTACAATAGTCCCTCTCTCCCTCTTGTTTGCGAGAATTCTTATTTTTAAGAGGTTACAGTAGTCTCTCTCTCCCTGTTGTTTGCAAGAATTCTTATTTTTAAGAGAGGTTACAATAGTCTCTCTCTCCCTCTTGTTTGCAAGAATTCTTATTTTTAAGAGGTTACAGTAGTCTGTCTCTCCCTCTTGTTTGCTAAAATTGTGCACTTGCAAGTCAGTGATAACACCCTAAGTCAGACGCTGAGCTGTTTGTAGTCCTCACCTGCTGCCTACGGGCTGTCTGCTGCCTCCGTTTTCGAAGCTGCTTCTTCATTGGCTGTGATGCTGTTCCGGCTCCCCAGTCTTCTGGCAATTCTTCTTTGCCTCTTTACTGAAACTCCCTTTCCCCTCTTATCCTCTAAATATTCTTTCGGCTTTATTATGAAGTCTCTTCTTTTTAATGTATCTGTCCTTGAATGGTGTCCTTTACTCCCAGGTGAAGCAGAAGGCTTCATTTCCAACAAGGGTGCCTGGAACCATCTCTTCCTGGCTCAGGAGAGCCACTTCTGCACATCTCTTCCCAATTCCTCCTGTAGTTAGCATGAAGGCAGCTCTGATGAGAGCAGTTACGTCACAGGAAGGGGCAAACATTTGAAATTAGAGCTTCCTTCCACTTACCAAGAGCTAGTTTTCCAGCACACCACTAGTTAAGTCCCAACCTCTGTTTAAAACTCCCAAGATTACTTCTCTCTGAATATCCTACTCACTTCTCACACTCAGTTTGTTCAAAACAATTTGACTGACATGCCACACAAGCTTCATTTTCCTATTTTTGTTAGTGGAAATGCTATATATATATTTTAGTTTTAATTTAGTAATGATTCCTGGCACTGTTACTTCTCTTTTTTTTAAAAACCACATCACAGGGCATTGTGGAATATTAGTTCTCCAACCAGGGATCAAACCTGCCTCTCTTTGCATTGGAAGCACAGATTCTTAATCACTGGGCCACCAGGGAAGTCCTATACCGTCACCTCTTGATTCTCATTTTGTTTAGGCCTTTATTATTAGCTACATAAGTAATCTGCTCAGTCTGATATTCTCTAGTCAAATCCATGTTCCATAGTACCACCAAATGTTTAATAAATGTAAGTTTATTTTTGTCAAGCATTAAGCTAAGTGCTTTGCACACTTACCTTATTTAATTCTTAAAACGACCCTAAGGAGTAGTGTATCAGTTGGGATTTGTCCGTGATTAAGAAGAGCCAAACAAATCTAGCCCTTCCCTGGACAAATGACTGTGGCCAGGAGACTGGCATATGCAAACTGTCCTCCAAACCACCCAGCTTCCACCTGGAGGTAGGGGTGGGATCCTGCTGCAAAAGCTGCCCTGCTGAGAATGGGCGAGAGATGGATGCTGTGCAGTGCGGCGGATGTCTAGTGAGGCAGTTATTAGTATTTTCATTTTATAGCCAAAGTAATAGACCAAGAATTTAATTAACATTTTCAAGCTGTTTTCAATTAGAATAAGGAGGAGTTGAAATTTTTCCAACTTTGTAGCTTATGCTCTATCATCTTTTGTCATAAACCTCCCAACTTACATAATAGATGCTAGAGATCAAGTGTTTAGGCTACGACGTTGCATAGACCTGTGTTTAAATCTCTACTTTACCACTTGCTTCCTGTGTAATGAACAGGTTACATACCCTCTCTGATAACAGTGGCAATCTCATAGGAAATAATAAAATCCCCAGTAGAATTTTTCTGCATATATATAAAGTGCTATGCACAGGACTTGACTTAATAAGAGTATGAGAAGAACCAAATGTAATGATGTTGATAATGATGAAACTGCATATTTGAGCCGGGCAAAGAGCACATTTGTTCTGTTTCCATTTGCTGGCTGTACTGCCAAGTACATCCCATTACTTTTGGATAAAGTATTTGTTGAGTTAAAAAATAAAACTGAACACTGTATGTAGGAAATGTGATGATTGCAGTTGTTTACTTCAGTTGATGAATAGCCTCATTGGTGTGCAAGTATCTTAATACAGAACTAGTTTTGTATCAGTCTCAGCAGAGGCCCGCAGGTGAAAGATGATGGCCACGTCCACATTCCAAAGTGAAATGCTCGACCACCCAAAAAACACTTGGGAAGGAGGTGATCCAGAGTCATTCTTGTGACCCTTACCTGGCCACCCAGATGTTCAGAGCTGTTAATTTGATGAAGGGTTTTTTCTAGGAGCGTTGTCCATGCCCTGGGGAGCCTGTTCCTTCTCTCTGATAGGTAATGTGCTTCCTTCCACCAGAAATCAGTTGAGAGGGATGTCAGAGGAACCGCTCTGAGAGGCTCACAAGTGTCCTCTGCAGTGTGAGGGACGCAGTGGACTGGTGTCTGGCCCTCTCCTGAGGGCTCTAGAGGTAAAAAGCTGTGCTGGACCTCTGAGTGAGGAGGGCTTGCTGGCAATGGCCTGCATGGCCTGAGTTGTTGGCACAAGAATACGTGTTTCTTATGAATCAGGAGTGGAGTCTGCCCACAGCAGGGCTGGTGTGGGGTCATTGTTGCTCCTGCTCAAAGAACTAGATGGAAAGCTGCTGTCTCCTAGGGACCACCCAAAAGAATGGGACCGAAAACCTTGGCAAAAAGAGGCCAAGTGTGTTCATGGAGTCCCAGCGTTGGGGGGGAAGAGGATTGTGAGTGACCACATCAAGGAAATTACAGGTGAGAATCTTCAGGTTTCCCTGGTGGCTTAGATGGTAAAGAATCCACCTGCAATGCGGGAGACCTGGGTTTGATCCCGGGATTGGGATAATACCCTGGAGAAGGGAATGGCTACCCACTCCAGGATTCTGGCCTGGAGAATTCTATTGACTATACAATCCATGGGGTCACAAAGAGTCAGACATGACTGAGGGACTTTCACACACATCTTCAGAAGCAGGGTATCTTTTCAGAACCCAGGAAGGTCCCCTTGAGAGAGAGCTACTCCAAGTTTGCTGAGTATGAGCACCAGGTTGTGGCCATACCAGCCTGGTCAGACCTCCTTTCCCTCCTAGCCTCTCTTCTTTCCACCTTACTGTTACCCTGAGAATCAGAAGCTGGTGGGAAACAATCCACATGGTGGAATCTAGCGATGTTTCCTTTTCTCCCCGAAGGTTTTCTGCCTGAAGCAGGCTTATGTGAAGAGAGAAGAGGTCATTAACTGAAGCCAGAAATTTTGCCTCTGCCACAGGACTAGACATTTTCTTGCAGAAATGAGTATTCTTGTGACTTGATGTGACCAAAGAACTTTTCATTATCTCAGAATGACCAGAAAAAGGAAGGGGCCTGTTCTCATTCCATCCAGTGGTGGGCAAAGAACTAGTCCCCCAGAGCAGATGAGGACAAGCAGCAGGGTTAAGAATAGAGCTAAGTTGCACCCAATGAGTCTTGCTTGCTCAATGTAATAGCTTATTGAATACCCAGTTATAAAATTTATGTTGAAAAATATGGGCTTCAGTTCAGTCACTCAGTCATGTCTGAGTCTTTGTGACCTCATGGACTGCAGCACGCCAGGCTTCCCTGTCCATCACCAACTCCTGGAGCTTGCTCAAACTCATGTCCATTGAGTTGATGGTGCAATCCAACCATCTCCTTCTCTGTCATCCCCTTCTCTTCCTGCCTTCAATCATTTCCCAGCATCATGGTCTTTTCCAGTGAGTCAGTTCTTCGCATCAGGTGGCCAAAGTACTGGAGTTTCAGCTTCAGCATCAGTCCTTCCAATGAACACCCAGGACTGATCTCCTTTAGGATGGATTGGTTGAATCTTCTTGCTGTCCAAGGGACTCTCAAGAGTCTTCTCCAACACGGCAGTTCAAAAGCGTCAATTCTTTGGCACTCAATTTTCTTTATAGTCCAACTCTCACATCCATATATGACTACTGGAAAAACCATAGCTTTGAGAGGGAGAAGACACTTTGAGATTTGATTTTCAAGTTGCAAATTATGATGTTTTAAGACTGAAGGTTACAGAGATGTTACAGGCATGGTTTTATGCTGAGGGTCAGAGGTGAAATTGAGCTGACTGGAACCAGGTAAAGTGGGATGGAAAATGGTACCATTGGGGAAAATGCCCTCCTCTGGTCTCTTGCTTCTAAGCCAAGCTGACTGACAGCTCTGCTCCAGCCCCCTGGAGAGAGCCACTTTTGAAGAAAATATGCATGTGGCATCAGGTTCTGAACTATTTGTGAAAAAGCAAAGCATTTCACTCAAAAGCAGAAAAGAAGAGAGAATCAGGGGACTGTGTTTTTGGTGTTTTGGTGAGATACAGCTGGGTGCGGAGGTGAGGTGTAGAGCAGTGATCATCGCCAACAACAGACTGAAAGCTGAGGCAGGTCTGCCTCCGTTGTTCTCAGGGCATGAGGCACAGGGAGACTAAAATGAGGCCGTTGTCGCTGACCGGCCCTGTGTCCTCTAGAGAGCAGCGTGAGCTGACAAGTGAGAGAAGCGAGGGGTGGTGTGGGCAGTCAGCGCAGTGATGGTAAACCTCAAAGGTTAAGGGCGAGCTCCGAATTAAAGTGAAAAAGAAGGCGGAATTAAGGTGAAGGGTTCAGTCTCCCTTCCAGTTTATCCATGATGCTATGTTTAGAGTGCTTTTATATTTAGAGAGTTCTTTCGGGCACGTTTCCTATAATTGTTATGGCAACCAACCACTAAATTTTAACTATGCCACCTGATGGTGGAAACTAGATGAGGAAACGCAATAGGTTAAGTTGCTTATCCAATGTTAGATAGATGGTAACAAATTTGATTAAAATTGTCTTATGATTTCCCAATTCAAAGAGCTCTCTCCAGTATCCCAGCCTTTACTGCTGTGTTAACAACTAAGGTGAGAGAATTTCTTATAGTTTATGGACTGTTTTAAAAATTTTAATAGTGATGTGTTTATTTTTAAGTTTGCCTCACTATTTTTAGCAAGGATACTGCTTTTTCATTAATGGACTATGATAAACTTAGTTAGGTAGAAAGAGTAGAAATGGAAAAGCACCAAGTAAATAGTGCTACCGAGATGTGGCAATCATTATGAAGGGGTCAATGCTCATGTATGTTTAGGAACCACTACCCTGGAGACTTTTGCCCAAAACACAGAGCTTATAATTCGATTACATCCTCTGAATGTTTGTTTCTTGAATTGTTTCATGTGACTCAGTCCCGACGTCACAATTAGCTTATAAACTCTTTGTGGGCAGGGACCATGTCTTTTATAATATAGATGTTATGGGTTGAATTATGTCTCCTGACAATTTATTTTTTTTTTTTCTCCTGACAATTTATATGCTGAGGTCCTAACTGTAGTACTTCAGAATATGACTTTATTTACAGAGAGGGTCTTCACAGAGGTAATCAAGTTAAAAATAAGGTCCTTGGGATTGACCTTAATCTAATATGACTGTTGTCCTTGTGAAAAGGGGAAATTTGGATAAAGACCTGCCATTCAGGGGGAATGCCATATAAATATGAAGACAGCCATCTGCAAGCCAAGCTGAGAGGCCTGGAGCAAACCCTGCCCTCACGGTGCTCAAAGGTCTGTCAGCACCTTGATTTTGGACTTCTGGCCTCCAGAACTGTGAGACAATACATTTCTGTTGAGAATATCCAGTTTGTGGTATTTTGTTATGATGACCCTAGGAAATGAATACAGTAGGTATTTGCTTAAATGCTGGGAATGTAACTAACCAAGAATTCTTAAAGTGAAAAACATGATCTTCTTCCAGTGTAATTCTGATCAAACATGTGAGTTTTGAATTAAAAATGCCTTCTCAAGAGCTTTAAGGCCTTCGCAGGCTGCCTTTCTCTCTCTTTCTACTTCAACAACGCCCCCCTCCAGTCCCACCCCAGCACCATCATATCCCGAGTCTGGGCATCCTCTGGTGTAGCTCCTTTTATGTAAGGTCCCCTAGATGCCTGGACTTCGGCACCCTGTGTGATGTAAAGGGCTGTCCTCCTTTCCACAATCCTTAGTATTGAACCCGGATTGCTTTTTTTAAGCTTCCACTGCTTTGTAGTTTTTTTTCTTCTTCTTCTGGCCAGAAAAAAAGTTATCTTTAGAAATGGTAGCACCCACTTAAAAGAAAGAACACTATTTGAATTCACCACAGAGCCTGGTCCTTAATTAAAAGATGCTGCTGCCTCTAGCTGAGCTATTGCCTTGTATGGCATTTGAAGCTCCAGAGTCTGTATTTATCTGGATGGGCTGTTGTTAGGACAGCTCTCAGCATCCTGTGTCTTTACCATTGGTGGGTCTGTGCTTTCTGCTCTGTTCTATGAGGTCACAGACTGGCCATGTCTTAATCGTGTTTGGATCCCTAGTTCCAGTACCAAATTCAAATTCAGTATGAGTTTGTTGAAACAGTGAGCATTGAGATTCTGTGTCCTATGGATTGTATTTCCATTTGACATACCATTGAATTCAGTTATGTATTGCACCCGAGGTGTTCTTCTAGAATTCAGATTCAGAATATTGTTGATATAGAGAATACTTTTAGTTGTGCACTGGTTTTCCAAGATTTTTTGGTTCCTGTATTCCTAGTAAACTTTAGGAATCGTTTTCAATGGCTTAGGTACTTATCTGGACCTAAACATAGCAGATGGACTTAAATATTGAATAATTCCCTGCCTTTTCCCATAATTTCTCAAAAATCTATTTCTATGAGTTAGATTGGATATATATGATCATTTTCTAGAATCCAGTCTAAATTTAAGCCACTCTCTCTATTTTTAAGTTCTGTTCTCTGTGACTGAATGTTAAAAAAATTTTTTTGGCTGTCAGTATGTATACTGACAAATTGGTCCTTTTGGGTGATATATTTCTTATCACTTTTAGGACTGTGTCCAAACTGTACTGTTGCTATTTACCAATTTAATATTTCCCCCCAAATGTGTTGTGTGCCTTTTTATTTTGAAGAACGAGACAGTAGAATGATGATGATATTTACAAATCCTTGCATCCAGAAATGAGAACACTTGGAAGAGCAACAAGAGTATTTATATCTGTTCATGATCCAATCATGCAGGATAACACTGCCATCCTACATTGTGGGATAAATCTGTGCTGGCTTCTCAAGAGGGAGCAGCTATTTTGAGGAGTCCTTTGCTGCTCTGGGAGAAATGTTTAACTAAATGTTATTTGTTGCCTATATACCAACCTCAGGTTAATTAACCTCGAATTCTGCCAAACCAGGGAATTCACTGTAGCAGATCTTTCATGGTTTCCATGCCAGATTTTGTGGATAATGCCCAGTCTCTGCCTTTAAGGGATTTATTGTATGTTGGGCTCGGGATGGTGGCTTAGGTTCAAGGTAGAAGCTTTTGTATTAGGATATTAGCTCTGGTATTATGTGCTTCTTCTACATCTTATTCTAGCAGCATGACACTTTTCATTCCTGCCTGCTTGCCAGAGGGCTTCTTATTTAACTTCACTGCGGCAACAGGATATTGAAGTAGCACATGCTTGACAAAATGGCCAGGAATCTTTTCTGAGCCTTTAGTTTAAATCTGAAGGAAATCCTCAAATCAGTGCAGGAGGCTTTCTGGAAAAAAAACTTTTTTTTTTTTTTTTTTTTTGGATGCAGCTCATTAGTTAAGAGATCCTGGGAATTTAAAAGCTCTGGCCAGGTTTGAGCATGGTTGATTGGCCCAATGCATCAGACTGAAGTAGCGCTCTTACAATGGAGGGAAGATTGAGCAGTGTCTTGGTGTTATCCAGGTTTGTTTCATGGAGCATTTCCTGTAAGAAGACATCAGGAGTTGGGGTAGGAATAACCTAGATAGAGAACCTTAAAATCCTAACTTTTAGATTCTAAAGGGATCTTTGTTTCACTTCTTTTGCATTTTAGTCAACAAAACAGAGGTTCATAGACTCACTCTAGTTATCAAGGCCAATCAGTGGAAATATAGGGCTAGAAATCACATCTTCTGTCTGTTTTCTGTTGGTTTGTGTTGTCTGTTTTGCCCAGTCTTTCCTAATTCTAGAATTAGGAAATATAGCATCTGAGTCTTGAGTGAGCCCAGCTCACTCAACTGCTCAGCCAGTTGCTTTGCATTAGAGTATTACCTGGTTCTCTCTTTAAAAAATACCCTCTGATTTGTAGTGTTCATAGATTTCTATCATATAAAGACTTCCACCATGGCCAATTTCAAGCTATCTAACAACCAGCTTTCCAAGTTTCAGAAACTATGACCAACCAGCTCAAATACACCACCAGCTGTATTCTGCTTGTTCTTTTCAGCATTACTGGTGGCATATCAGTGATCAATGCTTTGTGAGATAGGTAGGCCCCTTGAGCTAATTGGAGATAAAAGACTAAGATAAGAGCCCATTTTGTTGATTAGCTCAGTTAAAATGAGTCCAACACTCCCTGGATTTTAATCTCTTCATAAGACTGTAGTCTTCTTGAGTTAAGGTTTGATAGTAAATGCTTAGTGCTAAGAAGGAATGTTTCTTTTGGTTCCTCAGCATTTTGAAATAATCATGTGGAATTTACATTTTGCTGTTCAAAAGGTTTTGCATCTTGAGAGAAAGTCCAGTGGAAGGTGAGGAACCCCTCCCATCCACCTTGTCAGTCAGTCGTTTTTTTATTGATTTATATATATTTGACTATTACCACTGCAAATTTAATTATAGCACTTTTAACTATATAGCATCTAGCTATTTGAGTTCAGAGACTCTGGGGATGTGGATAAGATACTGAGGACAGTACATGCTAATCAGGACTGCTGACGGAATAACAGATTCTGTAGAACCAGCGAGGGGGCATGCGTGCTCAGTTGTGACGGACTCTTTGTGACTGCATGGACTGTAGCCCGCCAGGCTCCTCTGTCCATAGAACTCTTCAGGCAAGAATACTAGAGTGGATTGCCATTTCCTTCTCCAGGGGATCTTCTGAACCCGGAGATTGAACTCGAGTCTCCTGCATCTCCTGCATTAGCAGATGGATTCTTTATCATTGAACCACCTGGGAAGCCTTTAGAACCAGAAGGGCCCTAAAGATGATAGAAAATTTGTAAACTATAGATGAGGAAACTGAGAAACTGATGGAAACCTGCAGGTAAATACCCACATGGCTGTTAAGAGTCATTGCCTCAGACTGAAACCTGTGATTCTTTATATCCCATTCAGTGTTCTTATTAAATCATTATGACCATTTGTTTTTCTCACATTCAGAGCATGGACAAAAATATAGTATATGTCACTAGCCTCTGACTTCAGATTAAATGAATCTTAGATTTTCTATATGCTGTTTGTTCACATTAAGAAATAGAAAGTGAAAAAAAAAAAAAAGAAATAGAAAGTGAATTGGAGTACTGAGTTGGAGGAACTCATTTGGACTCATTTAAGCCCTTCATCTTGGACTTCTCTGGTGGCTCAGGCAGTACAGAATCTGCCTGCAATGCAGAAGACCCAGGTTCAATCCCTGGGTCGGGAAGATCCCCTGGAGAAGGGAATGACTACCCACTCCAGTATTCTTGCCTGGAAGAATCCCATAGACAGAGGAGCCTGGCGGGTCCATGGGTCCATGGGACACAACTGAGCAATTTCACTTTCAACCCTACAACTTGTGATACATGAGAAGAGCTCAGGTGATGGAAGATGTGAACTTTGAGGCTTTTCAAAAGAATCATTAAAGGATTTTTATGTATTCAGCATGAAACCTTCAGTATTGAAATAGAGAATAACCCATCTGGTTTGCACAGAGAACACTTGGCTCTGATTTACATTCAACAAGCATTTAAATGCTTACCATGTGCCAAGCAGTGTGCTGGGCACTGGGAATAAACAGATGAATAAAACATCAGCTTTGTTTTATAGGGGCATATAGCATGTGGGAGAGGAGATGTGAACAAATAACTTCTTTATGATCTTCTAAGTGCAGTACATACCCAGAGCACATGATGGCAGAAGGCTTCCGTTCAGTATATGCTTTCGTGTGTTAACTTAGGCTTAGTAGGAAGAGAGTCCAGCAAGGAGTCCAGCAGTTAGGTTTTAGTCTCAGCCCTATGCTGCCTGACTGTATGGCCTGGTGCAAATCACTTAGCATCTTCTGTTTGTGTTAGGGAAAGGAAGAATCATGGTGAACTTCTAAAAGGTCATTGGGAGGATTAAACAAATGACTGTGAAAGTGTTTGAAAGTACTGTCTGCCACATAAATGCAATATAGTCGTTTTGGAAATGTCACGTTTTTGTACCAGAAAGCTCATATCCTTTGAGCTCTTCTTGCAAGCATTCATTATGAAGCAGTTATAGTACGCCTGCGTGGTGCTGGGCATCCTTCTCCATTCTGGGATACAGCAGTGAATAGGACAGAGTGGGTCTCTTTTTGTGGAGCTTATATTTTAGAGCGGAAAGACAGCAAATAAGTGAGCAATAAAATATCAGTATTATTGAGTAAGTACAGTGCGAATAGAAAATCAGGGTAATCTGATAGGAATGATCGGGTAGATTTATACTGGGAGTCCAAAAAGGCCTCTCTGAAAAGTGACACTTATAAGCTGAATGACAAGAAGGAAAAGGCCACGCCAAAGTCAGAGATGGGAAATTTATAGATGGAATAGTTCTAGTGTAAGTCGTAGACAGGAATGAGCTTGGCAGGTTTCAGTAACAGAAAGAGGGCCAGTGTGGCTGGAGCAGAGTAGATAAGGGGGACGTGAGACATGATGGGGGTCAGACAGACAGAAGTTGGATCACAGAGAACTTTATAAGCCAGCATAAGGAGTTTGGGTTTTATTCCAAGTATAGGGGAGACCGGTGAGGGATTTTAAGAAGCAGAGAAACAAGTTTGATTTCTTAGATCACTTTAGCTGCTGGTGGAGAATGAATTGTAGGTCACAGTCTTGTGGCAGTGAAGGTGACAGAGAGTATGGGCTGATAGAGGAGAAATTGATGGAAGTAGAATGTGTATAGGGCATTATTGAAGATAGTATCAGCAGAATCCTCATGACTCAGATAAGGTATGCTGTGGGAAAGAGAAGAGGCTCCAAAGCCAGGTTTACTGGGTGCTGGGAAATGAGAACATCATTTTCTACTACTGAGAGATTTAGGAAAAGATTTTGAAGACTCTCTATTCCTACATTATCCTAGCAGAGATGGCAGAAAGAAGCGTGACTAATGCTTTGGCAGATAAGTAAACATTCGTGAAGGAGAGTCATAGGGAGGATTATGTTTTTTGACTATTGGGGTTTGCAGAACAAGACTACTCTAGCACCATGTGACTCCCCACCTATCAACAAAGATTTCAAAAATCAAGTTTATCCAGTGTGGATACTGCAAGTTGCTGCAGATCCTTCAGTTGTAAGGGAGCTGTTTATTGTATGGATGCAAACAGAAAACTTTACCCTAAAACTTAATTGCATGTGGCCAAAACCTAATATAACGTGGTTAGCCAGCCACAGCCAGTAAGTGGTTCTATTGTACATTATCAAAGTCAAATGGCATCTGCCTAAAACATTAATCTTAGGTGAATATAAAGCCCGAACTATATTGTTGTAACATAATTTTAAAAGAAAGACAAGATGCTATAGAAAATATTGACAGTATGGTGTTGAATTAGGACAACATGCTTGATATACAACCTGTGAAAACTTAAAAAAGTGTCTGGCTTACAATCTGGTTACACATATAAGATGGGAGACAGACCTGTTCCTGTTTTTTAAATTTCCTTCAAAAGATCTGAGTCCTATTACATTTTGTCATTCTTCTTTCCTGTTACTTCCTTACACCTTCTAGTCAGATAGCCATTGTTATCTTCCCTGCAAGAATGTATTTTCCAGAATGTTTTGGTTCATTTCCTTGAGAGCTTTTAAGCTTTAGAGTTTTTTCACTAACAAGAGATAGCTGTAAAGCTTTAGGGAAATGAGTCAGTCTCCTAAAATAAATCACATAAGTTGCTGAGGAGTTGGGAATCAAGTCACATTTTGCAGAAATGAGCTGCATAGTATAAATGTTTTTTGGAAAGGACATCTAGAAAATTATGGCATCTTGAAGATGTGAAGGTTTACGCTTACGGAAACTCTTTAACTTCATGAGATGAATTTTTAATGGAAGAGTCTACCTTTCCTTAGAAGTAGTTTATATGTAATCCCAGTGTGTGTGGAAAACAGGAGCCTTTAGTGATCTGTTACTTTGTTAGTATGATAATGTTCCTCAAAGCATATTTATGAAACATTTTCTTGCACATTACATCAACTATCAAAGAATGAAAATGCATTTAGTTGAGCATCATTTTGGTAGCCGGTGGCTGTTTTGTACTTACTAGCTGTCTCTTTGCCTGTGATTCCACCTAAACTGGCGCAGTTAAAGCTGGTTATTAGTTGGGAGAGTGACAAAAGAGTAAAAAACCCTAAGGCAAAGAGGTTTATTTGTTGGTAATTCTTACTTTATTTGGTTTACAAATATTTCAGTTTCCCCCCAGGTACTTATGTGGTCTCCCAAGTTACATCGTCAGCCGCAGAAGTTTTGTCTGCTCTGTTACACTTTGCTTTTCCTGGAGTGGGGCGGGGCTTCCGGTGTAATTTGTATACTTTGGTAATTTGTCAAAGGCATACTTTTGTATTTGGTACCATGAAAAACACATTATTCAATATGCTGCTTTATTCATTCTGAAAAAAGCCATTAAATGATTGACAGGGAAACATTACGGAGCATAATATCTCTCAGGGGGGCTGACCCATCAAAGCAGAAGTAACCGAAGCAACCTGTGCGGGGCGGGCGCTGTGTGCGGGACTCTTGTGGCTAAAAGCCTCTACTGTCTTCTCATGTTCGGCACTAGTTAATAAAGTTTCCTTTTGACTATAAAATAAAAAATATGCTGCTTGCAAACCACCCCCTCCCGAATTAAATCCAAGGTCTGTTAAATGGTCAGGTACTATATAGAGGCTTGATTATTGAATTTCTGATGAAAGCTTGCCATTTCCTTTTTCTTTTAGTAATTTAAGGTTTTTGTGGCAAGTTTCTCTCCTTGGGATGCCTGCCTAGTTGTCACTGGTATCCCCTCCATTTGGTGATTTCATAAGCAGTTACCATCCTGTGATTCAGTATTTTCACTCATCTGGGCAATTTTGTTTTCTATTGGAAATTATATTGATGAATAAATATTGCCATTAAGAAAATATTTTTTTGCTAAGATACAAATAAAGTTCTTTAAATGTTCATTTCATTTAAAAGTATCTGTGAATGTATATTCATATGTGTGTATAAAACATTTTTTTATTGTTACCTGAAAGGTATATTGTTACCTGATGATACTTTGAAATATTAGGTAAGAGGAGGAGATGATTAATACTTTTAAAGCTAGAGTTTTTAAAGAGAAATTTTATTTAAAAACTTCTACAAGAATATTGTATTTTTTTGTAAAAATTTCAAATAATACAGATTGTTTCCCTTTCTCTACCAAAGGTAAGAAGTATTAATGATGGATTCTGTGTGATAATGCACATGAACACACATGTACATATAAATGCAAAAATAGACTTTTAAACAAAAAATATATCATGCTAGGTATATTCTTCTGTAAATTGCTTTTATTTCCACTTTGCAGTGCATCTTGGACATCTATCAATCTTGGTATTTTTTTTAACTTTTTTGAAATATTCATTATATACCTGTACCATAGTTTATTTAATCAGTAGTCTATTGAGGGTTATTTGGGTTGGTGCCAAAATTTAGTATTGCAAATAGTACTGCAAGAAATATTCTTACAGTTACGTTTTTGAGCATCTGTATCAGTATTTCTAAAAGATTACTTTTAGGCATTGAATTGCTAAGCAATGAATGTGCACATTTAATTTGAGGGATACTGCAAAATATCCTTCCAGAAACATTATATCATTTTGCTAAAGCCTGTTATTAGCTATGAAATGAAATTAGAAACCACTCAAATGATAGCAGGTACAAGCTTGCCAAATGATTAAGGTGTACATCACAAATAAAGTTGTATACCTTTTTAGGTTTCATGGAAATTTTAAAATTGTGTTTTAAGTAGACACTAGATGAATATAAGAATAGAAAATTATTTTAAACTTTGTATTTACATTTCCTGAGAATGCACGTTAGTGGCTTAGAGAGGGGGCAAAAGGGTTACCATTCAGCCTTGGAAAATGATGGATGGGGCATCTGTCAGGAAGATGCTATCTGGGATAAGATATATTTAGTGAGATTTTCATGATTTTTAAGTAAACATGACTGGGATTGAGTCCAAGAAAATCTTTGTGCTAGGACAATGCAACTCTTTAAGCTATGGAATAGAAGTAGAATAACAGAATTTCCTGTGCACATTTGGTTTATAAAAATAGAGTCTTTGAAAGTCCATTTTCAAGTTTCAAATATCCCGTGCTTCTGAACTATTTCTAGGCTATCCTGTTTCAGTCAAAGGGCTTGATTTTAATACAATGCACAAGCTTATCTTTTCACTCAACAGCGAAAACGCTGTATCTTTTTCAGAGGTAGGCAGGCATTAGTCATATGCTCTACTCTCCTTTCCCCCAACTTGAATATCTGTTCCTTCCTCTGTCTGTCCCATTTCCTTACTGATGTATGTAACAGGAGTGATGCAATTTCTCCTGCAATGTTGGCAGTTAAAATTAGGTTATCCTTTTTGGAAAGGCTTCAAGAATCCCACAGTGAAGGTTACAAAAGCAACAAACGCTATTTACTGTCATTAGAAAGACTGTTAAAAATCTGAGATTTGGTTCTTAGATTTCTGAAAAAGTTCATGAGAAACTGGCCTGAGGGAGAGAGCCAATTAATTTCTTATTAGACAAATTCTCCATACTTCCAGATCCTAGCATTTTTTATTATTCTAGGTGGTTCCCAGTTATTCATTACTCTTGCAGTTCAATTATTCATAGTATAATATTGAGTTCCTACTGTCTTAGCATCTTCTCCAGGAGTTTATCTAAATCTCCAGAGAACCTTCCTTGTACTGAAAGCTTGGCAGCATCCAGTGCCACTATTTTCTTGTCTTGAAAATGTCAGTAGACACAGCATTAAAAGGCTATTGAACCTTTTATTCAAAGATGTGTTAACATTTGCTTATAACTTGAAGTATCCTTTTGAGAACAGTTAGGCCTGCAAGTTCAAACATCTTTCAGTCTTACATAGAAGACTATGTAGTTAGAACATCAGCATTGATGTTCAGTAAGTCTGGATTTGAATTCCATCTTTGTTACCTACTGGCAGCTTGGACCTGGGCACATTATATAAATTACACTTTCATCATCTGTCAGATGGGCACCATAAGTCTTATGGGACTGGAGAAAAAAATTAATAAATGTGAAGTGCATATATCACTGTACTTGAAGGAAGAGCTTGATCATAAGTTGCTGTTCTTATAGTTGGCAACTTAAAACTGTGGAAACTTAAAACGGGGCTTCCTAGAGTTTTTTACCAGAAAATTTCTACTTCAGACAGTGGTGGATAAGTAATAAAGTATAGCCCAAGGTGGTCTGCTACTGGGATGGAATTATTTGCGTGTTGTTTACATTGAACATGAGATATCATGAATTATAAGGCTTTCTAAGAATTTTATAGTGTTAGCTCTCATGCTTATGTCTTTGATCCATTTTGAGTTATTTTTTGTATGTGGTATAAGATAATAGTCCAACTTTATTCTTTCATATGTAGATACCCAGTTTTCCCTTTTGTTCAAAAGGCTATTTTGTCCCCATTAAGTGGCAAACATCTGAAAAAGAATACTTGCAAATCCATTTTTCTTTCTCTTAGAAAGTTATTTTGGTATATTGAGTTTTGGAATTATACAAACCGAGCTTAGATCTAGTGCTGCTACTAACTAACTATATGATCTGGGGTAAGTTAGGTGATTTTTCTGAGCCAGGGTGTTAGATGGATCATCCATCTGGTGGCTCCTGTGTCTACTTTTAGATGGTCTGAACTCTCTCATGGACTAAAGGATGGTGCTTATTGACTCACTATAGTTACAGCTCCAAGTTTAGGTAAAGGATGGAGGAAAGTATATTATTCTTAGTTAAGTTATGGCAAAATTTAGTTTCCCTTTATCTAATTAGTTTGTCTTATACCTTAGGTAATGAAAGAAATAGAAAACAAATAGTTCTCTATTGCCACTCTTATTATCTGTATTATTTTTTTCTGGAGTCATTTTCTAGATATGTAAGTCTTGTGTGCTAACAGTGATATTTTCATGTCTTCCTTTTCACTATTTACTGTTGTTTCCGTGTTGATTTCTGTTGCTCTGTATTTCTTTCATGTTTTCCAGAAATATTTCTGAAACATACTGTTGTCATTTTTGCATTTCATTAGGGGAAATGATTAATGCTTTTTCATTAACTCTTCCTACTTCTGAGATTTATAAACTACTATTCTGATTTTTAGAGATGGAATATGTTGTGTTTCATTGCTGACTTAACACTAACAGATCTCTTTTCCCAAGTCCTTGACTTGAACATTTACATTTACTATTAAAAGAATAAATTTCTTTTATATGATACAGTTCTTTAAGCTTCTGTACATAGCATTTTAATTGATGAGTTTAAAACTTAAAATCAAAGAACTAGAAGGATCCTTAAAGATTATATAACCCTGACCCAGAAAATAGATTTCATCTTACATGCCTATCTGAATTGAATAATAGAAGTTACATGAAGTACTATGTTTAGTGAAATATAGACTTCATTCTGTAAAGAGTTGTATAAGCGATTAGCATGACTAGGAAATAGAGGACAATATTATTCCATTTATTATATTACCAACCTTAATATAATCTATTTTATAGATAAAAACTAAATCTGAAAAAGAAAATTATTTGAACAAATTTACATAGCATATCTATAAATGGGTTAGATAGTGTCCTTCCAAAATTCATGTCTGCCTGAATCCTCAGACTATGACCTTATTTGGAAATTAGATCTTAGATATCATTAACTAAGATAAAGCTCTATTGGATTAAGGTGGATCTTAAATCCGGTGACTGGTGTCCTTAAAAGGAGAGGAGAGGTCAGTCAAAGACATGGAGAAGGCATCCACGTGGAAACAGGCAGAAGCTGCAGTGGGGCAGCTACAAGCCAAAGACACCAAGGCCTGCCAGGAGCTATCACGAGCGAGGAAGAGGCAAGGGCGTCTGACCTTTTGAACACACTGATTTCAAGCTTTTTGCCTCTGGAGTTCTGAGGGAATAACTTTCTGTTGTTTTAAGTCACTCAGTTTGTGATGCTTTCTTATAGCAGTCCTAGGAAGCTAATATAATATCTGGAGCTAGAATATATATCTTCTTATTCCGGTCCTCAGAAGTCAAGTGCAGTATGAGAGAGAAAGCATATAAGAATTAAACCTCAAAAATGGAAACTCTATAGGATTACACTGGGTTCCAATGTGAGATCGTACAATCTAAAACATGCATTCATAAGAATTAAATATTATAATGAGAGCAATACTCATTCAGTACAAAAATGGCACAAGGGTGTTCTTGATCGTGTTCTGTATCAGTCAGGGTCCATGCAGAAGCAGATGGCCATCTAAGTTTAGGTAATTTGAAGATCCTTTGATACAAGGTAAGAGCAGGGCGTAGGGAAATCACAGGGGTGACATATGGTTGGTAACAGTGGAGTGTGTACCATTACCAGCTAGGCCTGAAGATGCAAGAAGAGGGGCCATTACCAGAACCTGGATGACAAAGAGAGCCAGGTGGAGACGGTCGCCTGGTAGGAATTATGTAATGTGCCGAGGAGCTATATATTTAGGACTGGGAGTTTAATATCCCGACTTTCCTCTTTTCCCTCCTTTCTGTCTCTTGCTGATACTACCTGTTGACTAAATCCAATTTCAATCTTGAAAGCAATGGAGTTCAGTGATGTAGTCAATACAAGTCAGTGTCCCAGGGCAGAGAGTAGAGTGAAAAGGGTGCAACGTGGATGGGAGTAGGAGCGAGGCAAATGGAAGATAATCTATCACCAATGCCAATGTGTGTAAGAATATCACAATGTGGAATTTCCTAGACAGCATACAAAGTTCAAATCAGAAAATTCTCTGGTCTAAATACTTGCTCCATTCATCACAAATAAAAACAACACTCTTGCCTATTGTGAGGTCCTAATCCATTTTTGTCCAAGTATCTTGTTTCTCATACTGATAGGTTTTGTAGCAGTGTGTATTTGTTTCCAGAAGAGTGACTGCATTGGCCCCAATAGGCATTAAGTATGAGAGTGTTGTATTAATAAAAAAACAACAAGATTTTAGATGGCATTATTTTCCCCAGAAGGCTAAAAATGCATTCACAGGAAAATGTAATCCCTGCCATATTAAGAATTAATGGAAGTATACTTTGTTTTACAGACAAGAAAATCAAGGCACAGAACAGATTAATAACCTCCTCAGGGTCACGTCTGGTGTGTTTAGTATTCCATGCAGTGACTTCTGCTCAGTGTGAGAACTGATCAGCGGCTGCTGAGAAGTCATGATATGTGATAGTTTAGGGGAGTGGAAGGGATTCTGACAAGAATGTAAAAGTAATTCCCTCAGAATTAAACTGTCAAGTTGCCATATTGATCATGCCAAGTAATCTTAAAGAACTTGTCAAGTTTTCAGGTCTTTAAGTCACTGAAGTTGCTACTGAAGAGCATAGGTTTCAAAAACTGATGGCCTGGATTTAAATTTTGGCTTGGCCTCATTTTCTCTGTGACATTGGGTAAGTCACATAGCTTCTTTGAATCTCAGGTACCTCATGAAAAAAAAAAATGGGTGCCATGGTAGGGTCTACCTCATGGAGTTGTAAGGAAAATATCATGAACTAATGAATAAAAGTACTTCATAAAATACCTGACACTGAAGAAGTACTGAATAATTAAGTATTATTATTCCAAGCCCTGACTATGCTAGAACTAAGGTTTTAAAAAATCCAAAGAGTTAATGAAAAATCAGAAGGAGTCTCAGAAGCATAGAGTGAGCAGTGTAGTCCTTGGCAGTGTCCATCCAATCACTGTCCAGGGAGAGGATGTGCTGGCTCAAGATGAGGGCTGTGTGGTCCCAATGGCCAGTGTGCATGTATCAGATGGGAGTAGCCAGACACTTTTAAACATCTGAAGTTGTTCCCCTACTTTTGATTTCTTGCTGCCAAACTTCTAGTGATAATTTGACTTTCTGTGTAGTTTTCCTAGAAGACCAGAAGATGCAGAAATTATATCCCCTTCAAGCTGCTTTTTTCTTTGTCAACTTAGTCTGCAGTTCTGATTCTACCTAACTTCTAGGAGCCTGACAAGATCAAACTTCTTGCAGAGCCAGGAGGAAGATCCACAGTAGTGGGAATTTCAAGTCACAGTCTCAAACTGTAGTCCTCAGGCTGTTTGTAGGTATATGTAGTAAAGAGTCCCCTGATCAAGTCAGTTTAAGATACCATGGATGTCAGAAGGCTTCTGGGAGTGTTTATATTGATATTTGCTAATGAATGTTATGAACCTCCAAGGGGCAGCGTGTTGTGTCTATTGTATTTGACCAGGAGCTTCTTTTCCTAGTAGCTTCTCAAAGCACTAAGGTTTCTCAAGATGCACTTTAGAAAATGCTGCAATAAGGAAATGTCTCTCTGTAAGGCTTCTTGGTAGTACATCCATTTGCCAGCAACAGACAGTTCCACAATACAACAGTTAATTTCATTCATGGAATGTTCTTCAGTTAATGGCATGAGGTCGCTGTGCCATATGGAGAGAGAAACCAGACACAGGTGAGAATTTTGCCCCGAATGGCCCATGAAGTGACTAATTCACAACGGATTGCACTGCGATCACAATTTATTATGTACCAATCTATCCATGCTTCCAATTCTAGGAGCTGTTGCTTTCCTGTTGCCGAGAAAGGTTTATACTTCTGGTGAGTTTTTCACAGGGGTGCTTTTCATCATGGCAGTAGCCACACCCCCAGTGCTAGCCTTTCCAGCCAACAGGAGCCAACGTGTAACATATAATAATCGAAAAGCAGCTCTGTGGATGGTGACTCTTGAGTCTGAGAAATAAACACAACTAGTAACCCTAATGGTTTCACTTCTGCAAAACTGCCAGAATATTTTGCTTTTGATACACAGAAAAATTCAATCCTCATTACATTTTTCTAGGTTTCTTGTGTATTGAATATCATACACATGATTAGATGCTATAAATACATTAAGGAAAAAGAAAATAGGTGTATGTTTAAAGCCCATAGGTAAGGATCAGAGAGTATAGCATGGTAGTGAAACCCATGTACTCTGAAGCCAGGCGTCTGAGTTGCAGTGTGACCCTGCTGCTCGTCAGCTGTGTGCCTGTGGGCACATTATGCAATCTCTTTGTGCCTCAGTTTCACCGTCTATAATATGGGGATAATAATAGCATCTAAGTGGATGACTGATAATACACACTATATAAACTGTCGAATCCATATACCTAAAGAAAGTCATGAAAAAGCAAAAAATTAGTCTTTAGAAAATGACTTTTCTGTAAATAAGAATAACGAAATTGTATTTTAAGGAATGTTTCTTCATCACTCAGCATTCATAAACTATTTATTTGAGACAAATGAAGGCTTTGATTTTTGATAAAAATTATCTAGTGCTGCTACTTTTTAGTGAAATAGGAAGCTGCTAAACGATAGCCCCAAACTCACAGCACGGAAGACGGACGCTCTAATCTGACCTGTTGTTCTCTTACCTGTGTCCTACACCCTACACACTTCAGTGGTCGCTCCTCTGCCGTGGGCTGAAATACAGCCATAAGACCCTGATCCCTGGGGACATGAAGCGTCTTCTCAGGGGTTTGTTTTTACGAGGAGTTTTAAACTCTGTGGTTTTGTTCCCGGGACCTTCTGCCTCTTCAGGACCCAGCACCCATGCTCAGTTGCTGGGTCTTGTTTGACTCTTTGTAACCCCATGGACTGTATAGCCCGCCAGGCTCCTTTGTCCATGGGATTTTCCAGGCAAGAATACTGGAGTGTGTTGCCATTTCCTTCTCCAGAGTATTCATATTTAAACATATTGTGACTCATTAGGATCATCAGCTTATAGCATTTGTGCTTACAATGTTGCTGTCACCATGTAATACTGCTTTAATTGTCTGAACTTATGAGGAGGATAAAAGGTAAGCTTAATGTGCCTGTGCCAAGAAAGGGCCCAAAACAAAAATTTCACAGTGGCTTTAATAAAGAAAAATGAGAAGAACTGAGTCATCACCCAGCTTCATGCATTATTTGCACGATTAACTCAACCTAGCTTTTGCTTTAGTAGTCAGTGTTATGATCTCATTATAGTTCCAACAAACACCATCATCGATCTCAGTACATGAGCTTTGTTAATTGAATTTTATTTGTTTTCTAGCTTTGCTTGTATTTAATGCATAATGTTTTGTTTTATAATTTTGTTTGGCACTATTGGTGTTTAGTTATACATTTGTGTATATTTAATATTATAGTAAAAAGAACTTATCTATGCTGAATCATGCCAGAAATTTTTTTCTCTTTATATAAAGAATCCATTCATTAGTTGTATTTGAAAAACACTGCCCAGGAAGGAGATGGTCTTGGCCCTGAGGCCTTCATTTTTCTTGAAAAGAGATTCAGAACCTAGAAGGTTGAGATTTCTTCTGTCTTTTTCTAACTTGCAGTGCTGGAGTACACAGCTTACCAACCAAGACAGGTCAACACTGTATAAAGTGACTGCAGGGAAAGCTAATTCAGACGGGTGCTCTCTTTCTTTATATTGCTCTTAATTTCTCTGCTCCTTTTAAATCTTCAAAAATTTTCCTTTTATTTGTTTGCTCCTCTCCAAGCATTTTCCGGCAAGCTCCTGCATGAGCACCGTTGCACATTCTTCTCTGCCCAGAACATAGACTGACTCCCCAGTCTTACTCAGCCTTTTGCTCCGACGTTCCTTCCTGAGTGAACTCTATCCTGGTTCCTGTTCTGAAGCCTCTGACCTGTTCTGCTGTTGCCCCCAAGCCCTCTACACCTTCCAGTGCACTCCCGAACTTGCCTTATGTCTGTTGTTTATTGTCGATCACGCTCTTCTGCCTCCTGCTGCAATGGAAGTTCCACGAAGACAGGAGTTTTTGTTGTTGTTGTTTAGCTCTTGCATGTATTCCAGAATTGTTTCTGGCATGAAATAGGCACTCAGTAAATAACTGTTCAGTGAATTTTGTCACTCTGCTTTCTCCTCAGTCCAATTCTTTATAAGGTTAGAGCCCATGTTTCTTCTTTCCAGTTTCCAGGATGGGGGTGGAAGTAGCACATTTGTATATGTTAGTGGAAAGAAGTTCAGGATGCACAGCTCTGCATTGTCCTGACATTTTCCACAGTAAATGAGGCATTTTATAGTAAATGAAACGTATTTGGCAGATATTTAGAGATTGACTTCCCGTCGGATTAGTTTCCTTTGGACTAATTTAAAATAAGTAATTAAGAAAACAAAGCTTATCTACTATAGCTGTTATTTTAGTCCAGGGAAGTTACATTTCAATAAAATACTTCACATTAGTATTGGACTTGGGAATTTGAAGAGCACTGGATAAAACTTTCTAGTTTTTTTTTTTTTTTTCCCAACAACCGTGGCTAGGCTCAACAGGTATTTTCAGTCCTCCTTCACTGAAGTTCAGAATAAAGAACTAGCCCTAGATCAGAAAACCGATCTTCTAAGACCTGCAGGTAGGTCTTCAGAGTCCTACCTAGGTGACTGCTTTTTTTCTAGCAGGTTATGTATGCTTAGTTGCTTAGTTGTGTCTGACTCTTCATGACCCCATGGACTGTAGACTGCCGGGCTCCTCTGGCCATGGGGATTCTCCAGGCAAGAATACTGGAGTGGGTTGCCATGCCCTCCTCCCGGGAGTCTTCCCAACCCAGTGAATGAACCCAGGTATTCTGCATTGCAGGTGGATTCTTTACAATCTGAGCTACCAGGGAAGCCCATAAATGATCTTCTAAGACCTGAAGCTAGGTCTTTAGAGTCCCACCTAGGTAAACACTGTGCTTTTTTTTCTAGCAGGTTATAGTATCAACTTATAGGCTATTAAGGGAGAGGGGTGACTAATAATACAGGATCTCAGGAAGGTGCTTTACAGGATGAAATATGTATTTCTCTCTACTGAGCTCACATTAAAAGATTTGCTTTAATTCCATTTTCGGTGGTTTATTGAATACTCTTCATTAACTGTAACTTTCATATTGTGTTTAAGTAAATAAGCTGTTGTTTGTAAGGCAGAGAAGACATTTACATCTTAATGAGATTCCATGTGATTTATTGCATATGAGTTACAGAAAAGAAACCAACTGGTGAGTCAAGAGATTTATTGTTAATGCCAGGAAGTTATTGAGAAATGCAGAGAAAAATAAACAGATTAAACATGTATTTAAAATTAGTGATTAATATTTTATAAAGCATGCAAAAGAAATTAATCAATTGGCAGCTTAGAATTTTTTAAAATCTTAGCTAGGGATATTGTAAGGAAAGATTGTAAAAAGTACAGGATACATCAAGTGTTCTTTTCATCATTTTATTGTAAGTACATATAAATTTGTATTCTCTTTTTGCTTCTTCACAACCCTTATAAGTAACCCTTATAATAACTCTTCCATTACTCTAGTTGTCAACTTGTGATATTTTTAACACAAAGAAATAATGTATTAATGATTGTTTTTTCAATGTAGCCAGTGCCTCCTCTGGCCTGTAAAAGTTGGGACCAAAACTTAATCATTTTTGTGTCTTGGGATCCAGCACATATTTGGTCCATGGAAGAGGCTCAGTGAGTGTTCCTTGTCTAGTGAATGAGAAAGCTTAATGAGAAGTCCTAAATGAAATAATTAGAACTTCAGTTGGGGAGATCCATGTTTAATTTCTTTCTGGTTTTGTACAGTTAGAAGAATTAGGACATATAACATCTGAATCTCGAGTGAGCCCATACTCAACTGGTTGCTTTGCATGAGTTACATCATCTACTCCTCAACAATCTCTTGAAATTGTACAATTTCCATCTCCATTTTACCCGTGAGGATTTTGAAGGACAGAGGCGTAAAATTATATGTCCAAAGTCACACAGTCAAGTGATAGAAACAGGACTTGAACACAGGGGATATATTTAACTATTGAACTAAACTTCTTCACTTTTTGTCATCAAATAAAAGGAGGATTAACTTTCCATTCTCACTTATTAAAGATTTTAAATGAATGGTATATATACAGTGTGAAAGTTGGATTTTCAATGGTTAGGTTTGCTGTAAAGCAATTATCCTTCAGTTGAAAACTGAGTAGGTTTGATGTTGGAATACTTATCTTCCATCTCACTCTTCAACCCGTAGCAGTCTAGCTCCAGACTCCCAACACTGACCTGTTTCTGCTCCCACTAAACTCACTCGGGACCTCGTCATTGCCAAGTGCAATGACATTTTCAGGTTTTATCCTTTCATCTTTGCAGTGTTTGATAATGTTGATCTTACACTTTCTTTCTTGAAAATAAGTCCATTCTTTCCTAGTTACCTGTTTACGTTTATTTCTGTTCCTTCCTTTACTGCTTGTTTTCACCTTAAAGACTGGTGTTCTTCTGTCTTTTATCCTAGGCTATTTTCTTCTAATTTTGCTCTTGAAACTCTGAACAATCTCTTCCATTTCTTCCATAGCTTCAGCTGACATCTATACATTTAGATCACCAATCCTTCTAGTTCTGAGTGCTTTTACTGTATTGCCAGTGTTGCTTTGACATCTTTACTGGAATGGGCCCAGATCCCTCAAACTTAACTCTTGCTTGAACTTAACTTGCCTCCATCTTAGTCCTGCAACCAGCCCCCCTCTTTCTTTTTCTCCAATATTGCTAGTGGCAGTTCAGGAATAATATTACTGAGTTTAGTTCAACTCAGAAATTTGGGACTTATTCTTGAATTTTTCATCATTATTTTATCCATTTAGCCTGGTCAGCACCTCTTCATCTTACCTGCTTATACCCTGTACCCCCACTACCTCTGTTTTTATTCAGATCCTTGTCATCTTTCCCCTTAACTTTCCATCCAGGAACTCTGACTGATGTTCCTACTACCAGTCTCTTCCTGCTGCAGTTCCTCCTCCATCCTGCCTCTGGAGTCATCTGTCTTATAAAAAACATAGTTTTATTCCTGATCATGAAGGTTAAGCTCAGGAAAAAGTTGGAAAATACAGGGAATATAAAGAGTAAAATAAAAATTACTTGTAGTCCTGCTATCATCTGCAATAGAATTCTTTAATATTGAAGCCTATTACATTTTTTAAATATGGCATGATCATGTCAACCACCTTGGTTTAAGACCATCATTGTGAAGCAAGATGGAAGTGCAGTTTCCTCTGTAGATCTCTTTTTAGTGCCAGATTATTTATGAATGAAGACAAAGTATTCATGGCTGCCAACAGAGAACACAGTCCCCCTGTCAAATAAACAGACTCTCCTCCCATCCTTTTGGGATTCATCAACTTTCTCTTGACTACAGTGATTTGCAATATTTGAAAGTGTCTCTAGTTTCTAATTTTATTTAAAATAGCTGTGTTAAAATATTTTATCACAGAATATTTTGCCACATTTTAATGACCATGTAACAGAGGCCTTCTTTGGATTAAGTGATCTAGTCATACTGCTCAAAAGTTTCTTTAAATTTAAAAAGGTATAGATTAAAAGTCTCCCTTTAACCTCTCCTGCTTTTCCAAATGTCTCCTTTCCTTCCAATGGGTGTTGTGGTCGTTCAGTTGCTAAATCATGTCCAACTCTTTGTGATCTCATGGACTTCAGCACGCCAGGCTCCTCTGTCCTCCATTGTCTCCTGGAGATGAGTAGGTGATGCTGTCTAACCATCTTATCCTCTGCTGCCCCTTTCTTCTTTTGCCTTCAGTCTTTTGCAGCATCAGGGTCTTTTCCAGTGAGTTGGCTGTTCACATCAGGTGGCCAAAGTATTTGAGCTTCAGCTTTAGTAACAATCCGTCCCATGAATATTCAGGGTTAATTTCATTTAATTTGAACTCCCTGCAGTTCAAGAGTCCAAGGGACTCTCAAGCATCTTCTCCAGCACCACAGTTTGAAAGCATCAGTTCTTCAGTGCTCAGCATGCTTTATGGTGCAACTCTCACATATGTACCTAACTACTGAAAAAACTATAGCTTTGACTATATGGACCTGTGTCGACCAAGTGACATCGCTGCTTTTGAATATGCTGTCTAGGTTTGTCATAGCTTTCCTTCCAAGGAACAAGCATCTTTTAATTTCATGGCTCTAGTCACCGTCCAAGTGAGCTGTCTAGGTTTGTCATAGCTTTCGTTCCAAGGAACAAGCATCTTTTAAGTTCGTGGCTCTAGTCACCGTCCAAGTGATTTTGGAGCCCTCAAAAATAAAATCTGTCACTGTTTCCACTTTTCAAATTCTATTTGCTATGAACTGATGGGACCAGATGCCAGGATCTTTATTTTTTGAATGATGAGTTTCAAGCCAGCTTTTTCACTCTCTTTTCCACCCTCATCAAGAGGCTCTTTAGTTCCATTTCACTTTCTGCCATTAGAGTGGTATCATCTGCATATCTGAGGTTGTTGATATTCCTCCCAGAAATCTTGATTCCAGCTTGTTATTCATCCAGCCCAGCATTTTTCATGATGTACTGTACGTATAAGTTAAATATGCAGGGTGACAGTATACAGCCTTGTCTTACTCCTTTGCCAATTTTAAACCAGTTCGTTGTTCCATCTCTGGTTCTAAATGTTTCTTCTTGACCCACATTCAGGTTTCTCAGGAGACAGGTAAAGTAGTCTCATATTCCCATAGCTCTAAGAATTTTCCACAGTTTGTTGTGGTCCACATAGTCAAAGGTTTTAGCATAGTCAGTGAAGCAAGTAGATGTTTTTCTGGAATTCCCTTGCTTTCTGAATGATCCAACAATTGTTGGCTGTTTGATCTCTGGCTCCTCTGCCTCTTTGAAACCCAGCTTATACATCTGGAAGTTCTCAATTCACCCACTACTGAAGCCTAGCGTGAAGGATTTTGGAAAATCCCTGGACAGAGGAGCCTGGCAGGCTACAGTCTACGGGGTCACAAAGAGTCAGACATGACTGAGCGACTTCACTTTTTTTCTTTCTTTCCTCTACCTCTTTGAAACACAGCTTGTGCATCTGGAAGTTCTCGTTCACCCACTACTGAAGCCTAACTTGAAGGATTTTGAGCATAACTTTGCTAACGTGTAAGATGAGTGGAATTGTATGGTACTTTGAACATTCTTTGGCATTGCCCTTCTTTGGAATTAAAATGGAAACTGAACTTTTCCAGTCCTGTGGTCACTGCTGAGTTTTTCAAATTTGCTGACATATTGAGTGCAGCACTTTTAGGATTTGAAATAGCTCAGCTGGAATTCCATCACTTCCACTAGCTTTGTTCACAATAATACTCCCCAAGGTCCCCTTGACTTCAGACTCCAGGATTTCTGGCTTTAGGTGAGTGACCACACCATGGTGGTTATCTGGATCATTAGGACCTTGTGTATTTCATCTGTGTGTTCTTGCCATCTCTTCTTTTTCTCTTCTGCTTCTCTTATGTCCTTATTGTTTCTGTCCTTTATCATGCCCATCCTTTAGTTAAATGTTCCCTTGATATCTCCAATTTTCTTGGTAACCTCTAGTGTTTCTCATTCCATTGTTTTCCCTTATTTCTTTTCATTGTTCATTTAAGAAGGCCTTCTATCTCCCCTTGGTTTTCTCTGCAACTCTGCATTCAGCTGGGTATAGCCTTTCCTTTCTCCTTTGCCTTTCACTTCTCTTCTTTCCTCAGCTGTTCGCAAAGCCTCCTCGTTGTTCCATGTCTGGTTCTTACTTTGCGTCATTGCATTTCTTCTTCTTTGGGATGGTTTTGGTTACTGCCTCCTATACAGTGTTATGAACCCTCATTCATAGTTCTTCAGGGACTGTATATATTAGATCTAATTCCTTGGATCTATTTGCTACCTTCACTGTATAATCATAAGGGATTTTATTTAGGTCATACTTGAATGGCCTAGTGGTTTTCCCTATTTTCTTCAACTTAAGCCTGAATTTTGCAATAAGGAGCTCATGGTCTGAGCCACAGTCAGGTCCAGGACTTGTTTTTGCTGACTATATAGAGCTTCTTCAACTTAGGTTGCAAAGAACATAATCAGTCTGTTTTCCATATTAATCATATTATCATGATTAATATTTTAGTTATATTAATTAATTAATGCCCATGTGTAGTCATCTCTTGCGTTGTTGTAAAAGGATGTTTGCTGTGACCAGCATATTTTCTACACAGAATTATGTTAACCTTTGCCCTGCTTCATTTTATACTCCAAGGCCAAACTTGCTTGTTATTATAGGTATCTCTTGTCTTCCTGTTTTTGCATTCTAATCCCCAGTGTTGAAAAGGACATCTTTTTTTGGTGTTAGTTCCCGAAAGTGGTGTAAGTCCTCATAGAACCAGTCAACTTAAGCTTCTTTGTCATCAGTGGTTGAGGCACAGACTTGGATTATTGTGATGTTGAATGGTTTCCCTTGAAAACACGCTGAGATCATAGAGCTGTTTTTGAACTCAAACCCAAGTATTGCAGTTTGGACTCTTTTGTTGACTATGAGGGCATCCCTGGTGGCTCAGAGGGTAAAGGATCTACCTGAAATGCAGGCAATGCGGGTTTGATCCCTGGGTCGGGAAGATCCCCTGGAGAGGGGAATGACCAACCACTTCAGTATTCTTACCTGGAGAATTCCGTGGACAGAGGAGCCTGGAGGGCTATAGTCCATGGAGTTGTAAAAAGTGAGACACTACTGAGCGACTAACACTTTCACTTTCTGAGGGCTACTCCATTTCTTCTAAGGGATTCTTGCCCACAGTAGCAGATATAATGGTCATCTGAATTAAAGTCACCCAATCCCGTCCATTTTATTTCACTGATTGCTAGGACGTTGATATTCAACCTTGCCATCTCCTGCTTGACCATGACCAATTTACCTTGATTCATGGACCTAACATTCCAGGTTCCTATGCAATATCGTTCTTTACAGCATCAGACTTTACTTTCACCACCAGACACATCCACAACAGCATCATTTCCACTTCGGCCCCACTGCGCCATTCTTTCTGGAGCTGTTAGTAATCTTCAGCCCTCTGCTCTTCCCCCGTGGCACACTCGACACCTTCTGACCTGGGGGACTTTTCTTCTGGTGTCAGGTCTTTTGCTTTTTCACACTATTCATGGGGTTCTCCAGTCAAGAATACTGCAGTGGGTTGCTGTTTCCTCCTCCATGGACCACATATTGCCAGAACTATTCACTATGGCCTATCCATCTTGGTGGCCTTGCACAGTGCTTATTAGTTTTAGCTTTATCATCCTTTTATATGTGAATATCTGGCTATCTCAGAAACATTTGTCCAAGAGACTGTTCTTTCCCCATTATATAGTTTCAAGTATCCTTGTGTGTGTTAGTTGCTCAGTCGTGTCCGATTCTTTGTGACCCCAAGGACTGTAGCCTGCCAGGCTTCTCTGTCCATGGAATTCTCCAGGCAAGAATACTGGAGTGAATTGTCATTCCCTTCTCCAGAGGATCTTCCTGACCCAGGGACCGAACCCTGGTCTCTTGCATTGCAGGCAGATTCTTTACCGCTTGAGCTACAGGGAAGTCCTTAAGTATCCTTATTAAAGATCAGTTGGCCATAAATATATGGGCTTATTTCTGTACTCTCAGTTCTGTTCTATTCGTCTGTATATCTATCCTTATGCCAGTACCATGCTGTTTTGATTACTGTAGCTTTATAGTAAATTATCAACTAAGAAGTACAGTCTCCAACTTTGCTCTTTTTTCTAGATTGTTTTGACTGTTTTGGGCCCCTTGAAATTCCAAATGAATTTGAAATCATTTATTTAAGAAAAATCACTTGGACTTTTGATAGTTACTGCATTCAATCTGTGTCTTCTTTAATTTCTTTAAGCAATGTTATATGTATTTCAGTGTACACTTAAGTCTTTCACCTGCTTGCGTAAACTTATTCTTAGATATTTTATCCTTTTGGATGCTCTTGTAAATGGAATTGCTTTCTTCTTTTTTGGATGTTTCTTGCTAGCATGTAGAAATAAAACTTAATTTTTTCATTCTTTTAACTTTGCTGAATTCATTAGCTCTAGTATTTTTCTTGTGGATTCTTTAGGATTTTCTATATAAGAACATGTTACCATGAATAGTTTTATTTCTTTTTCAATTTAGATATCTTTTATTTCTCTTTCTTGCCTAATTCTGTGTCTAGAACTTTCAGTACAATGTTGAATAGAAGTGGCAATATCAGATGTCCTTATCTTATTCCTGATCTTAAGGAGAAGGGTTTCAGTCTTTCACCAGTGCATATGATGTTAGCTGTGTGTTTTTCATAAATACCCTTTTATTCCTAGTTTGTTAAATATGTTTATCGTAAGAATGTTAGATTGTTTCACATATATTTTTATTGCATCAGTTGAGATGATCAGGTGGCTTTCCTCTTTTCATTTTTTAATATGGTATATTGCATTGATTGATGTTTGTGTGTTAACTACTTTTGCATCCCTGAGATAAATCCCACTTGGCCTCAGTGTATAACCCTTTTAATATGGTGCTAGGTGCAATTTATGATACATTTACTGTTATGGCACTTATAATTAATCCTTTGAGAGTGTGATGAATGCTGTGGGCCCTCTTTACAGGGAAAAATAAAATGTGTACATACATACAAAGTTTACTTTCTATTATGGATTTTGGTATCTTCAAAAATCCACCCTTAAGGATCCAAGAATTTGAGGTTTAGAAGAATTATTTAAGATCCTAAAGGAAGTTTGCTCCTAACCATAAAGGGGAATACTGGTTCATTCATTTACCTCTTTTTAATCTTAACTCTTAAGGAACTTAATTATTTTGTTTTGTTTAAGGTTATGTTTAATTTTATTTCATTTTAAACTAGTTAAAAAATTAATGTCAGCCATGCTCTGTATTAGATGGTACACTCTTGGCAGTTTAGGAAAGTTCGCTTTTTAGTATCACCCTAAGCTTCTAAATCGTGGTTTACCAAGAGCCTTGGTGTAAGGGCATTGCCTTCCTAGTGACCCCTCCAGCCGGTCTGAGTCTGGATCCTGGGAGACTCTTGCCCTCCTGGTAGGAGGTAAGCGTCTGCTTTCTGACTTCCTAGAACTTCTCTTCACCTTTTACTAATTTTGACATAAGAAATATTTTCTGCCTATTAATAGACTGGAATCTGTCCCTTCGTAATCCCTTATACCATGATAAGCTAGTGAACACCTTGAAAATTCCATTGTTGATTCCTTTTTAGTGGACATTGTATATGGACATTTACTTTATTTGCTGTACTGGTGTACAACTTGTTAACAGCAAAGGTGCAGAAGCATTATGAAACGAAGATAAAAATTTAATAGAAACTGCTGTCATAGCCCCCATGGTCAGAAGGGCCTGTTGTACTTAATTGTGTTTTCATTAGGAGGGATGAGTTTGTGATGAGTGATCTTTACAATCAGTGACATGATAACCGTGTGTGATTATCAGTGAAGTCTGCGGTCAAAGAACATTGTCTATAAAGGACTTTTTAGTTCCCTAAGGATCATGCTTTAAGTATATATGGTTCCTGAAAGTGACAACTTGTTGAACTGAGAAGGCTGATAGGAATAACTTAATGTAATCTTCAAGGGATCCTTGTGAGGAGAAGCAGTTCTGAATGGTAGAGTAAGGATCTTCAGAAGTCTTCTCTAAAATATAATGAGAACATTGGAGAGAATTTTCAGAATTAAATTTTTTGGCATTCTGAAAATCAGCTGAATGTTTTGAAGTATAAGAGGAGCATTTGTTCAAGAAACAACTAGTTGAATCTCAACTAGAATAACAGGTTTTGGCTTCCCAATGTTTTAACTTACCTTATTTCTAACTCCCTAGGCCAAACTGCACAGTAGTTTTGAAAACCAAAAGCTTTATGACCAAGGAGACTTAGAAAACCAGCAGCTTGACAGCTACAAACATGAGCAGAATGGATTCCCAGCTCCCTGCAAAGCCTCATACTTAGAGAATTGCCACTGCTTGCTGTGTCTGGCTGCTCTCTGGAAAAGCCCAATTCATGGAACTTCTCTTTATTTCACCTAGCTCAGAGCTCACTCAGAGCAAATCATGGTGTCTCCAAGATATTTGTCGAAAGTAATCGCTGAGCTTCCCTACTGGCTCAGACAGTAAAGAATCTGCCTGCAATGTGGGACACCTGGGTTCCATCCCTGGATTGGAAAGATCCCTGGGAGGAGGGCATGGCAACCCAACCCCAATTCTCCATGCCTGGAGAGTTCCTGTGGACAGAGGAGCCTGGTGGGCTACAGTCCGTGGTGTCATAAAGAGTCAGACACGACTAACTGACCAGGCACACACAGCAATCACTGGTGACTGTTTAGCATCGCAGCTGCCTGAGGTGGCGATAATGCTGGGGCATGCGAATGGCTGGCTGAAAAATGTAAAGGAATAATATGCGGGACTTTGAAAAATCTTGACATTCTAGGGACTCTATGATATATCTAGGGACACACATATACAGGACTGTGTTATACCCAGCAAAGACCTGAGAAGGCTTTCATTTTTCTCATCTCTCTGATCTTGAGTCTTTGGGCAAACAGCAAGTGAAGGCTGAGGCAGACTGGCAAGAGGCTTGAGTGCTCAGGGTGTGATCCGTCACACACATAGAGCCCGTTAGCAAAGTCTGGTTTCAGCAGTATGTGAACTGAGAACTTCCAGAAGTACAAGCTGAGTTTCAAAGAGGCAGGGGAACCGGAGATCAAATTACCAACATTTGTTGGATGATAGAGACAGCAAGGGAATTCCAGAAGAACATCTCCTTCACCGACTATGCTAAAGCCTTTGACTGTGTGGATCACAACAAACTGTGGAACATTCTTAAAGAGATGTGAGTACTAAACCACCTTACCTGTCTCCTGAGAAACCTGTATGTGGGTCAAGAAACAACAGAACCGGACATGGAACAACTGACTGGTTCAAAATTGGGCAAGGAGTATGACAAGGCTGTATATTGTCACCATGCTTATTTAACATCTGTGCGGAGTACATCATGGGAGATGCCTGACTGGGTGAATCACATGCTGGAATAGATTGCCAGAGAAATATCAACAACCTCAAATATGCAGATGATACCACTCTAATGGCAGAAAGTGAAGTGGAACTAAACAGCCTCTTGATGAGGGTGAAAGAGGAGAGTGAAAAATTTGGCTTAAAACTCAATGTTCGGAAAACTAAGATCATGGCATTTGGTCCCATAACTTCATGGCAAATAGGAAGGGAAAAAGTGGAAGTAGTGGCAGATTTTATTTTCTTGAGCTCCAAGAAATCACTGTGGACAGTGACTTCAGCCTTGAAATTAAAAGACTCTTGCTCCTTGGAAGGAAAGCTATGACAAACCTATGCAGTGTTTTCAAAAGCAGAGACACCACTTTGCTGACCAAAGTCCTATAGTCAAAGATATGGTTTTTCCAGTAGCCATGTACCAGTGTGATATTTGGACCATAAAGAAGGCTGATCAGGAAAGAATTGATACTTTTGAATTGTGGTGCTGGAGGAGGCTCTTGAGAGTGCCTTGGACTGCAAGGAGATCAAAATAGTCAATCCTGAAGAAAACCAACCCTGAATCTTCATTGGAAGGACTGCTGCTGAAGCACCAATACTTTGGCCACCTGATGTGAAGAGCCGACGCATTGGAAAAGACCCAGATTCCGGGGAAGATTGAGGGCAGGAGAAGAAGAGGGCAACAGGATGAGGTGGTTGGATGGCATGACCAACTGAATGGACATGAGTTTGAGCAAACTCCGTGAGATAATGAAGGACAGGAGCCTGGTGTACTGCAGTCCATTGGGTCACAAAGGGTTGGTCATGACTTAGCAACTGGAAAAAAACAACAGTATCTTTTAACTTGCTCGTCGGTCTCCTGTATTTCTTGTAAATTTGAAATTTATGCAAACATCTTGACTAGCATTGATTTCAGTCACTAGTGATGCTATAATACTCCACATTTCATTCAGTCAAAAGATACTTTAAATCCTTAACATCTGGTTTTCCCATTCTTCCTGATGCTAAGGTTGATTTGCGGGTTCAGATTATGACACCTTAATGTCCTCATTAGAAAGTTTCCCATTGATGTGTCACATAATATTTTTGCTTAAGTTTGCTTCTTAGGTGTTAGAAAATTGTGTATTTTCTAATAATTTTATTCCTTCCACATTTATTTCCTGGGATGCTTATTTAAGATGCATGTTTCCCCATCAGCTTCAGCATCTTTGTTACTCTAAAGTACAGTTCACACTGAAACTGTCAAGGTAAATGCTTAATTCTTTGATTTCAATGACTGTTTTAAAAATGCATGACATTAGTGGCCTAGTTATTTCCAGTTGTGATTAAGAGGTTTACTCCTTTTTGGTGAGTGGCTATGCACATTTTAATACTGTTGTGAGCTCATGTGTTTAAAAAATGTATGTGTTTTAATGGGTGCAGCTTTTAAAAAACTATTCAAATTATACCATTTAGGCCAATGGTAAAACTGTGTAAGAAAGTGTGTGAAGAGCAGTGTTATACTTTATCCCTTCATTGTCTCTATAGGTAACCATTTGTGGTGGCATTGTTTTTTTATCTGTATATTTTTTCATAAATGAAAACAAAAGTGTGTATGTGTGTTCAGCATGCTATATGTATTATCTGTATCACGCTATACTATTTTGACTCTGTGCAGTGGGATTTATGGTAAAGTATCCATCTGCAGTGCAGGAAACCTGGGTTTGATGGGCAGAGAAGCGTGGTCGACTACAATCCATGGGGTCGCAAGAGTTGGACACAGCTTAGCGACTAAACCATCATCACCGCCATCAATGGGACTCAAGGCAGCTTAGCCAAAATTACCAAAAGGGGACATGGGAGAGTCCAGATTTAAACCCCGCAGCCTGACTGCCGACAGTGGGCTCTTAACTGCTCTGTTATACATACGGCAGTCTCACCGACCCGTAGCCCCAAAGAGGAGGGATGTGTTGACTTTGCTGCTCTCAGAGTAATGAGTAGAAAAGTAATCTGAACACAAAATTGGCAATGGAAGCTGGTTTTCAGAGACCTGCAAAAATGCTCTGTGAGAATGCATACGAATAGACTCTTGCCAAGAAAAAAAATTTCTTTATTTTCTTTTCCATTTTCTCTTTGGTATTTTGCTTGTTTGTCTGGTTCACATTTTCTACTTTTAATTTAGCTGTATTGACTTAATCTGCTGGCAAGAAGTGGGGAGAAAAGCTTATTCTAAGCCATTTCAGATGTTACAGTTGTTATTCCATGATCAATTTGTAAAATGGAAGCTTTTCCACATTTGTGAATTAACTGTTCTTATGCCATTTAGAAGAATTTACACCAGGATAATTTTTAGCACCGTAAATATAAGGAATATAATTCTTCCAAATATATAAACTTAAGCACCTGAAGAGCTAAAAGTAGCCATAATATGTTTCCTCTTAGGTTGTGTTTGAGATTCTCCTCTCTCTTTAAGGTCTTAATTGTTTATTCAGTGTTTTAGCACTGAATGTCCAAGCTACTGAATGTATAGCTTCAACTAACTTAGTTTCTGTTTTATTTAGAGAGTAATGTTATTAAACGTCCCTGATCTGCTTATGGAATTTGAGCATCTTCAAAGAGTAGTTTTTAAATATAGTTTTCTGTATTTATTTATTTTTGGCTCTGCTGGCTCTTCATTACTATGAGGGCTTTTCTCTAGTTGCAGAAAAGCGGGGGCTCCTCTCCGGTTGTGCACGGGCTTCTCAATGCAGTGGTTTCTCTTGTGGAGCAGGGCCTTTAGGTGTGTGGGCTTCAGTGGTTGTAGCTCCTGGGCTTAGCTGCTTCAAGGCAAGTGGGATCTTCCTGGATCAGGGATCCAGCCTGTGTCTCCTGCATTGGCAGGCAGATTCTTTACCACTGAACCATCAGGGAAATCCCCAATGGTAGTTTTAATAGAATTTGTAACTTATGATTTCCCCTAAAGATGAGAAACTATTAGATTTTATATTTTGTTGTCAGATTCTTCTTATTTACTTGTCAGTCAGTATAAGGAGATTATTTAGATGTTGCTTTCTATCTGTTCAACTCTTAGTATCTCTTCAAATTTTTACTGGTTGCTCCAAAATACAGTTATAAACTGGGGCTTCCCCTGGTGGCTCAGGTGGTAAAGAATCCGCCTGCAATGCAGGAGACTCAGGTTCCATCCCTGGTTGGGAAGGTCCCCTGAATAACGAAATGGCAACCCACTCCAGTATTCTTGCCTGGAAAGTCCAATGGACAGAGGAGCCTGACTGTAGTCCATGGGGTTAAAAAGAGTCAGACATGACTGAGCGACTAACAACAACAACAAAAATTTATAAAATGTTTTATACTTATGAAAGCAAAGTCTGAGGGAAATAAAGAAACTGGGATAGAGTTCAGGTCAGTCACTCAGTCGTGTCCGACTCTTTGCAACCCCATGCACTGCAGCATGCAAGGACTCCCTGTCCTTCACCATCTCCCCGAGCTTGCTCAAACTCACGTCCATTGAGTCAGTGATGCCATCCAACCTTCTCATCCTTTGTCATCCCCTTCTCCTCCTGCCTTTAATCTTTCCCAGCATCAGGGTCTTTTCAAATGAGTCAGCTCTTCGCATCAGGTGGCCAGGTATTGGAGCTTCAGCTTCAACATTAGTCCTTCCAATGAATATTCAGGACTGATTTCCTTTAGGATTGACTGTTTTGATCTCCTTGCAGTCCAAGGGACTCTCGAGAGTCTCCTCCAACACCACAGGTCAAAACCATCAATTCTTCAGTGCTCAACCTTCTTTATGGTCCAGCTCTCACATCCATACATGACTACTGGAAAAATCATAGCTTTGACTAGACAGACCTTTGTTGGCAAAGTAATGTCTCTGCTTTTTAATATGCTGTCTAGGTTTGTCATAGCTTTCCTTCCAAGGAGCAAGCGTTTTCTAATTTCATGGCTGCAGTCACCATCTGCAGTGATTTTTGGAGCCCCAAAAAATAAAGTCTGTCAGTGTTTCCATTGTTTCCCCATCTATTTGCCTTGAAGTGATGGAACTGGATGCCATGATCTTAGTTTTTTGGATGGTGAGTTTTCAGCCAGCTTTTTCACTTCCCTCTTTCACTTTTATGAAGAGGCTCTTTAGTTCCTCTTCGCTTTCTGCCATAAGGGTGGTATCGTCTGTGTATCTGAGGTTATTGATATTTCTCCTGGCAATCTGGATTCCAGCTTGTGCTTCATCCAGCCTGGCATTTCGCATGATATACTCTGCATTTAAGTTAAGTAAGCAGGGTGACAATATACAGCCTTGACATCCTGCTTTTCCGATTTGAAACCAGTCTGTTGTTCCATGTCTGGTTCTAACGGTTGCTTCTTGACCTGCATACACATTTCTCAGGAGGAAGGTAAGGTGATCTGGTATTCCCATCTCTTGAAGAATTTTCCACAGTTTGTTGTGAGCCACACTGTCAAAGGCTTTGGTAGTCAATAAAGCAGAAGTAAATGTTTTTCTGGAATTCTCTTGCTTTTTCTACGATCCAATGGATGTTGGTAATTGGTTCCTCTGCCTTTCAAATCCATCTTGAACATCTTGAACATCTTCAAGTTCATGTACTGTTCATGTACTGTTGAAGACTAGCTTGGAGAATTTTGAGCATTCCTTTGTGAGCATATGAGATGAGTGCAATTGTGTGATAGTTTGAATGTTCTTTGGCATTGCCTTTCTTTGGGATTGGAATGAAAACTGACCTTTTTCAGTCCTGTGGCCCCTGATGAGTTTTCCAAATTTGCTGACATATTGAGTGCAGGAATTTCACAGCATCATCTTTTAGTATTGGAAATAGCTCAACTGGAATTCCATCACCTCCACTAGCTTTGTTTGTAGTGATGCTTCCTGAGGCCCACTTGACTTCACATTCCAGAATGTCTGGCTCTAGGTGAGTGATCACACTATTGTGGTTATCTGGGATAGAGAATCAGTTCTTATTCATTTAATCTAAAATGTATACTGGATATTTCCCAGCACTGGATAATTCTTGGAATATGATAATTGAGAAAGTATCTTCTGTGTTCTTATCTCAAAGAACACAGAGTGATAGAGTGGATTGACTATGGCAGTGTATCTGCATGGACCAGATTTTCTAACACTGGTGAAAGAGGACATACTGAAAAATAGAGCTTAGGTGAAAATACTTTGCATAATAGCTGACATATAATGGACCATATAAATTTTAGAAATGTAATCTTGATGAAAAATGTAAAACTTGTTTTTTCAATAAAATTTATTTCAATTCAATTTTTTCAAAGAAAATGGAAATATCTATGATCATGAATGTTTATTGATTGTAGTATGATTTTTCTGTTGGGTTATATGTTTATGTCTATATGTGTGCACACACTCCTGTGTTTACACTAGGAGGTAGAGAGGCACTGAAATAGCCTGGGAATCTGAATTCTTTGAGTATATTTATGTTTGATTTAAATTGATGTCATAATTCCATTTGGAGCAGATTTCTTTGAGTTAATGAATATTCAGTACTTGGAGTTTTAAATACAGTTTTAAACTCAGAGTCAAACTAGTTTTCATGTGACATCTTTTGCTTCGATTTTTTTTTTTTTACAGTTCCTTTATCAGATATATCTTGAATTTGTGTTTTTTTTCCCTGAAGGTGCTTTTGTGATGGATGATACTTGTGGTTTTTAGTATCTTTGGACAAGGTTTATGGATAATGTGCGTTAGCTACAAGGTCACTTTTTTGGGCCAACTCCATTTGGTAAATAACAGCTCCTTTTGAATGAGTACTTAAGAAATTCACACTGTAAGTAATATCTTCAAGTGTCAGGATAGATAGATTTGTAAGGGAAACTTCATTTTTAAATTTATTACTGTTTCTGAATTTTTCTGTCGCATTAGGCCAGATTGAAGCCTCTCTTTTCATTAAAGTCATGCAAGTTCCTTCTGAAAAGCTAGAAAATATGGAAGAATACAGGACATTTAAGTCTGCCTGCATGCATGTGTGTGTGCTCGGTCGTGTTTGACTTTGCAACTACACGTACTGTAGCCTGCTAGGCTCCTCTGTCCATGGGGCTCTCTAGCAAGAATACTGCAGTAGGTTGCCATTTGCTCCTCTAGGGAATCTTCTCGATCCGGGAATCTACCTCAAGTCTCCTGTCTCTCCTGCATGGACAGGTGGGTTCTTTACCATTGTGCCACCTGGGTAGCCCCTTAAGTCTTCCTGCCAAACAATAACTGCTCTGAATATTTTGAATATTCCTTTTACAACTTTATTTTTATAAATTTCATGTGTGTGTTTAAAGACAATTAAGCTCATATTATACACATAACTCTGGGCTTCCTGCATAGCTCAGTTGGTAAAGAATCTTCCTGCAATGCAGGAGACCCCGGTTTGATTACTGGGTTGGGAAGATCCTTTGGAGAAAGAATAGGCTATCCACTCCAGTATTCTTGGGCTTCCCTTATGGTTCATCTGGTAAAGAATCTGCCTGCAATGTGGAAAACCTGGGTTCAGTCCTTGGGTTGGAAAGATACCCTGGAGAAGGAAAAGGCTACTCACTCCAGTATTCTGGCCTGGAGAATTCTATGGACTATAGTCCATGGGGTTGCAAAGAGTTGGACACAACTGAGCGACTTTTACATACGTATAACTCTGCAGTATGTTTTTCCACGGATTATTAATATATCATGAGCACTTCCTGTGTCATTAAAAATTATTTGGGAACATAGTGTAATAACTACATAACATTCTATAAAATGGCTGTGTCATAATTTACCTGTTGATCTTTTTGGATACTTTTCTAGTTTCAAATTATTGTAGTTCATGAGACAATGACCACTGAATTTATATAATCTATGGTGCCACATATATCTTGACCACACATCTTATTTTGCTTATTAAAACATTTTTTCATGTATAAAATAATCTGTAAAAAAAATAAAAAAATAATCTGTAATTTTCTGTTATTTATGGTATCGCCCACCTTGTACTGAAGAAATTTTTCTGTACTGTACTGAAAGTATTCTTTACTGAAGGAAGTTGTTCAATTAAAAAAACAAAAGCTTTTTAAAAAGAGATTATTATTTACAAGGTTTATACATAAACTCTAAAACAGATTAGAAGGTAAAATGACAAATCCTGTTGATAGCTGTTCATAATGGAAATGCTTACAGATCCTTAAATATAGTTTGGTAGGAAAGGGCGGCAGTGAATCAAGTTGTTACAGTTTGTTCCAGGAAAGGCATTTTGGATGAATGCCATCTACTTTTACAAATATGTCTTGTGATTTTAGTTTTGTTTTAGTTTTATCTACTCTACTTTCCCAAATTGATTGCTGAAGCTGAAGCAAATGTATGTAGTACAATAAAAGGAATTGACATAATTTTAATTTCTTTAGTAAAAGGCAATTCTTTTTCCCCAACATTGTTACTTGAATTTTAATGAAAGTGCTAAATTGAAGCCTGGTTGAGTCATGTTAGATAAACTGGCTCCAAATGACTTCTGAGGTTAGTTCATCTAGCCAACTGCCTTCCTAGTGATTGTCATTAATCTACTTAATATTCATATTTGTCACCAAAATAAAATTCTGAAAACATTGAAATAATTCAGTGATTTAGCGTCTTCTCTATTGAGAATAAAGGCAGCACTTGAATCTGGGTTTGCCAGTAGTGAGTGAGACCACGGTGCCAGCCCTTGCTTTATACAGCCTTACCACCCTCTCAGAATTGTTCTGGTCATACATCGTGATTGCGCCCGTGTTATAAGCGGGGATGAGTGAGCTGCATGCAGTGTGTGGAAGGTTACTCCCTGGCCAGTGTCACACCACTAACAGGCATCCGTTTTGGCAGCAGAACCCATGCTTTTCTGTGCTGCCTTCAAGCTGTCCGAAAGTTCTTAGTCATATAAACTCACTAAATGAAAAAAATGTCTTAAACTGGATTAAAAATGTTAAGAAAACATAATTAACAAATTTAGTGTGTGACATCTAAGCAACACAGAACACACTTAGATATTTAAAGATGGCTTTATTCTCTTTTAAAAAGGGACCATAATTACTTTGGAGCAAAAAAAAAAAAAAAAAAAAAAAAACCCTCATTTCTCACTCTTCCTGGCTAGAAATCTTGACAGCTAGGAGTGCAATTGCTATTATTGTGAGTTTGTTGTGTGTACAGATTCATGCTCTCAAATTCTCCATTCCCACCTTCTATAAATACCATATTTAACTGGGAAGAGGAAAAGTTATTTTTGGCAACATTTGTAGAGCAAAAGTAGCAACTTGGGGGGGGGGACATGAAAGGATATACTGACCTGAAACAGAAACTGTAGGAATATGCCTAGTGTTTAGGTTCAATTCTGTTTAGAATGTGGGTCTTCAATAAGAGAATTATTATTCAGATTTTACTAGGAGGCAGGAAGACTGCAAAATGAGATCTGTGTCAATGTAAATATTTATGACTGAAATAATGTACTGATATTTTGTGCTTCTTATTACTGTTCTCATAGCCAAAAATTGCAATCAGATAGCTGTTCAGATATCATTAGATAGCTGATAGAGACCCAATGCTAAGAGGACCAGGTTGCTTTCTTGAGAAAAGCCTGAAACAATAGTTTCATGTCAACAAAGATTCACAGATAGGGTTATAGATATTATATCTATACAGTAGATGTGGTGATAAAAGCTCATCACTGAATTCTCAAATATTAAAACTCAAGGCTTTCTTTGCAAATTGAAAGATACAGATTTACAGTGAGTGAAACAAGGACTGCTTTTTGCTCCTGAAAGTAAACTTCTGGGAAATTTTACTAAAATATTATTCTAAGAGGTGGTACAAGCTAAAAGAAAAGATGGTCAATTCAATGTAACACATAGATTGGTGCATTGTTGACAACGTAGGGTGAGTTATTATGAAAAGTTAAAGATGTTAGTTCAGACATTCATTCAATAAATTGTTTCTGGCCCCTAACCTTTGGAAATGATGTTATAGATAGCCACTTTTTAAAATCAAACTCTGGGCTAGGAGGCTCCCAAAGATTACCGATTCTTGCATCTAGAGTTTACCAGAGTTTCTCAAATTACCTGTGGTTAGTCAGATTTATCACCGACACTGATCATTTGTAAATTAGAGTAAAAATAAGCTACTAGAAGAATGAAATGGAGTAAAAAATAAGATCCACAAAATATAAGCCCACATTTTTATAATTGTATTGAACAGACTTAAAATTACTCTTGACAAATTTCTGTAAAAGCTTCTGAAGGCTCATGCGTGATTTCTGTACTTTTCGCAGGTCATTAACAGCCAGCTTATGACCCAGTGCTGACCGGTGGCCCATTTTTGAGGAACACTGTTCTAGATTTGAATACAGACAAAAGGTTTTTTTTCTCATGTTAGTGTCCCTTCCTGTCTCTTCATTTTCCCCGTACTTGTCTTCTTAGTATATAGTTTTCCTCTTAAGATGGATTGGAAATAATTAACACGAGGATTGTTAGGGTAGGGAACACTGCAAAGGGACAAAGAAGCATGTTTCTTTTTGAGTTTTCTACTAAAACAAATTCACAAAATCAAACATGACATTTATATGCATGTATACCTCACATACACATGCACATATATGGTCTATCAGATTCTGAGATTACAGGTCAGTGTGGTTTAAGGAACGCTGGTACCAGAGTTAGCTTGGGTAAATGTGTAACGATGAAGACTCCTAAGATCCTTCTTATGTCCACTGAATCAGAATTTCTCTGATTTGCTCTGTGAAATTTAGTCTAAAGTTTAAACATGAGCCTTACCAGTTGATTCTAGTACACAATGGAATTTGAGTTGTACTCTTTCAGGATTTTTGGAAATCTCTGTGTTAGAGTCTACATTATCATACACTATGGTGGTATATTAAAATGCCAATTCTGAAGTGTCCACTAATGTGAATATATTGGAATCTCTATATAGGTGCTTCCAGCAGAGAATCTCGGATTCATTGCTATCTCAAGCGTGTGTGTGTGTGTGTGTGTGTGTGTGTGTGTGTGTGTGTGTGTGAGTTGCTTAGTCGTGTCCAACTCTGTGTGACCCCATGGACTGTGGCCCACTAGGCTTCTCTGTCCATGGGATTCTCCAGGCAAAAATACTGGAGTGGATTGCCATGCCCTCCTCCAGTCGCAAGCATTAACAAAGCCCTATTGGAAAGGCATATGTTCTCATTTTACAGACAGAAACACAGAACACACATACACAAATAAAATAATTCTGCATCCTTCTCTATTGTAGTCATTTTGCATCTTTTTCATTTTATTTTCAGAGCTTACATGCCTAAAGTCTATTCTTTAATTCACCTTGCTTTATAATAATACAATTTTATTTGGAATAAGAACTAGCATAGCTACAGAATCCATTAAAAATGTAATTAAATGGTTATTATGAATTGAATGAGGCTTGTGGGATTGTATATAATTGTATGCAATATGTTAATATTTCTTTTAAAAACACTTGTCTTTACATTAATCTGAACTTAAAACAAAATGTATTGATAAGGAAAAATACTGCATTTTTAGGTGTTATTACCAAATTAACCCATAAGGAGAAATAGTATATTCTTAGAGCTCCAAAGTACACATCAGTGAAATAAAAGAGATTCCACTATAGCTGTATCTTTAGTTCATTAGTGGAAATTACTTTTAAAAAAAAAAAGAACCACTTATTTTTTTATGCCTTTCAGAGTTTTTGGCACATTATATTGTGTGTGTTTATTTGTCAGAAAAGTAAGGGTCATTTATTCTTGTTTATGAAAGCAGAGAATCAGAATCCTGGTATTTTGACTTGAATGGGCATTGATAAAGAGATTTCCTTATTCATTTAGGATAAGAAAATCAGTTCTTTGGGGACTTTATGCTTTTCCTAAGCATATTGATTTCCCAGGTAAAACTGCAAAACCCTAAGAAAGTAACAGACCCATACTTATTTTACTGAACAGTGAGTAACCCAGCAGTGCTGCGGATGTGAAGTTATGTAGGTTATTGGAAAGTCTTCCCTTGAGCCTTTCAGCCTCGCCATGTGTGCCCTTGATCAAATTACTCCACCTCTCCAAACTGTTTCCTCATGTTAAGGATAGCAACACCTCTCAGGATGGCTGGGAGAACTCTTATCAGTTAATGATTCTGAAATACCAGCGCAGTTCTTGGCATCAGTGAGTGGTAGATAGTTATTGCTGGGAATTATACAGCAGTGCAGAATGGATGAGCTCTGATGTCATGTAAACCCTGGCTTTGAAATTCAGCTGGTTTCTTGGTATCTAAATAACAGCAAGTAATTCAATCTGTCTATCCTCCATTTAATTTGTGAAATAGGCATTGTAGTGACAATTCCAGAAGATTATTTTGAGGATTAAATGAGGGAGTGTGTGCCTGGCACATAGAAGTTTCTTAATAGATAACAGATGATAGCCATTATTATTTTTATTGTATTTGATTGCTACCACTTTCTAAGCTAAATTAAAAATATATAGAGTGAAAACATGTTTCATATACATGTGCCTACTTGAGTTTAGATTTAAGGGTTCTCCCCCGGATTTTTTAGCAGCTGTCTCACTTTAAGATGTATTTTCAAAAGCTTTCTGATTTATACACAAGCCAATGTGTATTTCCATTGGAAGATTTTGGGAATTCGAAAACAGAGTGATGATGAAATGAGCATTCATCTGGCTGCTTCATGAACACAATGTTGAAGAGAAAGCAGGCAGTTGAACCTGTAGCAGATAGCAGACACTTGCTGCAAGACTTCAATAATGCATGTGAGTGATGTCAGACTCAGGCATGCAAAAGGCATAAACACAAAGGAAGATCGTAATGGGCTTTTCAGGAAAGGGGTTGCTTCCTCATGTGCTAACCTGGCTTTTGTTTTGTGGTTTGGTGCCAGCATAGAGATAGCTGGCAGGGACACTGTTGAATTTTTCCATTGCCAATTTGTATTATAATCTAAGAATTGTGTTTTGCTCTTCTCTACTTTACTCTTAAAAAATATTCTGTGAACTTTGGGGAAGTAAGCTACTTTAGTTAAGTAATGTCTTTAATCACTTAATTTAATTTATGTGATTAATTCATTCAGCAGCCACAAATCACAGTTCCACCCACAGCATCCTTGCTTAGAATGTTCAGAACTGCGATCATCAATTGTCCTTTCAGAACAAGAGCTTAGGAAAGGGGAAAGGACAGTTTCCATTGCCTTATTCTTAAGCTTCCTTTTCTCTCCCAATACACTGATGCTGAAAATGTCCAGTCTGTTCTCTTCCCATGGCCTCACCTTTCCCCCATCATACGTGCTCTAGCCACACTGGTCTTCCTCCAGTCTTTGAAAAGGTCATGTTGTTGGATGGACCTGAAGAGTGTCGTACTGAGTGAAGTGAGTCAGACAAAGAAGGAGCGGTATCATGTGACATCCCTTATATGTGATATCTAAAAAGTTTCTTACAAAACAGAAAGAGACTCAGAGACTTCGAAATGAACTTACGGTTGCTAGGGTGGGGGTGGGGAGGGATAGGGACTTTGGGAAGTTCATGTACACACTGCTATATTTAAAATGGATAGCCAGCAAGGACCTATTGTATAGCACATGGAACGCTGCTGAATGTTATGTGCCAGCCTAGATGGGAGGAGGGTTTGCAGGGGAAGATGGATACATATATATGTATGGCTGGGGCTTTCCTGGTGGCTCAGACGGTAAAGAATCTGCCTGCAATGTGGGAGACCTGGGTTCAATCCCTGGGTCAGGAAAATCCCCTGGAGGAGGGCATGTCAACCCACTCCAGTATTCTTGCCTGGAGAATCCCCATGGACAGAGGAGCCTGGTTGGCTATAGTCCATGGGGTTGCAAAGAGTTGTACACGACTGAGCAACTAAACTCACATATATGTATGGCTGAGTCCCTTTGCTGCTCACCTGAACCTACGACAACATTATTAACAGGCTGTACCCCAATACAAAATAAAAAGTTTAAAGCTTTGGGGGGGAAAGGGAGAAAATAAATGAATAAACAAATTGCAGAAAAAGAGAAGGTCATGTTGCTTCTCATCTGATGGCCTCTCCAAAGCTCTTGACTGTCTGGAAAGAGCTGTCTCTCCTCTCCCATCCCCGCCCCCATTCCTAGTCATCCTTCAAGACTTAGTCCACACACCAGCTCCTGGAGGAAGCTTCCTCTTATTCTCTGACCTGGGTCATGTCCCCAGCTCAGCCATTTCATTACCACCTTCTCTTTTGCCTTAGTAGCGTGTCTCATAATAACAACTGAAGAATTGATGTTTGTTACTTTACGTTTCTCTCTCTTTCTAAAATAGAAGCTCTGCAAGAGAGAGCAGGAGCCGTTTGCCTTGTTCACATATGTTTCCCAGCGCCTGGTGCCGTACGAAAACAGGCAAAAATGCTAAGGTATCATGTGGACACAAAATTGACACTAAGGTGCTTTACCATTTTATTTGTTGCTGTTGTTTTTTTATTTTTTATTTTTTGGTGTTTTCTTCAAAGGTGTGGTTTAGAGGAAAGAAAGGCATATGTAACCTTCAAGGTCTAACACTGTTCTCCTTTGCTTGTATCTTTTTATTACAGTAGATTACTGTGAGTGAAGGGGTACTGGCTATGAAAGGGTGTGGGTATCTGATGGCCTTAAGGCTAAGCTGTAACAGTCATCTTATCTCCCTGGCTCCACTCTATAAGTTTCTTTCTTGATCAACTTGGGGAGATCTGTGTTCCATTATGACAAAGGCTTGTGCTGTGAGGAAGATTTCCTTTATGTAGGAAAATAGCCTGTCACCTGTGAATGTCGGTGACACGTGGATGGGCCAGAACCTAGAGTTCAGCTTAAGTGGCATATCTGGCCACTGTTACAATCTTGGGAAGGCAAAGAATAATGGCTTGGAGGGCCAGAGTGATGGGAGCATCAGGTGGGTCCAGCGGCCTGAGAGGGAGTGGAGGTAAGGGTTAGACAGACTTGGGATGAAAACAAAAATGCTGACATTGTTGGGAAGACTTGTTCATAGGCTGTAGCCGTCTTTCATGCCAACAATAGGAAACATATTCATCTTTTCTAGCTTATTTTTTCTAATCTCCTAATGGTGACTGAGCCTGCCTTGGGCCTGTTGGCCACCTATTAATCAGTGAGGACACTGGCATTTTCACAGTGTTATTTGAGGGAGGCAGTGTATTGTAAAAGAGCTTGGGTTTGGATATATATTCAGATCTGACTTTAATCCTGGCTGTTATCACTTCCTTTCTGTGAGTTTCAGTTTCCTCATCTGTGAAAAGTGAAGAGTCAGTCACTTCAGTTGTGTCCAGCTCTTTTCAACCCCATGGACTGTAGCCTGTCATCCTTCTCTGTCCATGGATTTCTCTGGGCAAGAATACTGGAGTGGTTAGCCATTCCCTTCTCCAGGGGTCTTCCCTGACCCAGAGATTGAACCTGGGCCTCCTGCATTGCAGGTGGATTCTTTACCATCTGAGCCAACAGGGAAGCCCTTCTTCATCTGTAAAATGGACCTAATAACACCACCAACCTCAGTTTTAGAGCATGATTTAGAGCATTCGTTAGAGACTATTTTTTTAAAGCATTTACTATGGTTCCTGGTACAGAGTAGGCATTCCATACCTGCTTGCTATTATTGTTGTTTGCTAGGACACACCCAGAAATCCACAATGATTTGTCTTAAGACATGATTGGGTTTGCATGTTCAATAGAGCCTGGACAGGGTGGTGGCGGTTCTGGAATGCCAAGTTTGCTGTGGTCACTCAGTCTATTCCAGAATCAGTCCAAAGTTCTGAAGCTTCATGGCAAATGAAGTCTCAGTTAAGAGACAGTGGAAAGGAAATTATAGCCACCAAATGTAGCATGGAGCTTAAATCTAGTCTGCCCCACTTCACAGCAAAGCATGTGACAAATGAGGCATCTCATCTTGCTTTCCAAGTTTTGCTGGGAAGAGATGGTCTTGTAGCCTTTGATTGCACTCACCCAGTTCAGCCAGCATTTCAAAGTTGCAACGACTGCCCAGTGGGCACACAGTTTTATGAAGCCCATTTCTCCACTGAAGAACAACACAGCTGACTAGAGAGTCTCCTACCACAACTGCTTCCTAGACTAAGATAGCAGCACCAGCTAAACTGGCGACTGTATCTATTTTTGCTTTAGAAGTAGGGTCTGAAAATAACCTCTGGATTGATAACCACATTTGGGGGTTTTCATGAAAGCAATTTGATATATGAAAAAGTTTTAGTACTTGTTTACAATTTGAAATCACAAATCCACAAACTCCATTCTGGGTTGGCTAGGATGCCGTGAGCCTATTTCAGTAACTTAAATGAAGGCTGTGTCTGATTAATGATAACAGTAAATTAGAGTTCCCCGTATCGTGGCCACTCTTTTCTGGGCAAATCAAACAGAAAGCCCCTCTCTCTGTGATAACAGCTTATTGACATCAGCCCACTGTGTGTGCGAGTGTGTGTGTGTGTGTGTACCCACGGAACTCGTTCTTTGGAATTCTCCCATGGAGAAGCGAAGGAAGGAAGTGAGGGGAGGATGGGGCGATTGCATCCTGTGCTTGACGGGGGCGTGGCCACGGCTGCCTCAGCCTCGGGGACACTGGTACAGGATTGTTTTTTCACTTCGGAGGCCTGAACAGTGATAAGTCTTGATGAAAGGCAGGGGCAGCTCTCAGTTCATCGCTGGACAGAAGTCTCTTTAGCAGCCTGCCCGAGTCCCACTCAGTATTTCATTTCTAGAACTTCGGGGGAAGAAGAGCAGGAAGAGCTTCAGGAGTGGACCCGCAGCTCTCTCCCCACCACATTAGGACTCCAGACCCTCTTAGACTTCGGTTCTGGCCACTCCTATGAATGAAATTTCCAATGGGTAGGCTAGGTGCATTGTTTTAAGGAAAATGAAATGTTTCTTCCTGCTGCTTCCTAAATCTGATTTGAAATGATGGATTGTGCCCTGGTGAAAGCAGAGATGAACTCTTTGAAATTTTTTGAGGTAAGGTATTAGAATGTTCTGTAAAATGAATTCCACTCTCTAATTTCCATGCTCAGTTGCTTGGGATTTACAGTTCTCTCTGCCTTTCTCTTTGAAAAATTCTTAATACTGTCCGCTCTCAGCTTGGTTAGGAACAATTATTAACAAATTATCTGATGCATTTATCATGTTTAGTCATTTGACATCTTGACATAAGAGATCAGTGCTGGGATTAAAGCTTTTGTGAAACTTTTACAACTCAGACTGTAAAGCGTCTGCCTACAATGCGGGAGACCGGGTTCGATCCCTGGGTGGGGAAGATCCTCCGGAGAAAGAAATGGCAACCCACTCCAGTATTCATTCTTGCCTGGAAAATCCCATGGAAGGAGCCTGGTAGGCTACAGTCCATGGGGTCGCAAAGTGTCGGACATGACTGAGCGACTTTACGCACTTACTTATACAGTCCCCTCCCTGTGAATTTCTAGAGTTGCACTGGTTTTAGATGAATTATTTTACTGTGCATGTTAAGTACAGGTTTTACCTACAAGAATGCTTTGAAAATGGCATTAGATTGAGTCAAAACAGATTTCATGACAGGTCATCTGCCTCTGGAATAATAGTGTTTTTGATGGATTTAAAAACTGTTCTCTCTGGGAATGAGAAGTTAAAACTGATTTATTTGTAATGTAGAATTTTTGTGGGAAAGTATTCATTCATATGAATTCACATTCTAGAGAGTGATGATTTAACAATCTTACAAGAAAATTTTAACTCAAGAATAAAACCATGTTTTTAAAAAATATTTTCTTGTGGCATCTGTGGCAAACTGTCTCAGTTTTCTATAGACCTTCTGAATCTGCTTTAATTGTTTAGAAACTGGGATGAAGGCAGGGCAAAATTTCAATTCTATTTTAATTTTTTCAAATTAGTATTTTCAAATGAAAAAATTTATTTTTTTGACTGTGTACCAAAAATGGTTCTCAAAGAGGTCGGGGATGTTATTTTTTCTTGGCATATAGCATACGTGGCATTTAGTGCCTGAGAGCCAGGGATCCTTAACTATTTCTATAATGTACTGGACAGATATGAAGAATTATCCACTGGAATGCCAGGAGGATCCTTATTGAATAACATGCTCAGTTTAATGAAAAGGAAATTGATGATGTAGTAAAGATTCAGGTGAGCAATCTGATTTCTGGGAAGGTTATCAATCTTCTGATAAAGCCATTTTGGGGCAGGACCCAAAGGAGTAGCCCCTTCCACAAAATTATTCTTTAGAATCAGTAGCAATAACTGTTCCAGAAAGATTGCTCCCACGTGTTTCTAATTCATATTTTCAGAACTCATTTGGATTAACTCCGACAAGCATCTGGTTCACTTCAATAAGGGCAATAGCATTCTTTAAATAAGGTTATCTATTACAGTTTCCAATCCTTATTATGAGTCCTTTTTACTGAGCTTCTTAAGATCAAAGTAGTAACCAAAGGATTACTGAACCAAAGGATGGTTTGCTGCTAAACATTATATTTTATGATGGTACGTTTCCCAGGATCTTCAGTTATCATGTCCAGTGTAAAAGAGACATTCTGGATGACCTAGAGGTTGCTTTTAAACTTCGTTTAGTATTAGAAGGAATTATCTATGAGTGAGAGCTTAGTGTATTCACAAAAAATTATCAGAGGAAAGAAAAGGAGGATATGTAGTCAAAACAATGCAATTTCTGGTGACTTTTTATGCACACAGTGGGTGACAGAGATTCCTAAGTGGAAACTGTATTCTGTCTTGGATTTACTATGTATAGAGATGAGGGCGGCTCTGCCTGTTTCTTTCTTTCTTTTTTTTAATACTTAATTGGCTGTGCTGGGTCTTTTGGTTGTAGCCTGTGGGAACTAGTTCCCTGATCAGAGATCAAACATGGACCCCTTGCGTTGAGAGTACAGAGTCTTAGCCACTGGACCACCAGGGAAGTCCCTACCTGACTTTTTTTTTAAGCCAGGCTTAAAGCTCTTTGAAAGAGCTTTCAGCTTTGAGTGACCCTCTGTCCAAGAACTAGGCAGATGCTCTATGTGGGAGAATGTGCTACGGGGCATAGTACATGGCATAATGTGCTATTACTATCACTGTGCCTATGATCTGCACTTTTGCTGTCTGATTATTTGGCATCTTTTGCCTAAGAAAGAAAAATTTCCAAAAACATATAAATAAGTATGCTTTTTTTTTTTAAGTGTATTTTTGAAAAATCAGAATAAAATAGTTTCTTTAAAGGAAATACATTTAAAAAGTTAAAACTAAGTAAAGAAGTTGGGAAACTGTGCTTTCTGGGTATTAAAGACGTAGCTTTTTTTAAAAAGGATGAACTAGATTTAAAAACCTGGACATGTAGCTCCTAGTATGTACCAGGTTCACGTTCTGTACACACATCCTCCCTGCAGCGTTCTGAGCTAGGAGTGCTGCTATCATTTTATGGAAGAAAGAAATGGAGTATTTGCAGTTTTAAGACTCGCCCTAAGTCATACAGTAAATGGGAAAAATGGACTTTAGACTTAGGTCTGCTGTTTTATGAAGTTCTAGGATCTTAGCATCACCTAGCAGCCACAGCTGGTAACATGGTTATCAGGCAGTATACTACTTTCATCGCACCTGTATTAAGTGGTATGTACCTAAAAACAAAAAGCATACTTCTGTTGGGGAATAGAGTGTCCTTGTGAACTAACCGCTAGTGACATATTAAATATGCTGCAGGAAGGCTTTTATTGAATCACCAAGTGATGGAGCATCAGAACTTCCTGTGTTGGCTGATTAAGGTTGAATGTGGCGATAGTTGGAGTTTCAGGACTTACTTGAATAAGAGCGGGAAAGGAGGAGAATGGTGGACTTGGTGAGGGTGATGGTTGGGCTTGGAGAGAGTCTAGAGGCAGATGAGTCACCTTCCAGGGTCACTGGACTGAAAAGCCTGGAATTGGTTCAGAGCCTTGTGCACTAAGGGTGGATATTTATAGCTTCGGCGGCTCTGTCTGCACAGGAAAGATGGTGATGGAGGAGGGTCATGTTTAGGTTATGGCTCCAAGGCTGGTGCTGGGCCTGGGCCTGAAGCGTCACGGCGCACCATCCTCTCTATCCTTGTACAATGTACTCTGTACACTGCAACCAGAAGGTTTTGTGTTTTTTTTTTTTTTAATTAGATGCAGATCATGTCACTTCCCTGCTTGGAATTCTCCAGTGACTTTCCATTATCCTCCAAGTGAAATCCAGACTCTTCCCTGTGGTCTAGATAGATGGTTGGTATAGCACTGAGAAGCGTGGCTTCTGAAACAAGCCAGCCTGGGTTCACGCTGCATGTACTAGTTTTGGGTTTGTAGTGCATTTCTTAACTTCTTTGTGCCTTAGTCTCCCCATTGTTAAAAATCTCATAATGATACCTCAAAGGATTGTTAGAGGTTGCAATGAGTTAGTAAAGGCAACACAGTAGAACAGTGCCCAGGGCAAGGTAAGCTTCTCTAGTGTTTATTACTGTTCATGTCTGCAAGCTGGCCCTGCCTACCTCTCCCATCTCATCTTCTCCTACGCTCTGCCTCATCATTCAGCCTGCATCACTTTATTGTTCCTGGGAACGTGGAGGGCTTGTCCTGTTTCAGGGTGCTTGGATTTTCCTTTGTTGCCTTTTCCCAAATCTCCCAGTTGAAAACATTCTCACTTCATTCATGGCCCTGTTCCAAGTTTCCCTCAACAGCCTAAGGAAAATGGTATTCTTCCACCAACCTCACACCCCTCATGCTCCCTGGCTGTATTCCTTTAAGTCATGTTGCCACCACCTGATTTTACGTTATATCTACTACGCTACCTGGCATGCACATTATTCTGTGTTTGATTATTCATCGCTTTCCCCACTGGACCAAAGTCTCCACAAGGACAGGGACTTTGACTCTCCTATTCCGCCTCACATCCCTGTCACTTAGAATATGGCCTGCCAGAGAGGATTTGCTCAGTAAATAATCAGTTCAGTTCAGTGGCTCAGTTGTGTCCGACTCTTTGCAACCCCATGAACTGCAGCATGCCAGGCCTCCCTGCCCATCACCAACTCCCAGAGTCCACCCAAACCCATGTCTGTTGAGTCGGTGATGCCATCCAACCATCTCATCCTCTGTCATCCCCTTCTCCTCCAGCCCTCAATCTTTCCCAGCATCAGGGTCTTTTCAAATGAGTCAGCTTTCTGCATCCGGTGGCCAAAGTATTGGAGTTTCAGCTTCAACATCAGTCCTTCCAATGAACACCCAGGACTGATCTCCTTTAGGATGGACTGGTTGGATCTCCTTGCAGTCCAAGGGACTCTCAAGAGTCTTCTCCGACACCACAGTTCAAAAGCATCAATTCTTCAGCGCTCAGCTTTCTTTCAGTAAATATGTGTTGAATTAATTTTGAATTTCATTTCCACCATCACTTCTGTAATTGTTTTCTTTCTGTTTTTAGGCCTTAACGTCTCCCTTCTAACTTTTGTTAACCTGCCATCATCTTGCCTCAAATTATAGACCTTTAGAAAAATATCATTTACCTACTCTTTCTCATGAAAGTTCTTTAATAATAGGAAGTCTTGTTTTAACCTGTCAGCTTTGGTACCAGGATGGGAATTGTGGTATTTCAGTGTCATTGTTACATAATATTCCTAAAGTGGATCTTGTGCCAAGGTGTTTACCAAGATACCATATGCTGACCTGCTTGGCCCTTTAAAGGAGCTTAGGCTTACATTCTCATTGTAAAAGTATAATTGCTGGAGGAAATACAGCCATGCAAACTGTTGGGGAAAATTATGTACTGGCAGCAGTGTATACTTCATTTTTAAGTCTCAAATTTTACAAAGAGCATCTAATTCCTGCTCATATTTCTAACATGAAATTGACTGAAACTATTACAAATATTCTTTTTTCACAATGATATTTATTATAAATTTTTATAATAGCCAAATAAAATAGAGTATTTGATGTAAGTAAACTTTTAGTGATTATTGCATTTGATGTATTATCAAGGAATTTGATAATACAAATGTTTTCCTATAGGAAAACATTCAGCTGAGGAAAAAGATAAATCTTAATTTAGAAATGCTCTGAAAGTCTTCATCAGGAAAAAATCTTGTTTAATATGTTTCAAAGACCTTTGTGGGAGATTGATCATGTGTTCTGAGGAAAGCTAATTCATCTTTTTGTGCATTGGTGTGACAGACTGTAAGATATAAACAGAGTTGAATGTCAGCTTGGGGTATCAGTGTGATTGAATTAATACAAAATTATTGTTACAAAGCTTGAGAGTTTAAATGGAAAAAAGACAACCTCTTTAACAAGTGGTGCTGGGAAAACTGGTCAACCACTTGTAAAAGAATGAAACTAGAACACTTTCTAACACCATACACAAAAGTAAACTCAAAATGGATTAAAGATCTAAATGTAAGACTAGAAACTATAGAACTCCTAGAGGAGAACATAGGCAAAACAATCTCCAACATAAATCACAGCAGGATCCTCTATGACCCACCTCCCAGAATATTGGAAATAAAAGCAAAAATAAACAAATGGGACCTAATGAAACTTAAAAGCTTTTGTACAACAAAGGAAACTATAAGCAAGGTGAAAAGACAGCCCTCAGATTGGGAGAAAATAATAAAAACAAAGCAATGGACAAAGGATTAATCTCAAAAATATACAAGCAACTCCTGCAGCTCAATTCCAGAAAAATAAATGACCCAATCAAAAAATGGGCCAAAGAACTAAACAGACATTTCTCTAAAGAAGACATACAGATGGCTAACAAACACATGAAAAGATGCTCAACATCACTCATCATCAGAGAAATGCAAATCAAAACCACCATGAGGTACCATTACACGCCAGTCAGGATGACTGCTATCCAAAAGTCTACAAGCAATAAATGCTGGAAGAGGGTGTGGAGAAAAGGGAACCCTCTTACACTGTTGGTGGGAATGCAAACTAGTACAGCCCTTATGGAGAACAGTGTGGAGATTCCTTAAAAAACTGGAAATAGAACTGCCATATGACCCAGCAATCCCACTTCTGGGCATACACACCAAGGAAACCAGATCTGAAAGAGACACGTGCACCCCAATGTTCATCACAGCACTGTTTATAATAGCCAGGACATGGAAGCAACCTAGATGCCCATCAGCAGACGAATGGATAAGGAAGCTGTGGTACATATACACCATGGAATATTACTCAGCCATTAAAAAGAATTGATTTGAATCAGTTCTAATGAGATGGATGAAACTGGAGCCCATTATACAGAGTGAAGTAAGCCAGAAAGATAAAGACCAATACAGCATACTAACGCATATATATATGGAATTTAGAAAGATGGTAATGATAACCCTATATGCAAAACAGAAAAAGAGACACAGAAATACAGAACAGACTTTTGGACTCTGTGGGAGAAGGCGAGGGTGGGATGTTTCGAGAGAACAGCATCGAAACATGTATATTATCTATAGTGAAACAGATCACCAGCCCAGGTTGGATGCATGAGACAAGTGCTCGTGCCTGGTTAACTGGGAAGACCCAGAGGGATGGGGTGGGGAGGGAGGTGGGAGGGGGGATCGGGATGGGGAATACATGTAAATCCATGGCTGATTCATGTCAATGTATGACAAAAACCACTACAATATTGTAAAGTAATTAGCCTCCAACTAATAAAAAAAAAAGATTGAGAGTTTAAATAAATTGATCTTGTTAAGTTAGTGTGATAGGACTTAACATTATTGTCCTTGTTTTTCTCTATTTTGAAAAAGACAGAGATGTCTTTGAAAAAGGTTTTATGCATTCCTTGGTGAGAATTTTATTTCCTCCTTTGTATATTTTAACAGTGTAATACTGATATTAACTTAATGGTATAGCATCATAATTAAAAGAATATATGAAGACATCTCTTATTCAACTAAACATGAGCACCTACTATGTGCCAGATATTGTTCCAGTTACTTAATATAAATCAATGAACAGAATAGACAAAAAGTTCTTGACCTCTTGGGATTTACCCCTTGGAGAGAAAGACAATATACAAATATAAGTAGATTATATAGTGTGTTAGATAGTGATAGGGTTTTGGAAAGGAGATTGAGTAGGGTAAAATACTCCAGGAATGCTAGAGGCAGTCAGGGTAGATTTCATTGAGATGGTTATGTGCAAGCAAAAAAGAAAAATGGTTTAAGGAGAAGACTGATCCATATGGATATATGGGGGGAAAGTTTCAGACAAATAGATCCTGAGGCAGAATCCTTAACAGAACTTTGGGGATATTGTAGAGGAGGAAAAAAGACTTTATTCTCTTAGCTTTGGCTAGCAGGCCTGCAAATTAGACTGACAGAAGACAGATTAAGAGGAAAAAGGATATACAGATTTTAATAATTGTTAACATTTTTATTTCTACTTACATGAAGCCTTTTTAGATATGAAGACCAGAAAGAGTGATTAAACTTGGGCTTATATGCTACTTTAACAAAGGGCAATAAATTGTGGAGAAGTAACTAGATAAAGGGAGTTGGCTTCTAGAGGTGGGAAATTGTGGGAAAGTAAATATATGGGGGGAGCTACTGGAAGATAAGAGTTTCTTAGGAAGGTTTGCTATGCAGACTGAAGCTAGTTCCTTCTCCTTTGGTGAGTAGTGATTGAGGCATTTTACTCTTTCTAGTACGGAATAGGGAGATTTTACAGATGAAAATTTGGGTCTTGCTTTTAGATTTAAAGGCAAGAGCCGAAAACTAATGACTTTCAGCCCAAAGTGGCATATTTTGGCGTGGTGTACTCAGATCCCCTTCCCGGTCAGGGAGCCCATTGTGGCTGGCGAGGATAGGGTGGGGACAGGGGCAGCGTAGGGAAACGTGAACTCAGAGCTGTAATTTTTTGAGGGGTGGAGACTGGGGCTGCCAGGTCCTGTAGGACACTGTTCACCTCTGTAAAGACTTTGAATTTTACTCTGAAGGAAATAGGGATCCCTTTTTTACATGTCAACATCATGCTGGCATGCGTGTCCAACTCTTTGCGACCCCATGGACTATAGCCCGCCAGGCTCCCCTGTCCATGGGATTCTCCAGGCAAGAAGACTGGAGTGGGTTGCCGTGTCCTTCTCCAGGGGATCGTCCCGACCCAGGGATTGAATCTGTGTCTCCTGTGTGTCCTGCATTGGCAGGCAAGTCTTTAACTGCTGCGCCACCTGGGATGCCTGTGTTTAGAATGAATTCTTCCGTAAACCCTCTCTGACTGAAACTCTTGGGAGGTATTTACTGAAATGAGTGCAAGTAGTTCTCACTGATCTGTTGGTGGTTCCCCCACTCCTTCCTTGTCAAAATGAGGGTTTAACTGACTAGTGTAGGGTCAGGTATTTTATTTAGGAAGTGGCTTAGCAGGGCCTCCAGCCTCTGCCCAGCATGTATGGAGGTCTGAGTGTTGAGGAGACCTCAGGGGTTTGGTTAGGACTTGGTTATAAATTATGTCACCCAGGATGGAGCTACTGAAACATAATTTGGATTGAGCTCTCCCACTCCTGGTGAGGCCTCCTGTAGAGACAGCAGTAACACGCCTCTCTCATACTGCGGGTGTGTATGGCATTGAATCAGTATATGCGCCCCACTCCACCCACCCCCCCATCCCATGCTAAATGCTGCCTTGTTCCCTTGCAGGCAGTGAGACACGGACTTCAGTGCAAACATCCCCGAGGGCAGACCTTCCCTCTTACAAGCGTTATCTTCTCAGCCCCTGTTGCTTCTTCTGCACTGTAACGTGCTACTGTCTTTTTCTTTCATCTCCAGCACGTTATGATCAGCAAAACTTTCTGGTCTAAGAAAAATGCCATTCAAGTGGTTCCAAAGCCATAGTCACCAATGGGGACATTCTCATTTGATAACATGTGTCATCATTGCAGTCTCTAAATATGTCTGATATGCACACTCTTTTTTATTTTTTCCCCACTCAGAGAGGGTGTTAGTGTACAGAATTGGGAATCTAGGGACAAATGTAAAGTGTGCCGATTCATGAGGCAGTTTGTTAGGGAATTCTCATAGCACTAATAAGATTGGTGCTCTCTTTGGTACAATCAGTGGTAAAGAGTCACCCCTTCCCTGCAATTTAGTTCAAATCTCAGTCATTTTCAGAGTTTTCCTCTCACATAACTTGCCTAGCACTTGCAGGTAAATTTGCAGAGTTTTAACAGTCACGCAGCACCTGTGAAGGTGTGTTTTTGCCCAGGTCTAGAATGATCGTTTTGATTCAAATTATATTAATAGCTTAGGATTGCTTTCTAAATCCCAAATCGTAGACAGGGCATCTAATTTCTGAGTGTAGCTGGGATAAATTGAGGCTCCTTTATGATCTTATCTCAGGGTATAGGGATATTCAATTTGTATCCCAAAGTAATTTTAAATCAATTTAGATGTTTATGCCATTTTATGAGAAAATATAGGGAGCAATTGCTTTAGAGCAAAAGAAACTTTGTAAGCATCATTTTTCATCTCTGGCACAGTCTGTCACATGGCATCTTTCTCGCAAAATTTCTCATCTTTTTTCAATTCCCCTAGGTTGGCTGATAGAAGTGTGAGGACTTTGAATACTTTTTTTGTTCCTATTTTATCTCCAGTACTGTATGGTTTTAGAAATATTAATATAGACATAGAAACATTTTCAAATCCAAATTATATTTGGATATGTTTGATACGTCTGGTCATATCTCCTATAGATATTTTTATTATCTTCAAAACCTATTCATAGGACATTTTCTGGAATCTAAAAATCATACAGAAAAAATTAATCTTTAACAGATTACTTTCACACTGATCTCTCTTTGTGAAATATGGGGAAGGAAGAGTTTGGTGCATGAAAGACTTTATGCTTATGTTATTTTAGGTCTCAGTGGCATTTTAGAAGAATTTATTTTTTAAAATTAATCTTTACAATCATATAGTAAGTTGATATAATTAACCTTCCTTCTAAGGAAGAAAAGGAGAAATGGATTGAAATACCGTAATAACTGGCTTAAATGTGTAGATCTCCGAAAGTTTAGCTCCATATTCATCTCCCAGAGACGTTTCAGACTTGATAGACCAGCACCGCATTCGTTATACACAGTCACAGGGGATGCTGATCATTCCTCTTTGGTTCTCCTTTAGTACTTTATAAAGTGTGCACACCTCTATCCTAGCAGTTCTAGTATTGCGTTGTACCTTACGTGCGAGTCTCTTCCTACTACACTGCCATCTCCTTATGGCAGGAGATGGAGTGTTGACTTTCATAGTATTCAGTCAATAAAAACCTTTCAGGTGAAGGAAGGAAAGGAGGAAGGAACAAACTGACCAATGAGAGGGAAGTGATTAATGAGATGTGCATGGCGGATGTGATTGCTCAGTTTCCCTGGAGATTATATGAACACGTTTTTTCCACGTGAGGTATTTTTGTAGTACTGTGTCAGAATCAACTGAATGAGGTGTTTGCTAAAATTCAGATTCCTGCATCCTGACTCAAACCTACTAACTAGAAATCTGTGTTTTGCAGAATCCCAGGGTATTCACTGTGAGCAGTGGAGTCAGGCGATCCTTGCCTGGGAGGATCAGTTAGCTAAAGGGGAAGAAGGTGCAGGCGTGCTCAGTCATGTCCGACTCTTTGCAGCCTCCTCTGTCCGTGGCATTTTCCAGGCAAGAATAGTGGAGTGGGTTACCATTTCCTCCTCTGGGGATCTTCCCGACCCAGGGGTTGAACCCACGTCTCCCGTGGCTCTGGCATTGGCAGGTGGGTTCTTTACCCCTGAGCCACTTGGGAAGCAAATGTGTAGGAGATGTTGGTGAATCAGCTTATACAGAGATTTTGTTTAAGACACTTGGTTTTCATTAAGGAAAGGAGACTGTTTCTCATCTAATCAACCAAATCTGAGAAAGTTCTCTGAGCTATTGTACTCTATAGTTAATAAAAAAGAGAGTTAGTTTTGTGTGGTGTAATCTTATACGCCTGCTCCTTTTTCCCTGGGTCCAAATACTTTGTTTTTCCCTTGGAGAAGCAGACTTAACATAATAAGTAGTTCTCGTATTAAAAACAAAATTAACTGGAGTAGCCCTAAAGAATACAGCTGATCTTTGTACAGCATGGGTTTGAATTACTCACGTCTACTAATACTCAGTTTTTTCAGTATAAATACTGTAGCTCCACATGATCCACGGTTGGTTGAATCTGTGGATGTGAAACTACCTGTGGATAAGGAGGAACCCATTGAATGCAGAGGGCTGACTATAGGTTGATTTTTGACTGCAGAGAGGGGCAGTTTGCCTAACCCCTGCTTTTGTTGAAGGGCTAACTGTATTTTAAAAAGCACTAAATGAAATCAGTTTGGGAAAGTATCATGGATTGCTAAAATAAGGCAAGAGTAAAGATTTTCAAGAGTTTTCTTGATTATGATCCCACAATATTCACAAACAGGTATGAGTTTTATTAGGAGGCTTTTAGGGCTTTGGGGGTGTGCGCTATGCGTTTATATTTAGAGAAAATGTACTGCCAACTAGATTTATAAGAAAACAAAGAATATGTAAGAGATATGAGTGGACAAGCTTTATATAAACTCTGCCAAACAAAATTACATTTAGAGAAGATATTTAGGCACATGCATTAAACATCTCCAATGTTTTTATGATTATGTTCCAGCTAGAAAGTTACCTAAATATCTAGAATATATACTCCGAGATTATAAACTCCATTGTAACTGTAATAGACACTTTAATCTTGGTCGGAAGGCAAATAAGAATGTGAATGAGAAAAAGGGCAAGGGAAGGCAGTGGTCAAGGAGCAAAAGCAGGAGAATATACCTCATGGAAGCTGATATGTTTCTAGGTTGGGAGGAAGAATCTAATGGTCAAAGTGAGAAAAGGTGCTAATAGAAGTGTTTGAGTCAAGGGCACCACATTATTGCCTAGAACTCTGGGCAAGAAGGCAAGAAATAGACATGGGTACAGAAAAGATGGCAGTAGGGAATGGAGAAACCAGGCAGATGGGGCCTCATATCATCCGTGTTCTGGATGTCACAGAGTGCACGGCACCTTGGTCTAAGTCAGAGGGTAGAAATTAGAGGGTATGAGGACAGATATCCTCAGATTTGCACAATTCTTAAGAGAAATGAGGAAGGGAAGTTTCCAAGTATAAACAGAACAATTGATAATTGACTTTAAAGAGCAATGACATTTATTTGATCTATCAGAATCTTTGTTCAATTAATGGAAGAAATAGATGCATGTTTTATGTCTATATGATACATCTAGGGAGTTCAGAACCCTTTCTTTGGTATAGTATTTTATACTCAATTATTTTTCTTCTTTGGAGTAGGAGCATTTAAGAAAGATTGAATTGCCTAAAATAGATGTTAAATGAGGGTAAAGAAAAACAAGTTACACAATCTGGGAAAAAATATTCTGTCCTCAAATATCCATGAAAAGTAGATCTGAGCAGAGAAACACAATCACTCAGAAGGTGTTCTTTGGCTAGATGAGAACGGATTGCAACCTAATTGAAGGTGTTTACCTACTTTAAAGAGTTTTAGTCTGAAGGACAGATTAAAATCAGTGTTCTTGAAAGAAAGACAAAGGATGAGTCATTCTATTTAGTTTTAGAATGGTGCCGCCAAGGCTGCCCAGCGCTCCGCTGGCTTGTGCAGTGGGAGCTGGAGCCGTGGAGGCTGTGAACACCACTGTAAAATACTGTGACCCTCCGCTGGTTTATTTCTAGGAATTTTATATCTCAGTTACGAGTAGCTGTCACTCAATGCCAAGAGTGCTACTATCTGTCAGGGATAATGAACTATCCGAAATATTATCTCATCAGAGAAAAATTTCCATGTAGAATAGCCAGAATATTAACCAACTTGGGTGACTTCTCCATGACAGACAGTATGCATGGCGGGGAATAAGACCTTCCCCAGGAAGGTTTACAGGATTGTTTCTCACCATGACATTTTGCTGAAAAAAACAGAGCAGACCCATCAAGCATCTGCTCTGGGCCTTTTCATCCTAATTCTATTCATTTCTCATCATATATGGGACATTTGAGCTCCTTATGAGTCTGAATGATCACGGTACATTTTCAATATTTTGCTTCCAGAGACTAGCCTTTATTTCTTTAAATATCATAAATTTAGCCAAATGGAGTTTGTCCACATTGCCTATAAACCAATGATAGGCGCTAAAATCAGAGATATATGGTTTATGCTAACCCCACGAGCTGGTAGGTGATTTGAACACCTTACTCTAGGTCTGTTTCTTGGTAGAGGGTCTGAGGAGGAAGCACTCATAACTCGTTCTCCTTTATTTCTGACTTCTGAGACCAAGGGAGGGTATTCACACGGTGCAGTGTTTCTACCTCTAAGTGAATATAATAGGCAAAGAAAAAGTTGCTGGTGGCTCTTCTTGGACAGGAGGGCTGGCACTGGTTCTCTGACACGATTCTCCTCCAGGGCACATGTAGAGGGTTGTGTGGAGCCCCAGGAACCACTTCTGTGTGGGGATAACTCCTCTTACGACAATTCTCGTCGCATCACCTCCGCCCTCCCCTCTGTCTCTGCTCCTCAGCCCTCCATCTCCCAAGGGTTGATGTGTCAGAAGTGTGTACTTGATTTGGCTTAACTGATGGCTTGGGGAGAAAAAGTTTAGTAACAGTAGAAGTGCCAACCCTCTTATGGTGAGGTCACACTTTAAGAAGTATAATTTTGTGAGTGTTGCATTTTATCACTGGGATCCTAAAATGAGATTTGTTACTGCCTGTCTTTCCTGAGGCCTCAGGAGGAAACTGGCTCCGCAGTATGTTCAGAAGCCTCCTCACGTGCACAGCTGTCTGCGTTTAGAACAGCCGGACGGACACCTTCTGCTCCCCGTGCCTGTGTTCTGTGCCCCGCAGGGTCCAGCTTCCTGTAGCCTTCCATGAGACCAACAGCTAGTACAATACATCTGTTTTTGAAAACATGAGCGTCTCTGTTCCTATGCAAGCAGCTTTACCCATTAAAGTATGTTTTAGAGAAGAAGAAGCTACCCTTATCTAAACTGGAGAAGTGATGCAGTCAGTGATTCTGGTTCAAGTCAGGCCTCATGGGTCTAAATCACTGAATGACTTTTAGGATGGTAATTGTGTCTGTTAGGAATTGTGTTCACCCACAAGTAACAGAAACCCAACCACAGGGGCTTAAATAAGTAGGACTTTATTTTTGCCTCAATAGCAAGAAGTCTGAGGGCCATTTAGGGTTCAAATGATCATCATGGATGTTTCTAGCTTCTTTCTCTGTCATCCTTAGCTTGTGGCTCTCATCTAAGGAGAGAGGAGGTGGCGGGGGGAGAGCAAAAAGATTATCGAGTGTCCTTTTATCAGTCTTAAAAATAATAGCTCCCCCAGAAGTCCTACCCAGTAGAATTCAACCTACATGCCCTGGCCACGTGACATCCTTAGCTGCATTTAAGGGTAACTATTTTAACTGGGTACATTGTTACCTTGGTCAGAATTGGGGTTCAGATGACAAGGAAGAGGTTCAGGGGAGAGGCAGTGAGCAGCATCTGCCCCATGGAGCCACATGCCATCTTTCAAATCCAGTTTTAGGTGATCCTTGAGTGCCTTCTAAATATCACTGGGGTTGTGTTTCTGTGATGGAATGGAGTGGATTGGCTTGTGTTGTTTTTCTAAGAGGAGGTGACCCTGCTTCTTGGCCTTTCACTATAAAGCATCTTTGACTTAACGCTGTGTTGATTACAGACAGTGGAAAGGACCACTCCTCCCAGACCTCTTTGACTTCTCAATGTCATAAAGCCAGTGGGCCCCGAGGGAAGCCACAGACAGGAATCCCTCAGAGCTGGATCATCCGGCCCCTCATGTGGGCCACTTTCTGTTTCTTTTATGCTCTTAAGAATTGAGGTTTTTATTCTCAGGACTAGTCCCTTGGACTTTGAACCTGTTCTCTACATTTCCTGTTTTAGCGGCTCACTGACTTCACCCTGTCTGCTTAATTCCAGCTCTCAGTTAAAGTGTATGCCTAATCTTCCCTCCTAGGAAAGAGGTTTGGGGATGAAAATGAGGTGCATCTGACTTTAAGAGCCAGGGTCTCTGCACACACACTTGTGTACCTGTAAAACTCTGGATAGTCTCTTTGTCACATCCTTAGTTTCACTTCCTGTTCCAGGACCTTAGAACCGAGCTTCAGACTAGTGCGATGTGAGCAAGTTAAAGAACATGAATCCCTTCTGCCTTCAGGGTGGGGCGGAGCCCGGGGCAGCCAGAGCAGTATTGTGTCTCCTTCATGTACCCCAGTGTGTCCTACAAATATGACCACTTTCTCAGTGCCCCGAGGTCAGAGAGCTTAGATAGGATGCTGCTTTCAGGCCTGTTCTTTGGAGCCGTCCTTTCTGTCCTTCTTCCTCTTTCCTTCTCTTACGTGGCGTCACGGTAACCCACTGCTGACCGTTGGGAACAATTACCCCAGCCAACGCGCTGACTCGCTTGGTATTTCCTGAACACTGTCCGTGGCAAACCTGTGCTGTGTCTTGACTCAGTTTCCTACTTAACATCCCCTCTCTTAACCCCATCTTGATTCTCTTATATTCTATCAGCTCAGCTCTTCATCTTTTTTTTTTTTTTTTTATAAAGGATTTTATAGACAGGAACTCACCCACTCTCTTTTTATGTGTCATCTCATTGCTGGTTGATGAACAGTCATACTCTTTATTCTTTGCAGTTTTGTCTTTTGGCAGTTTAGTGACCAACCTGGCTAAGCCCAGACATGCCATTTTCTTTCCACCTGCCCACTCTCCTCTCTAGTTCTCCTTGTAAATGCAAGTCATTAAGTAACTCATTAACAATCAGTTCAGTTAAGTCACTCAGTCGTGTCCTACTCTTTGTGACCCCATGGACTGAAGCATGCCAGGCTTCCCTGCCATCACCAACTCCTGGAGCTTACTCAAACTCATGTCCATCGAGTCGGTGAATGCCATCCAACCATCTCATCCTTTGTTGTCCCCTTCTCCTCCTGCTTTCAATCTTTCCCAGCATTAGGGTCCTTTCCAATGAGTCAGTGCTTCACATCAGGTGGCCAAAGTATTAGAGTTTCAGCTTCAGCATCAGTCCTTCCAATGAATATTCAGGATTTATTTCCTTTAGGATGGACTGGTTGGATCTCCTGGCTGTCCAAGGGACTCTCAAGAGTCTTCTCCAACACCACAGTTCAAAAGCATCAATTCTTGGGTACTCAGCTTGCTTTATAGTCCAACTCTCATCCATACATGACCACTGGAAAAACCATAGCTTTGACCAGATGCACCTTTGTTGGCAAAGTAATGTCTCTGCTTTTTAATATTCTGTCTAGGTTGGTCATAGCATTTCTTCCAAGGAACAAGTGTCTTTTAATTTCATGACTGCAGTCACCATTTGCAGTGATTTTGGAACCCAAGAAAATAGTCTCTCACTGTTTCCATTGTTTCCCCATCTATTTGCTATGAAGTGATGGGAACAGATCTTAGTTTTCTGAATGTTGAGTTTTAAACCGGCTTTTTCACTCTCCTCTTTCACTTTCATCAAGAGGCTGTTTCGTTCTTCTTCGCTTTCTGCCATAAGGGTGGTGTCATCTGCATATCTGAGGTTACTGATATTTCCCTCGGCAATCTTGATTCCAACTTGTTCCTCATCCAGCCTGGCATATCGCATGATGTACTCTGCATATAAGTTAAATAAGCAGGGTGACAATATACAGCCTTGACGTACCCCTTTTCCTGATTTGTAACCAGTCTATTGTTCCATGTCCAGTTCTAACTGTTGCTTCTTGACCTGCATACAGATTTCTCAGAAGGCAGGTCAGGTGGTCTGATATTCCCATCTCTTGAAGAATTTTCCACAGTTTGTTCTGATCCTCACAGTCAAAGGCTTTGGCATAGTCAATAAAGCAAAAGTAGATATTTTTCTGGAACTCTGTTGCTTTTTTGATGATCCAGTGGATGTTGCCAATTTGATCTCTGGTTCCTCTGCTTTTTCTAAATCCAGCTTGAATATCTGGAAGTTCAGGGTTCACATACTGTTGAAGCCTGGCTTGGAGGATTTTGAGCATTCCTTTGCTAGCGTGTGAGACGAGTGCAGTTGTGCGGTAGTTTGAGCATTCTTTGGCATTGCCTTTCTTTGGGATTGGAATGAAAACTGACCTTTTCTGGTCCTGTGGCCACTGCTGAGTTTTCCAAATTTGCTGGCATGTTGACTGCAGCACTTTCACAGCATCATCTTTGAAGATTTGAAATAACTCAACTGACATTTCATCACCTGCACTAGCTTTGTTCGTAGTGATGCTTCCTAAGGCCTATTTGACTTTGCATTCCCAGATGCCTGGGAGCCGTCCTTTCTGTCCTTCTTCCTCTTTCCTTCTCTTACGTGGCGTCACGTAAGAGATCACACCATCGTGATTATCTGGGTCATGAGGATCCTTTGTCTTGTTCTTCTGTATATTCTTGCCACCTCTTTTTAACATCTTCTGCTTCTGTTAGGTCCATACCATTTCTGTCCTTTATTGTGCCCATCTTTGCATGGAATGTTCCCTTGGTATCTCTAATTTTCTTGAAGAGATCTCTAGTCTTTCCCATTCTATTGTTTTCCTCTGTTTCTTTGCATTGATCCCTGAGGAAGATTTTCTTATCTCTCCTTGCTATTCTTTGGAATTGCATTCATATGGGTATATCTTTCCTTTTCTCCTTTGCCTTTAGCTTCTCTTATTTTCTTAGGTCTTTGTAAGGCCTCCTCAGACAACCATTTTGCTTTTTTCATTTCTTTTTCTTGGGGATGGTCTTAATCACTGTCTCCTGTACAATGTCATGAACCTCCATCCATAGTTCTTCAGGCACTCTGTCTGTCGGATCTAATCCCTTGAATCTGTTTGTCATTTCTACTGTCAAATTGTAAGGGATTTGATTTAGGTCATACCTGAATGGTCTAGTGGTTTTCCCTACTTTCTTCAATTTAAGTTTGAATTTGGCAATAAGGAGTTCATGATCTGAGCCACAGTCAGCTCCCGGACTTGTTTTTGCTGACTGTATAGAGCTTCTCTATCTTTGCCTGCAAAAGATATAATCAATCTGATTTTGGTATTGACCATCTGGTAATGTCCATGTGTAGTCTTCTCTTGTGTTATTGGAAGAGGGTGTTTGTTAAGACCTGTGCGTTCTCTTGGCAAAACTCTGTTAGCCTTTGCCCTGCTTCATTCTGTACTCCAAGGCCAGATTTGCCTGTTACTCCAGGTATCTCTTGACTTCCTACTTTTGCATTCCAGTCCCCTGTAATGCACTGCTGACCCGTAGCTCCACAGGAGACACTCAGACCCTCAAAGGCAGGTCTGGCTCAGTCTCTGTGGAGTCTCCTGGGGTGCACAAGATTTTAGTTTGAGCTCTCTGAGCGTTTCTGTTGGGTATGGGGTTTGATTCTAAATGCAGTTTCACCCCTCCTACCGTTTTGCTTGGGCTCCTTTGCCCTTGGATGTGGGTATATTTTTTTGCTGGGATCCAACATTCTCCTGTTGACGATTGTTCAGCAGTGACTTGTGATTTTGGAGTTCTCGCAGGAGAAGATGAGCTCATGTCCTTCTACTCTGCCGTCCAACCGTCATTAACAATAATGTTCATTGATATTTCCCTCTTTATTTTTTTCCATTTATTTTAGAACTCATACTATGGCTTTGAGCTAAGGAAAGACAATGAGGTTATAATTATAAGCTTAAAAAGTGTTTATTTGGTTTTTCCAGATGAGAATTCTCCAGCCAACTTCTGGGATTCTAAAAACAGGGGTGTGACTGGAACACAAAAAGGACAAATTGTATGGAGAATTGAGCCTGGGCCCTATTTCATGGAACGTAAGTACCTAAGTGTCAACATAAGTTTGTATTTGAACATTGTAGAAATATGCAAAAATCTATGAAGTCTTTTATGAATTTTATTGTAAAAGTTTTTGATTCTTATTTATCAATATATGCCTTGTCACCCCAAACTGTAAAATATATTCTTTTGGGAAATATTCATTAAAGAATGTTAGTATGGTTTGAAAAAAGTGTTTGTATGTCTCTAGGTGTGTGTATAACATATATCTGATGAATGAATGGTATATAAATTCTGTGGTTATTTTAATATGTTACATATTTTATATACCCTTGTTCTTAATTTATAATTAATACTGTATTAATTTCAAAGGGAAGAAAGTATAGTTCAAGATTTCAGTTAATTTAAGAATTTTTTGCTTCTGGGATACTTCACTATTATTTTTCCCAGCAGAAGAATAAGTTTTGCTTTTGGCTCTTGGTCTCTCCAAGTGTAGATGAGATAATGTGGGGCACTTTACCATAGAGGTCATTTACTAGGGATCAGAGATTGGCTGCAAATAACCATTTCCCAGTTTATTTGATGTTATATTTATTTATAAACACACATGCTGTACTTCTATATAGTTTTATATATATATATATGTATGTATGTATGTATGTTGTATACACACACATGTATACATATAAATGATTTACTGGCCTGTCCAGGTTAACTTCTACATTTACAGAATTTATTTTTCTGCAATATACAGAAAACTGAGCTCTTTAAAATGTTTCTGAGCTGTTTAACTCCATAGTAAGAATTAAGTTTTCTGTATGCAAGGAATTTAATATAAGAAAGAGAGAGAATATACTGGTACCAGAGATACTGATACTTAAGAATGGTAGCTCAGTTCAGACTGCCATATGACCCAGCAATCCCACTTCTGGGCATACACACTGAGGAAACCAGATCTGAAAGAGACATGTGCACCCCAATGTTCATCGCAGCACTGTTTATAATAGCCAGGACATGGAAGCAACCTAGATGCCCATCAGCAGATGAATGGATAAGGAAGCTGTGGTACATATACACCATGGAATATTACTCAGCTGTTAAAAAGAATTCATTTGAATCAGTTCTAATGAGATGGATGAAACTGGAGCCCATTATACAGAGTGAAGTAAGCCAGAAAGATAAAGAACATAACAGCATACTAACACATATATATGGAATTTAGAAAGATGGTAACAATAACCCTATATGCAAAACAGAAAAAGAGACACAGAAGTACAGAACAGACTTTTGAACTCTGTGGGAGAAGGTGAGGGTGGGATGTTTCAAAAGAACAGCATGTATATTATCTATGGTGAAACAGATCCCCAGCCCAGGTGGGATGCATGAGACAAGTTCTCGGGCCTGGTGCACTGGGAAGACCTAGAGGGATGGGGTGGAGAGGGAGGTGGGAGGGGGGATCGGGATGGGGAATACGTGTAAATCTATGGCTGATTCATATCAATGTATGACAAAACCCACTGAAATGTTGTGAAGTAATTAGCTTCCAACTAATTAAAAAAAAAAAAGAATGGTAGCTCAGTTCAGTTAAGTCACTCAGTCATGTCTGACTCTGCAACCCCATGGACCTCAGCATGCCAGGCTTCCCTGTCCATTACCAACTCCCAGAGCTTACCCAAACTCATGTCCATAGAGTCAATGATGCCAACCAACCAACCATGCCCCTCTGTCATCCCCTTCTCCTCCTGCCTTCAATCTTTCCCAGCATCAGGGTCTTTTGAAATGAGTCAGTTCTTCGAATCAGGTGGCCAAAGTATTGGATTTTCAGCTTCGGCATCAGTCCTTCCAGTGAATAATCAGGACTTATTTCCTTTAGGATGGACTAGTTGGATCTCAGTTTGATTAAAAATGGAAACCTGCTGTAAGCATATATTTTTTGAAGCATGTAAAACTTCTGTAATATAAAAAGTCATTTAAAATATTAGCAGCTATTGTTTTTGAACTGCCGTTAAAGACATCAGATAATTTGACCATTTTACTGGCAGGGCAGCCTTTCATAGCTTTCTCTAATCCTACTTGTGCCCTCTAAGGAGTGTCTTTTTTTTTCAGAGTTCAATTTCTGGTTTGTCTTTAAACCTTACGTGTAATGTGGTTGTTAACAGAAAATGCTCATCATGTAACAGTAAGTGAGGGGAGCGGGAAGCAGATACATAAAGCATTAGTTCAGTTGCTCACTCATGTCCGACTCTTTGCGGCTCCATGGACTGCAGCACGCCAGTCTTCCTTGTCCATCATCAACTCCCGGAGCCTACTCAAACTCATGTCCATTGCATTGGTGATGCCATCCAACCATCTCATCCTCTCCTAGCTAATACACATGTACGAAAAAGTCTCGGAGGTTCGCCAAAATGTGAACAACGGTTGTATCCGGGAGGTGAGATTATGGGCGATTTGTTTTTATTGCCTGTTTCTCATCTTTACTTTCCGACATTGGTCTAACTGCTGTGTCTAAGTAATGAGAAGCATAAGTGATAAAAGAACCTGGTAAAAAATGGAATGGGAAGTAGTTGGGTTTACTTTCAATGTGATTCCTCCTTTGAAAAGACTCCTGGGTTTAAGAGGCTGATCCAGCTGAGAAATATTGCCAGTTGAACTTCAGGTAAAACCTTCCTGTTTGCTCTAAACTGCTGAAGACTTCTAGGAATGATTACCTTTTGATGGAGTGTGCAGATTCACGTTATGGGGCTCAGTGAACACCTGGGTGAGGTCAGTACTACATGCTGCTGTAATTTGGAACATTATGAATTTAAAAAAACCCATTTACAGAGTATCCCACTTGCCATGATTGATTTTCTTTCTTTCTCCATGAAGTGTGAATTAAAGATTTGTAATGTCCTGGCTGATTAGGATATAGTGAGCATCTCTGTCTTGACAAATATATTTCTTTACATCTCACTGTTAATGTTTAGCAGAAGTGGGCTAGATGTTGAAGTTAGGAATTGGGAATGCTTTTGGTTTTCTCCTCTACTTTAGCATTTCCACCTTAATTCTTCACACAGTGAGGGTATTGTACAGCATGATTGTGAAACTGGAAATATTCAGTAATACCTTTTTAAGGACTGAGTAAAGCTGTATAAGTTAAAGTGAAAGTGAATAGGAAGTACAGAAAGATTTGGCTTTAGAATAAACTTATCTTCATTCATCAGAATGGGGTCTCCCCCAGGACATGTTTCTATCCCTTTGAAATCCATTCAGTGTAAAAACCTCAGGTGGTATTTATATCAGTGCTTAAAAGTGTAGTCAGTGTCTTTTAGACATCTTTTTTTTTTTTTTTTTTTAATTCCATGTCTGGCTAGAGCAGATCTAAGGGGACTTCCCAGCATAATGAAGTTTTTTGCTTGATTCTGGAGATAATGGTGTGAAACCTAAAAAAAAATTGGGATTGGGGAATGGGTTAAACACGTCTACATTTTCAGCCTCTGATCTTGAAAATTTATGACGTTAAAAACTTTTGCTTTCATCTTCAGAAAGAACATTTATCTTTAGCTATTCAAAGTCCAAGTAAAGTAAAATTCTCTGAAAATTGACTTAAGTTTGTGGGCAAACCTCGATTTGAGCACTATTTAGGCTGTTTCTGAAAGTAAAGATGGCTTTTGTTTATCTGGATAAACCTCCAGAGGAGGCAGGTGATCCAGACTTATATTATTACAGGGCCCACTGGGTTGAATTTGAAGGACAAAGACAGGTTTAATTTTAGGTAAATGCCCTTCCTAGACATTGGAGAGGAGGATCAGCTTCATGTGCGCTCATTTGTCACAAGACTGTCAAAATTCCTCAAATGAGGTTATGCTCATGGAAGATGAATGGATCACCTGTGCAATGTATATTCTTGAGTTTTTACATCTAAGAGTTTTCAAAAATTGTCTTGGCATGTTAAAACATCTATTTTATTCTCTGTAGTCTTTCATAGACTTTGGTCGTTCATTCATTCAGACTCGCTTTTTGTCCTTCCTTCATCCCTTCCATTTATTTGTTCATGTTTATCCCCAGCCATCATGAAGTATTTGGTTAAGTCCAACCTTGTGCCAGGCACCATTCAAGAACTCACTAAATCCTGGATCAGTATGAGTTTGGAAACCGCAGCTTCATTGCTGTGTACTGAACTGAACTGCTTTGTGATCCTTAATGGTGATAACAGAACATTGCTATTTGTATAAGTTACCTAGTGTTTTCACATATCTCATCTGTCTCAGCCCTGGGAAGTAGATAGGATTAGGAAGCTGTGCATTATGGATGCATGTGGCTTGTGTAAGTGACAGCCTCACCTCTGATTGGCACTCAAGTTTGAAGCAGAACCTTTGTGGGTGACTTTTTAATGGGTGGGGGGAGAAGGGAGAGCCCCAGCTTTTATTTGTGTTTTCAGAGCCCCTGCTCTAGCTTTCTCCATTGCTCAGCCCTTTTCAGCCCCCATCAGAAGGGCCTTTCTGCCCCTTGGAGGGACTTGGCTCTTTTCATGCTCTATGAGCATGCTTTATGTTTTGGCTCCAGTGACTCCTCTCGTCCTGTTAGGATGGGCCACATTTCACTGATGCAGTCTGTCTTCGATATTCAAGATCGTTTTTCTGAGCTTAAGCAGGGGAGACCCTGGTTCTTTCAGGCTGCATGCTGTTGCTTAGTCACTAAGTCCAGTCTGACTGTTTTGTGACCCCATGGACCGTAACCTGCCAGGCTCCTCTGTCCACAGGATTTCCCAGGCAGGAGTAGTGGAGTGGGTTTTCATTTCCTTCTCCAGGACATCTTCCACACCTAGAACTCTTTACTGCTGGGCCACAAGGGAAGCCTTCTGGCTGCATTTGCTCTCATTAAAGAGACGATGATGCGGTAACATATAACCAAGTGAGCATGTCACTGGAACTAAGGGTGAATTTATCAAAAGCATGAGAATTGGAATGTGTTTACTCTTTTTCAACTTGTGACCTCTGAATAAAAGAGCCTATCAATAGGAATCATATTGAAGAATTTATTAAAAGCACAAAGGCAGTGGTTAAAATCTTTTTTTAAAATTTTTTGCAATTAGCTTGATTTTTAAAAATTATTCTATTTTAATGAGATAGAAATGGCTAAATGAAGGACATTTATGGTTCGAAATAGTCAACTTCTAAAACTTGAGAGAAGTCCAAGTTTTCTATTTTTTTTTCCAGGTTTTCTAAAAAGGAGCAAGCTATTAATTACTGCCTAAGGGAATCTTGAAGATATTTAATGTGCTAGATGATGTTTCAAAGATCCTAGTCTTTGAAGCAAAATCATTTCTTGCAGAAAGTGGCCTGTAGAACCTTTTTTTCAAAGAGAGCTTGAAATGGAATCTTACACTAATGCCTAGAGTTAATGTAGCTGAGTTGAGATTTCTTTTAAAAAATAAATTTTGAACAGATAACAGATGAAAAGGGTATAGATACAAAAAATGAAAGTAATAGCTCCCCAACTTCATGCCCCAGTCACCAATTTCCCCTTCCCAAAGACAACCACTTTTACCAGTTTTATCTGATCTTTCTAAAAATGCTTCATTTATACATAAACTCAGAAGTATATTCTTTCTTTAAACAAATGGTAGAATGATTGCTTTAAAATGCAATGTCATCATGACACAATTACAGGAACTCCTTTACTTGGGAACAGATTTAAGTTCTTTCTACTTTCCCAATCACTCCCAACAAGTACATAGTGTTGTCTTTGGACAGTGATCACCCTTCCGTCTGTGGTGGACATGGAGTTGAGATGTCCTTGCTCTGAGGGACATCTTCATTTGTATTTATGGAAGCTGGTAAATTAAAATTTTGAAAATAAGAGGGCTTCTTTGTCTTATCAGCACTTAGAGGTTGCTAAACCTTATTTTCATAACTTTACAAATAAACATGTCCAGAAGATTTTTAAAAGGGGCCAAAATATGTTTCCATGATCCATGACTGGCTTCAGGTGTTCAGAGGGGATGTGAGAGAGAGGAAGATGCCACTTTCCTCTGAGGTGAGAGCTGGCCCCCCTGACTGTAGGTCCTTATAGGTTAAAGTGGGAGGCCTCAATCTTCTCCTGCCTTACTGTCTCTGAGACAACATGTTTAATGACGCGATTTTGGGGAAGAAAATATTTTTGCTTTTTATAATCCAAAGGAACCACATAAAATATGTATACATAGATATGTGTGTATCTCCCTCTCCAGAGTTTGAGGCAAGTAGGGGTGATGTTGGGCTTCCCAGATGATGGCACTAGTGGTAAAGAATCCATACGCAATGCAGGAGACACAAGAGATGTGGGTTCGATCCTCAGGTCAGGAGGATCCCCTGGAGGAAGACATGGTAACCAGTATTCTCCAATATTCTTGCCTGGAGAATCCCATGTACAGAGGAGCCTGGCAGGCCACAGTCCATGGGTTCGCAGAGAGTCGGACATGACTGAGGTAACTTAGCGTGCAGGGGCGATGTAGCTGCCACATCAGGCTATGGAGAAACCCTTCTCAGGTAGAAAGCTCCTTAGTTCTCATCCTGCAGCTCTACTGCCTGTGAGCTGGGCTGGCCCTGTGACCAGTGGCTCTGTCATCGTGCCTGGATTTGCTTTCACCTGTTCTTGCATCTGTTTCTCAGGAATAGCTTTCTGTTTCCTCTTGCAGTTGGAGGTTAAAATAGTAGCTAAAATAGAAACATGAACACCAGCTTCTCTCATCCACCCTCTTGAGTATTCTCCCCAGTTACCTCTTCTCATAACTAAAATGTTCAGAGACATTTATCAAAATGCTGCTCTCACTTCCTCAAGAGGGGATGTTGTTTAGTTGCATCATTTTTTGTAATCTTGAATGACCTCCTCAAACACTACCTAATATGTGAAGGTGAAACCTCCCACTCAGCGTGAAACATTCCTGTATTTTAGGGGCAGAAAGCTTCACTGCTGTCCTGATGAAGGAGGTGGTTAGTTTCAGTCCAGGTGCAAACAGCTAGTTTTGTCTGGTACTGGGTTTTTCTCCCTGGTAATCAGCTTATGCATTTGGTTTTGTAACTAGTGATCTGTGTAAGTTTCCATGTCTTTACACCGAATCTTAAAGCAGTTCTGTGGTTTTTGGTGACTGTGTCCACAAAATCTGCTGTACACAGTTCAGAATGAGTTTATCTTATAGTTTCAGGGATTCTAATTTATCTCAGGGGTTGGAGATTGTTGTTTTAGTAAGGAATAAAATAGCACTTAAAACAAGTAGCTAGCAAAACTGGTTTGGTTATCAACTTTCTACAGATAAAAATAAGCAGCTACTTTTTTTGTCTGTTAGTTTCCTAGTCTCTTACCTTAGTTCAGTTCAGTAGCTCAGTCATGTCTGACGCTTTGCGGCCCCATGGACTGCAGCACACCAGACCTCCCTGTCCATCACCAACTCCCAGAGCTTACTCAAACTCATGTCCATTGAGTCGGTGATGCCATCCAGCCATCTCATCCTCTGTCATCCCTTCTCCTGCCACCTTCAATCTTTCCCAGCATCAGGGTCTTTTCCAGTGAGTCAGTTCTTCGCATCAGGTGGACAAAGTATTAGAGTTTCAGCTTCAGCATCAATCCTTTCAATGAGTATTCAGCACTGATTTCCTTTAGGATGGACTAGTTGGATCTCCTTGCAGTCCAAGGGACTCTCAAGAGTCTTCTCCAACACCACAGTTCAAAAGCATCAATTCTCTAGCACTTAGTTTTCTTTATGGTCCAACTCTCACATCCATATATTACTACTGGAAAACCCCTAGCTTTCACTAGATGGATCTTTGTTGGCAAAGAAATGTCTCTGCTTTTTACTGTGCTGTCTAGGTTGGTCATAGCTTTTCTTCCAAGCAGCAAGTGTCTTTTAATTTCATGGTGGCAGTCACCAACTGCAGTGATTTTGGAGCCCAGAAAAGTAAAGTCTGTCCTGTTTCCATTGTTCCCCCATCTATTTGCTGTGAAGTGATGGGACCAGATGCCATGATCTTAGCTTTCTGAATGTTGAGCTTCAAGCCAACTTTTTCACTGTCCTCTTTCACTTTCATCAAGAGGCTCTTTAGTTCTTCTTCACTTTCTGCCATGAGGGTGGTGTCATCTGCATATCTGAGGTTATTGATAGTTCTCCCGGCAATTTTGATTCCAACTTGTGTTTCATCCAGCCCAGTGTTTCTCATGATATACTCTGCATATAAGTTAAATGAGCAGGGTGACAATATACAGCCTTGACATAATGCTTTGGCATAGTCAATAAAGCAGAAATAGATGTTTTTCTGGAGCTCTGTTACCTAGCTGACTATTAAAACTTTACAAAAGAGGAGGTGGTGTCCTAACTTGAGAGGCAGGGGGAAGATACCTTATAAAAATGCACTTCTGTTTATTGAAAAACAAGCTGCTCACTCACTGGCTATTGATTGGATCTATGAGGCACTGCTGCAGGCATATTCACATGCTGCTGTTTCCCAGCATGTAGAACGTGATGCCAATGAGCTCATGCCCATAGAGTTCCCACCTTTTGCCGAGCTTGTCTCACTTTGACAGGCCTTGTGTGTATGACTTAGCTTTGTTCTTATAGAATACATGCTATCATTCTTGGAGAAAACAAGTGGGAGGGTGATTTGCTGAACTGTGGTGTTGGAGAAGACTCTTGAGAGTCCCTTGGACTGCAAGGAAATCCAACCAGTCCATCCTAAAGGAAATAAGTCCTGAATATTCATTGCAAGGACTGATGCTGAAACTGAAGCTCCTATATTTTGGCCACCTGATGAGAACAGCTGACTTCTTAGAAAAGACCCTGATGCTGAGAAAGATTGAGGGCAGGAGGAGAAGGGGACAACAGAGGATGAGATGATTGGATGGCATCACTGAATCTATGGTCATGAGTTTGAGCAAGCTCCGGGAGTTGGCGATGGACAGGGAAGCCTGGCAAGCTGCAGTCCATGGGATTGCAAAGATTTGAACATGACTGAGTGACTGAACTGAACTGAACACGGTTATTACTGTTTCTGTAATCATCAAAACCCAGTGTTAGTGCCCGGTCCAGTCCTTTAGGGTTCCCGGGGAATTCCTGCCGAGGTCGTCTCGCTGGCCCTCCAGTCAGCATGTCATCCCTGGATCCCTGCTCTTGCTGCTCCGCACTCTCTCTCTCACCTCGTTTTTCCCAGCTGAAGGTTTGATTCTGTTTGTTCTGTGAGGCCTTTCTGACTCCACCACGCCCTCACGGATCTTCTCCACCTACACCCTTGTATCCCGGCGCTCTGCCTTCTCAGTGCTTGCCTTCTGGATTTTGTCATCTCAACAGCTGCACCGTAAAACACCTGCTAGACCAGACTCCTCTCTCTGATTCCTGCGCACCGTCTCACATAGTGCTGGGCATGGGTAAAAGCTTTCGCTTGATAATGCCAACTGCGTTCAGAATTACTGCATTGTGATTAACGCACATAGTGGAAACAGTCTATATTTTACCCCATGATAAACCTTTTTTTTTTTTTTTGAGATTTAGTGTTTTTTAACTGATGGGACATATAGTATTTGATTTTTATATATAGTATTCCTATATAGACCTAAAATAGGATTTTTCTTTAATTATTGTATCTTTTTCTTAAAACAAGCAAACCAAATACCCTGTACCGAGGACATTTGGTGCAGTTAGGAAAGTCAGTGCAAGATTAACTTGCTTGGGGAATCACACTGAGCAGCCCCTGTTTAATAATCTGGGGGACCCAGCTGAGAGAGGAGTCCCACTCGGGTGGGCTGGGACTCTCCTCTGGGCTCCGCCCGTCAGCACTGTCGCCTCTGTTAGACAAAGCCTTGGGAAAAGACAGCTCACAGTTGAACTTAAGTGTCCCACATGCTCTGTATACAGAAAATTTCACTGACTCTCAGCTTTACTCCTTGACATACATTGGCTTCCTGGTGACTGTACTTAGTTTCCAAAAACAATAATTGGCATTTGTAGTCTTGTTATCAAGTTCAAATTATATAATATAAAAATACATATATATATATATGCACATATATATGTATATATCTGTAGTTATATCTAACATATATATACATACACGTACATGCCTCTGGAGATATAGATGTATATTTACTGGTGGTTCCTCAGTCTGATCCTTATCTAGTGACTGCATTGAACTCACTTGGGGAAAAGATGGTTTTTTTTGGTTGGCTGGTGGAAGTGATGAAATTCCAGTTGAGCTATTTCAAATCGTAAAAGATGCTGCTGCTGCACTCAATATGCCATCAAATTTGGAAAACTCAGCAGTGGCCACAGGACTGGAAAAGATCAGTTTTCATTCCAATCCCAAAGAAAAGCAATGCCAAAGAATGTTCAAACTACCACACCATTGCACTCATCTCACACACTGGCAAAATAATGCTCAAAATTCACCAAGCGAGGCTTCAGCAATAAATGAACCGAGAACTTCCAGATGTTCAAGCTAGATTTAGAAAAGGCAGAGGAATCAGAGATCAAATTGCCAACACCCACTGGATTGTAGAAAAAGCAAGAGAGTTCCAGAAAAACATCTACTTCTGCTTTACTGACTATGCCAAAGCCTTTGACTGTGTGGATCACAACAAACTGTGGAAAATTCTTCAAGAGATGGAAATACCAGACCTGCCTCCTGAGAAATCTGTATGCAGGTCAAGAAGCAACAGTTAGAACCAGACATGGGACAACGACTGGTTCCAAATAGGGAAAGGAGGATGTCAAGGCTGTATATTGTCACCCTGCTTATTTAACTTATATGCAGTGTACATCATGAGAAATGCCAGGCTGGATGAAGCATAAGCTGGAATTAAGATTGCCAGGAGAAGTATCAATAACCTCAGATACACAGATGACACCACCCTTATGGCAGAAAGCAAAGAAGAACTAAAGAGCCTCTTGATGAAAGTGAAAGAGGACAGTGAAAAAGTTGGCTTAAAGCTCAACATTCAGAAAGCTAAGATCATGGCATCTGGTCCCATCACTTCACAGCAAATAGATGGGGAAACCATGGAAACAGGACAGACCTCATTTTGGGGTGCTCCAAAATCACTGCAGTTGGTGACTGCCGCCATGAAATTAAAAGACGCTTGCTGCTTGGAAGAAAAGCTATGATCAACCTAGACAGCATATTAAAAAGCAGAGACATTTCTCTGCCAACAGAGATCCATCTAGTGAAAGCTAGGGTTTTTCCAGTAGTCATATATGGATGTGAGAGTTGGACCATAAAGAAAGCTGAGTGCTAAAGAATTGATGCTTTTGAACTGTGGTGTTGGAGAAGACTCTTGAGAGGCTCTTGGACTGCAAGGAGATCTAACCAGTCCATCCTAAAGGAGATCAGTCCTGAATATTCATTGGAAGGATTGATGCTGAAGCTGAAACTCTAATACTTGGCCACCTAATGTGAAGAACTGACTCATTGGAAAATAGCCTGATGCTGGGAACGATTGAAGGCAGGAGGAGAAGGGGATGGCAGAGAGATGGTTGGATGGCCTCACTGACTCAGTGGACATGAGTTTGAGTAAGCTCTGGGAGTTGGTGATGGACAGGGAAGCCGGGCGTGCTGCAGTCCATGGCGTCGCAAAGAGTCAGACACGGCTGAGTGGCTGAACTGAAATGTGCTGGGTCTTAGTTGTGGCATGTGGGACCGTGTTCCCTGACCAGGGATAGAACCCAGGACCCCTGCCTTGGGAGTACACAGTCGTAACCACTGGACCACCAGGGAAGTCCCAGAAGGTTGAGCTAATCCAGATTTCAGACTTTCTCCCTGCAGTCACCTGCAGGTTTCCCTCATACTTCTTAGTCTGCTCCTGTCTGTCTGCACTTACGGCTGCTGTCTGTCTTTGTTGTAGAGGATAGGAGGGAAGGCTTTGTGATGAAACAGATGGGGTGTGAATCCTGACTCTGTCATTTTCTCTTTGACCATTAGCAAACCTCAACAGTGTTTTAAAAAACTAATCTATTTTCAATTGAATGATAATTGCTTTGCAGTATTGTGTTGATTTATGCCAAACGTCCACATGAGCCAGCCGTAGGTCTGCCTACGCCCCTTCCCTCCTGAGCCTCCCCACCACCTCCCTCCCCGTCCCACACCTCTAGGCTGTTGCAGAGCCCTGGTTTGAGCTGCCTGATCTGTACTATGGGGACAGGAATTTCTGCCTCCTGATGTGAGGGGTAAATAATAATGGGCGCAGAGGTCCAACCTGTGTTTTGTCCATCAGGAGCTCCTCTCTACACTGTATTTGGCATGTTGTTTTTATGCACTGTTTTTTCTAATATATTTGAGCTGTTCTTAGAAAATTTCAGAGAAGCCTATAAAATCCAGCAAGACTCGGTATAATCTATTGTCTCTGACTGGAAAGGGAGGGGTCATTCAGAGTCCTGAGTGTGATTTACCTAGAAGCAGCCTGGTGGATTTCCTCAGGTGAGGCCCCAAGGACTTGTTTCTATGTTTAAATTGTTGTTTTTCTCCAATCAACTTGCAGCCGAGATAAAAATCTGTTTCAAATACTACCACGGCATCAGTGGAGCCCTGCGCGCCACGACCCCTTGCATCACGGTGAAGAACCCCGCTGTGATGGTGAGTGCCCCTCTGCCCACTCCCTCTAGCCTCAGTTCCAGAGGCCTTGGTTTCTATTTTTGCCTCTGCAGCTCTGGCACAGTTATGGGAAACAATGAAAAAGGAAACACATAACAGCGTGGGTGCCGTTTTGGGAAAGGAAAATAACTTACAGGATGGCTTAACTAAATCCATAACACAAATCAGTGGGAAAATATGGCTTGATTAATAATTCTGTATATAGTCAACTCTCTAGGGAATCTTCTCATGAAAGAAATTAGTGAGTGGCCATCATGGAAAGTTTTTTAAACTCTGTTGGGGTGGCTGGTTGGTAGGAAATGGTGGCATTGCATCTTTTGTGAATTTAGTTTACATGAACTCAGTGGGTAAAAGAGAGGGGGAAAAAAAGCAATTTAAATCGTGAGTGAGTCTACCTTCCAGTCCGCTTAGCAAGCTTTCACCCAAAGAGAGTATGAGATAGGATTGTGAATGTGCTACTCCTTTGGACGTTCTTAGTGCCGAATCCCTCTTGATGCTGAGTTGAGCTCTAGCGCCTACAGGTAGCACACATATTTTCAGTATGGCTAATTGGCAGAAGCCAGCCTCTTTACCAGGTCCTCAATTAAGGAAGCAGATGTCTAGTTTAGCTTTGGAGGAAACTGATTGTGTTGGACTTTTGAAGGAGAGTATGTCCATTTCCAATATGGTACTTTTTTAAGAATTACTTTTCACAATTTTGTGATTTTTCACTTCACCAAATAACTTTAGAATCTAACAGTTTCACAAAATGCATTCCATTGTATATGGATGGTTGGGTTTAGATAGCTGTCCCAGGTGGTACTAGTGGTAAGGAACCCGCCTGCCATTATAGGAGACATAAGAGACATGGATTTGATCCCTGGGTCCGGAAGATCATCACCTGGGGGAGGAAATGACAACCCATCCCATTATTCTTGCCTAGAGAATCCCCTGGACAGAGGAGCTTGGCGGGCTACAGTCCTTAGGGTCACAAAGAATTGGACATGACTGAAGCGACTGAGCAGACATGGACTTAGTTTGGGGAGATTGAGAGTCCAAGATATGTAAATTTTTGCAGTTCTTATAAGTCATTAATAAAAATCAGGTCAAAAAAATTCAGAATAAAAATATCAATTCCCATAGTATAAAATCTTCATAATATTATATATGTGTGTGTACACATTTACAGATGTATGTGTTTTTGGAAATAGGTAAGTGGACAGGTTTACTCCCTGAAATTCAGAAAGTAATTTCTGCAGATGGCATTTTGAAATCGTCTGACCCCCCAAAGCTATATCAAGCAATCTTTCCCTTTCATTAATTCATCAAACAGATATTCACTGGGAGGCTCTAAGTGTCAGGCTTATACTCACCACTAGGAGTGAAATGATAAGCAAAAACACAGCTTTCTTGTTTGGTAGGGCTTGAGAGACACATCAGTTAAATTGTATTTATTTGAGTGATAATTACCACGAGTAACAGTAAAATGACGCTATGAGAGCATATACTAGCAAGATTCATCCTGATCTGGAAGGTCTTGAAGGCTTCCCTGAAGAAGGCATGTTTACAGGGCAATCTGAAGGATGCATAGAAGTTGCTTAGGTGAAAAGGGGGAGGGAAGAGCATTTGAGATAGAGGGAACAATATGTGTATAATTTTCAGTATCTAAGTCCTCTGCTCACATTTGAATTATATTTGAGTTTCTGTTGAAGTGACCAAAGTATAGAGCATTAAAAATAACCCACACTTGCTATATGAGACTTTGAAGGTTCACAGAGAGAATAACAATTGTTGACTAGAAAATCTGTAGTCATGTGCACGGGAACATGCTATAATTAATATTCTAAAAAAAATTACAAAACTGGAAAAGTGGGGCTGTTTATAATAAAACTTTTGAAAGCTTAACTGTGTGTGAAATTAAATAATAGCTTCCAAACATGACTTTCTGGATTCAGATTTTCTTAGACTTGAGCAGTTTCCATGATCAGATATCACTGATGGCAGGGGGAGCTTATAGCCTGGTGAGCATTGATCTCATTTCATTGACTTTGCATCGAGATTATTCTGTCAAAGCCTGTGGACAGTTGGAGATAATTAATTTGCTTCAGACAGATTTTAGACCAGCTTAAAAGCTTCACAGACACAACACTCTCAACCATAATAGAACATTTTGGTTCGAAGACTGACTAATGGAATTGATGGTCAATAGATTTCTGACCACGCTTGAGATGTTGGGTCTGTATCCATTATTGAGAGGCGGTGCCAATGGGCACTTCATTGTGGGCTGAGCACTGGGTCTCTATGACAGCATGATGGTCACCTAGGTGTGTGACCTGTGTGTAGGTATTGTGATTGACTGACAACATTGATATTCACAAACCCCTTTCAGTGTGGTTATTCCACAATAAGATGCAAAGAATAGTTGAGCAATAGAAACCACATTTTCATTCTTGGTGGTGCTAAAATCGGGACCTTGATTGGCTCTCAGCAAGTATCTGAAGTATCTGTGGTTTATTATATTGTGTTATACCCGTCTGACTCATCATTCCCAGGTTAAATAGAGCAAAGACAGCACCAAACTGGCCAGACAGCATCACTGTCTGCTTCTCCCTGCCTTCACCGTCCCCACACTGCTGGACTACAAGGTCACGAATAGCAGGTAGTACGGACTACAGCTGAGACAGACACAGCAACACGCGTGCCTCCTGTGCCGGTCATCTCACAGATCATGGCCTTCCCTCAAGTGGACCACACTGCCCAGGGGGATGCGCCCCCTCTGAAGACACGATGTCTTTTCATGCCAAGTGAGATCAATGGGACTCTGAAAAGATCCATAGTCTTGTCATTCAAAGCCTACTCAAAATGTTGTAAGATGTTATCGAAACTAAGGAAAATACCCTCAAATTCTCCTTTTAAATATGTTCTCTGTCTGGCAAAAGGCTAATATGAAATAATTCTCACATAATTCATAGGCAAACAGTGTCCTTTACCAGGACTCTGGTGAATGCTCATATGAGCTAATATTCAGAGAATCCAACTTCATCATTCATGACAATAAAGCCAGGAAAGACCAAAGCTGACCACCAGATGTAGTGACATCAGTAATAATAAGCACATCTGCACTCTGTTTAGAGAGAGGATTTTAAATAAACTCCCTTCATGGATTTAATCCAGGAAAGCTCATAAGCAACACTGTTAATTCTGTTGAAGCAATGCGTGGCAGTGAGTGATGGTCGCCTTTATCTGTTCCTGAAGTGAAGGATTTCCTGTTGCAGGTGGCACACATCACTGTGTACTCCGATGAATGAAAATGACGTCAAAGTACACGTGACGGAGAAGACACAACTTTTAAAAAAATTCTTGGTTCATTGCAAAAGGATATGTGATAAAGGAGACCCTATGATTAGGATGGCAGCTCGTTTCCTCCCCTGTAGAGTTTCTCAGTTACTTCTTTCAAGACTGTTTGCAATTGGATGGAACGAAGTAAAGATGTCTGGGTGGTACTCTAGTCTATTACCAATGACATGTGACGCAATCAGGAAGTAGTTAAGTGTCATACAGGATAGTCTTGACTAAGGTACAGAAACTAGTCGGGAGGGACTTCCCTGGTGGTCCAGGGTTTGAGAATCTGCCTTCCAATGGAGAGGATGCAGGTTCAGTGTCTGGTTGGCGAACTAAGATCCCACGAGTCACAACTCCTGAGCCCATGAGCTCTAGAGCCTGTGTTCCCCAACAGGACAAGCCTGTGGCCACAAGGAAGGCCCACCACAGCCCCCAAAAGAGAAGGAAAGTCGGAGGTGAAACTGCCTGGCTAGAATTACCTAGCAGGGTGGAGAGTGTTTAATTATATTTGAAGCTCCCCTGGTGGCTCAGACGGTAAAGAATCTTCCTGTAGTGCAGGAGACCCGGGTTTGATCCCTGAGTAGGAAAGATGCCCTGGAGAAGGGAACGGCAGCCCACTCCAGTATTCTTGCTTGGGATATCCCATGGACAGAGGAGCCTGGCGGGCTGCAGTCTATGGGATCATAAGAAGTTGGACCAGACTGACTGACTAAGTACATAAAGCACTCAGAAAGTAGAAATTTATTTTTCATTATTTGAATGGAATTTAGTTTCAAGTTCCTCAACTTTGCTTAGATTAGTGAAAGTTTTATTTCTTGGTAATGTACGATTTTTAAAGGAGGTGGTGAGTGCCATAAAGATAAGATGGAAGGGTTTTATCTATCCTTCAGAATTAAAACGTGGTTTCTACTTCTTAACTATTCAAAATATATTCTGCCTTCAGTTCTGTTTCTTACAGTATTGCAGACTTCTATTTTAAAGAACCACAAAAACGTTTTTTCCTAAAAATTTTTTTCCTTTTTTTTTTTAACCATGAGTTGAGCACTAATTATACATGAATTGAGAGAAAGACTTAATCTGCTCCGTGGTCTATAAATGAGTGAGATATAACTTACTCAGAAGCTTTTAGGAAAAGCTTTACAATGCGATAATACTACAATAGGATTGCAAGTTCTTATTGTTGCTAACTGTAATAGCATGTGTCATATGCCAGCAGCATAATAAAATAGAAGCCTTGAGGGCGACGGGACATCCACATGGTCACTCACAAATATTTAACAGGAGATAATTCTATCTATATATGAATGAATTTGATATAAATCACATGTTTAGTTTATCCTAGGTTTTCCTAATTGGAAGAAATTTGATGTTTGATTTTTAACTTAAGGGCATGTTTTAATACTATAATAGCAATATAAGTAATTTACTACATATCAACTATATTCTTATCAAAGAAATAAAAAGACATAAAGTACATTGATTCCTATCCCAGGGATTATAAAAGTTCATGTTGGTCATATTTTGGGCAAAGGTTAAATTTAGGTATGACCTTTTCTGTCATCTTTTGAGAATCTGCTTTTGTGTGTCGATTCCAAGTTTTGTAGCAAATGAAGTCATGTATTACAATACATGTTTGATACAAAAACCATCATATTTGCAAACATATGTGGTTCCCTAGGAAAGTGTTATATTCCTTTGAAACTTCAGATATGTGTTTTTTCTCTGCAGATGGGGGCAGAAGGCATGGAAGGAGGGGCTTCAGGAAATCAGCATTCTCGGAAGCTTGTTAGCTTTACTTTGTCAGGTAAGGATATCTTTAAACACTATGTCCAGTTTGAAAGTGTGCAAGTCAAACTTAGGAACAGTTGTTTCTTTCTATAGATTCTTAAATATGATATGCAAAGTATTTTTTTGTAATATTTCTGGATTCAAGCATATTTCTTACCAAGGTAAAATTAAACTATTAGTATATATTCAGAAATTATTTCTTCTAGGAAGTTTTCTGGTGATAAAAAGACTGTTACTTAAGAAAAACTGTAATGCAATATGTGCTCTGCTTACCTCATTTAGAGAAAGGAAAAATTTAGAGACAAAAGATTAAAAAACCCAAGAGATACTCCTGTTTCTATGGAGAAATACATATAAATGTTGGAAAATGGAGAAGACAATATTTTGTTGTTTATTTTCTGGTTAGTAAAATATTCTGATTGTTGTATATTTTTCATACAACTAAGGCACTACTTTTCGGCTTGTGAGTTGGAATTCATTTGTGGTTTATAAGATGAATTTAGTTGAAACTAACAATGAAAAAAAGAATAGGAAAAAAAATAGAGTTTAAACACTAAAGGGAAATGTTTTTCATAGAACACCAGTTTATACAAACTGAAAATCTTCACACATAAAAAATACACACCTGTATATATATGTGTAAAATGAGTTTCAGTATAATGGATTTCATACAGATGTCACTGTCAAAAGAAGTTTGAAAGCCAATGATTAAAAAAAAAAATTGATTGGCAGTTTTAAAAGGCCAAGAACCCCCTTCACGGATCACAGCCTTGTTGTGGCAAAAGGGCTTGTGAAGTGAAGCTATGAGCCATGCCGTGCAGGGCCACCAAAGATGCACGGGTCACAGTGAAGAGCTCTGGGCAAGCGCGGTCCAGTGGGAGAGGAGACAGCAACCCACTCCAGTGTTCTTGCCGTGAGAACCCCATGGACAGAATGAAAAGACAAAAAGATACAATACTGGAAGATGAGCCCCCCCGCCCCCAGGTCAGAAGATGTCCAATATGCTCCTGGAGAAGAGCAGATGGCAATTACTAAGAGCTCAATAAAGAATGAAGTGGCTGGGGACAAAGCAGAAATGGTGCTCATTTGGGGATATGTCTGGTAGTGAAAGTAAAGTCTGATGCTGTGAAGAACAATATTGGACAGGAAGCTGTAATGTTAGATCCATGTATCAAGGTAAATTGGGTATAGTCAAGCAAGAGATGGCACAAGTGAACATCAACAGCTTAGGAATCAGTGAACTAAAGTGAATGGGAGTGGGCAAATTTAATTCAGATAACCATTATATCTACTACTGTGGGCAAGAATCCCTTAGAAGAAATGGAGTAACCCTCATGGTCAACAAAAGAATTCAAAATGCAGTACTTGGGTGCAACTTCAAAAACAGCAGCATGATCTCAGTTTCCAAATCAAAATATTCAACATCACAGTAATTCAAGTCTATGCCCCAACCACTGATGCCAAAGAAGTTGAAGTTGACCAGTTCTATGAAGACCTACAAGACCTTCTAGAACTAACACCAAAGAAAGATGTCCTTTTCATCATAGGGGATTGGAGTGCAAAAGTTTAGGAGATACCTGGAAAAACAGGCAAGTTTGAACTTGGAGTACAAAATGAACCAGGGCAAAGGCTAACAGAGTTTTGTCAAGAAAACATGCTGATCATAGCAAACACCCTTTTCCAATCACCCGAGAGACAACTCTATACATGGATATCACCAGATGGTCAATACTGAAATCAGATATTTGTGTTCTTTGCAGCTGAAGTTGGAGAAGTTCTATACAGTCAGCAAAAACAAGACCTGGAGCTGACTGTACCTCCAATCTTAAGCTCCTTATTGCAAAATTCACCCTTAAATTGCAGAAAGTAGGGAATACCACTAGGCTACTCAGGTATGACCTAAATCAAATCCCTTATGATCATATAGTGGAGCTGACAAACAGATTCAAGGGATTAGATCCAGTAGACAGAGTGCCCAGAGAACCATGGATGCATATGTGTAACATAGTACAGGTGGCAGTGACCAAAACCATCCCAAAGAAAAAGAAATGGAAAAAGACAAAGTGGTTGTCTAAGCCTGCTTTACAAATAGCTGAGGAAGGAAGAAAAGCAAAAGGCAAGGGAGAAAGGGAAAGATACACCCATCTGACTGCAGAGTTCTAGAGAATATCAAGGAGAGACATGAAGGCCTTCTTAAATGAACAATGCAAATAAATAAAGGAAAACAGAAGAATGGGAAAGAAAAGTGATCTCTTCAAGAAAATTGGAAATACCAAGGGAACATTTCATGCAGAGATGGGTACAATAAAGGACAGAAACAGCAAGGACCTAACAGAGGCAGAAAAGAAGAGGTTGCAAGAATATACAAAAAAGGTCCTAATGACCCAGATAACCACGATAGTGTGGTCACTCACCTAAAGCTGGACATCCTGGAGTGTGAAGACAAATGGGCCTTAGGAAGCGTTATTGCAGACAAAGCTAGTGGAGATGATGGAATTCCAGTTGAGCTATTTCAAATCCTAAAAGATGATGCTGTTAAAGTGCTGCACTCAGTATGTCAACAAATTTGGAAAATTCAGCAGTGGCCACAGGACTGGAAAAGATGTTTTCATTCCAATCCCAAAGAAGGGCAATGCCAAAGAATGTTTAAAGTACCATACAATTGCACTCATTTCACATGCTAGCAAGGTTATGCTCAAAATCCTTCAAGCTAGGCTTCAGCAATGCATGAACCGAGAACTTCCAGATGTACAACCTGGGTTTCAAAAAGACAGAGGAACGAGAAATCAACTTGCCAACATTCATTAGATCATGGAGAAAGCAAGGAAGTTCTAGAAAAACATCTATTTCTGCTTCACTGACTATGCTAAAACCTTTGACTATGTGGATCATGAGAAACTGTGGAAAATTCTTAAAAAGATGAGAATACCAGACCACCTTACCTGTCTCCCAGGAAACATGTATGCAGGTAAAGAAGCAACAGTTAAAACAAGACATAGAAAAATAGACTGGTTCAAAATTGGGAAAGGATTATGACAAGGCTATATATTGTCACCCTGCTTATTTAACTTATATGCAGAGTACATCATTCAAAATACTGAGCTGGATGAGTAACAAGCTGGAATTCAGATTGCTGGGAGAAATATGAACATCCTCAAATATGCAGATAACACCATTCTTATGGCAGAAAGTGAAGAAAAACTGAAGAACCTTTTGATGAAAAAAGGTGAAACAGGAGAGAGGAAAAAGCTGGCTTGAAACTCAGCACTCAAAAAACTAAGATCATGGCATCTAGTCCCATCAGTTCAGTTCAGTTGCTCAGTCATGTCCGATACTTTGTGACCCCATGGACTGCAGCATGCCAGGCCTCCCTGTTCATCAACAACTCCTGGAGTTTACTCAGACTCTTGTCTGTTGAGTCAATGATGCCATCTCCAACCATCTCATCCTCTGTCATCCCCTTGTCTTCCCGCCTTCAATCTTTCCCAGCATCAGGATCTTTTCAAATGAGTAAGTTCTTCATATCAGGTGCCAAAATATTGGAGTTGCGGCTTCAGCATCAGTCCTTCCGATGAACACCCAGGACTGATCTCCTTTAGGATGGACTGGTTGGATCTCCTTGCAGTCCAAGGGACTCTCAACCAACACCACAGTTCAAAAGCATCAATTCTTCGGCGCTCAGCCTTCTCTATAGTTTCAATTCTCATACCCATATATGACCACTGATTTCTCTAAGGAGATCAGTATTTGAAATGGACTTAAACAGACAACTGTACTGCAGCACATGTAAGATAAATTCTAACAGATGTCTGTCACCATAAGATGTTTTCATTTTTTTCCATTGGTGTAGTACTTATGAAACTTAAATTATTGATAGATTCACTTTTTCTTCACTGCAGAAAATGTTATTCATGAAAATTGACATTTTTAATAGTGAAAGTTAGGAGGCTGATCTTGAAAACACACATCCATGGATACATGATTATCGTGTATGATGGAAGCTCATGTGTTAACTCATTTCTAGCCCAAGGCCATTGTAGTATCCATTTCTGGTCTAGCATGTTCCTTCCCCTCCCCGTATGAAGTTACTTACCATGACTACCTTTTTGCTTCGGTTCTCTGGCAAATCTCAGAGGCTATAAATAGTTCAAATTTGACCAATAGATATATTTTGGTTGGAACCCTCAGGGTTTTAAAATCTAAGTATTTAAAAATACTTAGTACCACAGCCTGTGATAAACTCCTCACCCCCCTTATCTGTCTTTCTTCTGAGAATATTTCAGTGGCTACCTGTGCTTCAGGGTTCTGGGTGGGTGGCGGGGAGGGGTGCAGGGTGGGCTGCAGAAACAGAAATGGACCCTTCCTTTACAGATAAGGAACACTTGGAAAACCTCCATGGCCCAGAAAACTTAGTTTGCCCATGCCACAGTTTTCTTATTTTAGAAGAACTGCTCTAAGCTTTCGAGTGATCAATATTTTTCTAAACATGACACACACATATTGATTTTGACCTCAGAGGGGATGTTAATTAACCCACCATTCGAGAACGACCAGATGAGGGCTGAACATCCCAAGACATTTTCCTGAAAAGCAGAAAATAAGTTTTGGGGCGTAGCCAGATGCTTTTTCTTTATATACAACGTTTTCCAATATCCACCACAGTACACACGGAGGCTGGCTATCTAAAAATCTGTTTTATTTCCTACTGTGTGATCAGGTATATTTGCAGATGATATACAGAAATGTCTAAAAAGTATAGAAGATGAAAGCAATTTTATAATGGTAATTCTAAATAATTCATCTGGTGTAGCATATTGACAGTGGATGACAGTATTTATGGAGAACATTTAAGCTCTGTAGAATATCTATCTGCAAATATTCTGCTGTTGATTATCTGTGAATAAGTAGGGACACAAATAATTGAACTCTACAAATAAAACAAAAACTGTTTTTTGATGAAAGTCTTAAACCTCTTCTCCAAGTAAAAAGTTAAAGATATTTAACCTGTCGTTCCTTTGTGACTGTGAGTCCTTCTTTAACCTATTAGGTGTTATGCATATTTATGAGCAATAAAATATGTAAAGCATAAATGAGAAAGTCAAGGTATGGATAAAGTGAACTGTATACTCAGAGTACAAATAACTGGTAGTTTATTGTATTTATTAATGGAGACTTACTTGTGTAGTGTCTCTTGTAGAAAGGGTTAACAGTGACATCTTTCATTGCTATGGCTTAATCTGGTGGATGCTGTTTTTTCAAAGGAGTGTTTTGCATGAATAATTTAGCTCTGTCAGACTTCATGACAGCCATTTCTGTACATGTACTTGTTTACTGCAAAGAAATCCCTTCTTGAGAAGTAAAAAATCCCTTGAACAGCTAAAGAATATCATTCTTTTGTCTTTGAGTCAGAGGCAAGCCCAACAATAAGGATAAGAAAATATTCAAATTGTATTTTTTCTCAAAGTTACCAAATAAAACCAAGTGAAAACACGTAGCATTATTAAATTGACAGTAAAATTCAAGTGCTGTGTTAATAATGATTCCATAGTAGGACTTGCCAGAGATGGGATCCATGAGGCTAATGAGATTATAGCAGCTTCTCTGAAGTGCCTGTCTAGTTCTTTGCTCAATCTTTCTCTTCTCCCACGGGCTTTTAGATGAAAGATCTTACTGTCTTCCATGCAGTGTTCTTAACATAGGTCCTCTTGGTTGAGTTTTTCAGTCTTTTCTGATGTGTTAGACTGCCTCCCTCTGCTGCCAGTTATGAGACAGTAAACAGTCCTGGTCTGTTTTCATTACACATTATCTAGGCCACAAGTTTTTTTTTTTGGACATTGGTGAACTTCTTCCAGGGAGCACTCCTTAGAGAATATGGTGCTATGGGCAACCCCAGGCCAATTCTGTCCTTCTGAGAAAGACTTTGTGTTTCGGGAATGGTGGACTTGAGTAGGATGACCCTGGTGACCTTTTAAAAATTGTGAGGTTACTCTACAGGGACTCTTCCCCAGCTGATTCGGGTCATTCAGAGGTCTTTGAGGGGCTTCCTAGGCGGCTCAGTGGTCAAGAACCCACGTGTCAATGCAGGAGACATACCTGGGGGGGGGGTTCCTGGGTGGCTCAAATGGTGAAGAATTTAGCTGCAATGCAGGACATCTGGGTTTGATCCTTGGGCTGGGAAAATCCTCTGGAGGAGGGCATGGCAACCCACTCCAGTATTCTTGCCTGGAGAATCCCATGGACACAGGAACCCAGCAGGCTACAGTCCATAGGGTCGCAAAGTATCAGATACCACTGAAGCGACTTAGCACACACACACAAGGTCTTTGAGGGTTCAGAGCCTATCCACAGAATTCTTTGTCTGAATCAGTGGTCAGGACCTCCCTACACTGATCATAACTGTATAAAGTGACCTACAAACTGTCTATTCTCCAGAAGCTTCCAAGATCACTTAGCTCTCAAGCCAACCTTACGCTAACGATATTCTCAGAAAGAACTGGGGACCCTGTGAGGCCAGCTTTATCCTGACGTTTTTGCATCCTGTAGCTTGACCATTTTAAAAAGTGTTAGTCTCTTCACTAACCAGACATTAGCCAGAAATTTTAGCAGCTCATATTGTATGAAATAACAACTGGTGAATCTAAGATGGGACTTTTAACAAATATTTAAGTTACTTAACAGGCTGCTGAAAAAATAACCTTACAGTTATTTAATACAGCAAATAGCAATCAAATTTTAGAAATATTTCTGGTCTCCCTTTTTCGTCTAACATTCATTTGTAGAATATATATAACATTTTACATATGGTACAGCTGAATGTGTGCTCTGAAGTTTCATCCGCAATTAAACTGAAGTCTCTGCGTTTTGTATGTTTATGCAGAAGATCCACTTTTATCTCATGAAAGAACATATTGGTTTTCTTTTTAAATACAGTATTTACTAAGGATTTCTCTTAAGACATTGTGTGAAGTGCTGCTTGCCAAGCTACACAGAAAAAGGTGGTGAAGATGCATACATTAGAATCAAAATGGTACCCAGGAAAGTCATTGGAGGTATATAAGGTGGTGATACAAATTTGGCTTCATTCTGCAGCCCGTTAGAGGACCCTTTGCTGGAGTTAGTCATAACCTACTTGCCCTCACTTATCTAAGCAATCATAGAGTGATTAATTTTGTTATTGTTTGCTGAATAGATTCTGTTCAGAGTTTCCTGTGTAATTATTTAAGAGCGAATTGCCATTGACCCGCTTGTTCTAATCAGAATATGTGACTGTCTTATCTTCTGTCCCTTTCCTCTCCCTCTCTGTTTCCTTCCCTTCTTCCTCCTCTCTTTCTTTCTTTAAAGACCTTAGGGCAGTTGGGCTAAAGAAAGGCATGTTCTTCAATCCTGACCCTTACCTTAAGATGTCCATTCAGCCAGGGAAGAAGAGCAGTTTCCCTACCTGTGCCCACCACGGGCAGGAGAGGAGGTCTACTATCATCAGTAACACCACCAATCCAATTTGGCACCGAGAGGTAAGATGATCGTCAGAGACCTTCTGCTTGACAAGAAGTTGGCCAGCTCCATCTCTCTCCACTGGTCTCTGTATCACTGAGCTGCCCATGGGTGTGGGTAAGATGGCTGAGGTGTCTGGAAGTTGTTAGAAAAAGGGTACAATGAGAAATTCCCTTCTAACCAGGGGTGGGTCTAGGGTTAAGCAAATGAGGGACTTCCCTCAGATGCGTTATTTATAGGGTTCAAAAGACTCAATGATCAAAATTAATATTTCAATGCAACATTTTTTAAAGAAATCAAAATAAAGGCAAAAATTAATGATGGGCAAAATATCAAAATTTTGTAAGGACAACATCAGTAACAGTGCCTTGCAGAGCCATATGCGAGCCTGAGGCAGAAGGAAAAGTCAGTAATATCGATCCCATTTTTATTTAAAATTTTTATATTTTGTTCTAGCACATACTCAATATAAATTAAAGGAATTTCTCTCCCTACAGGCTTTGGCGAATGTTTTTTTGATTTCTGGATTTTGGTTAATTACGCAAGGCAGTTGAGGAGTTGTCGTCCTGAGGGAAGGCAGACTGTGTTGATGGTACTTCAGACTTCCTCATAGCTACAATACCCTACCAGTCACGGCAGTGTGCCGTATTAGTGAAATCAAGCCCAGGGTTTTCCCACTGGAAATATTGTTTTGTCACAGACTGAACAGAGACATTGATTCTCTTCTAGGGAGCAAAGCGTGAGTTCTCCTACCACTTCTCAGGGAATCAAGACACCGTTCACATACTAATTTTAATGAGTGTTTCTGAAAGTGAAAGTGCAAGTTGCTCAGTCGTGTCTGACTCTTTGCGAACCCAGGGACTATACAGTCCATGGAATTCTCCAGGCCAGAATACTGGAGAGGGTAGCCTTTCCCTTCTCCAGGGGATCTTCCCAACCCAGGGATCGAACCCAGGTCTCCTGCATTGCAGGCTGATTCTTTACCAGATGAGCCATAAGGAAAGGCCATGAATCCTGGGGTGGGTAGCTTATTCCTCCTCCAGCAGATCTTCCTGACCCAGGAATCGAACTGGGGTCTCTTGCATTGCAGGCGGATTCTTTACCAACTGAGCTAAGACAAATGTATATTGGCATGGGAGTTGCACAGTTTATTAAATCACTCCCTAAATGTTTAATGACAATAATACGTTCTAACAATGCTGAACAGTATTTCACTGGAGAGAGAGTTTCAAGAGTTCCAAAACCAACTGGAGGAAAGCTATGGCTGAAACTTACCAGCACAGCAAGATGTTTTTCTTGGGCAGTTTTCGTGGTTATTTTAGGGGCTAAATATTGCCAGTTTTTTTACTCCTGGTGTGAAATACTGTCTCCAAATAGTGAATAACTCTTAAAAAATACCACTTAATTTAACACATTAGAAGCCTAGATGATGGCAAGATGATCACTTAGAAGGTAAAGAGTGGAGATAGTAATGATACTAGCAATAACTTTATTTTTCTAACATTTAATATTTACAGAGTTCTTAGCCATGTTACCAGTACAGGCATGACAAAGGATATGTAAGGGATGATATTCTCATCTCTCTATTTTTGTGATTAATGAACAAAAGCTTAAAATGTTCATGTAACTAGCTATTCAGGGGCAGAAGTAGTGCTTAAACTCTGCTGTCTTATTCTAAGCAAGTGTTTTTTCCATTAAGCAGATTGCTAAACTTCATGGCCCTTTGGGGAAATTAAATTGTTATGACTATATAAACTTAGTGACCCCTGAGTGTAAAGTTGGCTGGCACTAGCCAGACATCCTTGTTGTTGCTTAGATACTACCAGGGACAGAGACAAATGGTTCAGGTTAGATTTCTGGCTCCATCATTCACTTTTTGTGAGACCCTCATTATAAAAAGGAACACCTTATCTTTGTAATATATGTGAAAGTGTTTGTAAGTGAGTGAAGTTGGTTATTTTTCTTTTATATCCTCATTAATATCTGATCCAGTGTTTCCCAATGGCGTTCTGAAAACAACAAAGCTTATCTTAACCTCATACTTTATTTTTCTATCCCAGGAGAAGTGTCTCTATGTGCCTTTTAAATTAAGTAACTTCTATTTGAACATTGTTTTATTTTGCTATAAACCAGGGAAATCATAATATTCCTTAGGTGCTTCTATTTTAACCACTAAGTGAAGGACGATGATGTGCAACTTCAAAATTCCATGGGATCAGGAATTAAGTTTGCTGTTAATCAGGGTATTGGTTAATTCTAAGCCACCATATAACAGGATATTAAATATTAAAGAGTTAAAATGCAGTAAATGTGGTGAGCACTAAAATTGTATTGTGCATAATTTAATATTTGATAGTATCTCCTCAAACTATTCAGCCCAGAAGACTTGGATGATTGCAGGTGCTTCCTTTGTCATCTAGATCCTGACTCTTGCTTTCTAATCTTTGTGACTGTTCATGATTCTGACTGAGTAAAAGATTGACAGTTGTTGCAGATATGTCTGGCAATGTAGACTCTCTATGTCATTAGAAGTTAAGAGATACTATTTTTTCTTATAGTCATTTACATTAATAAAATGATATACATAATTTCATATTTCTTTTTTGACTTGTGTTATGTTTTGTTTTCAGAAATACTCCTTTTTTGCACTCCTTACTGATGTCTTAGAGATTGAAATTAAAGACAAGTTTGCTAAGAGCCGGCCTATCATTAAGCGTTTCCTGGGGAAGCTCACCATCCCAGTCCAGAGGCTACTGGAGCGGCAAGCCATTGGGTAATCAGGGATCCTGTTGCAAGTAGTTTCCACGGAAGCAACTGAAATGATACTTGAAGTCCTAGAACTTTTCTCACTGATAAGAAGTGATAACATACTTCTTTTAAAAATGAAAGTGCTGGTATATGCCTTAAAATGTGCAGGACAAAAAGGACTTTATTTTCATGTACCTTTTTTGAGTTATCTATCTTTTCCAAGATGTACCTACTATTAGCATTTCAGCGTAAAATGTCACATGTTTAATTGATTTTTGAGTATATTGAAGTCTTGCTATAACAGCCTCTCCTTAGTACAGGATCCCAGTATCAGGTTGACACCTCCCAATCCGGATTCACCCTATCCAGAGATGTTTGTTATGCCTGAGATACCAAAACTGCCTTATTTTAGGGCCATTTAAAACAGAGCCTGGACTCAGAGATGATGTGGAGCTCTAAGACATGTACTTAGAGCTCTAAGACATTCATTTAGGCAACTAGAAATTACTCATTGAGAGAATTTTAAAATGTGGTTTGACGTCTGTCTCCTTTCTGTTAGCTTTTTGTAAGCTGTGAATCAAGTAGTTGAGAAATCATAACATGCCCCCATTCCTTATTATAAATGGTGGATATATTTTCACACGGTAAGTACCAGCAAACTCAGTAACACAGCTGCTCTGACGTAGCACTAGGGGGCATCCGTTTCATTTTAGGGGAACATTATGAATGTATGATAACAGTGGTGGTGGTCAGCAGTATCAGTGATGAACAGTATGGCCCTATTCTATGTCAGGAGTTAAGTAAATTACTCTCTTCTGCTTCTATAATCTCAACAACTCTGCGAGGTGAACAGTGTTGTTGTACCCCTTTCAGAGATGAGGAAGCTGAGGCTAGCAAGCCAGTGGTGGAGCTGGGATTTGCGCAGATGAGTCTGTTCCAGAATCTCGACTTCTCTGCCACACTTTAAGGCTGGCGGTGATGGAATACGCGTCCAGCTAACTGAGAGGTTGATCATTCACAGGCACTTTGCAGCTAATTAAATGTCCTCTTAGCATTTTGACAAGCCACGATTTTTTCAGACATTAGTTTCCTCGTTTGAAAAATAAAGTCTTTAGACCAGATGATCTCAAAGACCCCTTTGAAATCTGAAATTAAGAGATTCTGATGGAATCTAATTCTCTGTCCATTAGAGGCAATGGTTGAGTAAGACCACATAAAGTAGAAATATTATGCTGAAATTCTAGCAGCCTGGTTTAATTTGATAAAACAGGGAAATTACAATTATTTTTAAGGATAGCAATTATTGCTTCTAGTGGAGATAATACTCTTTTGATGATGTTGTTCAGTCGTTAAGTCATGTCCAACTCGTTGCTACACCATGGACTGTAGCACGCCAGGCTCCTCTGTCCTCCACTATCTTCTGGAGTTTGCTCAAATTCATGTCCATTGAGTCAGTGATACCATCCAACCATCTCATCCTCTGTGGCCCCTTCTACCTTTGCCTTCAGTCTTTCCCAGCATCAGGGTCTTTTCCAATGAGTTGGCTCTTAGCAACAGGTGGCCAAAGTGTTGGAGCTTCAGCTTTGGGAAGTTTTTAAAAATTATTTTTAGGATTGATAGAAAATGAAAAATTATAATTGGTGAGAATTAACTATTGGAAATATAATATGTTTATAATTTAATTTATGTAAGTTTAATCATATAATTTATATAATATCTGTGACTTTTGACAGAAGTGTCCATTTATGTATACCCATAAGAATGATCAAGGAAAAATAAAGCCTTATTAGTGCTTGACTCTCCTGTTAACTTGCTGGCTTTCATTCAGTCTTTTAAAGAATGGACACATAATACTGCCTAGCATAGATTCTGTGTATATTGGAAGGAAGTCCAGCATGAATTTGTGATATGCCAGAATTATGAAATATTTCCACACAGATATATCAAAAGCATTGCCTGATACTTAGGGATTTGCTTTATTAAATAAACATGATACTACATATTAGTGTATCTGCTCTTAGCATCTAAATATATTTTTAATCTGATTATTACTTTCTATCAAGTAATTGATACATCTTGAAAAATAATGAGTTTTCTTTACTTATGTGTTTGTAGACTGCAACTCTCTGAAGTAATTGAAGTTTCATATGGTGAAATTTTATAGGATGAGCTGAAACTCCTTACTGATTACCTATTTCAAGAGTATTGGTTTGAATGTGAGCTTTTTTTCAGAAAGTGGCTTGCATTCTGTCCAAAAAGCACAACACTTTCCCATGCTTTGTCGTTTGCTCTGATTACACTAGTGAGAAAATGTCTCAATCAGGCAGTGGGAGTTCTTTGGCACTTATTATATATACCATAATAATATATAATGTAGGGTACACAATTATCTGTCACAGGAAAGAGGCAGGATGAGTCAGATGAAACTAAGAATAAGAAGCAGGTGAATCCCCTGGCAGTCACTCAGGAAGGATGAAACCCCCTTGACTTGGAATTTCTGAATAGGGAGTCTTTCCTGTACTTATAGATGGTAGAGCTGAGTATCTTGTCAGTTTGGGTTAACAACAGCACTAATACCTATTAAAAATCTTTTTTCAAAGTAAAGAGTCTCATTTGTTAAGTTTATTCAACAAATATGTGGATATGTATATGTATAGTATCTACTAAATGTTAAGCACTGTTTTGGGTATTGGGAATATGATAATGAGCAAAAGAATGGATCCCATTCTTAGAATCCCTGCTAAACATTTACTTCCTAGCTAAAATTCATCACTTTTTTAAGTCTTCATCATCGACACCAACACTTTACTTTTATTGCCCAAAGAGGAGGAGAGGAGAGTCAATTTGATTTTAGCAAAGAAGGGAAGATTTTATTATTCCAAGACTGAATGTCCAAAGAGATGGATGAGGACCACAGTATTGAGAGCAGGTTGAGGAAGTTTGCTGCTGGCTTCATGCATTAGTGGACAAAGGTGGAGCGTCTCTGCGTGTCAGGCACTCTCCAAATGCTGGAAGACAGCAGTCAAGGAAAGAGACATCACTTCTGTTATGCAGGTTGCAGTCATTGCAGAATTATTGGAACACTCTAATGTAATAGCATTTAACATACTTATATCATCTAATAGTTAATGCCAAAACATCCCTTTACCAAAAAAATTTTTCTTAACTTATCAGTTTAAGTACACAAAACATCGTGATATCAATTGCATTGGGATGAGCCATGAGTAAATATCATTAAAATCCATGCTACTTAAAGCAGCCAAGGATTACGGAAAGTGCTCATAAAATGAGATATGATCTGGGGCCTAACAGAGCAGGGGCATCTGTGTCATAGATATCTGTGTTCTAATCCTGGTTCTGTCACTTAATTGTTGTCTGGCCTTGGGCAAGTTACCTATCCTCTCTCTGCCTTAGCTTCCTCCTCTAGAAAACAGGGCCACCGCCTGGCTCACAGGGGGATGATGATGCATGCAAAGCCCTTATTAGGGTGTTAGCACTCAGATGGGGGAAACAAAGCATTTTAAGAGCATCAATCAAATATTTATTACAAAATTTATGGGGAAGAAAAAGAAAAAACCTTATTGTTTTAAGAAATTCTTTGTATGAAGCCAAAGAAATTCATAAGAGCTGAACTGGGACTTTACATTAGCATGTGTTCTTTTAAACAGGTAGCATCTATTTAAAATTATGCCGAGGAGGTAGAGAAGAAAGGAAATCGTGTGTAGATGAGTAATCAGTAGGGACTAGAGGCTCTGAAGTCTACAGTGGTCCAAGTGTTTAGGTGGAGGCCCTGTGTTTCCTCCCGAAGTTGCCAATAGAGGGCAGTGTGAGAGCAGAGATGGGTGATCTGGTCCTGTCCCTCTGATTATTTTCCTTAATTAAGAGTTGCTTGCATACAAGGAAATGATGTGATTGTATTTGACTTTAATAAATAAGCACAGAGTTGAAAAATATCAGCTATTTCATCCTCCAGGAGGCCGATGGCCTGAGCCTGGAGCTAAGATGGAGCAGAAGCTAGGCAGGGCCCGCTGTGTGGGCCCCTCCCGCCCGCCGGCCAGTGTGGCAACAAGACCCCTCCAGGGGGTGCAGCCCGCTTCTCCAGCCATCCCATCAGTATCACTCACAGGTTGCGCAGAGAATCAGTGATAGTCACCCCCACCAAGTGAGGGCCCAGAGCGAGCCCCTTATTCTGCAAACGAGAAGGGGGAGATGCTGCAGCCCCTGCCCCTCACACACCGGAGCAGCTCTCAGAGCCTGGCCTGTTCTCACTCGGCTCTCTCCTAGCTCCCCACTCCTGTTCTTCAGGATATAGCAGCTCTGTGCCCTCCACATGATGACCCTTAGCTCGTCTGTCTTTGCTTTTGTCCATGGCACATGGCATATCTTAGTTCCCCAACCAGGGGCCAAACCCCCGCCCCTTACAGTGGAAGCATGGAGTTGTAACCGCTGGACTACCAGCGAATTCCACATGCCTGCCTTTTTAGAGGGGCTTCCCTGGTAAAGAATCTGCCTGCAGTGTGGGAGACCCGGTTCAATCCCTGGGTCTGGAGGACCCCCTGGAGAAGGGAATGGCTACCCACTCCAGTATTCTTGCCTCATGCTAAATGCTTGGAACCAGGCCCTCTATTCATTTATACTTGAGTCAGAAAACAGTCAAAATTTTAGGCCTTTTCCAGCTCCTTGATGGCTTTTAAAATGTCCTTTTCCTGATCAGTCTTAGCAGTGAGAGAACAAATCAGTGCCCTTTGAAAAATCATAACATTGTATTGCATTTTGTATTATATTGCATTTACTAATAATTTTCCTTGTGACAAGATTCCCTTTTATCCCTGGGTTTATAAGTATTCATTTGTACAAATTAATAATATTACGTTGACTCTAACATACCTTTTCATTTTCTCATGAGTCTGAGAGTTCTAAGAGACATATGTGGGGTTTAGGGGGTGGCCTGCAGGAAGGAGATGAAGCCTACAGCAGAGAAGCAGGATGAAAAGACCATTTCTATTCTTGCAGTGATCAGATGCTCAGCTACAACCTTGGTAGAAGGCTCCCAGCTGACCATGTGAGTGGGTACCTCCAGTTCAGAGTGGAGGTCACATCTTCTGTGCACGAAGGTGAGATATCTGAGTAAATACACCACTGTCGTAGAACTTATTACATCTTAGTCTGTTGCCAGTTTACATTTGAATAGAATTGTTTGTGTCCTGTTCTGAACATAAAATAGCTATCTATTGATTACCTGCTGAAGTTTTTCAAGCAGGTATGAAAGTCTGTTTATATATAAAATAAAATCTCACTTAGGTTTTTATCTGTGTTTGGAAACTGGGATGTGGCATTTTCAGCAGTAGTGAACATATAAAACCTCATGTGTCAGGCTGGCCGGCAGTATATGTACCTGTTACGTAGTGAGCAGTGAATCTCAGCACGTTGGTGATAACTGTGAAACAGTCTCCAGCCGTTTGGGTACCAGGGACTGGTCTCATGGAAGACAGCTTTTCCACAGACCAGGGATGTGGGGGGTGGCTTTGTGGTCATCCAAGTGCGTTCCATTCGTCCTGCTGCCACGGACAGGAAGCGGGGCTCAGGCGCCACGTGAGTGATGTGGAGAGGCTGTGAGTGCAGACGGGGCTTCACTCCCTTGCCTGCCGCTCACCTTCGGCTGTGTGGACTTTTCCAGTGTGTGCCCCTGGGGTTGGGGACCCTTGCTGTGAAGAGCCCCCCATGGGATGACTGAATTCTTTGAACAGATTGGCGGCAAAGGATTGGGATATTAAAAGCTAATTCATAATAACACTTTGTTTTTATAAATGCTGTTTTCTCCTTCAGATGCCTCTCCGGAAGCTGTTGGCACAATACTTGGAGTCAGTTCTGTGAACGGAGACCTAGGAAGCCCTTCTGATGAGGAGGACATGCCAGGGGGCCATCACGACAGCCCAGTTTGTTCCAATGGCCCAGTTTCTGAGGAGAGTGCTGATGGGACCCCCAAGCATTCTCTCAGGACTAGTTCTACTCTGGAAATAGACACAGAGGAATTAACTTCTACGTCTTCAAGGACCTCACCTCCCAGAGGACGTCAGGATTCACTCAATGATTATTTAGATGCTATTGAACACAGTGGCCATTCTAGGTCAGGTGCAGCTACTTGCTCGGAGAGGTCTGTGGGAGCCTCTCCAAAGCTAAGGAGTAGTTTTCCCACTGACACAAGACTCAATGCAATGCTTCATATTGACTCAGATGAAGAAGACCATGAGTTCCAGCAAGACCTGGGCTATCCATCCTCCTTGGAGGAGGACGGAGGGCTGATCATGTTTAGCAGGGCATCGAGACCTGATGATGGGAGCCTGACTTCTCAGACAAAGCCAGAAGACAACCCAGTGGAGGCCGAGGAAGCCTCCCTTAACGAAGCTGCTTCCTTCGAGGATAAGCCAGGAAATCTTCCAGAGCTTGCGGAGACCTCTTTACCCTCAGGCCCGGGCCCAGATGAAAGCGAGAATGGCCCAGAGTCTCAACCGAGTGTGGACCAGGGCAGCACTGACTTGTGTGGCTCTCAGGAGGCGGATCAGCCCACAAGTGGGGCCGACACGGGCACTTCTGACACGTCGGGGGGGAGCCGAAGAGCCGTCAGTGAGACGGAGTCCCTCGATCAGGGGTCTGAGCCTTCCCAGGTGTCCTCAGAAACAGAACCCAGCGACCCTGCCAGGACAGAGAGCGTGAGCGAGGCCAGCACCAGGCCCGAGGGAGAGAGTGACCTGGAAGGGGCCGACAGCTCCTGCAATGAGAGCGTTACCACGCAGCTCTCCTCGGTGGAGACACGGTGCTCATCCCTCGAGAGCGCGCGGTTTCCTGAAACGCCAGCCTTTTCTTCTCAGGAGGAGGAAGACGGAGCCTGTGCAGCAGGGCCCGCCAGCAGTGGCCCTGCTGAAGGGTCCCAGGATTCCACGTGCACTCCTGGTTCCTTACCTGTGGTGCAGGCGCCCAGTGGAGAGGAGGAAGGGCCAGGGTCAGAATCGGCCCCTGTGCCTGACCAGGAGGAGGTGGGGGCCGTCTGGCAGCGGCGGGGGAGCCTGGAGGGAGCTGCTGCTGCTGAGAGCCAGCCCCCGGAAGAGGGTGCTGCTCGGGATACCCCAGGGGCTTGTGAAGGGGCCACTGCCCAGGAGGAGGGCGCGATTGGAGGTAGGATGGAGGAGACAGTGTGGCCCGTGTCTCAGGCATCCCTGCTCAGAGGGTTGCCCCTCAATGTAAATTATGCTGCAGGTCAGATATTAGCGGAATTCTTCACCTTTGGGTTCAACAGCTTCTTTTATTTATTTATTTTTTAAATGGATCTTCTATTGCTGAAATAAGAGGGCTGTCAAATAATGAACTTCAAGGCTCTGTATCAATGTGGGCACCTGCTTTCCCTAGGAAAGTGGCCTGGTGGGTGGGGGGACCTGTGGTCCTTGCAACCCTGGAGGCCTGGAGTGCCTCGGGGCAGATGTCCAGGAGCAAACCGCGCGTGTGCGTGCTGTGTACCCTTGCATTCACGCGCCCAGGGCTCGGTTCTCTCATCTGGGCAGTGCGAAGAAGCGTTTCATAAGGAATCTCTAGGTGTGTAGATTCAGAACCACACAGGCTGGCAGCATCTACCAGTATTATCTGTGAGGTTTTCTGGAACGTCTTAGGTCATTCCTCATTGCACGAAGCTTCAACACAGATGGCTCATGTGTGCTTTGCATCTAAAGTCATTTTTTGCCTTCTGCAGTATAAGAAACGTCAGCTAAGTCAGGTGACGTGTTCTGACACTTGGAAATATGCTGTTTGAGTGTCTGAGGATGCAAATTTACGTGTGAACTTTGCTTTCTCTCTGAGTGAATGTGGACGGGTAGAATGATTCCTTCAAACTCTTCTATTATAGATGCATCAAAAAGCCCGAGGATAATTTCATATGCCTAAATAGCGTAGACTCAGAAATAGAAATGATTTTCTTATTCTGTAATTTATTTGCTACCTAAAGCATCCCCTTTTCTCTTCCTCCATATTTTGTTCTCGATTCATTATCTTGAGGTCACGGTGTGACCCTGAAGCGTTGGTGCCTGACTAGGACCGAGCCAGCGTGGGAACAGGAAGAGGAGGGGAGGGGTGGGAAATGTGACTGGCCCCAGGATTTATGTAAAGTTTTCTTTTTTTTTTTTTTACAAAGGCTGTTTTGACACTGAAGGGGAAAACAAGACCCAGGTAACTGTTTACCTTTAATCCTAGGTTGTCAGTCCAACGGCCACCAGCCACTGCGATCGCTGCCTTCGGTTCGCCAGGACGTTAGCCGGTACCAGAGGGTGGACGAGGCTCTCCCACCAAGTGAGGAACTGCTACCTAAAGGGCTCACCTTGATGAAAGGGTGCAAGGGAGACAGGACCCACGGGACTTAAAGGATGGATGCCCAGGACCCCAGAAGAAGGGAGCTGGCAGCTGCCACTCGACTGAGCGGATAGTCTGGGAAGTGCTTCGCTGTCGGCTCCTGGCTGGCACTGTTCCATCAGATGCAAGGGCAGCTGGGGAAAGTATATAAAGGGAAAGAAGTCCAGATGTTATGGACAACTGGGTATACAATAGAAAAGCTTTAAATTTGCCTAATGACAGCATGAGTTTTCAATTATTACACGAATATTCAATTATTGTGTAATTAATTATTACACAAATATTTCAATTGTTACACATAGAGAGACTGTAACAAATAGGTAGAATCTCTTGGAAAAGCTTTAGCTCCATGTATTATACTGTTTTTTTATTTATTTGTAACATTTTAAGTCATTAAGTACAGGGTCCTGGTTTTTCTCTTAGGGATATCCAGAGAAGTGTTATTAATTTCAGAAGTTACTATTTTTTTTGGAGTATGATGATTATCTGGGGATTTGAAAGACATTTCATTTCCTTCACTTTCTTCTTTTTTTGGACTAAAAAAATGTCCTTGATTTTATTTTATTTTTTCATTTATTTTTATTAGTTGGAGGCTAATTACTTAACAATATTGTAGTGCTTATTTCCTTCACTTTCAAGAAACATTTAGCACTTAAAGGAGACATGGGTGAGGACTAGGGATGCTAGGAAAGTTGTGCAACCTAAATTCAGAGAACTGAGTGATGCCCATGGCCAATCATTGGCTGGATGTAATTTAAACTCTATTTAAGTTCCTAGAATCCCTTAAAGCAATATTACTCTGTGAGAGCAAGGCATTTTGGTAAACTATGATATTAATAATAGTAAATACTGCATTTAAGAACATACTGGAAAATACATCTTTCTGCCTTACTGCTTTTCGTTCTGATTCACCTCTCTGTTCACTCTCTTATATGTGATCATGGCAAGAAGCTGATCCCTTTGGCCCTCTGTGTTTAAAAAATGGTAGGACATAAGAGGGGAGAGATAGTATGCATTTAAAAGGCTAAAATGCTGAGTGGTTAGTTCAGGTGAATTCTGACAAAAGAGCTGAAGGATGCTATGTGCAGTTTGTCGAAATATTGAGTCATTTGGAAATACTGTTGTGCACAAATCCTCCCCTTGTTCATATATTTGGATAACTGGGGGGTGATTATTCATAGGAAACATATATTTTAAGCAGTTTTAAAAAATAAGCCAAGAGATAGATTAACCATTGTGTCATCTTAAGCAGGTTGGAGGTGGGGGAGGGAAACTTCCTTATTACTTACCCTTGCAGAAAACATTAGGGGCAGAAAAGAAAAATATTCCTGGGTGATATATAGATATAATTGGAGAAAATTGAATTAGAAACATCAGGAGAGAATTGTGGGAGAGCTTGTTTACATGCCTATGTGGATTAATAATAAGTAATTGGAGTTTCAGACACCTGGACATGAGGCATGGCATTGTGTCAGTGTATGGATAAATGGCATCCTTCTGGCCACCTCTGATGAGATCGGGTGCATTCAGGGTCGTATGGCTGTAGCCTGCTGGCTATATCTGAATTCTGTTGGACTCATAATTTGGTCGCTAGATTGTATTTAAGAAAGACGGGTACTTGCCTGCTGAAATTATGTCCACTCTTTGTGCTGTTTCCATGCATTTGTTTCAACACTGGTATTTGCATTACACAGATGTAATACTAAAATTTTAAGATTTAAAAAAATTAACAATTGGCTGTTGATTTTAACAACTTAATATATCCAAAATGAGAAAAGCACCTTAGTAGTATATTCAATTTAATGAGTAACTGATGAACAGAAGGAAAATTCTTGAGTTGTTCCTTCTTATGTACTATTAACTTACAAATTTGGGGTTTTATATTATCATGAATCAGTTACAGATTATGTCTGAGCATACCTGATTACTGTTCAAACTGTGTCCCCACACTGCTTCGCTCTCTCCTGTTCCCAGTCTGTCTCATCTGTTGACAGTTTATTTAATCACTTGGCTGCCTGTGTTATTTGTCTGTCCTGTCCCGGCCAGTTCTCTGCCTTCCTTTCCTCACTGGGCACTGTGGAACTAGCAGTCTCTGACTGTGCTTCTAACTTAGAGCCATGGCATTCTGCATTCACATATTGTCTCATGGGAGCCTCAGCTAAGGGGATCCACTTGGAGTGTAAAGATTGGTTGGTCTCTTAAATGACCTCGCCGAATTATTTTAAGGTTAGGGTTATACTTTCAACATTACTTATTGTAGTACGTGGGGGTTTCGCAGGTGGCGCTAGTGGTAAAGAACTTGCCTGCTAATGTAGGACATGTAAGAGACACATGGGTTCGATCCCTGGGTTGGGACGATCCTGGAGGAGGGCATGTCAACCCACTCCAATATTCTTGCCTGGAGAATCCCCACAGACAGAGGAGCCTGGTGGGCTACAGTCCACAGGGTCACAGAGGTTTGGTCATGACTGAAGCAACTTAGAATGCGTGCATGCATTATAATACCTAGAACTTATATAGTGCTTTACAGTTTAAAATGCATCTTAAATGTTTTTAAAAAAATTCTTTGTAACAATTTTGTGAAGTAGGTCAAGAAAGTCTTATCTGTAGCTTATAGATCAATGGGTAGAAATCAACTGATCTGATTCTTTATGGATGGAGAAAGCAAAGCCCAGATAAGTAACTTAAGATTTCATACTAGTAAAAGTTGAGATGGGCTTCCCTGGTGGCTCAGAGTGTGAAAAATCTGCCTGCAATGCAGGAGACCCTGGTTTGATCCCTGGGTTGGGAAGATCCCCTGGAGAAGGGAATAGCAACCCACTCCAGTATTCTTGCCTGGAGAATTCTATGGACAGAGGAGCCTGGCAAGCCCCTGTCCATGGGTCACAAAGAACCAGACATGACTGAGCAATGAACACACAAAAGTTGAGACAGAATCTCAAACATTTTTTCCTCCTCTATGATTTAAGATTATAATGATAGGGACTATTGTGTAGGTAGATGAAAGTAAATTCTGAAAGCTGGTTAGTGGCAAAGTGGTGACATATTTTGGTATTAGGCCCAGGCAACACCTGAAATTAGAGACTTTGGGCAGTGCTCTGAAACTTTATTACATTGTGTTTTGAGGGCAGACCTAGGAAGACTGAGAAGATGCTCAGCTGTCTCTTCTTTCCAGGTTAAAGTTACTTAGCAGAAACTCTCCCTGGGAGGCCCTCACATAGAAGAAGAGCGGTGATAGTATTAACACCATCTTTTGGTGCAGTGGGTTTGGTCTGTTAAGCATCTGTGTTGGACTCAGAAGTGTCTTTTCCTCTGTGTATGTCATTATCCCCACACCTGCAGAATGGGGTCCTGAAGCATGATCCCCCCATTCTTGACTTTTTTTTCTTCTTCCTTATTATTACTGTTGCTATTTTAGCTTATTTTTGCCTTAAAAATATGTGTGTACTAACATACAGTGAGGAAGCCATCCAGTAAAGCTTGCTTCTCTCTGAAGATTTGCAAACTCAATTAAGGGGACACGGGATGTCCTTGCTACGCTTCCTCACTCTTATAGCTGACGGTGTGGTCATCTATACGTCAGGGTTATAACTTAGTCTCCGAACATCTGTTTGCTCTCATTTTATGTAAAGCAATTTTCCTGCTTTGTTTGCTTCTTCCAGCCTCATTCCTCCTATCTCAGGATCGGGGAGCAGATCTTGGACTTAGTACAAAGGCTGCCTCAGCTATAATGATCATCTACCAATTAGTTCTCAAACTCTTATTTTTGCTTTAGGCCACGGACCCTGTACTGTGACCTTGCAGGCTGTATAACCCCAACTACTGGTTGAGAGACATTCCAATGAGCCATACAAAATAAGAAAGCTCTGGTTCTTAAAAGCGCCATGGCTCTCTTGAGAGCCTTGCAGGGAAGCTGGTTGAGTTGAATATGTACTGAGTGCCTTAAGAATCTGCTGTATCTTATTCTGAGATGATTGATAGGTTGGCAGCTGGAGGCCATTCAGGGCTGAAGCCCACTCAGATGTTATCAGCATGACGAATCTTGGTCTTTTTAGCATTAAGATGAGTGAGAAAAAAAGAATGGTCAGCTCAGCCCCTTCTGAAAAGCTATTTTATTTTTCTCTTATTGCCTCCAGTATAATTGTGACTTAACCCATGGCTGCACTGGAGACAATAGGAAGCTGTTGAAAAATATTTTTCCCCCAAAAGGGTAGGAATAGGAATAGATTCAGGATGAATAATTCACTGATGAACAGTGGACTCTTATAGAATCTAGATTAGTGTATTACTTATATGGTGGGTTCAGATGGGTAGCCCTGGAAAGACACAGGGGAATGGTTACCATGTTTTTTTTTTGTGGTTGTGCACTTTTGTTATTAGAACATCCTTTGAAATAAAGGTTTAAAAGAAGGCAGTGAATCTGAAAAGTACAATTAATCTTATAGAATTTCTACTCTGTTTAAAGCTCGGGGCTCTTAGTCTCTAGAACCTTAAAGTTATTTTTGAGGGAAAAAAATCATGCTTTTAATCTAAAAAGCTTCTTCCTTACAAACTGAATATTAAGAGATTTGAGATTTTTAAATTTTTTAAAACTTCTTATTCGAACATAACATGCATGCGGAAAAGAGCCCGTTCCGCCTGCTACATTCCCACAAACTGAGCCCCCGTGGGCAGCCAGCCCCACCTCACTTGTTCCTTGTGGCCCCTTGCCGTCTCCCACTCTCACTGCCAGAGGCAGGGGGACCTACTGTCCTGACTCCCAAAGGCATAGACAAGTTTAACTTACTTTTGTACTTTATACAATGGTATCATAATTCCTTGATTGTTTCAATAAGGAAAGATTTGTAGCATCTATTACAAAGCTTATTTCCTTAAGAGTACCTTTAGTTCATTATAACTTCGTCATCTCACCACTTTGGTGAGGATACCATGATTATTATCATTCTCATACTGAGCCTGTAAGTTTACTTCACAACACTCAGGTGTTTCATTTTTCTAAACCCAGTCATAATGAAGTCAGGCCCCGCTCACAGTCCTCTCACCGCGTTGGTTCATGTAGACAGTTCGGTACTGGCTTCCCTGAGGTGTGACTCACCCTGTCTAGACATCGACTCTTCCCAGCCTCAGCACTCGCTGAGATGGGTTCACGTCTTCGTCTCATCAGCTGGGTGGTCCAGTGGAGACCAAGGTCTGTGTGAAGGGCGTGAGAAAGAAGCATGATGAGATGAAGAGGGGCCTTAGGGTTGACCCCTGCTCCATGCCCATGTGGGCTGATTCCAAAAGTTGAAACTATCTAAGACCTCACCTTCCTGCCCCTGGGATAGACACTGACAGTGGCTTGGCGCACATTTTGACGCTTTCTAATTCTGCAGCTTCCCCCTATTGTCCAGCTATTTAAAGGGGGATGTTATTAATATAGTTGAATTTCAGGGTATCTAGGTGACCCGTTGCTCCTGGATTCCAGTGTGGAGAATTTAGACTGAAATTGTCTCTTGTGAGCCTGTACTTCAGGACCTCTGAGAAGCCCTGCCTTAGCTCCATGGGTTTGTACAGTGAATTAGCTACATTTTTAAGTTCTTATTAATTTGTGTGGGTGTTCTTAAATTTTAGTGTGCTTAGGAATCACCTGGGAAGGTTGTTAAAAATGTAGGTAACTGAATGCTGGCTTCAGATAGTCTGATTCTGAAGAGCTGGGGTATCTCCTGGGAATCTGCATTTACATTGATCCTCACAGTGATTCTGACACATACTTTCAGAGCCTCACACCTTGAGATACATTTCTCTACATCATAGTTTTCAAACCTTTTTATTGCCATGAAGCTCTTTATGGAAATGAAGTCTTATGTGGAAGACCAAATGCACAGAAGATAATATTGGAACTGCAGTGACCGAAGTGCAGTCAGCAGGTGGTTTTCAGGACCCCGGAGCCTCTGGACCAAAAGTATGAATGGGTTTAGGGTCTATGTTGGAAATTCTGGCCCAGACATAAGATGGCGCTAGGTCCTTACTGAACCTAATGTGGTAAAATGCATGTCATTTGCCGGCTCATGTTATTTTAGATATGAAAGGGACCTTAGCAATGCTTGCTTCTGTCCTCTAATTTTTCAGGTAAAGAAACTGTGGTCCATAGCGGTGTCGTAATTTGTTGAACATCATGTAGCAAAAGTGTGACAAAGCCATGGCTAGATGCAGGCTTTCTGTTTACTAATCTAGTTCAACACATGCGTGTGCACACACAAACACACACAGCATACTGATTATATACCCCAGTTTACAGTGTGGCAAGACAAGGAAGTAGACGCTAAGACCCCAGTCTTCTAACCCTGCCCGTCTGATTTTAGCATCAGCTGTGAACGAAACTTAAGTCAGCCAATGTGTTCTCATTTGCTTTCTTAACCAAGAACAAACCAGGCCTCATGTGAAAACTTACATTAAAGCAACCATACCCCTGCCTCCTGAAAAGTAATTTTGATATATAATGAGAGAGGACTGACCTTCCTGTAGGCACCTCTGCTATCTTTGCCTGGATGGAAGGGTATCGGCTACTTGGGTAAGCGTGGATGTGTAGTTCATGAATATGCCAATAGCATGACAGTCTTTCCCGATTCAATGCCAAGAGTCCACTTAAGACCAGTAAAATAGCATTTCTCTTTATGGGGATTTAGGTAACAACCTCAATGTAAAGATATGATGTTTGATAGGGAGAGGCATAATGTGCATCCAGCATCACATATTCTGAGAAAGCAAACTTTTGGAAATTGTTTTCTTTTTTTTAATAAATTTATTTATTTTATTATTATTTTTTAAAAATATTTATTCATTTATTTGGCTGCATCAGGTCTTAGTTGCAGCATGTGGGATCTAGTTCCCTGACCAGGGATCGAACCTGGGCCCCCTGCATTGGGAGCTCAGAGTCTTAACCACTGGGCCAGCCGGGAAGTCCCAATAAATTTATTTATTTTAATTGGAGGCAAATTACTATACAATATTGTAGTGGTTTTGCCATACATTGACATGAATCCGCCACGGGTGTACATGTGTTCCCCATCCTGAACACCCCTCCCACCCCCCTCCCCACCCCATCCCTCTGGGTCATCCCAGTGCACCAGCCCCGAGCACCCTGTCTCATGCATCGAACCTGGACTGGCGGTCCCTTTCATATACGATAACACACATGTTTCAATGCCATTCTCCCAAATCATCCCACCCTTGCCCTTTCCCACAGAGTCCTTCTTCCCTTTGTATAGAAATATCTTTACTGAAATACAAATTAAGGTTATTCCTGGTCTTTGTGGAAAGTGAATACAAGATTCATTCTTTTTTATAGCTATACTTTATTTAAATTATTTGTTCATTTATTACATGCTGTGTGCAAGGTACAGTGGTGAATATATTTGGAGATTACCCCTTTCCCTCAAAGCCACTCCCCTCCATTTTGCTACCCATGTGGGCCTCATACAGGTCATGTTTCATGGGGTAAATTCTTATGTAGTTTATTCAAGGGAAAAGTTCCACCTTTGAAGTTAATTTTTTATTTTCTTTTGTCAGAAGATGGAAAGTATGCAACAGTGTGTTTTCTTTTCTGACTCAAATGCCAGAAAACTTGGAGCCAAATTTTAGTTACAACCTTATCTTGGGAGCTTGGCAGCATCTTCCTCTCTCTCTCTGCTTCCTTTAGTTGGTTTCTGTTCTGTTTTTATTCCTAATTGACCTATTTTACATTTTTTAAAAATTGGAAGCTACTGTAAACATTCTTGGGGGGAAGGAACGGCCATTTGTTTCCATGTGCATTTGATTTGACATACAGCATGTGCTTGAATCATCCTGGCTCTGATGAGAGAGGAATGCAGTGGGAATACTTGTTCTCAGAATCTTGGAGATGGGAAACTATGTGAAGAGCAGAGCAAAACAATGGTATGGATCAAAGGGTTTGAAAAATGGTCCCTGAACGTGGTTTTATGTCCTTACCGTTTGACCGCACATGGCAGGCTGAGCACGCGGTCTTTTGCAGCTGTCCCACTGATGAGATTGTAGCTGTCCCCAGATAATTCAGGGTTGGCAACCTGCTTCGTCATGAGTCCGTGTCGCCTTGGAGCACGAGTGACATGGGGTTGTTTGTTGTCTTGTGATCTGCTTTTCCTCAGCCCGAGTTTTCTTTCCCTTGCCATATGTCGTAAGTTACGACAGGCTGAGAGCAACAAGAGGAAATCTTCCCAATTCCAGCTGAGGCAGCCCTCAGTGATCTTCTGGTGCTGGCTGGTCCACCATACCAGTCTTTGCAATCCTAAAGACTTTGTTGGAATACATGTTCCGCTCACCTACAGAGTAAATGCCATAGCTGGTCAGGAGCAAGCATGCTTTCCCCTTGGTCTCTAGTTTTAGATCCATGTTTCCTGTTGATAAACTGTGTGATCACATGGAGAGTTTTGATAATTAACAGAGCTGTTCAAGAGAAAGGTGCTTATTAATTTCAAAACATATTTGCCATAGAAATAGCATTATATAAAGAACTTTCCTGGTTAAAGAATAGATCTCTGCTGTTTTCATATATTCCTATATAAATTACCCTTCCCAACTGCAGCCAACTTAAAAATGTTGCCTTTTGTAAAAATCAACTCATGATCTGCTTATTTTAATAGGGAAATAGCCTCTTAAAGAATTCACAGAGGTGGGATGTCTGGCCCTGAAGACCAGTCTGGTTGCTGTGTTTATTGAACGTGCTCTTATATGTTTATTAACAAAGACTAATACATTTAATGAGATAGCTTAAACATAAAATTAAATAATCTTTTGAAACGTGGTATTTATTTGAGGTTGGAAACAAGTCATTAACCTTGCTCTGGAAATGTATTCCTCTTTGGGAAAGTGCAAATGGAAATTCGTAGATAATGCTACTATTTGATGACTAGGATAGCAATTTCTTCTGAAGACTATAAAATTGTGTAGAAATATGCATGTGGAAATTTCCAGCTATGAATCTTTCTTCCAAGTTGGGGAAAAAACAGAAAAATCATTTTTTTTTTTTGGTGAAATAAATATCAATACCAATTTTGATGTGAATATCTAAAATATTCTGATACCAACTAGTATTTTTTAAATGCTGGTACTCACATGTAAAGGATCAGCGTTGGAGGCAGATTGAGGGGGATCCCCCATGATCAGGAGTTTTTAAGGGGTCGGTAATGCACTCAGGAGCTGTTTTCTGACTGGTAAAGCACATTCTGGAGTGGACTAGGGGTGGGGGTTGCTGGATTGTGTGGCCGGGTGTGTGTTATTAGCCCCAGATTATAGCATGTCGCCGAGATAAACACGTGCTGCTTAATGAGCCACACCAGTGGCTTCGGTTGCTCCTCCTGACCCCTCTGCCTGCGTTACTGCTGTTTAGACTGGGAGGCGCGCATTGACAGCCACGGCAGGATCTTCTACGTGGACCACGTCAACAGAACCACGACGTGGCAGCGGCCCACAGCCCCCCCTGCACCGCAGGTGCTGCAGAGGTCCAACTCCATACAGCAGATGGAGCAGCTCAACCGGCGGTAAGGACGGGCAGTTTCGTGGTTGGGCTAGCTTTTACATGTGCGAGGTGGGAAACGCGGTTGCCTCTTTCATCTTTGGGTGTCCTGTCATTAACGCGGAGCTGTGGCCTCTCTTGATTCATAGACCTCATTGACTGTCTGTCTCTTGGTTGAAAAGTATTAAGCGCGCAAATCCACAGCTTGCTTGGAAACTAGAGAGAGGAAATAAGTAATGATCAACCCAAGGCATTGATTTTTAGTACAACGGAGCATATGTATTTGTCATTTGAAGCCAAATAGCTTTTTAAATATCTAGAATCTTCGTTTGTGATGCATCTTTATTATTTGCCTAAGCTTTTAAAATCTATCCTTCTTTTTCAAAAATGAATTGCTATTGAACAAAAGTTGTTCTTAACAATATGGGAATTTAGTTTTCTTTGATTAAAGGCCACAATTTTTAAAAAAAAGTTTTATTAATTTGTTAGGAAAATGTTCTGCAAACTTTGAACAGAAGACATTAAATTCAATGATTTACTTAACAGATGGCCCAGAAGGTAGGGGAGTGAGTTTGGGGGAGGAAATGGCCCAGGCTGGGAAGATGGTGAAAATGTCTGAGTTCTGGGGCAGCAGTGAGCCCCATGTTTTCAAGGCTGCTGTGATCTAACTCTAGGCTCCTGATTTTAGATACCAGAGTATCCGCAGAACCATGACCAATGAGAGGCCTGAGGAAAATAGCAATGCTATTGATGGGGCCGGGGAGGAAGCCGACTTTCACCAAGCCAGTGCAGGTAAGAGCCTGCAGGTTGGTTTGTTTTGTAATCTCACAAAAGTAGAAAACAAATAAGTAAGGGTTTCCAAGAAATGAGGCTTTCTTTAAAAGGATTTGTGATCTTCATTAAGATCTGGTAATCCAACTCAAAAAGTCAAATTCACCAGACACCTCTTCTAATTTTTGACTTTTTATTTAGTACTAAGAATCACAAAACCAAAGAGAATATAAATTACTTTAAATCTCTGGATCCGTGCAGTAGTGAATAAAGAAAGAATCTGATCACCTGAAACATCTCAGGATGCATTAAAATGTTAATAATGACTATGAACATGACTGAGTTCCATTTTAGTGTGATGAAGAGCAGTTGGGTTTTACACATGAATTTACAGATATAAAACAATATCTTGAGGATGAAAATAACAGTAAATGATATAGGTGTTCTTTTAAAAAAAAGATGCAAGTGAATGAGTATGTCTCCACCAGGTGCGAAGGTCTCCCTGAAAGCCTTTGTGGTCTGCCCCATCTAGATTTCCGACGGGAGAGCGTCCTGCCCCACTCTACCTCCAGATCCAGGCTCACGCTGCTATTGCAGTCTCCCCCCGTGAAGTTCCTCATCAGCCCAGAGTTCTTCACCGTGCTGCATTCTAACCCTGTGAGTAGCCAGTCTGAGAGGGTGTGAGCAGAAAAGCAATAGGCCGGAGGAAATGACCCTCATTTGTGTATTGACAGTAAGAATGGAAATAGCTGATGTTTACCAAGTGCCATGTCTTCCAGCTCAGCATTAAGTACTGCCCATGTCTCGAACCATTTAGCCCAAACATAGAAACCTGTGAGTTCGGTCAAACTTCTGTCTTTTCCTGATGAACAAACCGAGGCACAGAGGGGTGAAATAACTTTCTCAAGGGATTGTTAGGGTTAAAATCCCAGAGATGCTGACTCTCTGTACTCTTAATGACCACTTTTATTTTTCCTGCACAAATATAACCAAATATCTGAGCACTGACAACAAGCATTGGTTAGTTTGGACTTTGAGATCATGATTACGGGCTCTCCAAAAGAACAAAGAAATATAAAATGTTACATTGCTGTAATCTGAAAAAATAAATCAATAAATAGAGGAATATTTTAAAATATGTAAAATGTGTATGGGAGAGCGTGTTTTTCTTCTGTGGGAGGAGAGTAGTGGTGTTTGGAGTAATTGGAATAGCATGTACACGGACCCCAGAGCTCAGAAGAGGGCATAGGGGCTGCTGTGTGGTGATAGAAAGAATGAGTGGTGTGGTATTACACTGGACGTTGGAAAGTCAGCAAGATCCGGATCATAGATCTGCCTGTGGAGCATGGCAGGGGATTTAGATTCTATTCTGAGATCAGAGTGACATTCTTGGATTTGGAGGCTGTAGAAAGGCAATAGTGGAAGGTTTTGAAGACTGGTAGTTTTAAAGATTGAGTAGGAGTTTGCCCTAGAAATAAGATGGGCCAGAGTTCTCTATGTAGAAGGAGCATCGTTTACAAAATAAGAGATTCATAAAGTTGCAGAGCTGTCTTAGTAATCTGTAGAACTACTGAAGCTGCATTATTAGTTCAGCAGTTTGGTCTTGCTGGTATGTGGAGAGCATAGGACACTAGCGAAAGTCAGATTTGAAAGGTAGGCAGAAGCCAGGTTGTTGTTACGTGTCCCAGTCGTGTCTGACTTTTCGCAACCCCGTGGACTGCAGCACGCAAGGCCTCCCTGTCCCTCACCATCTCCTGGAGTTTGCCCAAGTTCATGCCCATTGCACTGGTGATGCCATCCAGCCATCTCATCCTCTGACACCCTCTTCTCCTTTGGCTCTCAGTCTTTCCCAGCATCAGGGACTTTTCCGATGAGTCAGTTGTTTGCATCAGGTGACCGAAATACCAGAGCTTCGTCTTCAGCATCAGTCCTTCTAATGAGTATTTAGGGTTGATTTCCTTTAAAATTGTCTGGTTTGATCACCTCGCTGTCCAAGGGAATTTCAGGAGTCTTCTCCAGCACCAGAGTTGAAAGGCATCAATTCTTTGGCACTTTGCCTTCTTTATGGTCCAGCTCTTACAACTGACCACAAGGAAGACCATAGCCTTGACTATATGGACCTTTGCTGGCAGAATGATGTATCTTTTCAGAAGCCAGGTTACAGGAATCTAAACTCGTGTATGGAACAATTCTAGGAGATTGAAGGCTTTCATATGAGGAAGAATGAATAACATTGAGAGTTGTCACTGTAAAACAGTAAGTCATGCTGTGGTGGGAACAGCTTTGAACTTGGAATCAGGTAACACAAGTTTTCTGTGCTTGTTCATTTGTTCATGCCTTCATTCAGCCAATATTTATTAAATGCCCATAATTTGCCTAGTACATTCCAGACTCTCAGGATAAAGTGGTAAACAAGACAAGAGTAGAATAAAGATGAACTAGTGAACAAAAAAAGAAGCCAACTTATAGAAAGCTTTGTTGAAAGAAAGCATGGCATGTTGCACCACTGCCCTGACACTCGCAGCTCCCGAGCTCACCATCGCCTGCTTCTCCATCCCCTTCTTAACAGACAGTTTCTGGGAGGGAACAGGTGAGCAAGCTCAGGGGAATGCTGCAACCTCGGGGGTGGTTTTATTTATTTCTTTTTTGCCAAATAGAGTGCGCATATGTTTTAGGGACTAGCTAAGCCAAGAGGTGGTGGTTTGGGCTCACTGTTTGTGACAAGGAGAACGGTCCACACCACTCCCCCCACCCCTGAGTGCACAGTTGTGACTCGGGGTTGGGCCTCCGTATGGAGTAACCAAAATGCCAAACTTGTACACCTGCCTCTGAGTATGGCAATGGAAATACCAAACCTTCTGACTTTGCCAAAAAACCATACAACCAACCTGGTCATACATAGAATGACAGAGTTCTTTCTGGTTGTTTTAAAATATTAAAGCAATAAGAACAAATAAAATACATAGGAAGTTAAAAGATATAAAATAAAGCACAAAGGAATGCACTTATTAATATTTTTGAAAAATGCACTGGGGAAAGTTGATGTTGATAACAGTATATTAAAAAAAAAAAACCCTATTTCTTGAAAAAATAAACAACAAATGACTGTCTCTTGCGGACGCTTGGTACTGTAATGTTAATACTAGTCACCTGCTCTTGGATGCAGCAATAATTTCTGTATGGTCCATAGCACTGTATATTATGGATCAATATTAATGTATCCAGTGAAATAATTGAACTGTTGTTCTTGATAGCCTCATTAAAGCATTTGGTTTTTCACATAAAAAAAAAAAAAAAGATAATTCAGGCAGTGAAATGTCTCATGAGGCAACTAAAACAGTATAGATGACCGGGCTGGGGTGAGTAAGGGGCCAAGCTATTAGAGATGCTGGTTTAGATCAGGTGGATGGAAAGACTTCTCCAAGATTTTATAAAATTTCAAGAAGCTAGGAAGGTAAAGGCCTTAGGGAAGAACTCTCCTTGCCAAGGAAGAGCAGAGGCTTGAGGACAGGAATGATGTTTGATGTAGTATGTGGTATGATCAGAAGGATGGTCAAGTAAGTAAAGTCGCTCAGTCATGTCTGACTCTTTGCAACCCCAAGGACTGTAGCCTACCAGGCTTCTCCCATGGGATTTTCCAGGCAAGAGCACTGGAGTGGGTTGCCATTTCCTTCTCCAGAAGATCTTCTCCACCCAGGGATCGAACCCGGGTCTCCCGCATTTTAGGCAGATGCTTTACCGTCTGAGGCACCAGGGAAGTCAAGAAGGATGATTAGGGCTTCAAAACGTAGGGCTTGTGTAATCTGGCAAGGAGTTTGGGCTTCATTCTAAGTGGGTTTTATTCCTAAGGGAGTTCATATGGGGATGTAGTTTTCTCTTTTTTTTTTTTAAAGTTTCTTCTACCTGCTATGTTGAAAATAGGTTTTAAAAGGCAAACTTGTCATCTAGGAATAAGTGGAAAGGCCCTGTGGTGAGACATGGGAAGGACTTGGACCAGTGCAGTAGCAGTAGAGATGGTGAGAATGTGTCTTGGAGAAAGAGCTGATACTTTTCACACACTTGTGTCAATAAGGTCAGCACCTTTTTTGTTGAGCCAGATAATAGTTTTTGAATATTGGATTTATTTTTGTTCATTTTATGTGTGCTATTTGCAGTGTAACAGCACAATTTGAACTTCATTCTATATTATTAGCATTTTATTTTCTTCGTCGATTTCTTAAATCTAGAACTTATGCTTAGAAACTGGCAGCAAGCAAACTTTTTCTGGAAAGGGCCAGAGCATAAATATCTTCAGCTTTTGGGCCAAGGACAGCATGTAAATGAATGGATGTGATTATATTCCAATAAAACTTTGTTTGCAAACACAGCCAGCCAGTCCATAAGTGTCTAGTTTACTCATTTCTAGTCTAGACAGCCCATAAAACAGTACTAAGACTTGATTTGCACTTACTGATTTCTATAGTGTTAATATTCCCACTGTGGCCAATTTCAAGCTACCATCTTTTTTGTTGTGTGATTTCTGTTTTGTTATATAAATTCATTTTTTGTATTTTCTTGATTTCACGTATTGTGCGATAACATACTGTGTTTGTCTTTGTCTTATTTCACTAAGCATAATATTCTCTAGGTCCATCCACATTGTTGCAAATGGCAGAATTTCATTATTTATTATGGCTGGGTAATTGTGTCTTCTTTAGCTGTTCATTTGTTGATGGAAACTGGTTGCTTCTGTATCTTGGCTATTGTAAATAGTATGGACATTTTAACAATATTAATTCTTCCAACCCAAGGATACAGAAGATCTTTCCTTTTCTAAACATTTTCAGTTTCCTTTATCAATGTTTTATAGTTTTCAGGACATAAGTCTTTCACATCCTTGGTTACGTTTATTCTAGGTAAGTTTATTCTATTCTAAGTTCATTCTTTTTGAGGTAATTTTAAACGGAATTTTTATTTTGCTTTCTCTGTTAACTCATTATTAGTGAATAATAGAAAAGCAACAGATTTCTGTATTTTAATCTTGTTTCTTATGACTTTGCTGAATTCATTTATTAGCTCTAATAGTTCTTTGGTGGATACCTATCATCTTTATTGAAAAGAACAAAAATTAAGTAGATACATAGTTGCCATAACTCTAAAGGAAAACTTGAGGAACAAAATACTGTTTTTCGTTTGTGTGTCTGTGTATGTGTGTTTGTTTTTACTATTTTTGCATTGTAGTTGCTTTAAGATATATTCTACTGCCCTCTGCTGGTTATGATCAGATTGCTTCCAAAATTGTCTTAAACCGTTTCCTCTGGTAACTCAAGATTTAATTCTTAGTGTTATGTCTTTGATATGTGGGATTACTGTGTTTGTCTAATAATTGTCAAACATACATACATTTCATTATATGCAACTAAATAATTTTTCCAACATACATGCCAAATGATTATTTTATACTGGAGGGGGTAGCCATTCGCTTCTCCAGGGAATCTTGCCAACCCAGAGATTGAACCCAGGTCTCCTGCATTGCAGACAGATTCTTTACCTTATGAGCCACCAGGAAAGCCCTAAATAATTACTACTTTAGCTTTTAATATGGTCTAGAAATACCTTAATTCCTTCATATAAACTCCTTTCTACTTAATGACGAAAAGTATTGTTCTAAAATACTCAAATATATTCTTAAAAGTCAGAAACTTGTGCTCTTGCAAAATAGATTAGTTGATAATTACAGTTAGTTTTGTCAATAAGTTTAGTTTTCCCTCCATTTTACTTCTTAGCCAGATGAGAAAAATATGAAGTCCCTATGATTAAAAATATTTTGAAGATAAGCTGCATAAAACAAGACTATTTCCATATACTAGCATATATTTTATGCAAATAATATTACTTGATTTTGTTTATAACAAATTTTGTTTAGTGAATAATGTATACAGATGCTCACATCTACTTCCTTGTGAGCCTTTGTATACATTTACTATGGCAGCAGTGATAATGTTTTCCAAGCATGAATTCAGAATACCTATTCTTGATGAAGGATTTCTGGAAAATGAAAGATTTTATTTAGCAATAATGTACTAACCTGTGTTATTGGAAATAACAGATTTAGAGTAAATTAAGACTGGGCCAGGTAATCCTGGACATACGATCACTGTAACACTTAAAAAATCTGCTCCCGAAAAAGGAGGTTTAATTATTATTTGCATTGATTGTGATTAATTAATTGATAAATTAGTTGATTGATAAGACATATAATTTTCTTATTCTGTTGCCAAATGGCAGTAATTTCCTCTCGGTTCTTCTCAATATTTTTCACTTCTAACTCTTCAAACAGTTAGCCATACAAAACACGTTAAGCTCTGAGGAGTGTAATTTTAATGAAATTCCACAAAGAAATTCAGTTAATACTCAGTTGATCATTCATCCAACCATGCGTGTTTATTTCTCTACTAGAATGATAAGACAAGAAACAACCAAGAGGATTGGGAAAGGGAGTTTTGGATTAGAGAAGGGATAACCAAAATGGACATTTTAATTCACATTGAACGGCAAGAAAACTTTGCATCCTTTAGGTATCATTTAAAGGGGCTCTGCTTACTATTAACAGTTGCCAGATCACCTTAACTGGTGTGAATCCACATGCAGCATCTTCCAAGGTGAGATCACTCTGTGCAAGAAGTTTTATCATGACACTGCTATGAAATAAATCCACTTTTGTTTCAGGTAGCAGATCAGATCCCTTTACTGCATCTTGTTCTGTCAGACCAAAGCAAAACAGCAACTCAAATGCAAAAAAGGATCCCTTTCCAGTTAGACCCACTAAACCCCAGAAGGGAGAATAAAGATGTCTCTTTTCTTTTCACACAGGTTTGTCCTGTCAGCTTCCATGAAGACAAGGCTCTTTCTACCTAATCCTACCTGTTTAGTGTTTCTCAGCTCTTTGGACCCCTCTGATTCTTAGCTCTGCTAGTTTTATCAGTGTATTTCAGCATTTTCACTGCTACTGTGACCTCTGTTTTCCAAGCTCCACTTTCTGCCTCCAGTGAACCCCTTTCTCCCACCTTCCCCTGTAATTTTCCCTCTCCATCCTTTTGAGGGATTAGGTTGTGCTCATCTCTGTATCCTCAGGGTTTAGAACAGGGCTTCGCACATAATTAATAAGAGGTTATGAGACCCTTCTTCCCTGAATAGAAAGTGGAATGCTTGCCCAAGATCTTCAAAGACTGAAAGTAAAAAAGAGTTTTACTACTATCATTGATCTGTTAGGACACAGTGATGGTGGGTATAATCCCTTATATATTCTTGTACTTAGTTCAACTCTATGGTTTTACAGTGATTTTTACCTCTTCAATGCACTCTTACACCCTTTTTTTTCCACGGATTTGAATCCCACATGCCTATGAAGAAATCAGGGCAGTTACTGTTATCCCATCATAGAGTTGAGCAAATTGAGGCAGAGATTAAATGACTTTCTTTGTCTCTATCCATGAGCTGTGATTAGAAACCTCACCATAGTTCTGTATTAACTGGAGTATAAATATCTTTTCTGAATAAGTATACTTTTGGTCATATATATAACATACATTTTAAAATCAATACTATATATATATTGAATAAACATAAATATATATTCAAAACTGGAATAGATGGATACGTATACAAGCATGTGTATGTATGCTTGGTTGCTCAGTCACGTCCGACTCTTTGTGACCCTGTGGACTGTAGCCTGATAGGCTCCTCTGTCCATGGGGATTCTCTAGGCAAGAATACTGGAGTGGGTTGCCATGCCCTCCTCCAGGGGATCGTCCCAACCCAGGGACTGAACCCAGGTCTCCCGGATTACAGGCGGATTCTTTACCGACTGAGCCACCAGGGAAGCCTGTATATAAATACAGACATGTATAAATATGTTACACATACACATATATAAACATACATAAGTAAACATATATATGTGAGTAAGTATATATGTATTTCTTTATAAACATGTAGCCAGAGTCTAGAGGGATGTTCCTGTTTGCCTTATGTGTTTTATATGGACCCTGATAATCATGTGCATATTATTCAGACTTGAAAAAGCCGTGATTCTAAAGGTTGTTTGCTAGATACTGATGAGAGAAATCTTTCTTATACTTAAATTTACTTTGGTAGATGCTTTTTGCAAAGATCAGTTGAACTTGGCACTACATTACACATGTCACTGAGTGGAGAGGGGGAAGATGAAAGGATGTAGTTAATCACAAGACCAGCCTCAAGACTCCTGTGCTTAAAGAGCTGTCTGGCCGCAGGGGCTTGCTTCGTCCCGAGGCCGGGGTGGGTCCCTTCACCTAATTACTGCTACTCCATGCCCTAGTGCAGTTCTGCTGCTTTTCTTTAGCAGAGGGAGGCGCCTTTCTGGTGCCCCAGATAAAGAGTCAGGATGTGGCCTATTTACTTATTTCAGTGGGGGGAGGATTAAGGGAGGGTGACAAGAGGTACACCTGTTTAGCGATGATTTCTCCGGCAGAATCATCCCACCGTAATTTGTTCCCAGAGAGACTTATTAGGGAGAATGACTTGGAAGTTCATTACTGTCACCGTCAGAGAGGCTAGTGTTCTCTCCGGCCTCTATGCTTGCGATGGCTTGTGTGAAAATAAACCAGCAACATGCAGCCGAACACAGAAAACAGATGCCTTGTTGATTGTGCATAAGACTCCAAGGCAGGGTCAGCCACGGGCTAAACGATTAGTTAGCTAATGTTAGTCTCTGACAGCCTCCGACTTCTTTTATTAGCCTCCTTCTCTGCTTTCATGGTATCACTTTCTTATTCTCTCAGGCTCTAATTGTCCAGAGCCCCTGCGTGGGCCTGCCAGCTTTGGCAGGGCTCCGTACTCTGAACCTCGTAACTTCTCATGGCCGTCAAACCTCCTCTCATTTAGGCTATCAGGTTGAAATGTGATCTCAAAATACTTTCTACTCAGGTGCACTAAGGAAGTAGTTCACTAGTATTTGAGTAGAGTTTAATGTGTCTGACCTTCCTGCCTTCCATTTTCATAGGGGAAAAATAATTTCCATACAAAGCAAAAGGTTAATGATAGCAAATCAATCAGAATAACTGTAGAACAGTTACTTTGTGTAGTGTGAGTTATACATCAGTCATGGTGACCGACACATCTCAGTGGCTTAAGCTAACAGAGGTCTGTTTCTCATCCCAAATTGAGCTGTCAGGGTTCTCTGATCCCTGGAGTCCTTTAGAAACCCAGGAACCCAAACTTGAGAGCAGCCACCATTTCAGACATGGCCAGTTGCTGTGTTCCCCATGTCAAAGGAAAGGAAGCTCTTGAAGGCACTCCCGTTGGCAATGAATTGCCGACGTCTGACCCAGATGTGACACATTCTGAGGGTCTCTGGAAAGACAGGAGCATTGTTGACTATTGCCGGGGTCCAGCCCCAGCGGAGTCCAGGGGTTCCCTTTGGATGAGCGGCGTCAGCGAAGAAAAGAAGGCAAGTCCAGTCTTGGTTGAGTGCAGGATCAAGACTACTTTATTCTTTTACATCAGTGCTTATATACCCTAAAACCAATAATCCTTTAAAGAGGTTTAAGGAGGGGGGAATGATAAGATTGTATCAGGTGCATAATCATAGGTTACATCATAAATAACTTTCCAGAACAATCAATACCTACACATAACTTTTAAACAATTTAATGGCAGCAGCTAGTCAACTGTGAAAAGCCATCTACAAACCTTATCTTGGGAAGCTCGCCCCAGGCGACTTAGCTCTGGTATGTAATCCTAAGGGTCAGAAGTCTCATGAATTCCCTCCTGATCACACCCTAAGGAATCTTCTCAATCTCGTAATGGACTCTTATCTACTTTTGCTTATGGGATAGATAGGCCTGTTGCTAGCAGATTTGGTTTTGTGCTAGAAGGGTTTTTGTGCAATCATGAGCATTCCAGATTCTAAATTGGCAGTCATAATTCCAGTAGAGCCAGAACAGGCAGGATATTTTGCGTAATGTATTCCTTACCTCTGGCCTGTTTATTGGGACCCATGTGCCCCCAGGGACTGTGTTGCTGCCATGCAAAGGTTTCAAGGAGGGATTTTAGGTAAGAGTCAGACTAGTTTTTAGGGAACCTAGAAGAACGCCAAGCATCAGAAGATGAAAGGACGAAGGCCTGGGAGTGGATGGTGGGGCGATCCCGAGAAACCCCTGGAGGTCCAGACGCCTTTGCGTGTGGAGCGGTCCGGAGGTCCGGACACCTTTGCGTGCCAGCTTCTTGGACCCAGACCTTGTCACGGGCGGGGTTTCTCTCTCCGGCTCCCGACAGACTATCCTTACTTATTCACCTTTTATTTTCAATAACCAGCACAGTAAATGTTTATTAAGGTGAAGTTATTTCCAGAGATTCTGATTTCTTTCGGGTTTACCTTGGTCTGTCTAAAAGAAAATAAATAACAGAACTCATAAAGTAAAGTCTATAGGCCTCTGCACTCAGTCTGATATCCCTGGGATACTAAAGGTAGGAAGAATCCAAAGCTCTTTGAATCTACCTGAGGAGCATAGCGTTCCTGGAGAGATCCTTCATGGTGGGTCAGTTTCATGAACATCACATTCCTTCAAGGAAACAGCCTATATGGTTCCTCCTTTTCTGTGTTGAATATCTGTTGACTGACTCATGAAGACAGCTTACGGCTTATGGTCTTTTTTTTTTTTTCTGGACTCTTCTTTAAGTATCATTTTACAGATCACTTTGTTACGTGTGCTGGTATAGTGGGGTTTTTCTAAATGTGTATTTCAATCATGTAAATTTAGTCATATATAGGTAATGTGTGTGTGTATGTGTATAGGAAAAATAAAGAAGAAAAAAGATTTAAAAAAATACTGAGATATACAGTCTAGGTAATTCTGCTCGCTGTCCCATTCAGTGAGATTATGCTTTTAAGCACAAGTGAGATGAAAACCTCTAATCTACTATAGTCTCAGTTGAATATGACTCTCAGGGAGAACTACTCAGCCCATTGCATGTACTTCTAATATTCAGATTTATGGCCATTTTTCTATACAACTTGGCTCCTAACTGTATGCCAGCTGTTTCGTTGGCATGCACCCAAAGAGCCAGAGATCTTGTGCTGGAGGAAATGCTGGCTATATTGGGACTCTCTGTGAGGTGGTATATTTGTTTCCTGCATGGTATAATTTTGACTGTGTGGGTTTTGCCTAAAACCATCTCTAAGGTCTCACATCTCCTGTAGAATGAAACTCCACAGTGTTCTTGTTCCTTAGAAATCTAGATTCATTAATGAAGACTCCCTGACTTTCTGTAGTCTATTTTACTTTAATCAAGATTATTTTGCTCTGTCTCCTGTGTGGGTCTAGAGTTACACTGAATCTGGTATACCATCCGAAGATTAAATATGTCCGTGGGAATTTATGTGTTGCTTTTGCATGTTACAAAGCAGATTAACGTGGGTTTCCCATCCTTCTCTCCAGAGTGCCTACCGCATGTTTACAAACAACACATGTTTGAAGCACATGATCACCAAAGTCCGGCGGGACACCCACCACTTTGAACGCTACCAGCATAACCGGGACCTCGTGGGATTCCTCAACATGTTTGCAAACAAACAGCTGGAGCTGCCAAGGGGCTGGGAAATGAAACACGATCATCAGGGCAAGGTAACTTGTGGGCGTGGCCCTGGGGAAGCCGCCACATGACCGTGCGACCTTGTGACTTTGGCACTTGGCTCTACCCGTCAAGTGAGTGCCGAAAGTCCTTTGTGAGGGGAAAAATTCCATCTCCTGGTTCCAGGGAAACCTGGGCAAGCAGGCTGTTTGTCACCATCAGCAGTTGCTGCCCTCTTTTGAAGTGGTATATACAGTGTATGGGGGTCGGGGCACTCGATGGGCAAAAACACCCACTTTGCATGGATATTCTTTGAACTGTAATCTCTCACCATATTCTACTGATTAGAGAAGAGGTTTCTTAGGCAATGATACTTCCTTCTCCTAGCTGTGTTGTGGATAGTTGAATACAAGTTGTGGCATTGTTTGGAGAAGGTGGCGAGGTCGTTGCTAAGCAACAACACAGGGTGTGTCTGTGACACCATCCGGGTTTGGGCCTTAGTCTTGTTGGTTCAAAACCCTGATTTTGTTAGCACATTAAACAAGATTCAAAGATTGATTAGTTTATGATGAGAAATACGTAACTCTCGCACAGACCAGGTAACCACATCTGCACTTCCTTCTTAGACAAATGAATCAGAAAGCCGGGTTGCTATCAGGAGGTTGTTTTATGAGTAAGAAATCAAAGTGAGAAAGTTAGTAATTCTTATTAAGGTGTTTCTCAGCCAAGATTTTGTTGATTTAACTCTTGTTCAGCATGTACTAGGAGCCATGAACTGTTTAAGTTCTTTATGTTCAAGCTCTCCACAACAACTCTGTAAGACAATACTCTTGTTATTATCGCTATTTACATATGCAGAGTTCAGGTGCAGAATGGTTCAGTGACTTGCCCAGGGACTAGAGATGGGCAGTGTCTGAGCTGGGCTCTGACCCATGCAGTCTGGTTCCAGGGTCCTTGCTCCTAACCACCATGTTATGCTCTCCAAGCACTGAGAAACCCACAGTTTCCCTGTCTGTAAAAATACTTGAAATACGTGACTTGTGTGGGGAGGATTAAGTTGACAAAATATTTATAGTAACTGTACTTGACTTTTTCATTCAGCAAATACTTACTGAACACCTGTGCTAAACAAGCAGCCAGCTACTCCTCAGAACTGTCATTCTGATGGAAGAGATGGCCAGTGGACAAGTGAATACCAGGCATGCGAAGAGCTGATTAAAGTTTTGATTTAAAGAAACGCAGGATACGGGGTCTAGGAAAAGGCAGGAGAAGAGAGTTATTTTTATAGAGGTGTCTAGGGAAGGACTCACAAATTACGCTGTGCATGCACGCAGACGTAGATGAAGTGAGAAAGAAACTCTACCAGGGAAGAGCATTCAAGGTGAGTGGAATGTGGGAAGTACTCAGTGCATTCCATTCTTCCCTAAAGTACCCTCTAGCAAAAATACCACAGTGTTATCTTGCTCATCCTGAACTCAGCTTCCAGCAATCTTATCTGAGGACTCAGAAGCAGTCAAAATTGATATTACAAATTTCACGGATACATTTTAATGCATGGGAGGAACCCTCAGACTTTCATTGAAACTACTGACTTGAGTTTTGTAAAATTTTTTAGTAAACCTCTAATTCTCAGCCCAGAGAAGATTAGAAGTGGTAAGCATGAAGCTCAGAATAGATGAAAGAGAATGGACTTGTGATTAGGTCCCTAAAGCACAGGTAGAATGGCGGTCTATCAGAGCCAGGTGGGACGGCAGGGAAGCCTCTCCAGGACGCGGGGACCCTGCAGGGACACTGGGCAGTTTCTGTGCGCTCTCTTTCCCGAGGAGGATGTCACTTTGCTGGCGCCGAGTGTTTGCAAACATTCTACTGAATGGAAATGCGCAGGTAGTCCAAGATAGGGTGACGGAAAATACTGATGGTATTATGCCTGCTTGTAAAAGAGCATTAGCAGACCAAGAATCAGCTCTGTTCTCAACTCTGACAGTTTTTTTCCTGATGTCATAGGGATCTGTACTCATTGGAAAACCACAGGTCCAGGGAAAAACCCAAGCTGAGATAATGCTGCATGTATTTCTGCTCTGTGCAGAGACTTAACGTGTTAGCTCATTTTGTATCCTTAGCTGAACGGAATCGGGAACTTATCATGCAGACCTGGAAGGGGAGGTTCCTTTCTTGCCAGTCATAACTTGCCAGACATGCTTCAGGAGAGAGCTTCTTATTAATAACACCTGAACCTTGAGAAGAGTTTAAGTTGAACTTAGAATACTATTTAATGCATAAATACATTATTAAAATTAATTTAACATAAAAAAAAAAAAAGATGAGTTACGATGTATTCTTAAGAACAAGTTCTGTCTCATAGCTTTTATAAAAGTTTCGATGGTTAAACAGAGGTGAACATTATCTCGACTCTGTGGGTAACATAACCATCTGTCTTCTTCCCTGAGGGTTTGGACTCACGTGGGGTTTCAGCCTAAAGTTGTAAGCATTGTTAAGAGCATTGAGTGTGAGTTGGGAGACAGCGAACCTCACAGGTTGCTGGTGACTTTCCTTTTGAAGATGTGTGGCGTGAAAGATGTGGATGGAATGAATTACCAGACAGGCCTGAAAGATGATCACTTTAGCCTGATTCCTCTGCTTTGTGCATTTAGAATTTAATGATTTTTAGCTAAGCTGGATACCTTAATGAAAGCAGGCATATCTCCCTGTGCTCCCCATCATCCTTTCTTTACAAATGACTGACTTCCAATAAACAGAAATAGCTTGAAAGAAAATCTGGGAGAGGCTCTTGCGATAGCTGTGCTTTAAAAATCATAGCTCCCATCCTTCGCCGTTAACAGGTTTTCTTCTAGCCTGAAATTTTAACTGCCCCTTTTTGATGTATTGCTTTACCTCTAGAATGTTTAAACGGAGTAAACTTTTTTCTCATTTAATATAACATCAAAAAGCTATTAAATACTATGAGTTTTTTCCCCATAGTGATGACTAATTTCTAGAATTGACATGGAATAGAATCACCAAATACTCACCTGCATGAAAAGGCATGGTTCGTATGAGAAAGGTTGTCAAATTTAGCTGCTCAGGCCTATGAAATTTGGCTCCATCTTCTTTTCTCAAGTGCAACATCTTCCTTTTGTTTTCATTAGTTTTGCCATTCAACACACTTCCGAATGCCTGCTATAAGCATGCCGCTCTGATAACCATGATACAAGCTCACAGTGTAGTATTATGTAGTGTGGACCACTAGATATGTGCTAGATGTGGCTGTGCACTTAGATTAATTCCTTCCATTCTCAAAGCAACCTTGTACATAACTGCTATTTTTAATCCACATTTTTCAGAAGAGGAAACCGAAGCACGCTGTGAGCTGACCAAGGTCCTGTAATTACTGTGTGGTAGAGTTGGATTTGACTTAGGCCATCCAGATCCAGTCTGTGCTGTCTCCCTGCCTCTCAGCAGGGAGGAGGTGAATACACATCTTTTAGCTCTGACAGTGACGGCAGTAAGCGGTGCTCTGGGAGCATGTGGTGGGGTCTCCTACCATGGCCGAGAGGGTGGGGGCTTTCATACACCACCCCGAAGGGCAGCATCGTGGGTGGATTGCTCTCGGCTCTCTAGACATAAGCGAGTCCCCACAATCCCCCTTGCACGGTTTCATGATGCTTATACCTCTGTGTCTCATGGTGTTGCTATTAACTTGTTTTGTCTTCCCAAGCAGATGATCCCCTCCTTGAGAGTCCTTCTGTTTATTTTTTAATTACTCCCTCTTCAACCTCAGTGCCATTCACGTAGAAGATTCTCAAAACAGGTTTGATGAATGAATGAAATTTGTCATCTGTAGCTTCCTGGTTTTTCAGTGATCTCTGCTTTGGACAAACAAGCAAGCTCCCAGGCTCTCTCCCCATTGCCGCTTAATCCTCCTCCTGTGCACTCTCTGGAAGTAGCTCCTAGGACTTGCCTGGTTTGACCTCTCTTATTCCATGTGTTGGCTTGGATTTTTCACATTACATGTTTGAACAGGGTAGTGATTATGCTTGTACTACAGTTTAGCTGTCTCCAATTTGGAAGAGACTTTTCTTCTAATTACTTAAGGCCAATGGTTTAAGTTGGCTGAGATTTCACAAAATTCTAGATCTGGTGTGCTTTTTGGGGGAGTTCTAGGGTGAAAAATGTCCTTGACTTACATGAAAGAAGAGAAGTTAAATGTTCTTTTAACATTGTGAGTTCAAGAGTAAGAACAGACTATCAGGCCTTCTTTATCAGATGATAATGATGATGACACCTACATTTATTGGGCTCAATCCATGTACCAGGCACTTCACTAGGTATTTGTTCATGGATTATTTTATTTAGACCTCATGGCAGTTTATGAGGTGGGTATTATCATTACTGTTCACATTTTAATGAAATTTGCATGCATGCATGCGTCTGCTAGGCCGCTTCAGTTGTGTCTGACTCTTTGCGACCCTGTGGACTGTAGCCCACCAGGCTTCTCTGTCCATGGGATTCTGCAGGCAAGAATACTGGAATGGGTTGCCATGTCCTCCTCCAGGGTACCTTCCTGCCCCAGAGATCGAGTCCACATCTCTTACGTCTCCTGCATCAACAGTCAGGTTCTTCTAATGTGTGTGTTAGTAAGCAAGTGAGGAATTCAGGATTCTAACTTTAGGAGCATGTCTCTTAACCACTGCACTCTATTGGGAGGGATTGTTTTTGAAAATGAGGTATACTTTATCATTCCAAGGAAGAAGAGTTCCAGTCCAGGTGTTGGGATTACTCGTATCCTTCAAGGCTGAGTCATACAAATAGGTTTTGATTAGATTATAGATATTTTATCAGATGACACCCCACCAGAAACACATTCATGACTTCATGCTTAAATACCATAGATCTTGGAGCTAAAAAGGGAAGCCTAGTCTTCCTATAAGTCAACCTAATAGGTGTGGGATTTCTCTTGGTGGAGAGAATGTTTTAAAATTATATTATGGTGATGGTTGCACAATCCTATGTATATACTAAAAACAGTGGATTGTACCATTGAAATGGGTGAATTGTATAGTATCTGAGTTATATCTCAATAAAACTATTTTTAAAAAGCAGTAGGTTAAATTAGAGGAAGACTAGGTTTCCCTTTTTAGCTCCTGGATTTTATAGATCTTTGATTCTTTAGTCTTAAGGATTAGATGATATAGTTCTACTTTTAATTACATTTGAAAAGGTATCTTGTTCAGAATTCCACACTGTGTTTTAATTAGTATTTTGTTTCACTACTTGATTTTCTTAATTATTTTTATCCTAGCAATTAATCCAAGTTTTACTTTGTGCAGGATAGTCCTCGTGAGACTATGATTAACATCTGTATATACATATTTGTTGAACCTAAAGTCTAGGATTTTCAACTAACAGACAGGACACATTTTGACTTGTCTTATTTGAAACAAAACATTTAAGCAAAGAAAGTAGGCCAGCATAGAAAGAAAATCTCTTCTTTCTTCTTACTGTAATAATTCTTAAACTTTTGTACACTCTCAGGACTGTGGAAAAAAAGGGTAATTTGGGATCTGGGTTACAGTGTTGATATAAACTTTTTATATTTATGCAAGAAATATGCATCAGTAGTATTAAAATGTGACTTGGTTAAAATGCTTCTGATTCTTGGCTGGGTTTGATCATTAGTATGTGCTCATGGGGATAATATATCTGTAGACGATTATGAGTTTTAATAAGGAAAACCAAATGTTACTCAACATAGTAGTGTTTGTTCTTTCTTCCTTACTTTTATCCTTTCCTCCTTTCTTCTTTCTTTTCTTCCTCCCTTCATTCTTCACTCCATTCTTTTCTTCCTTCCCATTGTTAATTTGAAGAATTTGAGGAAATTATGCTGCAGTGGATCAGGATTCCTGGATCCATCACTGGTCTGATCTAACTTCTACAAACCTCAGTTTTCTCGTAAGTGAGAGTTAGTAACCTGTCCTGTCCAGCTCCTGGGGCTGTGGTTGGCATCCACTTAGATAATCATGGGATAACAAATGGAAGAAAAACAATTAGGATTATAATTAACACAATTTATTCAGTAATTGACTCATTACTTATAGTGTAGAAAATAAAAGCAGTACAATTACAAATCTCTAGAATTTTATTACTTAGTTTGGGGAAAGCAAAAATATGGATTATGCAGACACCTACAGAATAACATGGACCATATGGCACTCTAAGTCAGGAATGCTACTCACCTGGTTATTCCTACCCAGCTCACTAAAATCTTGATTTGAATGATTAGGTAGAAGCGAGAATCTATCTAGAACAAAAACTAAACAGTTTCCATTTAGACTTTTATGAAAGTGATGAAGATTTGTTATTGATGGCTGAATCCTTACTCTAATGGGAAATACACCGTGACTTATCAAAGATGCAGTGTAGAATTAGTGTAGTGTCCCATGCCTCCTCTTAACAGCCTGCCGATCTCCCTTAACCACGGTGGTCCAACAAAATGATTTTGTCGCAATGCGGGTCACTTTACTGTTCTTGTCCCTTTTGTCCGTATTGTTCTTGACCAGTCTGCCCTTGAGTGTTTGCTTCTGCCTGAAAGCTGTGTGCTGACCCAGAGCATTCTCTGTTTCTCCACTGTGAGTGCTCTGCTGTGGCAGCCTCTCTGCCGGACTTGTCTCTTGCTGGATTACTGGTCTTCTTCTGTGGTGGTTACATACTCTGTAAGCTCTGGGCATGAAGATAGCATTTTGGAAACATCCTTCACAAGAGAAGCAGCTTTCTTCTTAGAACCGCAACTGAAATCAGATCCATGCATTTGCACAGAATCATGCACTTCCAGTGTAAAACCTCTAGGCACCCTCCCCAAGCCTGTTCTACTTCAGCGCCTCTGATTTGTGTTATGAAAACACAGAATAGGCATCATGCGCTAGTGTAGATGCGGAATGACGTTTCTGGAGTGGGATACCTGCAGAGTTTTCATAGTGAAGATTGGACTTGAACCGAACCCTAAATGATAAGTGGGGTCTTTATAACACTGGATTGTGGAGGAGAGAGAGCAGGGCCTGGGAAAGGAGGGAAACACCTGAAGTAGAGCAATGGAAAAAGGACACATGCTGAGCGGGCACGCTGGGTCCTTTGAAGGGGTGATGGGAAAATATTGAGAAACCCTGTGTTAGATACACACACACACACACACACACACACACACACACACACAAGGGCATGTGCATATACCGATGGCATAAGATCCAATCCCAAACCCAGCAGGCTCACGACTCAAGACTCAAGACAACGCCAATGTTCTACTCAGTCAGGCCAAAGCAGGTCCCTCTTACGCAGACTTTTGACCTTCAATGATTTTATGAGGCCCACCCACCTTGGAGGGCTTCCCAGGTAGCTCAAATGGTAAAGAATTTGCCTGCAACGCAGAAGACCAGGGTTTGATCCCTGGGCCGGGAAGATCCCCTGGCAGAGGGCACGGCAACCCACACCAGTATTCTTGCCTGGATAATCCCATGGACAGAGGAGCCTGGAGGGCTACATTCCGTGGGGTCGCAAAGAGTCAGACAGGACTGAGTGACTAACACTTTCACTTTCACCCACACTGGGGAGGACCATCTGTTTAACTCAGGCTACTGATTGAAAGGTGTATCTCTTCCAGAAACACCAACAGACACATCCAGAATATTGTTTGGCCAAATGTCTGAGCACCCACTGGCCCAGTTAACACATAAAATTAACCATCAGAGATCAATATCAGTGGAGTAAAATCTGTCAAAGCACCATTGCAGAGAGTTAAGGATAACAGAGAATGATACAAAAGACATGGACAGTTAGAAAGTTATGACAAAGCTTGATATTCCCTAAGTTTATATAGTGAGCTTATTGTTTGGTTTAATTTTTGGAAAAAGTTATTTATGTTTTGTCTCCCCTTTCAGATGGCAAATATGGAATAACCCTGTTTTTCTGCTGCTTTGTACTCTCAAACAGTAGAGTACTGTGGGGCACCTCACAGGTGCTTTCCCCAGATCGTTCTACTTGAGCCTAAGTTGATATGCTAAGAAACTTTGAACTTAAAAAAAAGTGATATAAATGTTATCGGTTCTTTAAAGAAAAATGTAAAATGGTAACCATCTCCTTATTTAATGTGAAGCATCCTTTCCCAAAGCTTTCTAAAGCCAAGCTTTGTAATTCTAGGACATCGTGACTTTGGATGTCAGATTGGGGCGTTGAGTATCAGCATGGTCTGAATATTCAACTTGGCAAGTAGAATGACCATGGCAAGTAGCAGTTATGGTTACGATAGATTTTTAGAAGAGAGAAAATATTTGTACCATGAAAGTTACCACAGTCCTAGCCTACTTGAGAATTCTCATTTTACCATACTCTAACAGGCTATGTGGCTGGAGAAGTTGCCCAAGTGATGACATAGACTCTGGTTTTAATCCTATGTGAAGCTCATGACCACAGTTTATTAGGTCAGGTTCATCTTAATGAGTAGAATGCAACTTAATATTTGGAAGTTTCAAGTGAATCCCAAAAGTCTTTTAGCTGAGTAAGTTCTACACTTAGAAAACTATGTTTTTTTTTCTTTTTTTGTCTATTAGAGCACTGTATTTCTTATTTTTGTGGTGCATCTCTTTAATTGCTTTGAAACAACTAATAACTTTGTGGTGGTGATCTGGTTTAATCACCTCCAATTACATAGCATTCCAAGTAGAAATGAAATTAAACTTTAAATAGCACACTTTTAGAGGATCTCTTGCTTATTTTTAAGGGGGTACAAACTTGTTAGACCAAAAAGTAACCCACACAAATGCACACAGAGCCTGAAGCGAAGAATCTTCTGAGGCTGTATACCTTTCTGAATGAGAGAATAGAGCAGAGTTTGGTTTTGCGAATGTATTTTTGAATAAAATGCTAGTACCATGGAGTCTTGAAGGAATTGCTCAAATGTGAAGATGACCTTTGCCTTTTGCTTTTAAACGGTTGTCCTCTGGCCAGCATTGGATCTTTATAAAAAATGTAGTATACTATCTTCAGATTTCATGGTAGTGCCCTTCCATATTACCTAAAATGTACTGATTTGGATAACTTCATTCTTGGTTTTCTGTAGTGGTAAATGCTTAGCAACCAGCTCCTTAGGGGTGGTGGGGAAGAGGGCTGATCTGTAGCATTTGCCATTATCCAGCTTCATGGAAGCTGGTCCAAGCCATCCCCAGCGTGACACTGGCTTCCCTGTATTATTTGTCTTAACACCTAAATACCACCACTCACAACACATGAAATCGGCCTCCCCTGTGCCCCGCCCTGCCTTGAGCTAACATTTGTGTCTGGAGCATTGGGAATGCTTCACTTCTCCACATCTACTAACTGATCAGCTGCTTCCAGAACGCTAACCCAGTCCTTGTGTCCCTGCTTTTCTCTTCTATCCACTTTAGCTCTCTGATCATAACAATTTAACAAAATAACTTTCTTTAACTTTTTTGTGATTGATACAGATGTCATGAGATATTTAGGACCACTCATTCCTTCAAATGAACCAAATGGTAGAAAATGTTAGCATGACTGTTTTTTACTTATAATAAACTATATCACTCAGGCCTTTTCATCTATCATTTGGTAACAGAGATCTGTCTGGGATACAATATAGAGAAAAGAATAGCATGTTTATTCCTCATAATTGGGGAAATGCTAGAGAGGGGACCAGGAGCTGAGAGGAGATTTATATTTTGGAAGGGAGAGAATGTGTGAGTAAATTAAAATCTTTATAAAAATTAGATTACAATTAACTTTTTTGAGCATTTTAAGATTTTATAGAGTTGATAAACTAGAAGTTAGAACAGATTCAGTATGTAGCACTTCTGATCTTTAAATTGTTCTTTTAGGGAAAGAAAGAAGCTCTGATGTCTGTCTTTCTGTAGCATAGTTACAAGTGCTTTTTGTTTTATTTTGTTTACATGGTCTTTTAATACGGATTCCTGGTTTGGCAAAATGTTAACTGGAAACAATTTCAAACTTCTGTGACTTAGATTTGTTGAGCCCGAGGTTGGTATTTCTTCACAAATACTGATGGCTTTTTCTTTTCTTAAAATAATAGAAACTTAAAAAAAGAATTGTGTAAAGAGAGAAGTGTATTTTGTTTGGCCTCCCTAAAATACCACTTGGCTCCAACCAGCTCATATTTTCTGACTCTGACCATGCCCTGAAGCAGTGAAAGGGTAGAAGTTTTTAAAATGAGATTTGAATTTGGATATTTGCATTCCTTTCAGTTTTTTATTATATTGTTAGTTCTAGTTGGTCCAGCACGGGGAAGCTTGAGTGAATTTCCTTAATGAAACTTAACAGTAGAGACTCTGTGTTGTTCAAAATTTGCTTAAGTAGTGGCTAATCTGAAAAAGATTCATTTTTTTGATACAATTGCTTTTTCTATGTGGTCTGCATTCTCAACATACTGTTTACTCAGGCAGTATTTATTAATACAGGGTAGAAAATTTCATAAATAAAGGCAGACCACTCAAGAATGATGACATAAAAAGTGACCCAAATTAAAGTAAAAAGAGGAAAAAAAAGTAGTCAACTTTGTTACTGACTTGAGCTACTTAGGCTATCCTGTGGGAATGTGATCCACTTTTGTGGCATAATTGATTTGTGCATCACAAATAGAAATGGCAGGCCTAAATTTTGGGTGGTATTTGTTGATGCTTTCCTCTTCATGTTAAAGTGGGCTATGTTTTCCACGGCTCAGTCGGGACTTGAGTCTCCTACTTTATGTGGATGTAGCAGAGCACCGTCCAGGGTCACGCAGTTAATGCCCAGAGCTCAGGCGTGTGCTGGGGAAGGAGTTTCTGGCGCTGCCCTTCGCCAGGGCTGGTGCACTGGGCTGGTCAGCGTTGAGAGTGAATGTTCTTGTCGGCCTAATTCAGTGAATATGTTCATGTTTTTCTAAACTCAAGTATTATGTGAGGTGTGAAGAGAGTGAGAACATCATCAAAAGGAAAATAGGAGGAAGAAAGAATGGGAAAAAGAAGAAACAAGAAAAAAGGGAGGAAGAAAGAATGGGAAAAAGAAGAAACAAGAAAAAAGGGAGGAAGGAGGCACTCTCATGGGCCTTGGAGTCAGGAAGACGGATTCAAATCTCAGCTTTATACTTTCCCAGCCCTACGTTTCACTTATACCTCGAACCATTACCCAACTGTATTAAAGGTGAACAACAGGAAGACATCATTATTTATAAAATAATGAAAAATCTTATTTATAATGGTGGTGGCTGGCTTATGTATTCGTCTGTGCTGAGACGGTGCATCAGTTAGGATTTGGTACGGCTACCCTGCGACAGAAACCTATACAAAGTTTAACATGCAAGATTTTACTCTCTCATATGAAGACGTTCAGAGGCAGGCAGTCTGTGGGTCTTAGGGTGGTTCCTTAAATTGTAAGAGCCCCAGCTGCTTACAGTCTTTGGCTTCGCCACTCGGTCTTACTAAAGCCAAACTCTTCAAGGTTCAGTGTGGCTGCGGGAGCTGTGTATGGCCCACATCTTTGTTTTAGGAAGCTGAATGGATGAGCAGAAGGAGGACCTCACCTTGTGAAAATCTCCCTTGTGAGGAGGTTGTCCAGAAGTATCACGTGGCACGCTGTTTACAGCTCACTGGCCAGAACTTAGTCTAGGCCACACAGAGCTAGAAGGAGCCTGGGAAGTACAGTTTTACTGGCTGTCCATTTTCTTTTTGAGGTTGGTGTCTAGACTGTAGGGAGAAAAATTATGATCTTTAGAGAAATGTCTCAGACGTTAAAACTATTATTAGTAATAATAATAGTAATAATAGTAAGTCACATTTAAGGGGTCACAGACACTATGTTCAAAAATTTATGTGAACCATCTCATTTTACCTTTGTTTGATGTAGGCGTTACTGCCCCTATTTAACAGAAAAGAAATGGTGGTTTAAAGAAGTTAAGTAGTTTACCCCAGGCTATGTCACTAGTACGCAGCGGAGCTGGGGTTCAGACCCAGGCTGTCTTCCTGGATCACGAGCATGTAATCACTGCTTACGCTTCGACTTCTCAGGTTTTGACTTGGTAGTTGATACATGTCCATTTGGGATATTTTGAAACCTTCTGTCTTATTTGTGGTTTTGTAGTCTTCAGTTCTCCACATGTTTTACCCAGCACATACACACACACTTCTCTCATTTATTTTTCTCAAGCTTGTCAGTCTTTCTATGCTTATGTAAAAAAAAAACTGTGATTTTTAATACTTGGTTCATTGTCATTTGTCTTCTTGTATTTTGGTCAAGAGTCTGCTATTCAAGTTTTTGGAGGTTTGTTTTCTGAGCACCCTCTTTCTGATAGCCCTAAAAGTTATCAGAGAGAACAGGGTGAGTAAGGAGTCCCTACCCTGAAGGCATTTACAGTATAATTCTTTAGAGAATGGATTTTAGACAAGCCTCTTAACATCAAATTATACTGTGACGCTCCATGTAAATCACAACTGACCTAGATGTACACACCCATTTGTGCTTACAATTACAGGTGCATCATTGTTACCTCTAAATGGCCACCTGCACCTTCAAAACATGCCTAAGAAATTAGGTAGAGTAAGTAGGCAATTCTATTTTCATACTCTTTGCATTTTCCCCTTAGCATCTTTCATATTATTGTTGTAAGTAATAAGAGCTTAATCTTCTTAAAGATGATGTGAGATTGATATGATATTATTCTGAAATGTCTACTTATAAAAATAATTGAATTTCTATTTTATGCCATTTTAAACAGTGGCAGAAGTAATATCCAGATGTTGATTAGAAGCTCAAATCAAACAGGAACTGGTGTCACATTTGAGACCAGAGCCTGGCAATACAAACCTGTGTAGGGTTTACAATTGATGTACTTTTTTTTTAACAGGGTCAGAGAAGTGAGACATTCCACCTGATAGGTTATGAAAGAAGGGAACATTACTCAGGGATATAAGGTTGATGACACCATCTCCTACACAACTTCCATTTAGTCTAAGCTTTGTACCTGGAAATCAGACATTGAGAAAAGGGCCAACAAGGATTCTGGTTCTCGTTATTTCTCTGCTCTGTTTCTTGTGCACTTTCTGCTCAAAGTTATTTTTTAAAGAAGTCATTTTCTGCCTATTTGGGAGCTACTTACAAATTATTGTGCCATTTCCTGATTTTGTATCTACAGAAACATTTTGTTTCATAATGGAAAGGTGATTTTTTTTAATTGGCATAAATATACCATCTGCCCCTGGGATTTATCTAGATGTATTCTTTCCTAGTCTTTAAGGTATGGTACTTTGTTAAAGGAGCTCCATCAGTTTGAGTTGTCAGTTCTATTTTGCTTAGGTTATTTGGCATATAGCTTGTGTCCTGCCATTTTAATCAGTAATGAGTTTCCAGGTTTTCCTAATAGTCCTTTTTATCTTTGATGACCTAATTAACTTTACCTGTTCGTGGAAAACTTACATTTTTAATTGTCCTTGAGATAATGGGCTTCATAATTGCCTTGAGTGAATTTTTCTTTGAAAACTTACTACCATTTGGTTCTTACTGATAATGAAAAATAAGCTCTTCTGAAGAGCTTTAGAATTGAAAAGAATTTTTAAAGGCCTGTCTACATTGCATGCAGACTTTACTGCAAAACTGAGGGAAATGGCTTGTGCTCATTCATGATTTCCTGTCACTGGGGGTTCTGCAGTAAACGTGTCAGACGTGGTCTCCTCCCGCCTGTCACGTTATGGGGGAGAAGTGTTTGTTATGAATGAGAGAGAGAGGGAGACCTGTTCTTATAAGAAATCTGCAGCCCAGAGAACTTAAGTGACTTGCCCAGAGTCACTGAACATGATAAAATTTAGATGACTAAACTGGAAGAGCAAATAAGGAGACTTTAAATAAAGAGTCTTAGAAAAGTGACCGAAGGGTGGAATTTTTTTTTTAGATAACAGGTAGCCAGTAGAGGCTTTGGATTGGAGTGGAGGTATAGTCAAAGCTTTTAGAAAAATATATTCTCACAGTGAGGTGCCAACTCAGTGACTCAAGGTTGTTAGAGATGGGAAACGACCAAGAAACTATTAATAACTTTACATTTAAGAGAAAGTCCTGAAATAATGGAATCAATGGTAGCCAGACTGGGATGGGACAAATAGAGGAGACTCTATATTGGGAAAATGGGGGGAGGACTTGGTAGCTGACTGCATAAAAGGAAAAGAGAAGTCAATGATGTTTGAAAGAAGAACTTGGTAATATCCCATAGCAGTATGCACTTGGCATCAATTAAGAGAAGCCCAAATGTCCAATCAGGTGATTTTTTTCTAAGATCCTAACTTTGACGACTGTCTCTTAAGAGTATTTGCTGAACACGGGGACCACGTTCCTTCCTGCTCTCTTCACTCTGAATCCAGTCTAAGCGTTGCTTCCTGTGTTCTGGTCTGTCTTGAGGGAGGAAGGAGTAATTCTCCCGAAGATTTGAAATTACGAGAAAACAGAGCGAAGGTTATTGCTCCAAAGTGGGTCTCTCCCTGAATGTGTGAAACGAATAGGACACATCTGTGGCATGTATGGACTGTTGACCCGGTGGATTGCTTCCTAGGCGTTTTTTGTTGACCACAACTCCCGGACCACCACCTTCATCGACCCCCGGCTCCCGCTTCAGAGCAGCAGACCCACGAGCGCGCTGGTGCATCGCCAGCATCTGACCCGGCAGCGCAGCCACAGCGCCGGCGAGGTGAGTCCCGGCGGGCGGCTGGCCTGTCGGCGGCGGGGTGCAGGGCGTGGGGTTCCCTGAAGGCTGCGGGCCCTTCCTTACCGCCTTGTTTTCCTAGTCTGAGACTGTCCTTTGGAGGCTGAGAAGTACTGGGATGTTGACAGGGCTTCCCTGGGAACAAATAGAACCTAAATTGCAAGTTTAAAAGTAGGACGTTAGAGGAAAGGCTGAAGAAATTAGATTTTTTTTTTTTTAAAGTGCAGTGGGTGATGAGAGAAGATTCACAATGCAATGCAGTGTTCAAGAGAGGGTGGTGGTGAGCCCTTTGGCGCACCTGAGAGCAACTTCATAGGAAGAAATGGACGTGACTTTTGCTCGGTCACTCAGTTGGGTCTGACTTTTTGCGACCCCTTGGACTGTAGCCTGCCAGGCTTCTCTGTCCCTGAGATTTTCATTGGGGATTAAAATTGGGTTAAAGGTAGGGAAGTTTCTTAAGTGAGGATTGCTGGATTAGATGAAAATCTCCGGCCTCGGCTATGAGGTTGTGATCCTCTCTAATCTTCTTTAAAATTAGAGTCTATCTGAGAGTTGATTTCCGTGCCCAGAGAAAAGGGGCAGAATTAAGAATTAAAAGCTCTACTGTACTCTGCCTTGCTGCTTTGCAGTGACCCGTGGTAACCACATGAGGGCTCTCCAATAACCTAACCAAAAAAGAATAGAAAAAAGGAATACTCTCTTTCTGTTTCCCCTTTTCGGTAGCAGGTTAAATAAATAAAAGAGGAATGCTTTATGTCAAATATTTTCTCCTCAGTACAAGACAAGAGGGCAGTAGAGGGTGAGGTGGTTAGGTAGCATCACCAACTCAATGAACATGAATTTGAGCAAACCCCAGGAGACAGTGAAGGACAGAGGAGCCTGGTGTGCTATACACATACATGGAGTTGCCAAAGTCAGACATGGCTTAGCGACCCAACAATGGCAACAATGGACTTATGCTTTGAATGTCCTATATCATCACTTTATATACATTGTTTCTAAACATTCCCTTAGACAAGTAGAATCAAGATTCTTTTCCTGCATTCCTTTTCCATGTTATGTCTATGAGCATATCATCTTTGCAGTATTATATTGTATGTCAAATATTTTTGCAGCTTCTATTATAAGAAAAGATTATGAATGCACTAAATAACTGGATTTGATTTACCAGAATTCCACTCTTGGAATTTCCCCTCACGATTTACATATTGGCTCTAAGGTTCATGTGTGTTTGCTGGTTAAAAGTGCAGACACAGACGAGTACACACAAGAAGCTCATATAAAAATGATATATAAATATATTGCAGGATGAGGTATGCACAAAAATATGTATGTTTTATGAGTAGCTAATAAATCTCTACCTGGCTGTCATATAAACCATTAGTGGTAAAATGGACGATGCTAATACATTCACCTAAAAAGCAGTGTAGACCTCTCACCTTTGGACTTTGTACATCATATGTAGCATATTAGGCCCTGCCTGCTTTTATCACACAACCTGTGCCCTTTAGACCCTTGCCTTATCTCCACTTCACGACATGACGCTGACCGTTCAGTCTGATCAGGGCAGTGTGCATGAGATTAGTACTTTACTTATATTTTCTTTCAACTCCTCTGCCTCAGAACTTGAATTATTGTCATGGTCTAGTAGTGAGGATACTAAGGTCCACCTTAAAATTTGAATGAAGATTTTTCTTCTTATGGATGGAAACTGAGTGGGACTAAGATGACCCTATAAAGCCTCAGCATTTAGCCTCAGCACTGTTAAACCTTTGAGGGGGATGTGCCTTCTGGCCCACTGTTGGAAGCACACACATCCTGCAGTAATTGCACGTCTATCGTGGCTTGCCCACAGTCTGATGGTCTGGTTTGAAGAAGCAGGATGTCAAGAAGAACCTTGTCTATTCCAGGAAATGATGACACAAGTCAGCTTCCTGACTGAAAGGACTGAAAGTATAGATTGGTAGATTGAAACAATAAGTTTGGTGAATGACGAACAAGGTATAGTTAATGATCGAAATCTCTCCCAAGGGGAGATTTCTTTAGCTTCATATATATATATATATATATATACACATATAGGCTTCATTTCTCAAAGCAATAACTCAAGAGAAGTGGAGTGGGAAAATTCTAGTTGCATTCACAAGTCTTCCCAGCCATTCTCTTAGACTCATTTAGCAAATATTCCGGGTAGTAGAAATTTGGGTATCTCGAATACTTATTGAACACCAGTAGTGTAGAATCCCAGGGATGGGGTCGCAGAGTCGGACACGACTGAAGTGACTGAGTAGCGGCAGTGTAGACACGTGTTTAATGTGAGGTATGCAAAAAAATGACATGTGTCCCTGTGTTCTTACTAAGGAGAGAATGTATAAAACTAACTATAATCCAGATGAATAACAATACAAGTGAAAAATGCTTTATAGACTGTTAATAATGGCAGCTGCTTTTAAAATGTCCCCCAAGTGCTATGGCAGTCAGAGAAGGTGGCATTTGACCTCAGCTTGAAGGCAAGGGAAAGCTTTATCGAGGAGAGGCTCTGAAATGTACTTTGAAAAATGAGTGAGAACATTTTGAAGGATAAACAGGCAGTGAAGGACAGGGACAGTGTTTCCACTTTAGGGTCTTTAGAAAAACCCTCACCAAACACCTGACTGAAGCAGTGTGATAAAATGATTGTGAGGCTTTGAGTGGGTAGGAGTAGAAACTGTATTTTAAAAGTACAGATTTATTAAGTAGTGCCGGGAAAACTGGACAGCTACGTATAAAAGAGTGAAATTTGAACAGTTCCTAAAAACATACACAAAGATAAACTCAAAGAAACTATAAAACTCTTAGAGGAAAACATACATAAAACACTCTTTGACATAAATCACAGCAAGGTCCTCTATGACCCACCTCCTAGAGTAATGGAAATAAAAACAAAAATAAATAAACAGGGCCTAATTAAACTTAAAAGCTTTTGCACAGTGAAGGAAACTATAAACAAGGTGAAGAGAAAATGCTCACAATGAGAGAAAATAATAGCAAGTGAAACGACTGACAAAGGATTAATCTCCAAAATGTATAAGCAACTCATTCAACTCAATACCAGAAAAACAAACAGCCCAATCCAAAGGTGGGCAGAAGTCCTAAACAGACATTTCTCCAAAGAAGACATACAGATGGCTAACAAATCCATGAACAGATGCTCCATATCACTCATTATTAGAGAAATGCAAATCAGAACTACAATGAGTATCACCTTATACCAGTCAGAATGGCCATCATCAAAAAATCTGCAAACAATAAATGCTGGAGAGGGTGAGAAGAGGGAATCCTCTTGCACTGTTGGTGGGAATGCAAATTGATACAGCCACTATAGTGAACAGTATAGTTAGTTCAGTCGCTCAGTCATGTCCAACTCTTTGTGATCCCATGGACTGCAGCAGGCCAGGCTTCCCTGTGCATCACCAACTCCCGGAGTTTATACAGACTCATGTGCATCAAGTTGGTGATGCCATCCACCATCTCCTCCTCTGTCGTCCCCTTCTCCTCCTGCCTTCAGTCTTTCCCAGCATCAGGGTCTTTTCCAATGAGTCAGTTCTTTGCATCATGTGGCCAAAGTATTGGAGTTTCAGCTTTAGCATTAGTCCTTCCAATGAATATTCAGGACTGGTTTCCTTTAGGATAGACTGGTTGGATCTGCTTGCAGTCCAAGGGACTCTCAAGAGTGTTCTCCAACACCACAGTTCAAAAGCATCAATTCTTTGGTGCTCAGCTTTCTTTATGGTCCAACTCTCACATCCATACATGACTACTGAAAAAACCATAGCTTTGACTAGAGAGACCTTTGTTGACAAAGTAATGTCTCTGCTTTTTAATATACTGCCTAGGTTGGTCATAGCTTTTCTTCCAAGGAGCAAGTGCCTTTTAATTTCATGGCTGCAGTTACCATCTGCAGTAATTTTGGAGCCCAAGAAAATAAAGTCTATCACTGTTTCCATTGTTTCCCCATCTGTTTGCCATGAAGTGACAGGACCGGATGCCATGATCTTAGTTTTCTGAATGTTGAGTTTTAAACCAACCTTTTCACTCTCCCCTTTCACTTTCATCAAGAGGCTCTTTAGTTCTTCTTCACTTTCTGCTATAAGGGTGGTGTCATCTGCATATCTGAGGTTATTGATATTTCTCCTGGCAATCTTGATTCCAGCTTGTGCTTCATCCAGTCCAGCATTTCTCATGATGTACTCTGCATATAAGTTAAATAAGCAGGGTGACAATATACAGCCTTGATGTACTCCTTTCCCAATTTGGAACCAGTCTGTCGTACCATGTCCGGTTCTAACTGTTGCTTCTTGACCTGCATACAGTATAGAGATTCCTTAAAAACTAGGAATAAAGCTACCATATGACCCAATAGCCCACTACTGACCATTTACCCTAAGGAAACTATAATTGAAAAAGACTCATGTACCCCACTGTTCATCACAACACTATTTACAATAGCTAGGACATGGAAGCAATTAGATGTCCATTGACAGATAAATGGATAAATAAGTTGTGGTACATATATACACAGTGGAATATTACTCAGCCATAAAAAGGAACACACTCGACTCAGTTCTAGTAAGGTGGATGAACCTAAAGCCTATGCAGAGTGAAGTAAGTCAGAAAGCAAAAAACAGATATTGCATAATTAACACATATATATGGAATTTAGAAAGATGTTACTACTGAACCTGTCTGCAGGGCAGCAGTGGAGACGCAGACATAGAGAACAGACTTGTGGTGGGGAAGGAGAGAGTGGGATGAATTGAGAGGGTAGCATTGAGACATATACACTGCTGTATGTAAAATTAGATGGCCAGTGGGAATTTGCTGTATGATGCGGGGATCTGAGCTCTGGTGCTGTGTGATAACCCAGAGGGGGTGGTGGGGTGGGAGGTGGGAGGGAGGCTCAGGAGGTTGGTTGATTCATGTTGATATATGGCAGAAGCTAACACGATCTTGTAAAGCAGTCATCCTCCAATTAAAAATAAATTAACTAAAATTTAAAAATATAAAAATAGAACAAAAACTCATTAAAAAATAAATGTACAAATTTATAAATCCAGGAAGTTATTTTGCCCCTTGCTCTCTTAACTCTCATATGATTGTTCTACTGTTGTCATGAAAGACTTCTGTAACGTAGGGGTCGGGGCAGGGGGCGGTTTCTAAAACAGAAGCTAAAGCAGTGTTAGAGTTTTCGGGTAAGACTATTAATGGGCGTTTTTGTTTATCTACTTGTATATATGAGTTTCTAAGTCTATAGTAGGTAAAAAACTCATTTCGGTTGAGGCAACCCTATTTAGCTCCTCCACACCTGCTGTGATTAGCTTGCTGGTGTGGGAGGTTCAAACCAGAAAGAGCTGTTGCTCTGAGGGCACTAATAAGCATGTAAAATTGCTTCTGAGGAGATAATGCCCAACTCAGAACCCCTGACGAAGACTGCTGCTCTTCAGCTCCTCCTCTGCTGAGGCTTGGCCAAAAGAAGGCATATCCTGGCACCGCCCCAGTGAGTTAGGCTGCACCCAAGTGTTCTCTCTGATACATTGTTGCAGGTCTGTGTTCTGTCAGGTAGAAGATATTCAGAGGAACATGTATTCAGCATCTACATCCCCATAGGCATATTGAGCTCCTTCTGTATGCTTGCTCAGTTGTCACAGCCCTGGCCCCTCTCAGGGACATGGATACCCCAACCCCTCCCCTCAATTCAGCAACTGAAGCAGAGCTTTTGAGAGTCCTGTGTCCGCCCTTCAAGCTAGCCTCTGTTCTGATCAGTTGGTACTTAGCAATGCTTGTTGTCAGTATTCTGAACAACTTGGCTTAGGATACCTTTGTAAAGTACTCTGGAATTTAGTGTAGAACATAAACACTGCTTGTGTTTGCAGGTAGGAGAAGATTCTCGACATGCAGGACCACCAGTTCTTCCCAGGCCATCGAGTACGTTCAATACAGTCAGCAGGCCACAGTACCAGGACATGGTTCCAGTGGGTATGTCATCTCTTCCCAAAAGTCTTTGTTTGCTTTCATATCAATGTGTACCGTTCATTCTCTGCTGATACTTCCCTATTGTCAGCCTGCTACATTTGCTGTGTACCGAGAAACAGTTGCATTATCCCTAAAAAACTGATTGGAGTATCAAACACTTATGTCCTGTAAAATCCTGTAGGCTGAGAATTTTTATACTACTCTGCCTTTTCCGTGTGAAGTCTTTATGCTAGATTCTTGAAGTTAAGGAAAAATAGGTTGTTAAAGCAACTGGATTGTGTGACCATTTTAAATTAGGCATTTGGACAAACAAATATTTATTTAATATATATCTAATACTTGAGACAGAGTTTAAATGGCGTGTGAGCCTGTAGTACTAATGATGGTACATTCTTAAGGGGCTTTGTGGCAAATTCAAGATAGCAAAAGCCGCCAAAATTGTAAAATAAAAATAAATGAATACAAGCCAGTAGTCCTAAAGAATAATTTGAGTTGTTAGTAAAATGATGAGGTTGAAGTAGATCAGTTTCCGAACCTGGAGCCCCTAAGGCAGGTGGGATGGATAGGCTGGCAAATGGGCTGTTCCATCTTCAATTTGAGCAGCTCTTCATTTGTCTGGTTTTATCTTAAAATTTTTATTTTTTAAAGAAAGATTTACCATGAAATATAATGCAGTGCCCATGTCCTAAAGAAGTTTCAGAATCACTGAGAACCACTTCTACTCAGAAGAAATCCTGAGTAGAAATCAAATAGTCTATATATTATTGTATAATTACTAATTTGATGCTAAATACTGCACATAGAACTTTAAAGTACTATAAAATTGTAGTTTAAAAATTATCTAGTCTCTGATCTTAGATGAAATGTAAACATCTAGTGATAAGATTTCAACTATAAAAGTATGTTTATTATTTATATATGGTCAAAAGTGCAGTTAGGACGCTTTGAGTTCGATAATGAGATTCCATTTTAGCAGATAGTATTTTTTAAAATTTCATTCACATTTAACTAAAATAAGCTTGATGTAGTTAAGCTTTGACGTGGCAGATGACTCGAGAATTATGTTTCTTTTGACTGATATTCTTTTTAAGTAAGGCATGTTTCTTGATCATATTTATGAACACAAGAGTATTAACTGACTAGAATCTCTGGTGTTTGAGGATTCAGATCCTCTGTTCTGTGATTTAAATGTATCTGTATTTCGAATTAGAAATAGATATGTAATCAAGATGAATTATCTTATGTGAGCAAGTTAGTTTTCTTGATAAAAGAATATTAGCAGAGCCTTTAATAAATTTTAATTACATTTAAAATTTCTATAGACATTAGCCAGCCTTGACTATGATATAGGTTTTCCTTTTAAAATATTATGTACATAATTGATGCTGCTGGTTGTATTGTAACTGTTGGTGTGGCTGAGTTGGTAAAGAGCTACCCTGTGACTTAGTGACATTTATTTCCACCTAGAATTTGGGAATGGCTTGCCTCTGTATTTCAGTAGTTGCTGTTGGCAGCTCTTGTATTTTAGCAGCTCTTGCCCTGCCTCTTTACCCATGTGGGTGGCTGACCTTTAATCAGAAGATGGTTTTCCATTCCTAGCAATTGTTCATGAGGTGATTTTAGTAAGCAGTAGCAGTAAGTCTCAGTATCTAGAATCAGTATTAGTGTCAGTATCTAGAATCTTGTTGATGATCTCCTCTTGCAATTTGATAATAACTATGGCTCATCAAATGAGTTTAATGAGTGCTTAAATCAATCATACCTAACATCTAAGTCCAATACTCATTGACAGGACAGACACAGATTGGAATTTAGTTATCTATAGTGGTTCTAAGGGCTTTCTTGGTAGCTCAGCTGGTAAAGAATCCGCCTGCAATGCAGGAGGCCCTGGTTTGATTCCTGGGTTGGGACGATCCCCCGGAGAAGGGATAGGCTACTCACTCCAGTATTCTTGGGCTTCCCTGGTGACTTAGACGGTAAAAAATCTGCCTGCAATGTGGGAGACCTGGGTTCGATCCCTAGATTAGGGAGATCCCCTGGAGGAGGGCATGGCAACCCACTCCAGTGTTCTTGTCTGGAGAATCCCCATGAACAGAGGAGCCTGGTGGGCTGCAGTCCACTGGGTTGCAAAGAGTCAGACACGATTGAGCGACCAAGCCCAACACAGCACGGGGGCTCTAAACTATGTCTCTGAGCACAGGAAATGTTAATCAGGAGAACAAAGGAAGTCTGGGTTTATGTGAATAAAACTAACAACAGATTTTAAATATTGTTACTTACTATATATATGTGTGTGTGTGTGTGTATATATATATATATATATATTTTTCAGCTTACAATGACAAGATTGTTGCATTTCTGCGCCAGCCCAACATCTTTGAAATTCTGCAGGAGCGTCAACCTGATCTTACCAGGAATCACTCACTCAGGTAACCAAAATATTGGTATTTAATTCAGGTTGCATAAGCCCCAACCATGAAATCTTCAGCAACACTGATAATTGTTTTGGAAATTCACTTTTATTTTCTGTCATTCTGAACAAAGGCATTTTGTGCACAAATACTTTGTCACCAATAGCAGATCAGTGCAGTCCTGGCTTTTCTCTGTTAAGTATGAGAATTGAATGAAATTGACTAAGGAATCTAGAACCATCTTTAAAGAATATGAAAAAAAAATAAAATTTCACAGCCAAGAATGCATCCTAGATGTGTAGCTTATAATGAATATAATAAGACACTAACTATTTGGATGTAGCATGAATAAGCAAAAGCAGCATAATGTTTATTTAACTGAGACTTATAAAATCTTAGACTTGGTACTGACATTTCTCCATAGTAAAAACACAGTGGAACTCAAGGAAGAAATCTGATCCTCTCCAGAATCCAGCATTCCCCTGTATGACCCCTCTCTTCTAAACAACTCTTCAGTGCGTCATGCTTCAAACCCAGTTTTACTTTCCTGAATACATGCTGTTCCTTTTCGCTGGCAAGCTCTTCTGTGTGTGGCAAGATCTTTCTTTTTCAATTCAGTGTGAGATGCCCCTCCTGAAGCCTTTCGGCTCCATGCTGGAATCTCACTCTCATGATGTAGCCTTGTCTTTCTTTTTGGTGTGCTCAGCATCAGATAGGTGGAGATGGAAAGAATTGGGAGTTTCTGCTGAAATCCTGCGTAACCCAAAGCCCATTTAGTCTACGTGCCACTTTTAACAGCAAAAATATGTTTGCCCAGTGGTGCCATCCTGGCCCATGACAGTTCTCAAATACTGCTCCAGTAAGTTGTGTGGAACTGTTTTTGTCGGTATTACTGCGGAGTTTTATAAAGTCCAAAATGCCAGGTCTGGCTTCCCCCAACTTATCTCCCTTCTCTGAATTTATGCCCTCTATCCTCCCATGCCCTGCCCAGGAATTTAATTCAGGAGGTCTAGATAAAGTCCAAGCATTTAATTTCCTAAAACTTCTCCATATAATTTCAATGGCACATCCAGGTGTAATAGCCTCTGGTCTAGATGTTAATTTGATCGTTAATTATTTAATGCATCAAGCTGTTCTTCCTACTATTTTGGTTATGTGACTTTTGTGCTTTGACTTTTGAAGTCCTTATGCTTTATTTTCCAATTAGATTATAAGCTCCTTGCAAATAGGGATCTTATCCAATTCATTATTTCTCCTTCCTTACTGCTAAAATATCTAGTAACATTTTGCAAATATAGTGAATGTACGTATATGTTGATATGGAGATAAATTCCCGAATATCCTTCTTATGATGTTCTTAGTCTCTTGTATCTTAAAAGTCATCATTAAAACTTTCTAAAGTTTTTAAAGGCTAAAACTTCACATAATTTCAAGTATAATACTACTAATGTTGCTTATACAGAAACCCGGTTTTCACATAGTTAACTAACATCTAACTCAGGTAATCAGTGCTTTCCCCAACTTGACAAGCATGCTGTTCTCAGTCAGGAAGAATTATAAAAATTATACAAGCTGTCATTTTGTATATTTTATATTATACCATCTACTCAGCAACCCATGGGCCTCTAGAGAGTCTTCTGTAAAAATAACATTGCAGAAATGAGCCCCTCAGTTCTGTAATGAGAGATCTTAGAGGTTCTGGGCTGCAAAGCAAAACAAACAAACATACAAACAAAATCCCTCCTCTTTTGCAAATCAGAAAATACGGAGAACTCTGTTTTCTCTCTTTACCATCTTCAGCTCCAACCTGCTCCTCCCCTCACTTCTAGTCAATATTCATTCCTCTGAAAGAACCGTGTCCCAACAAAAAAGAACAAGAAAAAGGAAACTCACAGAATTTTCCACTTTTGCTCTGCAACTCTGCATTATTATTAATTTAACATATCTTAACATCTCTGTTGTCAGAGAAATAATATGATATAATCTACCTGAGCAAGGCATCTCACATTATCATTATTCTTTAATGACTTGACAGAACCATAACAGGTCCTAACAGAGGAAAAACCTGGAGGCCCCACTGGAAGCTTCCAGTTTTGTTTTATTCCTTCTGCTTTTTAGAGTCTTTAAAGTCTCTAATCTCCTAAAAATTGCTGAAGGTTTATATTTTTTGGTGACACCCAGAGTCCTCAATTTAAGGACAATCTCATGTGGTAATCTATTGCTAAGATATTATTGGATAGACTTTAAGTTTCCATCTTATTTCAAAACTTATTAATAAATTTTCCATTTACATTTTCTGTAACTGTTTATAGAATTTGACCATAGAAAGCTTGAGCAGTCATGACAAGTAGGAAGAAGCAGGGACTTCAGTCAATGGGATCATGTTGCTCTTACATAGAGTGCGTGTCAGTATGTGCTTTTAGCCTGAAAATCTGTTGATAGTTCAGCACTTTGCTTATCGTAACTACGTGATGGGGAAGTTTGTACATCCAGAGGAACACTCTGTTTCATATAGTTAAAAACTGCATTGTAAGGAGCATTTCCACAAATGAAGGCGGGGAAGCTGGGTTTCTTTAATCTCATATTTCAGTCATATGTTTGATAAGAGATTTATGCCTGGACTGGAACTGCTGAGTCATGGCTCAAAAGTAGCAAAGGTAACCGTGAGCGTATCCTGAGCTCTGTGTACATCGTTCCTCATCTGTGGCACAGAGAAAAACATTCCTTCTTATTTTCTCCATAATACAATGAGGAAATACGTGTCAGCCTTTGGGAAATTCAAATAGGTACACCTCTGTGCTTTGAGTTTTTTTCATTTTTCTCGTATGCTTCCTTGCCCTCCAGAAGATAGCAAGCAATTTGTTTAGTTTGTATCCATACACAGCTTTCTCTTCCTTGAGACACACCTTGAGTACCTTTTCCTGTAGAATGGTTATGGGTTTTCATGCACTGGGCTATAGCTTTTGCTTTCAATTGCTATTTTTAAAACTCTGCTTCCTCTAACGCCATCTGCCAAGCAAATGTACATGCTACCAAGTTGTTTTCTCTCTCTTTTTTAATCTCAGAAGAGATCTATTTGCTCAGAAAACTCAACATCCAAAAGTTGTAGCTCCGTCAAATGGATTGTGTCTCATTGAATTACATTAAAATATAGACTGATAAAAAATGTTCTAATATTTTATCCAAAGACAAATCTATTCATTAAAAACACAACCTTTTAAGAATATTTTATAGATGAATGTAATGCATACAAAGTCAATAAAACTTTGGTGTTGGTACTTGTACAATATTGTTTTATGAACAAGGGACCAAGTACCATAAAACTGACTTAAGAGCTGAGAATTCCCTTTTGTGTAATAGTTGAATTTAACCAGTAGATCTACTCCCTACTAACCCAGCTTTCCTCAGACATTGATGATAATTATTTCGGACTATAGGTCAATTCCTCCATGAGTATGTTCTAGAAAAATTTCCTTCCCATGGGAATAATCTATGATACTTTTTTCTGTTCTGAATAAATTGGGCCATTTCCTGTTTATGTCACTAGTAAATCAATAAATTGGAAGTCAAGAAATTCTGAGCTGCAAAAGGCAAATGACTATGTGTCCCAGGATTCACCAGAATAGAAGCAAATGCAGACTCTGACCTTCTGTTTCTTCACATAACCCTATTTTAAGAGCCCTGGAGTTTCGTTATTGTTCAAATTATATGGTTAATTTTGTTTTCATTTTTAAAAACAGTGCATGCCGTTGTGAAATTACCAAATAATACAGGATTTTGTGAAATAAAAAGTTAAAATTTCCGAAAGCTACCTTTCTTTTTTTTTTTTTTAATCTTTTTTTTTAATTAATTGGAGGCTAATTACTTCACAACATTTCAGTGGGTTTTGTCATACATTGATATGAATCAGCCATAGATTTACACGTATTCCCCATCTCGATCCCCCTCCCACCTCCCTCTCCACCCGAAAACAAATCCCCGTGTTCAAAATTTCTAACCTATTTTTTGTTCAGTTTTCTAACAGATCAGTTTTTCTGCATTTAATATTGGCTAGAATATTAATCTCAGTTAACATCTGATCTACTTGTTCAAAATAGCATAGATTTCCCTTTGCCAATCCTTATGCATTTCCTGTTACAACCTGCCTAGCTCTCTCTCACCATTTTCTCCTCACTTGTTTACTGTTCCTTCAGATGTCTGGAACCAATGTGACAAATTTCTGAACTTTGTTGTACCAAGTTATATATAACAGGAAAAATTCATTGAAACTTTTTTTCTTATGAAAAAATTACATAGGCTTAACTATTGAATTAAAAAAAATAATTAAGATAATTCACTGACAACCACATAATGTTATTGGAGAGTCCTGGTCCGTTTCCCAACTGGAAGATCAGCATTAAAAATGACACTTAGAAAGTGGTAGACTATAGACCTTAAGAGTTCAGGGCCAAAGAGACACAGTTTGGTTTCTGGCTCTGCAATTTACTCACCAGACTGTGAATGAGGCATTTAGCTCCTTCCTCTAAGTCACAGTTTCCTCATCTGGATGGGGACAGGAGTTTCTAACTTGCAGTGTCCTTTTGAAGATTAAATGAGATAGTATGCTTACTACCCCTGATACTATGTAAGCAACAGAAAGGATACAGTAAATTTAAAGTAATATTTTATTAGTAGCCTGTCCTTCACATCTTGATTATATCACAAGGACTCAGTTTAAAGTAATTTACCCCTAAATTTACTGGTTTTCTAAACCACTCTTCTTAAGATGGATCATATGTATAAATGGCATCACATAATTGTGTGGACATAGTTAAAATAAAGGAATGGCCTTTTGCATCCCATCACTAATTTCTATGTTGGACGGCTTTCTAGTGTTGCACTTACACTATGTTCTTTAGGAAACTTTGTCCTAAAATTTTTTACATGTAAGCAATGAAACCAGCCTTGACTGTTCCACGTCTGCACGTGGAGTGAGTCTTCTGGTTCAAGATTCAGTGCAAATTACTGAGGGCCAAACATCATGGCAGAGTCATTGACACATTTTAGAAGTCATCCAAAGGTGAATTATACTCATCTTCTCAGGCAATTATCTTCTTATAGAGCTAATGAGAGGGTTGAAATATTGTTACCTAGGATAGTAAGGAACACAGATCCTTAGTCCTAGGTATCTATTTCACAGCTTCTGCAGAATAAATAATTGCTATTTATGTTTTATGCAAATAGATATGCCAATTTGTAGTAGTGTATAGATTTTTGACATGTACATCAAAATGTAAATAATTATCTAGTTTTCACATTTTCTCTATGTGGAATCTCATAACTATTAATTTTAAAATAACTAGACAGTCAATCACTTAAGGTTAAAAAAGGCCCAAAAGAAAAATTCTCATAGCCAAGATTAGTTTAGATTCTCTTAAAGTATTATGCCCAGGTATTTGTTAAATTTTTCCATAAATAAAGTTCTTAAATATATTCATCTGCTGGATATTTCTCCAAAACATTATATTTTCTGGCTAACAAAGGATTCGTTTAGGATTTTTCAAACCATTTTCTTGCATGAAGAATAACCATGTTTTAGGTACGTCTGTTCTGTTGTTAATTTTTGCTATATTCTGTTGCACATAGCAAAAAAGAGTTCAGCAAAATGGCATCCTTCTTCAGTAGCTCATCAAATGCGGACTCTGTGTGGGCCAAAGTACAGTATCAGGAAGGATTCTAGCCTTAATGCTTTCCCTAAACCCAAGAAGATAATAAACCATTTCTTTAATCATAGAGAACAATGTATTACTATTTCTGATATTAAAAATGAATTTTAATGAAATCTGATTTTTACATCTACATTTAATTGCAAAATTACTAGTGAATCAGAAGTATTTCTTACAAAACAAATAAAATATACATAGCCTCTGTGTTAATAATGTATTTTTTTTGTCTTTCTCAATGAATTTGAGTAGTTATGGAAACTGTCTTCAGAAAAATTAATTTAATTAAAATTAAAATGTCCTTATTCCAAGCACATTGTCCTACATACAAATGGATAATATTAATACATCCCATTGAATAAGTTATTACTGTCTGTTCCTTGAAAGTGAAAGTGAAAGTGAAGTCACTCAGTCATGCCTGACTCTTTGCGACCCCGTGGATTGTAGCCTACCAGGCTCCTCCCTTCTTGGGATTCTCCAGGCAAGAATACTGGAGTGGGTTGCCATTTCCTTATCCAGGGGATCTTCCCAACCCAGGGATCGAACCCAGGTCTCCACATTGCGGGCAGACGCTTTAACCTCTGAGCCACGGTACATTTTATAGTAAACATTCTTGCAGACCCATCAGAGTGCCATTATACCAAAAATCAGGTATCATATGTGTCTGAATTTTATAGTTTACAATAGAAATGGCATAATATTACCATCTGTGCTTAAAATGTTTAAAAACATCTTATATTTTTCTACCATATGTTTTCTTACACTTATATTCCAAATCAAGTATAAGCTACATGAAATCAAGTTATATTTTACTCATTTTATAACTTCTTGCTTCTTATAGTACCTCACATCTTATATTGTATAAAGTGGGTGTTTGAGAAATATTTGTTAAATTAATCAATTTCATAGCAGTATATTTGGAACTTAATGATAGCCTCTAAAATTATTTACCTCAAAGGGGTAAGTAACTACATTTCCAGTATACAAAATCACATGTATAAAGATACAGAATCCCTCTTTATAATAAATCAATTTATATTTCTTTGTATATTCCAATAATTACTTTAGATCCCAGGAAGTGGTAGCATAACAATTATTTATTTTAAAAACTTGGCTAAAATTCTCTAGCACGTAGCATTATTTTGAGTATTAAGATGAAATTTTGAATAATGTTATTAACTTTTAAAATTACATTGGGATTTTGATGGAAATTTTTTAAAAGTTTAAGTTACTTTGCATATGATTAACATATTTACAGTTTTCCATTTTTTCTTCTACAGGTATAACTTTTCATGCATTCAACCTTTGCATTTCTTGCAATACAGTTTTCTTATTTATTTATTTATGTAGGCACTGAAAGTTTTGTGTCTAGGTTTTCCAAAAGTATTTTATATTTTCGTTTCTGTTATGAGTGGACTTTTTTTATAGTTTTCTAAATAATGACTGCCAAATCTAGAAAACTGCTAGTACAATTTTATAGTACGATTTTCTGGAAATTGGTGTCTCAAGTTATTTTTTTCGTTTACCTTGACATTTTATATCATTGTTTAAAAAATGCTGCGGTATCCTTGTCTGCCCCTTTACATACCGTTGAACAGACTTGTCCATTCTAATGTTAATGGGTTATATTGTAACCTGTTTTTTTTAATATATATTTATTTTTAAATAAAATACATGCCTATATAATATAGTTTAAATTCCTGAATATCTTTTCAGTTAAAACACTTGTATCAAATACATAATAAATTATTATAATTCATAAGAAAACATAAACCTCTAGCTATACATTTTAGCATAACCTAGATATTAATTCTTCAGAATAATGATGGACTTAGGGTACAAGCTTTTAAGAATGCCTGATTAAAGTGTCTTATAGCCACATGTTTTTTGCATGTGATAACTAAATTCCTTTTGTTAGCGTTAAAATAGTTTTGCTTTATTTTGCTTTACTGAGAATAATGTTTCCCATTATCTGTTAAATTTTGAGGATTTTAAACCCTTCGTATGTATTATCTCTTTGGTCCTCACAGCATTATTTCAGTATTACAGAGAGGCCAGGGTCTTATCTAGTGCATATCATAGAAGTACTCAATAGGTATTTGTGGAATTAACCAAGATAAATGCCAGGATTAAAACAACTTGCCAACAATAGAAGCAGAAAAAGGAATATATGACCAGACATCTAATTTGGCTCTATTTTCGATAGATCATTCTGTCTGTTGAAAAAGGAATAAATAATTATGAGACCTATCTGATAATATACTCAATATTTTGAAATTTTTGCATGCTACTATATAATAGTTCTGTGATAAGCATTTTATTTGCATTTGTTCATTGAATCCTTTCCACCAACCTATGAGGCAAATACTATAACTAAGCTTATTTCAAGATGAGAAAACAAGCAGAGAGAGAGTGAAGTAACTCTCTGAATTCTTAACACAGAGCTGATTTATATCCACTTACAACAAATATTGCTTCTAAATATATGACTAATTGATTTCACCTGTGTGTGTCCATCACCATTATGAGATAATAATGGATCTGTATTTTCAAACCTTACCTATGTAATGGGAAGTAGAAAGAAAAGTTGACCTTTCTACTGCTTGGTTCTTACCTCAAGCCAGACCGTGCCCTATGACTGTAATCAGAAATATGAATCATTAGTACTGATTTTCCTTTCTTGACATTACTCCATCAGAAAAGTCATGGGGATTTCTCTAAAATTGCCCTGAGGCAATTTTTCACAACATGTATATTTTTGAAGGTTTACTAAACTATACAGGAACCTTCTGTTTACAGAAGAAGAGGGTGTCAGAGGATGAGATGGCTGGATGGCATCACCGATGCAATGGACATGAACTTGGGCAAACTTCAGGAGATGGTGAGGGACAGAGGGGCCTGGCATGCTGCAGTCCATGGGGTCGCAAAGAATCAGACACGGCTGGGCAACTGAACAACAGCAACATCATACAGGAAACATGTGTTCAGAGTCTGAAATCAAGAGAGTGTTGTGGTTTAGAGGCATTGCTGCTTCTGATTGTGTCTGATCACGTGCCCTACTTTAACTTCACCAAAATGTTGGTTGGTTTTAGCGAGGCTATTTTCTGTGGGAATTCCGGTCTTGAGACTATGTTCCTTGTCCTCAGATGATCTTCTGCTTGAGATGATCTTGTGGGGTGATTCTACGCATTGGGAGGAAGTGGTTACCAAGGTCTGAATTTGACAGGCATCTGAGAGACAGTGATAGCCAGCAACTTTTTCCTGAGATGTCACAATGTATATAGTCTAGTATCCGTATGAATCTCTTAGCTATGTAACAGTTGTGTTTTCTTATGAAGAAGTTGTCTTTACCTGTCTTTGTCCTTCCTGCAGTAGGTTCTGTTTTAGTAAATAGTGTTAGCTTTCTGGTTCTCTTTTCTCCACCACAATAAAAAATGCTATAAAGATAAGTTTATTCCAAATACTGAATGGACTCAGGGAAATTTGTTGGGAGCCAAATGTATTTTGGTGTTAACTGATCATCCGCCTGGTTTGGTTTGACTAAGCCCTTCTTATCTGCACAGCATCGTGCTGGGTACTGGAAGGCACAGAGATAAAGGGGGAAGGGCTTTTGCCCTGCAGAATCCCACGATTCAAGAGGAACTGAAGTCATATCTGAGTGGCTGTGTGAGGAAGTACGCTGCTGGAGGAAGTGCTAGAGTGTGTTGTAAATGGTACAATGAGCAACATGCCCATGAGGAAACGGTCAAATGATAAAATGTTCTTTGAATATAATCTTGCGTGCTCAGTCACTCAGTCGTGTTTGACTCTTTGCAACCCCATAGACTGTAGCCCACCAGGCTGCTCTGTCCATGGGATTTTTCCAGGCAAGGATACTGGAGTGGGTTGCCGTTTCCTCCTCCAGGGGATCTTCCCAACCCAGGGATCGAACCTGTATCTCCTGTATTGCAGGCAGATTCTTTACCACCGAGCCACCAGGGAAGCCAAATATAATCTTAATTCTCATTATAAACCACTAAAATTGAATAGAATTTCTTCATTAAGGTGAAGGCAATAAAGAAATTAGAGGATTACCACAGATTTCTTCTAACTCTATAAATTTATAAAATAAACTTGAGTAAATATGTTAATGTAACTTTCAAAAGTCCTTCTAATCAGAGTCATGTGAATCTTCAACAATATTTCTCAAACTTGTTATGATTATTTCAGACACTGGGTGGACTCATGGAAATTTTTTAGGATCCAATCTGTTATTTTCCATCCTAAAAGGAAAACAAACATTTCAGATCTACAGTAGTGATTTTCAACCATGTGTATTTAGTGAAATGTAAAATGTGTACAAATATAAAATATGTATAGACTCCATAACCTTATAGCTTAATAAGCTATAAAACCAAAAGAAATATAAATTAAGTAAAAACAAACACAAAAAAAATTTGAATTAATGATATTGCAAGAAGATTTTGTTTTACAGAAGCCAAATCACCAATGTTGAGACCAGTGTCAGTGGAAAGATGTATTTGTGCTTTTTGTTTCACTTGTATTTGACTTGATTCTTTTGATTTTTGTGTTTAATGGTCTGTGACATGCATCTGTGGCATTATCTTGATCATAATTTTTCTTGCTTAACAAATAGCTTACTTTCATCAATGTGATGAGCCACTTCACTTAATAATGTACCCCCAAGTACAATACTGAAGAAAAATATATCATTAAACATATCCTGTGATGATTCTACTGCCATTTTTCTACTTATAAACTATTTAAAAACTTTTGTTCTTGGAAAAATCCATAGCATCTTTTATGCTTTATTTAGCATTTTTAAGTCCATTTATTTTGTTTTCTCTTTAGCCTGTGGCAATTTACATATACATTACCTTGCCTTATTTCATCATGATCATTTAATTTGCAATTTAATACTGCCAAAGAAAAGTTTTGTCTTTTTAAATGGTGAAAGAATTGCGTGTTAGTAGCAGACAGGTACAGTTATCACATTTAACATCAAGCCCTGCTCATCAACACTCTAAAAGTTCACCTCTGATCACTTGGCAACAAGTGTCTTGTAAATGCAAACATGGGAGTTGATGTCACTTTGTAATATTTAGTCATAAATGTCATCCAGCTTGTCCAAAACATGCTTATCTCATATTAGCAGTTTTAATCATCAAAGTGGAAACACAGCATTTTAAAATTCTCCTAGTATTCAAGATTATATCTGTAGATTTCTAGTAGGCAATGATGCCAGTTTAAGAAATGCTAGACTAAAGAATATTGGGCAAATACCTGATAACCAAGGAATAGTTCCCATTTTTCCTCCCACCAGGAAAGATTGGTGATATTTCTGAGGATAACTACCCACTTTTTTCTCTTCCTCAGCCTTGATCTTCTTTCTTGACAGTCAGTAAACCAATGCCTTCTTTGTTTTTACATGAAAGAACTCTTTGAAGGACTTAATAGAAGAGGAGTGGGCATAAAGCCTAAACAGGGCTCAGTTAAATGAATGGAATAACTTAAATATATTCATGTCATGCTGGCATTGCCCATGGACTCTCTCTTCCACTGCACCATGAACTCTTTGAGAAAGGGGCAGTGTCTTATACCCTATTTGATTCCCGGTATGTGATACAATGCCTAGCACGTAGTAGGTACTCAGAAATTGTTTGCTGAATGAATGAATGTTGACATGAATTTGGGCAAACTCTGGGAGATGGTGAAGGACAGGGAAGCCTGGTGCTGCCGTCCATGGGGTCGCAAAGAGTCGGACATGACTTGGCGACTGAACAACAACAGTAATATGATATATATCAGATAACATGTCTCAGTGCCTTGTTCCTGGAAGCGTATGACCCATCTCTTGTCATTGTGATAAATTAGCTGGCCCTGTAGAGAACTAGTCTTAGCCTGCCTCTGGTATGTTCTTAGTCACTCAGTCATGTCCAACTCTTTGCAACCCCTTGAACCATAGCCCGCCAGGCTCCTCTGTCCATGGGGTTCTCCAGGCAAGTATACTGGAGTGGATTACCATTTCCTTCTCCAGGGGATCTTCCCAACCCAGGGATCAAACCCAGGTCTCCCACATTGCAGTCAGATTCTTTCCTGTCTGAGCCTCCAGGGAAGCCACACCTCTGCATGTTCCGGCCTAAAGAATCCAGCCAGTTGTCTTCACTGCCTTATAGTTAATATCTGGAAAGTGATGAGAAGTTTCCCAGTTGGTGTATTTCCTGCATTGTCTGTCCCTTTCTTTCCCTCATCCTGTCATCCTTCTGACTCAGGAAGCTATGGTCTCTTCCTTATCCACAGAATATCATGTGATCCACACAGCCTCAGTCAAGAGCAGGCTCTCGTTTTCATCACTCAACCCGTTCCGTGTGGTTCCAGTTAGATGAGTGAAAGAGAGAGTCCAGCCTGTTTGTTTTCTGCTTTTATTGTTTGCCGAGTCCATTGTGGTGATAAGCTAGAGGTAGCTTTTGTTTCTTCAGGATCACAACATACTGTTAGTCACCCTTGTAACAGTACTTCTTTGGTCAAGTTCATTTTTTCCCAAGATAATTTTTTTCTGATTTAGCTTTCTTTAAACCAACTTTTATATCTCTTATCAAAAAACCACTTACCTGATAATGGGCCTTTGTTTCCATCATGTGCTTCAGACATAAGATTATAACACTTGAGGGACAATGTTCTGCTTGGTTTGAGACTTCAGACTGAAATAACCATAAGCAGAGAGGAGAGGCTGGCTTTTCTTTTCTGGTAGTTCCTTTATATGTATGCCTACCATTCATCTATATACCATTCATCTATATCTGTGTTTCCAGTGGCTAGCTGCTATATAGTATATATAATATGGCTGTAATGTAACATTATGTAAAATTATGTAAAACATAATATTTATACTGGCAATAAAAGGCAGAAAAGTTGAAAATATCAAAGATTTGGTGCTTCATGTGCTAACACATTATGTAAAATGGATCTAAGCAGAAGAAGCCTAGGACTAAATTCAGTTTTCTGTGATTATGGTTTCAGTGTGCCTGCCCTTTGATGCCCTCTCGCAACACCTACCGTCTTACTTGGGTTTCTCTTAGCTTGGACGTGGGGTGTCTCTTCACGGCTGCTCCAGCAGAGCGCAGCCGCTGCTCCTTACCTAGCCAGTCTGATCACACAGACCACAGCCTTGTCTAACTCAGTGAAACTAAGCCATGCCGTGTGGGGCCACCCAAGACAGTCGGGATATGGTGGAGAGGTCTGACAGAATGTGGTCCACTGGAGAAGGGAATGGCAAACCACTTCAGTATTCTTGCCTTGAGAACCCCATGAACAGTCAGAAAAGGCAAAATGATAGGTTACTGAAAGAGGAACTCCCCAGGACGGTAGGTGCCCAATATGCTGCTGAAGATCAGTGGAGAAATAACTCCAGAAAGAATGAAGGGATGGAGCCAAAGCAAAAGCAATACCCAGTTGTGGATGGGATTGGTGAAAAAAGCAAGGTCCGATGCTGTAAAGAGCAATATTGCATAGGAACCTGGAATGTTTGGTCCATGAATCAAGGCAAATTGGAAGTGGTCAAACAGGAGATGGCAAGAGTGAATGTCGACATTCTAGGAATCAGCAAACTAAAATGGACCAGAATGGGTGAATTTAACTCAGATGACCATTATATCTACTACTGTGGGCAGGAATCCCTTAGAAGAAATGGAGTAGCCATCACGGTCAACAAAAGAGTCCGAAATGCAATACTTGGATGCAATCTCAAAAATGGCAGAATGATCTCTGTTTGTTTCCAAGGCAAACCATTCAATATCACGGTAATCAAGTCTGTGCCCCAACCAGTAATGCTGAAGAAGCTGAAGTTGAATGGTTCTATGAAGACCTACAAGACCTTTTAGAACTAACACCCAAAAAAGACGTCCCTTTCTTCATAGGGGACTGGAATGCAAAAGTAGGAAGTCAAGAAACACCTGGAGTAACAGGTAAATTTGGCCTTGGAGTACGGAATGAAGCAGGGCAAAGGCTAATAGAGTTTTGCCAAGAGAACGCACTGGTCATAGCAAACACCCTCTTCTAACAACACAAGAGAAGTCTTTACACATGGACATCACCAGATGGTCTACACCGAAATCAGATTGATTATATTCTTTGCAGCCAAAGATGGAGAAGCTCTATACAGTCAGCAAAAACAAGACTGAGAGCTGACTGTGGCTCAGATCATGAACTCCTTATTGCCAAATTCAAACTTAAATTGAAGAAAGTAGGAAAAACCACTAGACCATTCAGGTATGACCTAAATCAAATCCCTTATGACTATATAGTGGAAGTGAGAAATAGATTTAAGGGACTAGATCTGATAGAGAGAAAGCCTGAGGAACTATGGACAGAGATTCGTGACATTGTACAGGAACAGGGATCAAGACCATCCCCATGGAAAAGAAATGCAAAGAGGCAAAATGATTGTCTGAGGAGGCGTTACAAATAGCTGTGAAAAGAAGAGAAGCAAAAAGCAAAGGAGGAAAGGAAAGATATACCCATTTGAATGCAGAGTTCCAAAGAATAGCAAGGAGAGATAAGAAAGCCTTCCTCAGCGATCAATGAAAAGGAATAGAGGAAAACAACAGAATGGGAAAGACTAGAGATCTCTTCAAGAAAATTAGAGATACCAAGGGAACATTTCATGCAAAGAAGGGTTCGATAAAGGACAGAAATGGTATGGATCTAATAGAAGCAGAAGATATTAAGAAGAGGTGGCAAGAATACACAGAAGGACTGCCCAAAAAAGATCTTCACGACCCAGATAATCACGATGGTGTGATCACTCACCTAGAGCCAGACATCCTGGAATGTGAAGTCAAGTGGGCCTTAGAAAGCATCACTACGAACAAAGCTAGTAGAGGTGATGGAATTCCAGTTAAGCTATTTCAAATCCTGAAAGATGATGTTGTGAAAGTGCTGCACTCAATATGCCAGCAAATTTGGAAAACTCAGCAGTGGCCACAGGACTGGAAAAGGTCAGTTTTCATTCCAATCCCAAAGAAAGGCAATGCCAAAGAATCCTCAAACTACCGCACAATTGTACTCATCTCACATGCTAGTAAAGTAATGCTCAAAATTCTCCAAGCCAGCCTTCAGCAATATGTGAACCATGAACTTCCAGATGTTCAAGCTGGATTTAGAAAAGGCAGAGGAACCAGAGATCAAATTGCCAACATCTGCTGGATCATTGAAAAAGCAAGAGAGTTCCAGAAAAACATCTATTTCTGCTTTATTGACTATGCCAAAGCCTTTGACTGTGTGGATCACAATAAACTGTGGAAAATTCTGAAAGAGATGAGAATACCAGACCACCTGACCTGCCTCTTGAGAATTCTGTATGCAGGTCAGGATGCAACAGTTAAAATTGGACATGGAACAACAGACTGGTACCAAATAGGAAAAGGAGTACATCAAGGCTGTATATTTTCACCTCCTATTTAACATATATGAAGAGTACATCACGCGAAATGCCAGGCTAGATGAAACACAAGCTGGAATCAAGATTGCTGGGAGAAATATCAATAACCTCAGATATGCAGATGACACCACCCTTATGGCAGAAAGTGAAAAAGTACTAAAAAGCCTCTTGATGAAAGTGAAAGAGGAGAGTGAAAAAGTTGGCTTAAAGCTCAACATTCAGAAAACTAAGATCCTGGCATCTGGTCCCATCACCTCATGGGAAATACATGGGGAAACAGTGGGAACAGTGACAGACTTTATTTTTCTGGGCTCCAAAATCACTGCAAATGGTGATTGCAGCCATGAAATTAAAAGACGCTTACTCCTTGGAAGGAAAGTTATGACCAACCTAGACAGCATATTAAAAAGCAGAGACATTACTTTGCCAACAAAAGTCCATCTAGTCAAGGCTATGGTTTTTCCAGTGGTCATGTATGGATGTGAGAGTTGGACTGTGAAGAAAGCTGAGTGCCAAAGAATTTATGCTTTTGAACTGTGGTGTTGGAGAAGACTCTTGAGAGTCCCTTGGACTGCAAGGAGATCCAACTAGTCCATCCTAAAGGAGATCAGTCCTGGGTGTTCATTGGAAGGACTGATGCTGAAGCTGAAACTCCAGTACTTTGGCCACCTGATGTGAAGAGCTGACTCATTGGAAAAGACCCTGATGCTGGGAGAGATTGGGGGCGGGAGGAGAAGGGGACGACAGAGGATGAGATGGCTGGATGGCATCACCAACTCGATGGACATGGGTTTGAGTAAACTCCGGGAGTTGGTGATGGGCAGGGAGTCCCTGTGTGCTGCGATTCATGGGGGCGCAAAGAGTCGGACACGACTGAGTGACTGAACTGGACTGAACTGAACTGACTGAAACTCAGTTTATCATTCCCAGTAAGCTATGTGGCTAAGAGCGCACATTAGGAATTTTTCATCTCAACAGTTGAACCTTGTCTTTCACCTCATTACTTTCAAGTCTACAGGTAAATTAGAATTTGAAATTTCAGATTATAAAAATTAATTATAACTTTATGAAACTACCAAATAGGAAAACAAGATAGTCTATAGAAAATAACTAAATCTAAACAAATACTTACATCAGATATTGATACTTTATTTCATAGTATACAGAAATCAGAATATATTGTCATTTAGCACTTAGAGTAAAATTGTGTATTTGTGTTGATTGTATGTTCCTATCAAAAGCAATGCTTTCAGTACCCTAGTTTATGTTCTTATTTTTTGTCTTCTTATCAAAATTGATATGGTGTGCTTTGAAATGGCATAATGTAAATGAGCGGAAACAACCAACAATATTTTATTGAATTTATATTCATATAAAGAATTGAGATTAACAAAACAGTGACTCTTCAAACAAGTGAATGCTGGTGTTATCACATATATCTATAATAAATAATGGTCCAAAATTGTGTTTGGTATGTGTACATATAGGTATATACATATTTGCACAAGTGTACATATAGTCACCAACTGTAGAACCTGAAGATGTTTTAGGTTTCAGTTATTTCAAAGAGCCACATGCTTTTATACTGAATATATAATTTACAGATAGTACCTACTTCCAAGTAGAAATGTGCTCATCATGCATAATGTAGAGGCATATCCTCAGGAAAATAAATGAATATCCTATTTGTAATAAGAAGGAATCAATCTGAATGGTCCAGACTGTTACTTATAGTCAAGCCCACAGCAAGGCTTTAACTCAAAGCAGAGACTGAATTTTATTGGGTGGACGGTGCTGCTACCTATAGTAGTATTTGAGTAGCAAAAGATGAGAGCAATAAAATATTTTTTTATCATTGTTAGAAATGGGTGATGTTGATGCTCATGAGGGTCCTCCTTGACGACAAGGACCACGTTTTACTTGGATGTGTATTCCTAGGGCACAGTAGCTACCACATAATAGGTACCAAAAAATGTGGTGACCATTCTTTTTTAAAAAAATGGTGCCTTAAGTACTGAATCATGTCGCCAACGTTTACTACACATGTTTGAGTTCTTTATTTGCTTGAATAGGGAGAAGATCCAATTTATCCGGACTGAAGGGACTCCAGGATTGGTGCGTCTTTCAAGTGATGCAGACCTTGTCATGCTGCTGAGGTATGTAATGCCTTCTCAAAGTGGGAAATCGCCTATCATCAGGCATTCTGGAGCACTTTAGAAAATAATGTGCTAGTATTGGCAGCCAGTAAGTGCTTTTCTTTTATTCTGAAAGACTCTTGTGGAATACTCATGATGAAGATGCAGAATACTGATTTAGTGATAAGTCATTTCAGATTTCATTTCTTATCACTGGAATCAGCTTGATTTTTGTTTTACCCTGCTGGCAGAGGATGCAGTATTGGGAAAGGGAAAGATACCAGTGAGTAGAATGTCCCATCACAGAATAAGGCAGAAGGTTATACCTCGCTTACCCATGAGAGTAAAAGAGAGGTTGTATTTGTATTTTCATCCAAAAGTTTTTTCTCAGAATGTGTTTTGTCCCATTTTGCTGATTTGAAGTTATTTATTTACTTTATGGCTTTGAGAATTTAAGTTTGGGAAATCAGAGAAGAAAGTTGAAATTTGGTCACTGGTACTCACTGCCAACTTGATAGACTTTCATAAAAACTGACTGATTATATTTTCTTTTTTAATAGTTAGATGGGCTTTGGTTTATGAACTTTAGGGTAGTTTAGAATGCAAACCGGCAAGTTTTTTTTGTTTTTTTTTTTTTTTGCAAACCGGCAAGTTTTTAAGACACTTTTTCAGTTTTGATTATTTTTCAAATGTAGGAGACCAAAGTAAAATAATATTTTGCTCTACCTAGTGGTTGGGACACCCACTATTATAATCTCCACAGAATTAAAGGGAAGTCATGCTGGGCCATTATCAAGCAATGTTTTATTTATTCCAAAGTGTTACTAGTCTCATTCATATTATTCATGAGAATCTTAACTCTAACCATTTATACTGCAGGCTTGATTGCTGCCGTGTTTGTAAAACTAAAGCCAAAAAGTAATTTTCTTTTACTCTGCCTTTGGAACATAACTCAAAGGGATATGACCATTTTTCATGGATATCTTCCTTCATTTTATCCTGAACATGACCTAATTGGTGGGTAGGGGTCACTTCTCAGGCTAGATGCTAACCCTCAACTGTGGTGTTTAGGCAGTTCTGAAAGCAGGATGTAGCATGCTAGATATTCATGAAGATTCTTGGTCAATTAATGTGGAATATGATGTTTTTACCATAGTTTGGTTGTTGATAAAATAGTAAGTTTTATTACAGAATTCTGGCTGAGATAGGACTCTTTTGATTCATTCTAGAAGTCTGTGGTTTTCTATTTAAAGAATTCTACTGTTGGAATTAGTAAAAACAAAAATGATTACAAAACAGAAATCACAATTATTGTGTACCTTCTCTTGGTTAAGTAACCTGTAATGATATAGTCCTAAATAGTTTGACTTACAATATAGTCTATAATGTTTGTATGTTAGTAAGCACTATAATTTGCATGAGTTTCTATGTGTTATGTGGTTGAATTTTAAAATACTTGAAAACTGATTTGTATATAGAAAAAGACTACATTTTTCACCTTTAGGAAAATAGACATGTTTTCTGAAGTTAATGAGCCTTTGGAGAAACATGAGAAATTTACTTACATATTAATAGCTTTATAATTATTACATACATGTGATAAATGATATTTAATTCTAGACTTTTACTTCATTTGGATTAGCAAATAAATAATTTTACACTGTATGTGCATGCTTAATAAATAATATTTAATGATTATTGAAACATTTTGGGATACTCTCATTTCTTTATTTTTTATTTTGCTTTAGAGTTTGAGTCATTCCCATCAGTAACTATAAACTCAGGCAGTGGATTTGTTCATTACATAGATGGAGTCTCTATATCTCTTTTTATACTTTGTCTATTTGTATGAATTATTTTTTAATAAAAATGTTTTTATTAACGTATAATTGATTTGTGTGCGTGCGTGCTGAGTTGCTTCAGTTGTGTCCTACTCTTTGTGACCCTATGGACTGTGGCCCTCCACACTCCTGTGTCCATGGGATTCTTTAGACAGGAATACTGGGGTGGGTTGCCATGCCCTTCTCCAGGGCATCTTTTCAACCCAGGGATCGAAACCCTGTCTCCTGCAACTCCTGCATTGCAGGCATATTCTTTACCACTGAGCCACTAAGGGAAGCCCATAATTGATTTTTACAAAACTATATTAGTTTTAGGTGTACAACGCAATGATTCAATGTTTTCATTTATTGTATTCCATTTAAAATTATTATAAAAATATTGGCCAAATTTTCTGTGCTGTACTTTATATCCTTGTATCTGATTTATTTTTTTTTACCTATACACATTGTCTGTTTCTTAAAAAGGAAAGGCAGGCCTGATACAAATGGACTTGAATATCAGCAAGCTGCAATATAGAGATGATACAGCTCCAGGAAATTATTCATTTCAAAATAAACCCATGGAAAGTTGTTTTCCAATATAGCTATTATAAACGTAAAACTTTTAAGATAACTTTTCTGTATTTGTTACTGGTTATTCTATTTTGGCACTAGTGGTAAAGAACCTGCCTGCCAGTGCAGGAGACATAAGGGGCATGGGCTTGATCCCTGCACCCGGAAGATCCCCGGGAGGAGGAAATGGCAACTCACTCCAGTTCTTGCCTGGAGAATCTCATGGACAGAGAAGCCTGGTGGGCTACAGTCCATGGGGTCATAAAAGAGTCAGACATGACTGAAGCAACTTAGCATGCATTCTATTTCATATATTCTGTTAAATTATAAAAAGTGTGCAGAGCTTACATAGGAAATGATTGATAAATTTGGCTACATTGGAATTGTTAATTTATGTAGTAAAAGACATTACACATAAAGACATAAAGAAAGGCAACAAACTAGAAGACTATGTTCGCCAGATATAAAACAAAGATATCATGAATACATAAAGCAGGCTTTTAAATCAATTTGAAAGAAAATAACCCAAAAGGAAAACACATAAAGGATATAAAAAGGCATTTCAAAAGAATCGAAGCATGACTAGCCAGTAAACTCATGGAAAGATGATAGTAATCATAAAATGCAATTTCAAATAATGAGACACTATTTCATGTTATTCAATTGAAAAAATAAAAAAGTCTGATAATACCAGGTGAGAAATGAGAACTCCATATTGTCTGTATTTGGTGGTATTGCAGTTCTACCATCTCTTCAAAGAACAATTTGACAGTATCTTGTACGGATAGAAAACCTACACTAATGACTGAGCGAACTCTGCTTTTAGAACTAAGAAACTCTATTATGTGTATACAAGATAATACATACAATATAATCCTTGCACCATTATTGATTAAAGCACACAGTTGGGGGAAAAGTCAGCATTTGTCAAGAAAGTTATGGATAAGTAAACGGATACATTCATAGACAGGGCTTCCCGGGTGGCACAGCGGTAAAGAATCCGCCTGCTATGCAGGAGCCACACGAAATGGGGGTTTGATCCCAGAGTCAGGAAGATCCCCTGGAGGAGGACACAGCAACCCACTCCAGTATTCTTGCCTGAAGAACCCCATGGACGGAGAAGCTTGGTGGGCTACTGTCCATAGCATCGCAAAGAGTCGAATATGACAGAAGGGCCTGAGTATACATGCACAAACATTCATAGAATGGACTGTATATTACATGGCAGGTGAAAGTAGTAAAGTAAGTCCCTTATATAGAAACACAGATGGATATCAGAAATATATTGTTGAGTAAAAAAGTTTAAGAATGTAATAAGCTTATAAATCATTTATATGATTTCTAGCAACACATAAGGCAAAGCTATATGTTGTTCCTGTATATATATGTTGAAAAGTTAAAATTGTGGAAGGATATGTTAAAATCATCATCAGTTCAGTTCAGTCACTCGGTTGTGTCCGACTCCTTGTGACCCCATGAACCACAGCACGCCAGGCCTCCCTGTCCATCACCAACTCCCGGAATCCACCCAAACCTATGTCCAACGAGTCAGTGATGCCATTCAACCATCTAATCCTCTGTCGTCCCCTTCTCCTCCTGCCCTCAATCTTTCCCAGCATCAGGGTCTTTTCCAATGAGTCGGCTCTTTGCATCAAGTGGCCAAAGTATTGGAGTTTCAGCTTCAGCATTAGTCCTTCCAATGAACACCCAGGACTGATCTCCTTTAGGATGGACTGGTTGGATCCCCTTGCAGTCCAAGGGACTCTCAAGAGTCTTCTCCAACACCACAGTTCAAGAGCTTCAATTCTTCGGCACTGAGCTTTCTTTATAGTCCAATTCTCACATCCATCCCTGAAACCACGATAGAGGGGCTCAAAAGGGACTTCCTATACAATATGCACATACACAGATGCATAGATACAGCTATATATAGGTATATTCACCTCTGTAAGTGTGTATGTATGTTTGAAGCAAAAGATAATAGTGTAAGTATGTATTAATCCTGGATGATATGTATTGAGTTTTTTTATATTGTTCTCTGTCTCTGTGTTAAATTTTTCAAGTAGAACATTTTCTCTCTTGATAGGAAAGTTTTCCACATATTGGTTGTATTTAAAGGAAATGATAGGTGTCATGGAGCAAAGGGACACAGATATAGATGTTCAAGGAGAGGGTGCTAATTGCTACTCTTAATTTTGCTGTGAGTTTCTAAATCTTTGTGGTATCAACTGTTTTATGTGGCATTTTTCCTTAGCAGTCAACTTAAAATTCACAATATTCTAATGGTTACTGATTTATTGAGAAAGAGAATTGATTGTTTTGGGGCCTAATTTGGTATTACAAATACAGTTACTTATTGCTTCTGTTTCTAAATCTTTTGACTTTTATAGTTTAAAAGTGGATAGATGGCTTAACAATATGGTATCTAAAAATGCTTTCATTCTAGTGGTTTATAGTGGTTTAGCAGACGTGTGCAGATGAATGAAGACCAGAAAAGCGCTATCAAGTTGTTATTGTATTGCTATTAATATAGCCCAGAGTTTCAGCCTTGAAAGTACTGACACTTCGGGCTGGATATGTCTTTGTTGCAGGGCACTCTTCTGTGCATTGTAAGATGTTTATCAGCATTCTGACCCCACTCATTAGATGCCAAGAGCACTGCCTTCTCAGTTACCACAACCAAAAATGTCCTCAGACATCGTGCAGTGTTCTCAGAGAGTGCACGGAAGGGCAGAATCGCCTCAGTTGAAAGCCATTTCTATAATCCTTAGGAGTTCTTTCCTTAAATCTCTGAAGACTAAACTGCTGCCGCCTTTCCCCAGTGTTTTCTGAAAACAAATTGAACAGATTTCTAGATTTGACTAACTTTAAAGAAAAGCCACTTCTACCTCTTAGTTAAAAAGCACAAGTACTCTTACTTAGGTTGTTGATTCTATTTTGTCAAGTGTTTGTATATTTGACAATCAACAGTACATTTCTTTATTATAGCAATTAATTAAAAGTCAGGATTTTAAGATCTCAGATCCCTGATTACTATCTTTTAGGAGAGTATTAGAAATAAAAGTTGCACTATGGAGCAGAAAGAAGACACTAGATTGAATAAGATCAAAGTCCTCACATTTGAAAAATATTATAAAGTCAGAGTAAATAAAGCTAATTATTTAGCAGTTGTAATTATTTACAAGGTGTTTTGTTATACTTTGCTTTTAATTCTCCAATGAAATCCTGAGTTCTTTGAAGGCCAAGATCCTGTTCTATTTGCTTGGAATGAAGATATAGAACACACTTTGTGTATTTATTATGGGTCCTCAATAAATATTGTCTCTTGTGTTTGAATCTTATTCTCAAATGTAAAAATCAAAAATCCAGTCTATTTTCAAATGAACACGCAAACTCAAACTCACTTATTTAAGTGACACAGTAGAAATTATGTTGTCCAAAGTTGGTGGGAAAACGGGTAAATAACCGCAGGTTTCACAAAAGCTGCAAACAGCCAGCATTTTGTCCCAAGGATTACCCACAGGAGAAAGGGGACAGATGCTTTCTTTGGGATGTGAACTGGACCTCAGATGGAGTGAGCCAAAGGGAAAGATCAACTTACTCATTGTGGAAACAAAGCGTTTACCCATATCTTTGGCTAACGTGTGCATCTTGCTTCTCTTCTTTCCCCAGTTTATTTGAAGAAGAGATAATGTCATATGTGCCTCCACATGCCTTACTCCACCCCAGCTACTGTCAGTCCCCACGTGGCTCCCCTGTGTCCTCGCCCCAGAACTCTCCAGGTGAGTCCCCCTGCTGCATGCAGGGGATGTTCTGTCCTCGTAAAGGACAGTAAGGGAACACTCTGGGTACGTCTGTAGTGTTAGCACAGGTTTCTGTGGCACTTCCTGTCTCTTAAAATGGCTTGTTTCCATGGGGATTCATTTTGACAGGAAGATAATGACATTACAAAATAGGAGGATGAATATTAACAGTATGAAACACACTGATAGAGAATTTATTTTCATGATGTCATGTGGTGTCTGCTAATTCTTAGAAAGTATTGGAGCACAAAATGCTATGTTAGCTTTTTGGATTTAAAAAATTCGAGTTAGGAGATTGATTCAGTGAATAATGAAAAGAAATCTCCAGTTTCAAGAAATAATACAGAATTCAAATTAGCCAGTTTAATGGTCTTAGATAATTTTTTCCCTTCAGTAGGCACTAATTGCGTTAGATAAGAAGACCAGATATTCATGGACAGGTAAAACATGTTGATAAATGAAATAAACTAAAAATTTTAAGTTTAAGTTCTTTTTGAAAGAGGTATGATGTGAACAGAAGAATGAATGAATGAACAAATAAAAAGTAGATAATGCAGCTTAGTAAATGAGTATTTTTTTAAGGAAAGTAGTCATGATGTTGACAAAACATCAGCTATATTTATCCTTATTATAAGCTATATGTTGTTCACACCAATAGCATCTATCAGAATTTAAAACTATTTTAAATTTATTTAAAAATTATTTATTTTAAAATAAATAATAAATAATATTTGTTAAATAATTAAATGTTAAATAATATTTATTTAAAATAAGTAATAAAAAGGCTATTTATTTAGAAATCCAAACTCTTTATGTGTCACTAAAAGTTGCTTTGTGTTCTCTGACATATAACTTTTGTTTTTATATGTTGGTATCATAATGAAGCTACAGACTTACTGAATACTGCAAACAGGAAAAGGTCTATTAATTTGTTCATTTAACAGAGATTTATTGAGCTATGATCCAAGCACTGAAATAGACCCTGGTACTACAAAGATGAATAGTACAGTCTCTGCCTTTGAAAATTCATGGTGGGGCAGTGAGTCAGCAAGTGCCTGAAAGCTCTGTGGTTAGTCCTGTAATGAGATGTATTGGGAACACAGTTGTGGGAATGATTCTTCCTTCAAGGTGTGGGGGTGGGGAGTTTAGGGAAAGGTGAATACAACAGGTGTGAAGGGAAGCCTTGAAGAATGATGACTAGGATTTTACCAGATGGTCCAAAGGAACGAGGACATTGTAAGTAAAGAAGTAGCATGAGCTAAACCACAGAAGCATAAAGCAGTTTAGGACAAGTTAATACATACAAGTGAAGGCAAGTTCTCAGGTTGGAAAAATAGGCCAGAGTTGGTTGGTTACTGAAGCCTCACTGTGTACTCCATGTGGAACCACTGAAAATTTACAAACAGAAGCGTAGAACTTGCTTTACAAAGTTCGGTTTGGTGGCCAGGTGCAGACTGTGTTGGAATATGAGGGACTAGTTAGAGAAACCGTCTGGGAGGCTGCTGCATTAACTCAGGTGACATGATAAAGGGGTGGACTGTAGGGCTTCCCAGGTGGCGCTAGGTTCTTTACCAGAACCTGCCCGTGAATGCAGATGTAAGAGAAGTGGGCTTGATGCCTAGGTCAGGAAGACCCCCTGGAGGAGGGCATGGCAACCCACTCCAGTATTCTTTCCTGGAGAATCCCATGGACGGAGGAGCCTGGTGGACTACAGTCCATAGGATCGCAAAGAGTTGGACACAACTGAAGCGACTTAGCATGCAATGGTGATGGAGAAAGGGAAGTTAATTCAAAGACTGTTTATCATAGCCAGGACATGGAAGCAACCTAGTTGCCCATCAGCAGACGAATGGATAAGGAAGCTGTGGTACATATACACAATGGAATATTACTCAGCCATTAAAAAGAATTCATTTGAATCAGTTCCAATGAGATGGATGAAACTGGAGCCCATTATACAGAGTGAAGTAAGCCAGAAAGATAAAGACCAATACAGTATACTAACACATATATATGGAATTTAGAAAGATGGTAATGATAACCCTATATGCAAGACAGAAAAAGAGACACAGATGTATAGAACAGACTTTTGGACTCTGTGGGAGAAGGTGAGGGTGGGATGCTCAGAGAGAACAGCACTGAAACATGTATATTATCTAGGGTGAAACAGATCACCAGCCCAGGTTGGGTGCATGAGACAAGTGCTCGGGCCTGGTGCACTGGGAAGACCCAGAGGGATCGGGTAGAGAGGGAGGTGGGAGGGGGGTTCAGGATGGGGAACACATGTAAATCCATGGCTGATTCATGTCAATGTACGGCAAAAACCACTACAATATTGTAAAGTAATTAGCCTCCAACTAATAAAAATAAATGGGAAAAAAAAAGACAAAGACTATGTTGGATCTACGTAGATTTTAGGACTTTGAGTCTAGACGGGGATGAGTGAAGGCAGATTCTGAGGTCCTCACCACATGGACTGCCTGGCAGATGGTAATGCCATTTACCAAGAAAGGGAAAATGTTAGACCGAAGGGGGAAGGGGGTTAAAGGAGACTGATTTGGGACATGTTTTATTGAAGAATCTTTGGACCATCCAACTGGAGATACCCAAAGACAGCTGGAAAAACAGTCTTGGCACTCAGGAGAGGTTAGCAGTTAGGAACACAGGTTTGCTGGTGGCAGCTGAAGCCCACAGCGTAGATTAGAGGAGCTCGGGAGGACAGGTCAGTGGAAAACAGGAGAAAATAAAGGATGGTGACCTAAGCAGCTCCAACATTCACTAAGGGGTTGAGGATGCAAGTGAGTCAGTGGATTTCGGAAGAGAATTGAGAATGTCTTTTCGGAAAAGCCAGGTTTCAAGGAGGAAGGACTGGCTCACAGGGCCAGGTGCCCGAAGGAGTCAAGAAGGATGAGGCCTGAGAAGTGTCTATTAGATTTGAAGACCATGAAGTTTTATATGACATTTCCCAGAGCAGTTTCCATGAATTAATAGGTCATAAACTGGAATGTTACCAGTTACATGATGATAGGAGATGTAAAGTAGAAAAAGGGTGTAAAAAATACTCTTTTCATGAAACATGGAAGTGAAAATAAGCCAAAATAAGGCAATACTTAGAAGGAGAAGAATTAAGGAAGGATTTTAGGATGTGGAAGTGGAGTGTTTATGTATGTGTTAAGGTCAGATAGTGTGGGTGGGAGGAAAGTGGTTTGTTGAATGGGGTGAAGAAGCAGCATTCAGCAAGCACAGGCCTGCGGGAGACAAAAGCACAGGCCAACTTTCGAACAAAGTAGGGACCCTGTTTTGATGATACAGGATGGAAAAACAAGTATATGACTCTAGGGGAAAGTTAAAGGAATAGGAGAAAGATTAATGGAATTTACTACCGGCCTTGGTCATTTACCAACTGTGTGTAACTTTGGGCAATTTACTGTCTTTCCTGAATTTGAATTTTTTTCTTTAATATGGAAATAATAACAATCACCTCCCATAGTTATCTGGAGAAGAACACCTTGCCTGGTACCTAGAACATGACAAGCATCCAATAAATGTTAGTTTATCCCTTTTTCTTTCTTTCTGGAAATTGAGAAGTATAATTTGTCAATATTTGAACCACTAATAACTGGTCTGTATGAATCTACTTATTCCTGATTTACTGAACTAGCTGCCTGGAGTTGTAATCATTCTGACTGGCCTTAATCTTAGCTAGAACCTGTGGGGGTGTTTAAATGGGTTGTCCCTTCACTTCATGCTTTATGGTTAAATAAATGAAGCTCTTTGGAGTATTGCTCATTCCAGTCAAAGCTCTCCTTTCCAGACCTTTACTGTGGCCCCATCCTCCCAGAGAAAAAGGTAGATCCCTAGATTCTATCCCTTCTGGGCCCTACAAAGGCATATTCTCTCAATGACGAGTTTGACACTCTTGAGACTCTATGAACATTCTAAATGGTGACTGAGTTTCTGTTTTCATGAGGCATCACAAATGTACATGAGTAATTCTTGGTGGCAATAAATGCATTCTGGAAACAGATTGAAAGTTCTACGATTTCCAAAGATATCTAAATTGTGTGCAGTGTTTGTGGTGGTTTTAATTTTCAGGAAGGATCATCTCCGTATTTTTGGCCTACTGTCTTTCAGTGGGCTTTATTTGATCTTGAAATTGGGATGTACTGCCTGATATCAATGGAAGTAACTATAACTAATTCCACATGATACAAAGGCAGGACTAGCCTCATTTATCCTGTGGAAGAATCTGTTTCTTTGAGTAAAATAGCCTCTTCTTCTACCAATACTCCTGAAGTTCTTATGAAAACATTTCAAATGGATTTTTGAAAGTTGTCTTATACTCTTTCTTATGACTAGAATTTCATCCCTTTTAGTGGTGTGAGAAATAATATTGTGAAAATTATGACAATCGTAAATTTTAATGATCTTCTTTCAGAACGCCTAGGAACCTGCTAAACTTTCCACTCTTTTCCTCATTCCAAGCACATTTACATGTCTTTTCAAGTGCAGGAGAGAGAAGGGCTTTGGAAACTTTGACTCACTGCTTTTTGCAGCTGCTATAGTGCTCACCTAAAGTTGTCAAAATCTTGGAATGTGAAGGTTTGTTTTTCTAGGTCCATTATAGTGCCAGTCCTGACCTTAGTTATGCCAGAAGGAAAAGACCTTTCCAATTACCATATGGTTTATTATGCCAAATATAGGACCCAGAAGTTTATTTCAGGACTTTTTGTAGCTGCACATTTCTAGGAATTTAAATGCAAGAACACCTAATTTATCTGATATTGTTGGAGATGAGCTCACTTATGTGAATTTTCCACGTGACCAAAGCTATACTGTTGAACATCAGAGAATTTCTTTAACCTTCCGTTTGCTGAGACTTTTATCAGTACATTATATCTCTCCCTGCTTCCCTGTCTTCAGTGCCTTGAGGATATTTCATATTTGAGGGTATCTTCAGACAGAGCTGTTATTGCTTGACTAGAACTGGAGCCTCTGGAAGCCAGTAGAGCGCCAGGTCATACTCAAGGGAAGTAACCAGACCAGAGAGCCCTGAAGAGCCGTGTGGGTCTTCGCTGAAGGCTGTCTCGTGGGCAGTTATTTCTCCCAACACACAGTGCAACTCCTTAAGGCCCCTCTTTCCCCCTTTCCCTCCAAAGTCATCATCCCATCTTTTGCTTGTCTTGTCAGCTCTTGTCAGGAATGTTCATCCTTCTCTTCCCGTCTGCCCCCCTGCTCCCTCCCTTTCTGCATCTCTCTCCCCCTTCTCCCTCCTTCCCGCTTGTCTCCCTCCCACCTCCCCTCCTCTCCCTTACAGTCTCTGAAGTAGCTTTATACTTGTTTTTAGGATGGTAGTTTCATCCTTGCTTTTGTTTCAGTATCCTAGCTTGCCACTTGTTTCAGCTGTGTATCTGTGGGGCTCTTTGCTCAGCCCCACAGAGGTGATCTAGGAACCAAACAATACAAATGAAGGAAGCTCTTCATTCGTGGGTGGGGATGGGGGTATGATTCCAAAGACTGAAGGAGAACCACAGACTACTGTCTCTATTACAATATGCAGGTGTTTTTATTTCTGTGTTTCTGTTACTCTTCCTTGTTCCCCGCTCTTGGTGTTCTCAGAGGATGCCAGTCCGTGGCATGCCCTCCAGCCTTCCTCTTTTAATAAACTGCTTTTAATTTGCCAACATTTGAAAAATCAGATATCAGATTGTTTTTTTTTTTTTAAACAAATGGTATGTAAGTAGAATCATCAACAAGGTCACAATAGTGACGTGAGGGCCTTTCATTACTCTTAGAGAATAAAGCAAAATTTGCTGGGACTTCCTTGCTTGTGCTCTGTACCAGCTACTTTTATGAGTTTTTTCTTAATTCCATTGTTGATCTATGTTCCAGAAGATAGAGTTTTCCAGAAATTATTTTAGTGCTTGATACTTTATTCTCATTCACTAACAGGGAATTATAAAAAAGAAAGTCATAGCGTTTATTGTCTTTAGGAAGTGAACAGAAAAGAAATGCTCTTCTCAGGCATCCCAGTTCAGAGGGCTGGAACCATGCTGAACTGGGCTGAGCTTCACCCTTCCACCACAGACCAAGAGCCAGTCATCAGAGCATTTTGGGTTCTGGGTGTCACACCCAGCATCAAAGAAGACGCAGACTTCTTAGCAGTTTGATGCCAAGGTTTTTCTTAGTATCACCTAGAAAAGAAATCCTCTGTCTGGTAGAATTCTTTAAGTTTGGATAGGACTGTGCAGTTTTGTAAGAGTCTATGGAACTAATGTTAACAGCATTATATGGGAGTGCTTTAGAACTGCTTAGCAATGTTTTTTTTTTTTTAAAGTCTTATATCTGTTACCGAAATTTTTCCTGCAAATAATTAACGTAATACTGACTCTTCATAAAATCAGCCTTTTATTTGATCACTTCTTGTATGCAGTGTTGACCTTTTGTATCTGACTTCCTTTTTTAAGACCATGAAGACTATGACATGACTCTCTCTCTAAGTGAATCATATCCTAGAACTTCACTTGCAGTTATGATTCTTATTCAGTTCTGTGAGCTCACTCTCCAAGATACTTTTTTTTAAATTTCCAAAGTGGAAGTAATATTGTTTCTGCCCTGGATTTTCTTGGCAGTTGCACCTGACTTGCATTAAGACTTTGACAAGGGCCAGCAGCGTAATTTACTGTAATTTTTAAACCATGATGTAATGTGTAAATGATTTTTTCATAATAGAACTATTAGCAAAAGAATGTTTGCGTTTAACAGTTTCTGTCTCCAGAGTCTCCGTAATTGAATTCCTTTACCTAGAGCTGAAATGGAGTTAGAGCTAATTTTTATTAAGTGTCTGTGTTGATATTGATGGAATGCATTATGGCATTTCTCATGTCCTCTTAAGCATCTCAAATTATATGGCAGTGGAATATGTGCTATTTTTAAAAAGTAATCAGCTCTTAAAGAATTGTGTTTCTTTTGTGTCTGGAAAGATTTTCAGTCTTTTGTTCCTCTTCCTCCTCTTCCCTATCAATGTCCGTGCTCTTGAGAGCTGATTCATCACGGCTGCTTTCTGAGCTGTCTGGGCTTACTTGTCTGCAGTTGCTCAGACTGCAGCCTCACAGCTTTATTCTGCCACTTCGACTGCCCTTGTGCTTCGGGCCTCTGCCCTGAGCCGTCCAAGAGAGGAGCCTAGAGTTCATGCAGACCGTATTCCTTCATGTTGCAGAGGATGTCTTACGAATACACGGGAAGTACCCCCACTTTGTCCCTGGATGGTGCCCAGGGGGTTCATTGGTTAGTTTGGACCTTCTTGTGGGAGATAATGGTTCTCAGCCTTGGCTGCATGTTGGAATCATCTGGAGACCTGCATGACACACGTATGTCTATGTCTCATCCCCACCGACTCTCACGTAGTATGTCCTGGCTGTGGCCTGAACATTGGGTTTTTTAAAAGCATCCTCAGTGATTCTGATATACGTTCAAGATTGAGAACTACTGCCTAGGAGGAGCCTTCTGTATCCCAGACCTTTAAGGTCAAGTTTATTTGTTTCCTTTATGGCATAGCTTTTTGGGTAAGATTCATAATTATGCCAATAGAACTCTGCACATATTACTAACCAATAGATGATTTCATTAAATTCCATTCCCCAAATCCCACTGCATTTCCCGATGTGTTTAGTATTCACCGCTATGCAGATAATCGCAATAACAACATTTACACGGGGCTGCTGGTGCAGGAGGCACTGCATGAAGTGTTATCCACACATACACTGACTTATTTAATCCCCAAGTGTGGCCTGGATCTCACACTGAAACTCCAGTACCATATTTTCAAGCGCTGATAGGGTATATCCACCTGAACAGTGGTCGTCTCCAGCTTAGTATGGATAAAGCCTCACATGTCCCCCGTCCTCCCGCGTCAGTCAGAACTGGCTCAGATCCTAAATCTACCATTCACTGGCATATGCCTTCAGCTTCCTTAGTTACAAAGTGTTGGTGACGGTAGTAATAACAACGCCTGCTTCTTAGACTTGTGAGGATTTCCCAAGATCCGCTTTGTGAAGTGAATGGTCTCTATTGAAGAGCAGACACAACAAATGACAACTCTTGTTACTGTTTGAAAGGTTTTATATTACCATGTGAGCTTCTTTTTTTTTTTTTTTCAATTATTTTTATTAGTTGGAGGCTAATTACTTCGCAACATTGCAGTGGGTTTTGTCATACATTGACATGAATCAGCCATGGAGTTACATGTATTCCCCATCCCGATCCCCCCTCCCACCTCCTCCCCCCACCCATGTGAGCTTCTTATTTCTCTTCCTCACTTACCTATGGTTACCAGTTCTTATTTCACATTGTGAAAGCCCCTCTGAGTCACCAGTCCAGGCTGGTTCTCATCCCCTCAGGCCTGTTTCCGCAGCTACTCCTGAGTCTTTCCGCCTTCCTGTCCTCAATCCACTCAGCACACTTTGAAAATCATTTCTGAAGGAAATGATTCTGAAGGAATGATTTCCTTCATTTCTGAAGGAAAGCATCACTTGTTTGTTATTTCCTTGCTATAAAGGGTTCCCCCTGCTTGCTGCATCATGCTCACACTTCTGGGCTAGGTTTTTAGAAAGTCTTCTCATAATTTGCTATCAGACTTCTGACCTATTTAATATTCTACTTTCCAGCATTCCCCATCTGCTATAGGTTAGTGGGGTCTCCACAGTGTCTTCTGAACCTGCAGGCAATGCTTATTCCAGCTCCTGCTACCCTGCCTCAGTATAGACTATGGGTTCTCCCATGTTTATAAAGCCTGCTTCCAATAGCATTTTGATCTCTGCTTATCCTCATTTACTATTACTTTTCTGTAACACTGGTCTCAAATGCATTGTCATTGAGAGGCTGTGGCACAGTGGGGAGCACAGACTTCCCCTGAAGGGGAAACTGTCCTCCTAGGGAAATGCAAGCCAGTTGTTACAAAAGTCCCTAGATAATTTTCAGGACAAATCAGATTTTTTTTTTTTTTTTACTTGAAATCTAAATTTTAAATGTTGACAGTTAATTTAAAAACATCACATGGCAAACAAAATAGATCGATAGGGCCAAGTACAGCTCGGCCATGCCCGAACTATAGTTTTATTTTTTATTTTTATTTATTAATATTTTAAAAAATAAATAGCTTTATTTTTTATTTTTAGTTTTATGGGGCCAGGCTATAGTTTTATTCCTTCTGCTTTATAGGAGTTTTGTATACCGTCTAGTTTAGGACTTAGCCATTCTCTAGTTGTTTGATGCATACTATTTCTGTCTTCCCAACCAAGACACCCACTCCAGCAAGCTGACCTTGTTCATTCTGAGGATCTGGTGCTGAACAGTCTTAGGAAAAAATAATCATCACTTAGTTGGTTCATGCCTGAGGGTACCTGGAAGGAGCTTGCATGGTGTGTGATGTAAGGAACATCACCGGTTGTGTTTCCCTGTGTCTCCTATTGTGTTGTGAAGTTTAGTGGAAGCCTCCCATGTTTTTGTCATGGTGGCTGATTCCCACGTCCATCATCAGTTTTGTATCCCAGCTTGTCAGTTAGTCAGTGTGACACAGAACCAGGTTTTTCTATGGAAAGGGGGAACAAACTATGTTGCTTTTATATGTTATTAATTATGCTCGCTGTGGAAGGACATGTAAAACATCTTTATAGATAATCTGTAGGTCATCACAGTACTTGGCACATATTAAGAACACAACAAATCGTGGTATTATTTACACAACCAGGAGACGTGGGCTTTCTGCAGTTATGGCTGAATTTTGTTTCAGATCAGTATCTTTCCACCCTGTAGTATGAAATGTATGAAATTATGTGTCTACAGTATTTCTTAGTTGCATTACAGTACATATCAAAAATACGTTTTTGAAGGTTTTTTGTCAAGTATGGGAACTCACTGCCCTGGCTTTCTGTACCACGTACTTTCACACTGTGACTTCCTGTCTAACTGCCGTGATACCATCTCACCATCAGACATCAGTAACGCTGTTTGACTCATATTAGTTTGGGCTGAAAAGAGGAACATACTGACTAACACTTAGGCACCATTAATTCTTCAAACAGAATTGCTATTCTCAACCAAAAGGCCACAGGGAAGACATCTAAGACATCTTAAGATCCTGGTTAAGCCCTGTGATGTCCTTTGACTTGGAGAGGTGAAAGTCAAGGACTCGAAAGTGTAGCCTCCTTTTACTTGTTAACTGTGGTCTCAGCCCCATGGTGGTATTTTTTTCATGGTGATGTGATGAACATCAAATCCACACCCTTGTCTCTTTGTGGTTTGCTGTAGGTACTCAGCGTGCCAATGCCCGCGCTCCAGCCCCTTACAAGCGAGACTTTGAAGCCAAACTAAGGAACTTTTACAGGAAGTTAGAGACTAAAGGATATGGACAAGGCCCAGGGAAATTAAAGTAAGTCAAAATGATACAAACCCCAGGATTGGTAGATGGTAATAGGATGCGATGCTTTGGGAATTGTAGGAAATAGATTGTGGTTTGGGATGACCAGAATTTGTTTAGTTGACATAATTATTTTGGTGTGTGTAAATCAACAGTATCACCTAAAACATAGTTGCTGAACTAAGCACAATTAAGGTTTTAAAGCAGACAGGAAAGTGACAATCATGTTTCATGTGAAAATATAAGCAAAATGAAAAGCTGATTTATTTTGTTCTCTTGAAAAGTACCTCTTTGTTGACTGCTCACATATTCACTGGATATAAGGCTGTCACGGAGTCTGGTGTTGCCTGGCTGATTGGAGTATAGGACCACCACTGCGTAGCTCTGTTTCCTTCCGTGAAATCAGCTTCACTTGTCCAACAGAATATGGCATGAAAGTTGTTTCTGCCTGTCTTTATCTACCTCCCTTTAAATGGGGAAATTGAAAGATCATCAGGTTGTTTGGCCCAGAATTACGTGAATTTCCCACTTACCCATACTCCCTTCAGGCCCACCCCACCCCATCTCATGTCTCCACTAAAGATCACTATGCCACTTGAGAGGACAGAGGAGGGCGTCTGACTGCAGCCCCACCATGACCTGGGTGTGCCAGGAAAAATGCCCAGCCCAGCAGCTGCACAGCTCACCGCCCCCGTGCAGGGCTTGTTCCCCTGAACTTGCCGGTTCCCCTTTTATCACCTTCAAAAACATCAACCTGCTCCAAACACTGCACATCTCTAGCTTCACTTATGAAAATCTTGCTGATCAAACTTTCATGCCTTTGGCTTCCCTGTCATCTCCCTTTCCGTTACTATTTGCATTAAGGGCAAATTGACACCTGTTTAAAGATGCCTTAAATTGCCATTGTCATAAGTGGATTAATCAACTGCAAGTATCATTCATTTTTATCTGTCACCTAGAGAGTTTCAAGGTTCACCTAATTTTAAAGTTAGAGAAATTTATGTAAACTCCTCTTCTTTAAAGGACACTAAGAATTCATCTTTCTTGTTCTCACTGTCATCTTTCTAGCTACTTAAGAATTGAATTCCTGGTCTAGGTGCATTCATTACATAGAATGCTTAAAACATTACCTCCTAGGTTTAATCTTCCTTTTATAAACAAAAGTTTTATGAGTGTGTGTCTTGTTTCTAATGATTTTCCTCCCGGGATAAATGAATTTGACCATCAGAAAGAACTTTTGCATTGTTTTTACAGGTCTTAGGTGGGGTGCTCTATTTACCAATGATTCTCTGATGTAACTTTTGTTCATGCTATTAAGAGTTACAGACAGACGTGTGCTTTATTGCAGACAGCGATGATAATAAGTCATGCTACTTTTCACCTAGCTGTGGTAAATGGAAATTAAATGGCAAGTGCTCGGAAAGGTAAGGATTAGGAAATCATCTGTATTTTTTCAAATTGTCTCTTTACGGACAGGTTAATTATCAGAAGAGATCACTTGCTCGAAGATGCTTTTAATCAAATTATGGGGTACTCCAGAAAAGACCTCCAGAGAAATAAGCTGTACGTCACATTCGTCGGGGAGGAAGGGTGAGTAGCAGAGAGAAGTGGCCTTTGAAGCACGGCTGCGGCTGCCGGCGGATGTTTCCCCACCACGTCCCCTGTGGTTGCCTAAAACAGGAAATCCTTCTGGCAGGAAATGCTGTTCTCATACACTTAAACCGTTCAGCTATTTTTTTTTTTAAAGCTTCCCCTGGTTTTTAAATCATTTGACATAAAGATTCTTTGGTAAAAGCTCATAACTATAGATCATTTTTGAGAGCAGACTCTTAGTTTCATTTCTTCCCTCTTTAACTCTTTCTCTGAAAAGGAAAATGTGTTTTTTAAAAAATTGAAGTATAGTTGATTTGTAGTGTTGTATTAGTCTCTGCTGTAGAGCAGAGTGATTCAGTTTTATGTATGTACATTCTTTTTAAAATTGTTTTCCATTATGGTTTATCCCAGGATATTGAATATAGTGCCCTGTGCCACACAGTAGGAGCTTGTTGTTTATCTGTATATAATGGTTTGCATCTGTTAATCCCAAAGTCCCCGCTCCATCCCTCCCCCAGCCCCTCCCCTTTGGAAACCACAAGTGTGTTTTCTATGTCTGTGAGTCTGTTTCTGTTTTGTAGATAAGTTCACTTGTGTCATCTTTTAGATTCCACATATAAGTGATATCGTATGGTATTTGTTTTTCTCTTTCTGACTTACTTCACTTAGTATGATAATCTCTAGGTCTGTCCATGTTGCTGCAAATGGCATAATTTCTTTTTATGGCTAAGTATTATTCCATTGTATATATGTACCACGTCTTCTTATCCATTCATCTGTTGATGGACGTTTGTTGTCTTGGCTATTGTGAATAGCGCTGCTGTGAACACAGGGAGCGTGTATCTTTTCAAATTAGAGTTCTGTCTGATTATATGCCCAGAAGTGGGATTGCTGGATCATATGGCAACTCTATTTTTGCTTCTTTTGAGGAACCCTCATATTATTTTCCATGGTGGCTTCACCATTTTACATTCCCAACAACAGTATAAGAAGGTTCAAGACATGGACTTTGAGAGAAAAAAACAAGGAATTGCATTTTAACATCTATGATCTTGTTATGTGCACAGGGATATGAAGTAAATCATACTTCACCTGTCAAAAAAGTTCTGTTTTAGAATCACGAGTTAGAAACCAGTGTTTGCTAGAGGGGAGGGGATGTGAGCAAGGGGCAATGGGTGAAATGGACAAAAGGTTTTAAGAAGTGCAGACTTCCAGTTGTAAAATAAATAAGTCACAGGATGTAATGTATAGCAAAGAATATTGTCAGTAACAGTGTAATAGTTTTCCATGCTGATGGTAACTAGACCCACAGTGGTTTGGTGGTTATCATACAGTGTATAAAAATATGGAATCACCATGTTGTATATCTGACAGTGATATTGTATGTCAACTATACTTCGATTAAAAAGAGAGAGAGACAAAAAGAGGGGGAAAAATCCTCCTATTCTACCTGGACACTTCCCCAGCAGTAACTTCTAGGCCTTAGTTCTTATTTCTCTGTCCCCACTTTTTCTCTTTCTTTGGCACACCTACCATAAAGAGAGTCCAGCCTTCTGTGACTCTTCCATGAGTGTGCTTGTGGAGATGAAGTTAGGAAATGAATGCATGAAGACTCCTACATGGTGTTTATTCCATTCAAATAGGCATACCAGTGGTTTTATGACTCTTCAGAAGATGGCAGCTCTCATCTCTGCTAGAGTCATTCCTCTTTCTTCATTTCAGGTTTAGGTTTGGAGTCTTAGCACCTTCTTTATAGACATCACTAGAGTGAATTTAAAAAATATCACATGATTGCTAGAACTCCAGTTGTCTTCTCTTTAACTGCTCAACTCCTATTGATTTGGCTCATTCAAAGGCTACACGCTACTCTTGCCCAGGAATAAAGTAGATTATGGAATCTTAATAATATTCAACAAATTCAGCCATGTGGTATTTGGTTGATGAAATGGAGCTGTTAAAGTGTAAAATAATTTTCATGTGCTAGTCAAACTAGATAATAGAAAAATTAAAATTCAAAATTAGGCATCTTGTCTTCCATAAAGGATTCTTAGACCAATATTGGGATTTAGGCAAAAATGCTGAACTCTGGGCTTCCATGGTGGCTCAGATGGTAAAGAATCTGCCTGCAAGGTGGGAGACCCCGATTCAATCCCTGGATTGGGAAGATCCCCTGGAGAAGGGAATGGCAAGCCACTCCAGTATTCATGCCTGGAGAATTCCATGGACAGAGGAGCCTGACATGCTACCATCCATGGGATTACAGAGCAGGACACGACTAAGCTACTAACATTTTCACTTCACTTCTTGAACTCTAATCTATCTGAATTTTTCCTACCCATGGGTCTTTTCACTACTTCAGCTAGTGACTGATAATTTATCTTGCTCAATGTAGTGTCTCCCAGCTGTGCCTGGATTAAAATAAAGTATTAGATGGGAGAACAATATAATGTGAGAAAGTCTGAGAAGCTTGCCTGAGCCTTGAGCCTTTTGTTGCTAATGAGCCTTAATGGACTTCTAGCTTTTGTTAGTTGCCCTAAAGATGCAGGTGCACAGTTGAAAATGAAGGCAAATGTTTTTAGCCTAATCACAGGTATGCTTGGGATTCCAAGTATTTCCTTACATAACAAGCCTAGTTTGGATGAGAATACTTTTCCTCCCTCAGAGCTCCAGCTGTCTTCCATAATTGTTAGACCACAGTTTGTTGAGATCTCAGAGATGTAGTCAAGAGTCTTTGGAAGTGCTGTTACTTAGGTTTGAATAGAACAGATGTTTATCATGCTTTATCATCTTAAAGCTGTCTCCCCATGATCTGGACTGACATCCATTCCTAGGAGGAGGCCCAGACAGAGTGGGGATTGAAACCTCTTTATTTAATTGCTACTAATGTCCAGATACTTCCTGCCTCCATTACCTATTTTCTTCTTGTAACCCCAGAAGGAAAGTAAGACAGAAGATATTTTGAGGTGTGACCTCAGCCCTCAGGGACAATCTCAGCATAAGGCTTGTTGAGGCTGGAATGGGTCCAGATAATTTCTCATCTCATGCCATATCATGTCAGTATCATACATATGTATTATTAGATATCAGATTTATTTTGCTATTAAATCATTAGGAATACATCATATGTTTTGCAAGATTAACCTGAAAACAACATAAAATTAAGTAGTTATTTTAGCCTTTGCCATCTTATTACATTAAAATTAAAGATCATGACATTTCTTTCTGATTTCTAATAAATACCCAAAGAGAAAAGCTACCTAGGTTTTTCTGTGAATTTCTAGAATGGAGCTGAAAATTTTCTGTCGCTTTTCCTTCATTAATTTTAATGTCCTCAAAATGTGTTATTTTGGAAGTTTTTCATGTTTAGCTCTAGTAATAGGTATTAAAATATATATATACAACTAGTGCGTAGATGTTGGCTTTTAATATTGTTCTTCAGTAAAGGGTACTAGGGCTCCTTGTAGATATGGATGATTCTTGGACTGGGGCAGGAAATGTACAAGACAGTGTCTGAAGCATCTTGTGCCAGATAGTATAGGGAAACTCAAAACAATTCACAGGATGTCAAAGGGACACAAGAACCATCTGAAAGAACTCCCAGTGGTCAAAGCTGGAATACTTTGAGTGACAAAATCAAGTAGTATTGGATTAGAACCCTGAAGTATAAGATAAATCTATACTGATATAAATATACAATTGAATAACTAAGTGAAGGAAAATAGACAAATCTCCTCTGCAGAAGATTTCCAAGTAATTCTGCATAATTCAGTGCTCCTTATGAGTTGCACATAGTGACTTCCTTCCAAACAGTACCCTATGGAAAGGGGTGGGAAAGAAGTAAGCCTACCGTGGAGGAGCCTTTCAGACACACAGGCAGGCGATCGAGGCTAAAATCAAACGATGACAGTGGTATGTCCTATTAATAGTATATAGCCTTGATATGATGTGATGAGAATGACACTACCTTTATTGTCTTCCTTCCAAAAACATGTAACACCAGTCTAATCAGGAGAAAAATATCAGATAAATCCAAACTGAGGGACATTCTACCAGATTACCTTACTAGTGCCCCTTAAAGCTGTCGAGGTCATCAAAAACCAGAAGTGCCTAAGAAGCGCTTAAGATGAGGTCAAGATGAGCCTAAGGAAACATAGCAATTAAATGTAGTATGGTACCCTGAATGGGATCCTGGAACAGAAAAGGGATATTAGGCAAAAATGAAAAAAGTCTGGATAACGTGTGAGTTTTAGTTAATAATCTATCAATATCAGTTCATTAATTGTAACAAATATAGTATGCTTGTGTAAAATGTTGTTAAGAGGGAAACTAGGTGTGAGGTGTATGAGAATTCTCCCTGCTGCCTTTGTAACCTTTCCATAAATGAAAAGCTATTCTAAAAAGATCACTTATTAAAAGAAAGCATAGAGACAGGAGTTAGGGAGAGTCAGAAACTGTCTCCCTGAACAACTTTTCTTATTCTGGTGTTGCTGATGGGGCCCACCGGGGTAGCTTTGGAATGTGTATGCTTCCTTCTGCACTTGAGGTCGGTAGAGTAGTAAGTCTTTGGAGAGAGTTAATTCTGTGGAAAGTCCAAATTAGTAGAGGTATTGGTATGTATAGAGTATTATTTTGTGTTGTTAAGGTCAACTTTGTTATCTATGAGGGAATAATATGTTGCAATTTCTATTGATACCATCTCACTGATAGTATTTTCTACCTGTCATGATCAGGGTCTTTATTTACAATAGATTAGTGAGGGCTTAAAGAGAAAGGATTTTTCTTTTCAGAATAATGTGTCTGCCTAATCTCCAAAAAAGTGTGAATTAGCAGATTCACTCAGAGACTTCTGTTCTGCTCTAAGATGTTTCTTTGTGTAGGTCTTGACACATGATATATAGATTTTTCCTGAACTGGAAGAGCTGAGTCAAGAGAAATTGATGGGAGATGTCATAGTTGTAAATTTATAGGACAGTTACAAATACCATGTGAGGTAGAATTAACCCCAGAATATTAGAGATACCTGTATTCAATTAAAAATGCAAAAATAATTCTAGAGCCTTTTAATGTAAATATGCTAGTTGACAAGTGATTAGTGTATCTCACTAAATTAATGTCATGTTATGCTTGGCTTTTTATGAAATACAGACAATTTCTAAGCAAACACTGATTTAATTTGGTCAGAGCTGGAGATTTTGTTCTAGTCATTTAAATTTCCACTCAGTTTAATTTGGTTATCTGCTCGTGCAAAGTGGGGAGTAGGAGAAAATAGCAGTGCAGAAATGACTTGGAAACTGAGTCATCTGGACTGAGTGTGGCAGGAAATGGCATGGTCTGCTTGCCTCTTGGGCTTCTGTCTGCCTAGACATTACTTCTTTAAGAGGGGAGCCACAAGGACTGCATATTCTTCAGTGTATTATTTTCTTCTGAATTAAAAGTTTTAGCAACTAAAGCTTGTTGGTGTCAGAAGTTAGCTACGTAGACTATTATGTTCAGATAGGACATCCTGGGCCATTCACTTGTTTTTCTTTTTATTAAAGTAGAGTTGATTTATAATAGTGTGTTAGTTTCAGGTTTATATTCAGTTCTTAGTACCCAAAACAAGTAAGGAAATAATGGCCTGGATCAAGAGAGGATGTTTACACTGTGATTGCCTCTTTTTCCTTTCCTCCATGGCCAACTCTATAAAAGGTACCTTTCTTTAAGAAAGAATGAGTTCATTATATGTAAGGTGCCTTCTATATGACATTAGTCATCCGTCTTGCAAAGCCATACTTGGACTCGGGAGGGGATGCGTGCAAACAGTTTTAGTTTGGGGATTTAAGTACAGGAGAGCTCTTCCTATGATATTTCTACTTAGACACATGCAAGAAACTAGGGGGGATGAGATCTGAAAGGTTTTCTTGAGTCCCTGCTTATAAAATAACCAGCAGCTCTTACACCTGACTGGTCTAGAAGTTGTTTTGGGTCCTGGCCTTGACCAGTGTTTCCTCAGATATTTGTAAAGCTTCAAATGAAACTAAGGTGTTGCTTGTTTTCTTCTAAAGAGAGACATTTGCAGGATAACCTAACTGACCCAAACCATGTTGAAGAAAGGTGCTTCTAATTTGTAGGCTTTGGCTTGGTATCTCCGGGTAAAACTTTGTCATGTTAATTGCTCACAAAATTCCCTACTCCCCTATCACTTCTTTAGTGGCTCAAGAACTAATGCCTTGCTGCTACAAATGTAAGAGTGAATCAGAGGGTGTGTAGACCACGTGTGCCTGAACCAGCTTGTAAGAAAGAAAACCTGTCTTCCAGAAAACGTGTAGGAAATGACCGTCAGACTTCCCAATGCCACTATCCTCTTTCATTTTATAGTCTGCTTCCTTTGGGATACTTTGTTTTTGATAATTTTTAGTTGAACATAAAGAACCAGAGTATAAAATTATTTAACAAATACTGGATGCCTCTAACAACTTGGGTGGTGTCAGCCCAGCAACATGATAGTGTTTAAAATGCCTTATCAGCACTTCATGGGGCTCAAAAAGACATTACCACCCTAAAGACATCTGTGCTTATTCCAAAATGCCCTCAGATGCAGCTGTTGTGTGGCTACACACCCGTTGTCCGGAGTTTCTGTATTTCCGTGCCAAGTCTTTAGCCGTGGAACCAACCTAACTGGCAAAACAGGAATGTAACAAATGATCCCTGTGATATGAGTCATATTAACTATTTATATGGAAGAGGTTGCTAAGACATTACAGGAAGTGCATGCATAAGGTATCCTGCTGGGACACGTCTTATTGAATTAGGTAGACATATGTAATTTGTAATCAACAACCTGCTCTCAGATATGTGGTTCTGAATTTCAGATTATAATCAAATCAAACTTTAAAAATGTCTTCACATTAGAGTAACTCTATCAATGCTGCTGGAGTTTAAAAAAGAAAAGAAAAAGAGCAGATAAAAGCCTGACCAGTTGAGGAAGATACATTTTCCTCCTAGACCTGGATACCTCCAGGCCAGGGCTCATGGCTTCCTGCTTAGCAGTTGTGACCACTCCTGAAGATTTCATACACCCTAGGATATTGTTGTGATTTTACCTTTTCTTGAACTGATCTTCACTAAAGAGGATTTAGAGTAAGCTAGGTTTTTTAATAAAGTAACATTTTCTTCCTACTTTCTTCGGTAACAGAGGTTGGCAAACTTTTTCTGTAAAGAGCCACATGGTAAGTATTTTCAGCTTTTCAGGCCATTCCCTGTTGTACCTACTCAGTTTGCCATCATAACAGCCCCAGACAACACATAAACAAACGAGCGTGGCTGTGTTCCAGTAAAACTTTTTCACAAAGGGCGAGGGCCTGGACCAGATTTGGCCTGCAGGTTCCAGTTTTCCGACCTCTCCTCTATAAGCAATGTTGTGTTTCATCCTGATGGACGTTTTAAATATATCGAAGAGTAATGAACATCACACATGGGGTCAGGAAACCTGTGTCAAGGCCTGGATCCTCCACTGCAGCTTTCATTTGATACAAGTCAGTGATTTCCTTCAGCCCCAGTCATCTCCTCAGCAAGGTGAGGGGATGGACAAAAGGACTGCTAAGATACTTTTGATTGGCATTCTCTGTTTCTGCAAAGACATAGGGGTCTGCTGATGTAATTCATCACCAGCGGGAATTTAGAGAGATGTTTTGCGTCCACAGGGATCCAGGTAGACTGGAACCATGGACTCAGTCTCACGTGAAATTTAGTATGGCAAGTATTAATATTAGCGTCTAGTGCTTAGGTTTTAAAAAGATAGGCGACGTGCAGACGGGGTGGGAGAGTCCTAGTTTAAAGCAACACAGGTGAAAGGTTCGAGCTGATGACTGGCTTGTGATGCGTCAACAAAGTAAAGTGACTGCCCACAAGGCGGGGTGGCATTAAGCTGCGGCAGTGGAGAGAAGTGTCCACGAAGAGAGGCCAGGAGCCCGAGGCTTTGCCGGCAAGACCGCACCTGGAGTGTTGTGATCAGTAGAGACACGCCCTCAGGTCAGACTTTGACCCTGGAGAGTATCCAGAGCAGAGGCCCCGCGTGACAAGGGAACTCCCTGCCGGGCCTTGAGAGGAGGTTGTTCATGAGTGAGGAGGGGGCCGGAACCAGGAGTAGGCACTGCTCAACTTAGAATCTTGTGGAAAATGACGTAAAAAAAACTTTACACCTTTAGCATCTAGATCAATACCCAAAACCTAACAGGCACTCACATATTTGTTGAAGGGAAGCCTCTAAGTGTGTGAAGAGTGTGCAAGTGGAAGAAGTATTCTACTTGGTGGTGTCAGAGACCAGAACTAGGACAGTGGAAGGAAACCACCAGAAGCCGCCTTGGCCTATTACATAGACTGATACTTTTTTATTTTAACATTTATGTGTTTATTTTCATGTGTATTAGAAAAGAAAGAAAGCTAACACATCACAATTCCAAAATATTGTGTAAGATAAGGCTACATTGGAAAAGCAAGTAAAGCTGGAAATATTAAGTAAATGGTAGTGCATATATATTCAGATATGGCAAAAATTAAGAACTTAGTCTGTGGGTAGCTGATGTCTGTTTTAAGAAAATTCTGTTAAACTTTCAACTAAGATATATTTTAATTTTAATTTTAATTTTCCTTACTATTTTAATTTTGCTTACTATTATTCCAGCTCCCTCTTCTACCTATAATAAGATCCTTTTCTCTATCACACAATTCCATACCACACATATGGAATTTTTCCTTTGTCATAAAAAAATACAGAAGTGGCCATTGAAGGAAATTCCATAGAGGGAAAAAAATAGAGTGAACAAAGGAAGTCTCATTAAATCCCATCACCAACTTATCCATAGCTTTCGTTCTCCCTTCAGAATTCCTTCCTGTCTTTGAACCCTTATGTCAACTTTTTACCATGGGGTAGACAGATGTACTTGACATTTTTCGTTTTGAATTGAGTGTATCAAATTGCTGTATTACATACTCCTCTTTGGTGCGCTTTTTGTTCTCAGCATTGTTTGCCGCTTGTCAGTCCTCAAACCTCACATAATCATTTCTCAGATTTTGCTTTGACCCTGATGTCTTTGTAAGTAAAATGGAATTTACACTGTTGTTCAGGTGCTAGAATTTCAGCCTCTTCTCAACTACCTTCCCGAGGAAGCTTTAGACACCCTCACTTTTCTTGTCTATAATTTTCCTTGGTGTTTTATAATTTAAAGTTTTCATCTGAACCCTATCATTCCATCTTTTGCCTCTGATCTCCCTAGGAGGCCTTGTATCTGTAATATCCTCTCACCAATTCACTAAAGTCTCTTTTTGCCCCCATTTAAAACTGTTTTGGAAAAACATGAGAACTCCATGTTCCCATGGATGTATGTAACTGATGCCCTTGGGTTTAACCTGCTTAAATAAGGCATTCCCACTGCAATCTCTCTCCCCAGTGCCTGGCTCTGGGCACCTAAGTTATTTACCTTTGGATGCATATTTATGCAATCAAAGTATTAGCATATTGCCTATCTCATCCATTATCTGATAATTAGCTTTTGGATATGTTCCATGTAAATGTTCATTATGCTATTTTGGGTCACAACATGTCTGCAATCAGGAGTCATGATCATTTAATGTGTAGTATTTTGGACGATCCTGGTATGTCCCTGGTGGCTCAGTGGTAAAGAATCTGCCTGCTAATGCAGGAGACATGGGTTTGATCCCTGGGCTGGGAAGATCCCCTGGAGAAGGAAATGGCAACCCACTCTGGTATTCTGGCCTGGGAAATTCCATGGACAAAGGAGCCTTGCAGGCTACAGTTCATGGGGTTGAAACAGCTGGACATGACTTAGTGACTAAACCACCACCACCAAACTTGATAATTAGACTTCCTGTTTTACCGAAAGTTGAGCACTGCGTAAAATGTGCCTAATACATAGAAAAAAAATAATGACTACTCTTTTTGTGAATTTTTTAAAGGCTGGATTACAGTGGACCTTCCAGAGAGTTTTTCTTCCTGGTATCCAGAGAACTCTTTAACCCATATTATGGCTTATTTGAATATTCAGCCAATGACACATACACAGTACAAATAAGTCCCATGTCTGCCTTTGTAGACAATCACCATGAATGGTAAGTATTTTTCTCCACAAATTTTTCTTTAGCTGATTTTCTGTGATATTAGATTTTATAAGCATCTAAACTTTAAAAAAAGAAAAAAGGTTTTTTTTTTTTTTTGAGAAAATCATATTTTCAGTTAAATATCTCATTTGATTCTTGTTTGTGTTATCAAATTTAACATACAGGCACTCTCCAATCTAGGAATAGATTATGTTCTGTAAGACCAATTTTAAGTGAGTTGGGTAGAATCCAAAAGGTTTTCCTGAGAGAAAGTTGCAGATAATGCTAGGTTCTTAGCAAGACCCTAAATCCTTGTCTGAAGCTTTGGGCGACTCTGAGCTATAACAGGGGACTGGTGGGGGTGAGTAGGGCAAAATCCTGACCCAAAGGTCAGGCAGCTTCTAGAACAGTCCTTGGGGAAGTGGCTCACATGTAGGGAGGGGCAGAGCAGCTGGGCCTGTTGGTTTTCTAACGGGAGGGAGGACAGGAAGACAGAGTGGCCTAGAGGAACCGATGGTGGAAGAGAACCCCGGCAGGCAGGCAGGGGTGTAGGGTCACAGCAGAGGCCCCTTACCCGTCACTATTTCAAGTTTGTAGCCAGGAATTGCCCCACTCCTATTTTTTAACACGAAGTCAAGTAAAACTGGTATAGGATTCCCATCTGGGAATTATTTATTCTTAAAACCTCAAATTGCACTCTGTGACATTTTTTACATCCCTGCGTTTATAGACTTGAAGTATCTGTATGATCCGTTTGCTTGCTTCTGTTCATTTTCACTATTGTAACAAAAAAAAAAGAATGTGAATAGGAATCATGGAAAAAATTTCTTTGAGTCATGAGGTTAATACTGGTGGGTGGAGGGCATTAAGGTTTAGGACTTATTCTTCAAATTAACTTCCGTTTAACTACAATTAGAGGTCCTCCTAAGAGTAGCTATTGCAGTTATGCTTACCTAAGTGGAAATAAAGAAAAACAAAGCTGCTGGGCATTCATCTTAAGATGGTTGCCTAACAGTGAAATTACAGTTGGACACTACGAACCTCAGTGTGGATTTACACTTTCAGAGGGCATCAGGCTTTCAAAAGGCTAGAAACTTGGATATTTTTGAAAAAGAAAATATATGTACATCTCAGCAAATCCAGCCATGACAGATATATTTAATAAAGTTTCCGAAGTGATTCAGAATAGAATTGAGCACTGAAATTTTAGAGAACAGAATGTCCCATGAGGAAACTCCCTCAAATGTACACATGCATAATTCTTGGATGGTGACAGTTTCTGTTAAGAGAGGGGTTTGAGAGAGAATAGGACTAGAAACTTTCTCACTCTGAGCCTGGGCTTTTCCTCAAAAGGGAATTGCTACTAGGTTTGCATTAGAGAAATCCTGCTAATATTCATGCACGCAAACTACAAGGGGACATTTTCCCCACCATTACTGACACCATTGTGTCAACATTTCTTACAAGTGATTTAAGGACATTTCACTGTCATGCTAACAGGGATTTCACGCTGGCCATGTAGAGTGCTACATGCTGGACCTCACTGACATGGGGGGAGGTGCAGCAGTATCTCTCTGAATATCAGATTGACACAGATTTTTTCTGCAAGTAGATGTGAAAATCAACTAATGAAGACAGCCTGCCGTGCATACAGATTCTCATGAACCTGGAAGGCAGTTCATCTTAGAAAAACTTAGGTGGTTAGAACTGGAAGGCATTCTTGAGAGGAAACAGAACCATTTAGAAACTGCTCCAAGATATGTAAACCATCTCCTGCTTTTCCTTCACAGGTTCCGGTTCAGTGGTAGGATCCTTGGTCTTGCACTAATTCACCAGTATTTGTTGGATGCCTTCTTCACACGGCCCTTTTACAAGGCTCTTCTCAGAATGTAAGAGTATTTTTATTGCTTGTGTAATTTGCATGTAAAGAATGAAGTATTTCCTTTATCCAAAAGAATCTTTTGTCAAGGTCATTTTTTAACTCACTATCTCAAATCTATTATTATTTACTTAATAGTGGTTTAGATTTCTGAAACTAATCAACTAATCTAATTTCAAAAATGGTTACTGGATTTTTCCAGCTTCTGATCCTTTATTCCCGTCTTGTTCCCAAAGGCTTAGTTTTGCTCTGCTCTGAGTAATTCATTCTCATTTGTTGCTACACATGTTTCTTCAAAACAATTGTACTTCAAATACAGTGCTGAAATTCCTGTGGTATTAATGTCAATTATTAATAGAATAGTTGTGGATTAGTCTTGGTGACTCATAGCCCCCCATCTTTCACAAGATGCATTTTACATTTTGCCTTAAGCAAACATTGAACTGCTTATTCTTGATTCACATGTTCCCTCTCCTTTTTTAACATTTGTTTGTTAGAGGTGGGCCGTATTTTTCAAGTCCCATATTTTTCTTGAAATCTCTCCATATGCAAGGCAGTAATTTATGATGGCAGATGAAAATTTAGCATTCACAGAACTTTTTCTTCATTGTTACCACAGTGAAAGATTGCAATTATTGTAAAATGTAGAGCAAACAGTTTCTGTCCTGTAATCAGTAGTCATTTACAAGGCTGAACAGAAGGCAACTGTCTGTGAGAGTAGCAGCTCAAACTTGCAACGAGAAAGTGCAGCCTGATTGCATGGTTCTGACCAGCTCATCCCCTCACCAAGGCCATGTGTCCATGGATCTGCTTTCTGTGAGCCTAGACCTCAACGGAAAGGATTTCTAATGGCTTCTTAAAGAGGGCCAGTAGGAAGACTTCTGCCATCGTCTCTTTTGATGTCTGGGCCAGTGAAGCCCTGAGCACCTGGACTCCGGCCTTCTGCCTCTCTGGTTCTTCTGGCCTCTTTGCATCTTTCTGTTTCATTGCCTTATCGTTCATCTTCCCATTTAAACTTCCTGCAGGAGTAATCTATGCTGACTGTTGACATGCCCTCAACACACTTCAGTCTAGCTTTTTTCCCACCAATAACCTATGGAAGTTTTTAAAGAATGCTTTTTAGTCTCTGTTTTAATAGACCACTCTGCTGCTTTTGATACTCTTGACCCCTCCCAGACCTGTCCGTTTTTCTTGAGTTCTTCCTTCTCTGGTGTCCATGACACTATGCTCTCTGGGTTCACCTTTTACTTTTATGCCTCTTTTGTGGGTGTCCTGACTTGCCCTTTAACCTTGATATTCCTGAAGCTTCCATCCTGGTCCCCCCTCTTTTCTCTATGTATGTTCTCATGGGAAATCTCTTCAGCTGTCTCATCTACTGACTCTCCAGTCCACACCCTTAGATATGATCTCTCTTGAGTTGTAAGCTCAAGCAGTCAATATTTTACTTACTGTCTCTTCTTGAATGTCTCACAGGCACCTCAAAACCAACATGGTTAAAACTAGACTCATCAATTTCTCCTGACCTAAAAATATACCTGCTGCCATGTGCCTCATCATAGTTCACAGTACCAACACTCTCAAATCACTCTGGTCAGAAATTGGGAGTCACCCTTAAACAGGGGAGTAAATGCACAGCAGTTTCTTCTCTTCCCCACCTCCTACCCCATTCCCATGGTACAGGTCACAAATCATTCAGGTTGTCTTGCCTGCTAAACTTGTGGCCTTAGGAATTTTTCAGCTAGTGGCCCTCAAGACTGGCAGTGAATCAGAGTTATCTTATAACTTGAGTTCATTTGCTGTCTCATTTTAGATATGCTTCCTTTTACCCACCCACTAAAATGGTTTACTCATTTCCACATTTGCCTCCTAAATAATTCTAAAGTTCATCTTCTCTACCCTAATATTCCTTCCTGGAAAATTCCATGGGCAGAGGAGCCAGGTGGGCTACATTCCATGAGGTTGCAGAGTCAGACACGATCACACACATACCCAGTCTACACTGATAGTTGTGCTCTAAGTAAAATCCTTATCTTACTTTAGACAGGTTACTGTGGTGGTCTATTAATTGGTTTCCACCCAATGATACCCACCCCCACCCCCCATTATAAGTAATCCTCTACACAGCCACTTGCGGATAAACAAATTAAAGTCACACCTCATATCTGATCATGTCATTGCCTGTTTTAAAACCTTTCAGTAGTTCTGAGTCACCAAGCTCCTTAGAATGACATTCAAGACCAGCTTCTAGATACGTTTCCAGCCTCATTCTCTGGACATCCTGTCTTATGGTTAACTCTCTGGTGCTGCCATATGCTTGGAATATCTGTATACTCCATCCCTTTGTGCTTTGTTCAGGTTGTCTTCTCCTGCCTCTCTTTTCTCCCATTCTCCTTTTTATTCATTCCCCTTTACCTCTTGAGCTTGAAACATCCTGCAGATTTTAATATAGGTGTCATCTACTCCAAAAAGCTTCTTCTAAATCTCCAGGTCATGATTGTGTAGCTTGGTTGTTTATATCAGGTATCATAGCCTCAACACTTGGCACTTACAGTGCTTGATAAATAATCTATTTAAAAACTGTCCGAAGATTAGTTTTGATCTTCAAATGTTTACATGGATTAGGTTGAACTGTGTCTTAAATCAACTGTACAGAGTAAACTGAAGATGTCATTTGTTGCTGGAGAAAATGTAATACCATTGTGGGAGAGGGGAAGGAGTAGAATTTGCACTGGACAAGAAATCAGGAGATAAAACAGCTTTTCCCCAGCCACTTTTGATCTTCGCTTAGTTACTGATATGCAGTTTTCTCATCTTAAAAATGAGAAAATGTTTTTTTTAAATGTTGATCTGATTTCAAGCTCTGTCGCAGCTACCTACTGGCTGTGTGACATCAGGCAACTTATATAACATTCCTTAGCTGAGTTTCTCATCAGTAAAACTGAGATAGGTATTCCTACTCTGTAACATTTTGGTGGAGACCCTATATGTGAAAGCATTATGGAACCAATAAAATATTATATAGAAATCTGTTTGTCTTACTAAATGAAAAACATAATCAGAAAAATCAATCAGTTTCCAGGTCAAAATAAATGTCTTGCATGTTTTCTGTGGGAGGTCCCTGTATTTACTTTACATACCTTTTTTTATTTTAACTGAAGCATAACATGCATATAAAAAAGTGCACAAATAATGTGTTATCCACCCTAGGCTCTTACCACCTTAAATCAACTTATCTAATTGTATCTTTGTTTCTCCAAGTAGACCCTTAGCTCCTTGAGGGCAGTAACTGTTTATCAAGTAGCTATTAAGATGTTTGGTGCGTACTTGGTGTCTCACACATGTGTAGACTGAACTAAACAAAAATCATCTTTGAAACTGGGCTGATGGGAGGAAATTCCAAAACAATAAAGCAAGTCAGTTGCTACTACCTTTACAACAGGGACATGTAATAGTAGCTCCATCTCATGTAGAACTTCTCTCAGCAATGAAGAAAGAAGAGAGAACTATAGAAAGCTATTAAAACTGTAGAGCAATTCTGTGGCTTTCAGTTTTCAGAATCATGGAAAGAGTAAGAACCATGAAGAAGAAAGGGATATATGTGAATGTGGATCATAGAGTCTAGTCTTTGGGGGAAAAAAAAAGTTAAAGTACAGTATAGAAATGTACAAAGAATTTCTAATTAGGAAGATGATAATTTAAGATAGTTTAACCTAGCCAAAGATTACTGAACCCAAGTTGTCAGCCCAAGTCCCAGTCCCACCCCTGGCATTGCTTGTGGGTGGCTGTGCAAATGGGCAGCCACTCTTTGCACCCCCAGTTCTGTGTCTGTAAAAGATAAAACAAACTGTATGGTTCCTAAAGCATTTTACGTATCAGGATTTAAAAATTTTATACATTTCTGAATTATTTCACCGCTCTGGTTACTGACTTTGACAAAACACATTCTAGAAATCACTGCCTATTTAGTTGATATTGTACTTGTGTGTTTCTTCACGACTCTGGGTTTTTGCTAATATCCATGCCTACATATTTGTTTCTCTTCGTTTGTCATCTTAGTCTCTGTGACCTGAGTGATCTAGAATACCTTGATGAAGAGTTCCATCAGAGCCTGCAGTGGATGAAAGACAACGACATCCATGACATCCTGGACCTCACGTTCACTGTGAACGAAGAAGTTTTTGGGCAGGTCTGTGTGTGAATAATGGTGATTGTGTGTGGTAATTGAAGACTTTTGGTTGGTGAAGGATTAATTCAGTGGCTAAGATCAAATGTTTATTTATTTGTGGCTGGTTGGGTGGTTTAATCCCAAATTTATGTAGAGTTACAATAATCTTGGTTACAAAGGTTATTATAATGCCAGCTTCAGATTAAGATGTTTTAATTTATAGAGAGTGATAACTATTTGTGAGTTACAAGCAATCTTTTTATTTCCGACTAAAATATCCTCATGAGATATTAGAATGTACCTGATATAAAATATAGTTTATAAAAATCCATGCTACCGCAGAGTTGAATATTAAAATATTCAGTTGGCACTTGTACTTAATTCTCATTCATGGTTAAGAACTAAAATGGATTGTTTTGAAGCTGGGGGAAAGTAAACACTATTTTGGCAAAGGCTTGAAAACACTTCTTTTTTGAATTGATGAAAGAGTTGGTTAAAAGATTTCTTTCAGAAATTGTATGCTGGTTCATAAGTAATATTCTTAGTTAGACATTAATACCTGGCTGGTCTCCTGAATTTCATATTTTGGAAAGTATGTCTCAAGTTAACATTTGCTTGAATGTAATTCTGCTTCCTTAAGGTAAACCTTTACCTAAATATTTGCTTTCTGTATGTAGTTGATTCTGAATCCTGAAGAAATTTGTGATAATGTCTTGTCAGACCTTCAGATAGCAGTGACACAGAATTTGAAACCTCTTCGTTTTCATTTAGAAGATTTATTTGTGGATTTAAAGCTTACCCTGGAGCACTTGTGGCACGTATATACTTAGCCACAGAGGTGCTCAGACATCAGCTTGGTGCCTGTTTTCCCTGGTACCACTGTGTGGTACCAGCTCTGCTGGTGCTGACCTCCTGCTTGTAGATGTGCCCAGGGCTGGGACAGGTAGCGTCCGATTCCAGCTCATCGCAAGCACTAGTCTTACAACATCAAGCATATTGCTTTATGGTCAGCCTTTTTGTTTGTTAATCACAGATTACTGAACGAGAATTAAAACCAGGGGGTGCCAACATCCCAGTCACAGAGAAGAACAAGAAGGAGTATATTGAGAGGATGGTGAAGTGGAGGATTGAGAGGGGCGTCGTGCAGCAGACAGAGAGCCTGGTGCGCGGCTTCTATGAGGTAAAGGCCACCAGCTGCAGTGGGGACCTCAGCTGAGCCCAGTGGGACCTGGGTCCGCCTCCCTCTGCTTCATATGTGTGTCGTATTCTCGTTTCTCTTTTGCCTTATTTACTGTTGCTAATTCAATTTAAACACTTCAATGATTTTTCCTATATGTTTCAAGAATACAAAAAAGAAAAAATTATTCCCCTGTTACAAGAAATCATTGAAATGACCTGAATTCAAATAGCATTTGAGAGTTTCATGACCACTAATAACATTTAAGTCATGCATCTTACTCATGCTTAGATATGGGTAATCAAATCTCATGCCCGGTATGTGAAATGATAGTATCTGAGGGTCAGAATGAGTTGTTACAAGTATTTCATGTGACTTCTTTTGTGAAAAAGCCCACATAGCTAAAATAAAGATAAACTATGAAAATGACTGAAGCACTGAATCTTCTCCAAGAGAAAAAAAAAAAAAGAATTAATTAGTGACCAATTATAAAACAAAAATGCTGTTGAAAATTTCATCAACCTTGTACTAAAAATATATTTGTAGAGAACTTTACAGTTTTAAAAGTGCCTCCACAGAACACATCCATGCGTTCCCAACACTCCTTGTGCCCTCCTTTTCTGATGAAGTGTAATTGTAGCTGAGGCTTCTCCAGGTTCTTAAGCCATGTCCTATATTCTTTTTATTCCACAGGTGGTGGATGCCAGGCTGGTATCTGTTTTTGATGCACGAGAACTAGAACTGGTCATCGCAGGCACAGCTGAAATAGACCTAAGTGATTGGAGAAACAACACAGAATACAGAGGAGGTGAAATTTGACTTATAGGTGGCTGGATTTTAAGTTTCAGACTACAGGGAGGCAAGTGGTTCAGCATGTGGATCTGGATCCAGGACAGGCAGAGGCACTTGCTCTCTAATCATAGGTCTGACGCACTCTCCTTTGAGACCGTGGGCAAGGTACATGCCCTTCTTCCCCTAGCTGTCTCATCTGTCAAGTGGAAGGAGGATTGTTTACGCACCATCTGAGGATGTCATAAGTCTTAATTGTTGGCGAAGAAATGTGACCATAGGAACAGTAATTAATTGTTTTATGGTGTTGTTAGTGAAGCATCAAGGAGCTCATATCCAACTGGTTAAACTCCACCTATTCTGTCTTCATTCTCAAACCTGAAGAGGCACACCCTCTTAACTTCTTAATGAGCAAACGTAGTTTTTCTTCATTTCACTTGAACTACTTACCAGTTGTAATTCACAGTTGAAACTCATGAATAGAATAAGATACGGTTCTCAGATTTCAAATTTATTGAACAAGCCCTTTTAGAATTCAAGCATTAGGTTCAACCAAAAAGGAAACTGCTGTAAGATTAGCTTAAACCTGCATGCGTGCCCAGTATCTTCAATTATGTTTGACTCTTTGTGACCCTATGGACTGTAGCCCATAAAGCTCCTCTGTCCATGGGATTTCCCAGGCCAGAATGTTGGAGTGGGTTGCCATACCCTCTTCCAGGGGATCTTTCCCACCCAGGGATCAAACCCACATCTCCTCCATCTCCTGCATTGCAGGTGGATTCTTCACTGCTGAGCCACTGGGGAAGCAGCTTAAAACTGGACACGTCACCAGATAGGAAGCTTTAGGGCTGGCATTCTATAGATCAGTACAAATTTTCAATTAGCAGTTGGCATTGTGATTTGATTGCTGAATCAATACACTTGGAGAACGACCTGATGCTAACCCAGAGTTAGTTTTATTCAATACTTTGAAGCGAAGAACAAATACATTTTCTGAAATTTATTGTAGTGTTATTAAGTCTTCAGAAAGTCATGACAAATGACAGTTGGGTTTTGCTTTTGTCTTTTAACTTAGAATGTAAGAGGTGAGCAGTAATTATGAACTTGGAGAGTGAAGAATACAAGCTTTAAGTCACTGAATTAATCACTTAGCAGACTAAAATTAGAGCTGAGCAGTTCTCCAGTTATCGGTAAATTGAAACAGAGATTTAAAGGAAGAAAACTTTAAAACTACGGAGTAAAAGTATACCTTAACATTGGCTCAGTTGCTTTTATTTTGGCTTATGCTTGTCTCTTCCAGTCCATCACTGTTGCCCTGGGCTGGCCTTGCCTACCCATTTTCTCTGAAAGGCAGGATTAAATAGCAGTGTCCATTGCTGCTATTTCTGAAGTCCAGTTGCTGTAATAAGTCTTTACCAATCGGCCCTCTGCATAAGCCACAGAGGCCTTGGCTGTTATAACTGTTAACTAAACCAGTTTCATTCACTAAAATACAATTTCTCCAGCATGCTACGTCACTTAGGTGTTACCATAAATACTATTAGCTCATTCTTTACCCACGACACACACCCTCAGGAGATTCTAATAACAATCACATCAGCCACTTTTCTGTTTACATAGGATAGACTTTTTTTCTCTGTTTATGACAAATCAAGTACCTATTTCTTTGCTTATTGTCAATCTTATCAAATAAAATCCTTGGGAAGAGAAAACAAAAAACCAAAAAAAAAAAAAATCCTTGGGAAGAGAGTGCTGGGGGGAGGGAGGGGCAGGAAAAGGGCAAGATGTGCAGTTGCCGTGTTTGCTAACCCAGCTAGTTGGCATTGAACGAAGGGGCGGCTTTGCTGGCATTTGCCGTATGTTCACGGGCAGCTGTTTGTAGAGAATACCACGAGATACTTTCACTCCTCCTCCTTCTCTAAATGGTTTTGGCACAGACAGCAAAGGAGAGGCATAAAAGGGCCAGTTCAAAGGGTCAGAAAACGTTAAAGCTATAAAGAGCCACTGCACTTATTTTATAGATGACAAAACTCTTTTCTCAGCACCAAATAGCTCATCTTTGCCAAAGGCAGGACAACAAGCCTCTGGATTTCCGTGTCCAATCTAGCTGTATTTACCCTTCCTTTGGATCCCTTTCTTCTCCAAAGGGCATCACTGACCAGATGGTAAACAGTAAGGCAAGAGTCCCCTCAAAACCCACGTGAGGAAAAATTCGAAGGAAATTTTTCAGGACTCACTGCTGCTGACTCAGAATTAGAGCTGCTGTCTGCACACTGCGTATGTCAGTCAGCTGGGCTGAATCACCAACTGTGCCGTCATCTTTGTCAAGCTTCTCTCTGAACGTAATTTTTCTCCACTGAGGTTTTGGAATCCACTGCTACTCCCTTAATCCTCCTGTGGGATGACACTGTTGACATTTTATTAAAGTCTACTACAGTGTGGAATAAAAGTAACATTTGGGTTGATGATTCTTTGAAATTTACACGTTGAAAGAATGAAAGTAGTGTAATTATTTTCCCTTTTTGTTAACAAAAAGTAATTTGATTTTAAAATATCAACATTATATATAGTTCTAAAATAGTTTGCAATATATGTTTATTTGTGTAATTATTTGATTTATGTCTCTCTCCTTTACCAGAAGCCCTGTGAGGGTCTATTTTCTTTGCTATTGTACCCTCAACCCTCAGACGTAGTAACAGTGCTTGGCATAGTGGTTTGTTATTCAGCACACAGTTGTGTCCAGCTCTTTGTGACCTCGTGGACTGCAGCACGCAAGGCTTCCCTGTCTTTCACTAACTCCTGGAGTTTGCTCAGACTCCTGTAGAAAATTATTTCTTGAATGAACGAAAGGTTCAAGCATTTCCAATACCAGCAACTGTATTTTTCAAAAATGGTATGGTTAACGATAACTCACTTGTTCTCTCCGCTAGCTTCATTTAGTGACCTCTAAATGGAAACAGATTTCTTGGTTCCATTTAATGTTTTGTTTTACTTTTGACACTCATGTGATCACACTAACAGTGTTATTCCTTGGTCTAAAATGGTAAATAACCTTTAATGAATCCAAGATGATGATTTATGTCTGGGAGTCTTTTGTTGACATGCCAGTGTCATAGTGACTTAAGATAGAAAACTCAAAGTAATACTAGCTTTCATGATTGATTTGATAGGATATCATGACAATCACATTGTAATTCGGTGGTTCTGGGCTGCAGTGGAAAGATTCAACAATGAACAACGACTGAGGTTGTTACAGGTAAGATGCCTTTAGTTAATCTTTTTAATGCATTAATTATTGTTGGAATTTCATATTTTTAATAATAGCTAACTATACTCAGTAAATATATCCCATGTTTATCTGCATATTCTGAGTACACTGTTTCCAGACTCTTCTGATTGCATGGTTCTTTGGTTCCATCACTATGCAGAACATCTCTAACTAGTCCAAGCATCTCATTAGAGTTGTGAGGAAGTACCGATTGCCATCCAAGAGTCCTCAGAACAACATCCGCCTTCAGGGCACTTTGATCCCTTCATCAAGAGGGCCTCCAAGTTCTCTGCAGGCCAGCATCTCTGCAACAGAAAGAGATAATCTTCAGTCTCCTTTATCAAGAAATGATCCAGTTCCTTGATAGAGAGTCCCTTCTTTTCTTCCATCTAACTTTCCACAAATTTGAGATGATGTTGAAGTTTAAGAATACTGGGAGAACTAACCCATTATTTTCTCATGGTGTTATAGTTATACACGGCAATTGTTTGTTGGTTGCAGCTAAAGAAATGTCAGACATGAGGAAGCCTTTTGTTTGCTTAGACAAAATCTTACAAGTAGGCTGAATCTTAGCTCCTTTGGATTACAGGTCTGAGTCTCAAATTTGCAGGCCTAGAAGTTCTTTTTGTTTTTCATTCACCTCAAATTGATCAAGGACTGATGCTAAGTAGACTTAGGTTAATTGACATGTCCACTTTATTAATCTCTAGTGGAAAGTATGCGTGGTTTAAGCTTCTAAGTTAAAGAATGTATAGGATGCTGTATTTTCTACAAACCGTCCACATCCCCTTTCCCTTTTTAATGCACTGTCCTTCCTTGGGATTCTCCAGCTCTTAGTCAGAATTCGCACATTATAGTTATTCTGTCTTTATATAGTTTTATCTTCTGAGCTTTACCACCAGTGAGCAGTATGCTGTTCTTCCCCAGGACCTCTGTATATGAATGATGCCAGCCTTTCCTAGAGACTGGTCTCTTGGCTTCACCTTCTCCTTCTGTTTTCTTGGGTTGATAGTTCGTTACAGGCACATCCAGCATTCCCTATGAAGGATTTGCTTCTCTCCGAGGCAGTAATGGCCCAAGAAGATTCTGTGTGGAGAAATGGGGGAAAATCACTGCTCTTCCCAGGTAAAGTAGAAAACATTTCTGTACTCTCACTACAGTGCTCTAGGGGGGAACTTCAGCGTAAGTGTATGTTGATTTATTGCTGTTTCTATGTTGAAAGTTTAGAAGAGTGGAAAAAGCTTTTAGAATGAATTGATCTTGGATTACCTTTCTAAATAATGGAAAGAAAGATATTCCTGATCATATGTGAAGAACATACGTACATATCTTAAAATACAAAATACGACAGAACCAAAGCGTTTGTTAGTGATTGGAGAAGCAATGTTGGTCACACTTGTGGCTCTAATTTATGTCTCAGAAGCTCTAGTTTTAAGTTTTTCACTGGTAACTATTTTGAATCCCTTCACTAAAAATGACCATTGTGGTTTCTAAGGAAAATTAAATCATGTAAATATGCCTCTTCAATCTATCATACATGCCTTTCCACCTTGTGAATGCTCTCTGCATTGTACTCTCATACGTAATAAAATGATATATTTCCTTGAGTGGAAAAAAATAGCTTTTCTGCTGCTACTAATAAATCTAAGAGACTCGTAAGGCAGCATCTGTGAATGAAAAAACTGGGTTGAATGGAGCAAACTGGAACTGAAGCAGAAGAAAAGCAGGGAGCAAATAAAGAGGAACAGAGAAGAGTTAGTTTCAGAACTCCTTTATCAATCAGCAGTAACATATTGAATTTTTGAGTAAAGAGGATTTCAGATTGCCTCTCATTTTACTAATAATAAAACTGCTTTCTGAGGAGGTTAAATCTTCCCAAGTGATACTAAGTTCCCCATGATGTTATCCTGAGTTTAAGTACAGTCACCCATCTGTATCCATGAGTTCTGCATCTACGGATTCAGCCAACCACAGATTCCCAACAACTGCAGGTCAAAAATACTTTTTTGAAAAGTTTCCAGAAAGTTACAGAAAACAAAACTTGAGTTTGCTACATGCGGAAACTATTACTTAGCATTTACATTGTACTAGGTATTTCAAGCAATCTAGAGATGACTTGCTTCCCAGATGACTCAGTGGTAAGGAATCCGCCTGCCAGTGCAGGAGATGCAAGAGACGTGGGTTCTTCCCTGGGTTGGGAAGATCCCCTGGAGTAGGAAATGGCAACCCACCCCAGTATTCTTGCCTGAAAAACTCCATGGATAGAGGAGCCTGGCATGCTACAGTCCATGGAGTCACAAAGAGTCATATACAACTGAACACAAGATAATTTAAAGTATACAGGAAGACGTGCATAGGTTAGAGGCAAATGATATGCCATTTTATATTTGAGCATCCACGGATTTTGGTATCTCTGAGGGAGTTCTGGAACCATCCCCTGAGGATACCAAGACAACTATACAGATGACTTTGAGAAACTTGTTAAGAAGACTGACTTCTTAGCAGTTGTAAGGCACTGGTTTTTAAGAATAGCGTTCTAAGCATAAATATGTAAAAAGGTGGTGCTGAAAATACAGAGAGCAATGAATAGAGCTCACTCAGGGCTGACCTGAGCCACCTCTTTGGGTACATCTCAGTCTGTGAACAGAGGTGCTTGCACGCAAACATCTAAGTATTAGCTGGCTGACTTGGTGCTCCAAATGTAAGAGATTTAATTTCATTATTTAAAGAAGAATTTTTATTTTATTTTCCTTATGTCTGAAACATGCCTTTTCACCCTTAAGCCACATTTGCAACACAAAAGCAGATTTTCACTCTCTGAGTAGGGCCTTTCACCTTTCTGAGAAACTCAAGGATGCATTAAAGAGTCAAGAAAGGACAGATGAATTGTGTTCTTTCAAGATTTGCTTTTGTAAAGTAGATGGAATAAACTATAATAGTAGGCAGATATATCAGCTGTTTTTATTTAATCACTGAAATGTTCACCAAACCTGGTGAGCAGAGAAAGGCAATTTGGTGTAAACAACAAACTTTGGCTTCAGAGAGACTAAGCTCTACCCCAGTTCTGTTACTTGCCTGCAGTGTAGTCTTGGAGAAGTTACTTAATCTTTCTGAACCTCTGTTTGTTTCCTCATCTACATTGTAGGTCGGTAATTCTGAAGATTAAATGAAATCTTGCATATAAAACATTTACTGCTGACCCTGGCCCAGCTGATGATGGCTGCAATTATGATTTCTGCCATCATCATCTGTAATATATGTCAGGCTGCAGCTTATTGGAAAGAGCACAGGGTTGGAAGTTAGAAGACCTGGAGTTTTTGGGAGGTTGGGATTTCTTGCCCACCTCTGCCACCAGCTGAGTCTGGGACCAGAAAAGACCACTTGATCTCTCAGCCTCTGTTTCTCCAACTTTAAATGGCCAGGGAAGGGGTGGTCTGTTAGGTTCAGTTCATCAATAAGTAGCACTGACAGGTTGCTGAAGAATCTTGGGGGTCAGGCCATATTCACTTGTCTACTTCCCCAGGAGCTCCAGGAAGTTCATATACTTGACTCATCATACATGGTGGGGCTCTTCGTAGCATTGCACACATGCAGTTAGGCAACAGGCTTTGTTGTTGCTTCCTTTCTGCCTTGTGACCTGAGGCTCTAGGTTCTAGATTCCAGTTCTACCCAGATTGTAAAAGTCATACATAAAGATATGAGGCACATCAGGCAAGCAGACCATTTTCATACCTTGCCTGTAACAGGCTCTAATGTTTTAAGTCCAGTGGGAGGAAAGAGCTACTTGACTATTCTGCTTCACCGGTTCATCAATTTACATAGCCTTGTTAGGAGATATGAGTGCAGATTTAAGCACTTTGATACACTAGCTATGTGATCCTGAGAGCCTGGATCCATCTCTGAAGAGTAGAAATAACAATGCCCTGCTCAAGGAGTATTTGTGTCAAGTGAGTGAGAATAATGTGCATGAAAGTCCTTAAGGATAGTATGTTTTCTTTGTTCTTTTAAACCTTTTATTATGATTCTTCTGGGAGCCACCATCCTGCTGAAACTATTAAAATTCGCTTCACAAAAGTGGTACATTGGAAGAAAAACATAAAAGGAGAACTTCAGCGCCTGACCATATAGTTTTATCAGAAATGATTTCTTCACTGATAACTGTCATCATGAAATGTGGCGTGTTAAGTGCCAAAAAGATCTGTAAGATTGGCTCTGATCTAAAGAGATGGTGTATATGACTGAGTCCATTTTTTCCTACTGTCAGCACAGATACACTAAAGCCATCATTCCTGCAGTTTCCTGCTAAGTTTAAGTTGTAGAACTAAAGAACTGGTCTGTACCAAGCTATTCAACCCCAATGTATTTCTTTTTCTTATTTGTGAGATGATGTCTAACATTCAAAATGTGACATTGTACATACTGGATACAAAATGAATGGATCTACTTCTTCCTTAAAATGTGTTTTCCCTAGGAAGTCTGGCATCATCCTGTGTCAAGCAGGGTAGGCTGCACCCTGGAGAAGTGATAGTGGAAGTGGCTGTAAAGGTTGAGGACAGGCAGTCCCAGCAGAAGGGAGGGCATCTTATTCTAGACATGGATGATTGAGGGCCTTTCGGCCTTTCAGGGAAGCAAATGAGTTTCATTCTTTTCTCCGACTTCCTAGTCCTCATTGCAGTAGCAGTAAATAATGCTACTCACAACATGGGCCAAGAAGTGTGTCAAAGTATATAGGGGTGTCTCTGAAGCCAGAACAAGTTGAATCCGTGGCTCTCTTTTTCTGTCTTTTGGTAATAAAGTAACTATAGACCAGATGGTAAATAATGATGGAGGCAGGCCGGTGTGTCTGTGGAGGCGTCTGACTTGAACACATTACTGCCCTTCCTCTGCTTCCTGGTTGGTAGTTAGCTCTGTATTTTGCATTTCTGTAGATTTCCTGTCCCCTGTGCCCTGATGGGCTTAGGAGACTGTAAATTCACTTTATGGCAAATGCTCTCTTAAACATTCTGAAAAACAGGCTGCTCGCATGCCCGCAGGAAAATGCAGGTCAGATCCTCTTTCCCAGGGTGGTGTAGACTTTATGTGTTCTTCCCAGGGGCTCTTGCCCAGTAGGACGGTGGGACAGGGCGGTGGGAGAGCTGCTGTCGTAATGGGGCAGTGTTGGTTTTGCCAAAGGAGGGAAACACTCATTTTAGAAAATGCCTGTGTCTGGAGATGATTATAAATGCAATTCTGACCCAAATTAAAAAATAAAAAGTAAGTTAATTATGAAATGAGTGTCTCAGGGAGACAGCTTTTCCAGTGGAATAGAACTTTAAAAGATAGCATCATTTTTAAAGATAAATTTTTTTCAGTAATTAGCCTCCAACTAATAAAAATAAATGAAAAAAAAAGTTTTTAATTGATGTATATATAATATTATGTAAGTTACAAGTGTACAATATAGTGGTTCACAATTTTAAAGATTATTCTCCATTTATTGTTATTATAAAATATTGGCTATATTCCCAATGCTGTACAATATATCCTTATAGCTTATTTTTTACATAAGCTTGTACCTCTTACTCCCTAACCCCTGTATTGCGAGACATTTTTTCACTTTTTAGTCTCATGTAAAGAAAAGTGAAAAGTGTTAGTTATTCACTCATGTCTAACTCTCTGTGATCCCATCGACTATAGCCTGCCAGGCTCCTCTGTCCATGGGATTCTCCAGGCAAGAATACTGGAGTGGGTAGCCATTCCTTTCTCCAGGGGATCTTCCCAACCCAGGGCTTGAACCTGGGTCTCCCGCATTGCAGGCAGATTCTTTACCATCTGAGCCACCAGGGAAGACCCATATAAAGAAAAATTTTCACAAAAATGCCAAGAAGTTAAAAATAAAGAGATGGGTATATAATATAAACACATATATAGTAATATATAGTAAAATATATAATAAAAATTAGTATGTATTATAGTATATCATTAATATACTGTAATATAATTAATAAATATTATAGTAATATATAATAAAAATATATAAAGTCCACTACTGAGATAACCTCTAAACATACTTCTACTCATTTGTATACAACATACACATCATGCATGACACACATTTAAAAACAAGATACAATCAGAGCATATATACTGTTTATGACCTGCTTTTTGTTCACCAAATATCACTAATCATGAACATCTTTCAGTGTCATGAAATATTGCTTTACAGTGTCATCAATAATTCAGCCCTTCCTCCTCCAGTATAGACAGCATTGTCTACTGGCAAATTGAGCTGTCAGCTAGGAAATGGGAAAGTAAGTGAGGAGCTCATGTCACTCTCTTTAATTAAAAAAAGTTCAGACCAAGAGCCGGCACTGTAAGGATCCCTTGGTGCCACCTCTTTCCCATCCTTGTCTTGGGGCATCCCTCCCGTCTCCCAGCTCCCCCCAACCTGCTGGTCAGCTGAGGGGCCTTGGTTGAGAGCAAATTGGCAGAAGACTCTCCTATAATAAAGTTGTCTGCTCCATGGTTCGGAGAAGGCAATGGCACCCCACTCCAGTACTCTTGCCTGGAGAATCCCAGGGATGGGGGAGCCTGGTGGGCTGCCGTCTATGGGGTCGCACAGAGCCAGACACGACTGAAGCGACTTAGCAGCAGCAGCAGCAGCTCCATGGTTTAATCTCTTATATAAAGCCATCTCCCACCCTTTCCCTTTCTTCCTTCTTACTCAATTCATGCTCTCTAATAATAATATTTTAAGGTTTTATTGTATCCCACCGTTGAATCAGCATGTGCTAACAAAGATATACCCATGATGACTAGGAATATTACTCTATTAAAGATGCTTAAATATGCTGAACCTTTTGGATTAGTCTTTACTTTGGGAAATGGATAAAATGTTCATAAAGCATAGAGTGAAAGTGAAGTTGCTCAGTCATGTCTGACTCTTTGCAACCCCATGGACTATAGCCCACCAGGCTCCTCCATCCATGGGATTTCCCAGGCAAGAATACTGGAGTGGGTTACCTTTTCCTTCTCTAGGGGATCTTCCCGACCCAGGAAGCATACTTTGTCTAAAAAAAAGAACTGTAGTAAATAATGTAAAATACTATTGAAATAATTTGTAGTTCCTAAATGGAGTAAAAGTCTTGATAGTTTTCATTGTTTCTGTCAACAGAATTGAGTCTTTCAAGTCACAGCAGCTGTAAATCATAAAGTATGTGTTTGTGAATGATGAACATTATGGCTGATAAGGAACTGGTCATCCCCTTCTCTTTGGCTTCAAGACCAAAAACGAATTTGGGCTCATCTCTTTCCACCACCATAGTCCACTGCACAAGCCCCTCTCCACAAGGCTATTGCCATAGCCTGCTGTCTACACGACAATTTCTGTATATACATACTGTGGTTCATTCTGCGCTCAGCAACCAAAGCGAGCTTCTGCAATCTCCATATCACCTCCCTCCCCTACTTATATCCATCAGTGAGTTATAGTAAAATCCAGACTCCTTACCGAGGACCACTACCATGGCCTGTGCTGGCCTGCTACCCCAACCTCCACACATACACTCTCCCCTCACAGCCGCAGCCACCAGCCACCCCCTCGTTCCTCACATTTACCAAACGTGACTCTGCCTCAAGACTCTAGAACGTTCTGCCCCATCTCTTTTCTGCTGGTTCTGCATGCGACTGGCTTTGTCATCCCTAAGGACTCAGCTCAGTGCTCAGAAAGGCCCTCCAGGCTTCTGCTCCCAGGGTGCCTGTCATTCTGTCCTACCTTATTTACTGTGTAGGGCTTCCTTCAGTTCTGTCATTGTGTACCCATTGACTGTCTCCCCTCTCTAGGATCTAACCCTGTGAGAACAAGGAGCTTATGTGAATTGAATGTGGCTTTGGCTTTGCCTGTCATGCTAAGCCATAGCACATAATATTTTTGATAAGCTCTTAAGTTTAACATATGACTCTGGGCCATTCCAGACAAGATATGCCAGAATCACTTTTGTGTCTTTATATCCTCATCTGAACAGTTGGGATAGGCACTAGTAATTACATTACAAAGCTGTTTTGGAGATGAAGTGAGATGTTTTGTTGTTCAGTCGCTAAGTCTTGTCCAACTCTCTGCCACCCCATGGACTGCAGCATGCCAGGCTTCCCTGTCCTTCACTGTCTCCAAGAGTTTGCTCAAATTCATGTCCATTGAGTCGGTGATGCTGTTAACCATCTCATCCTCTGCTGTTCTCTTCTCTTTCTGCCCTCAATCTTTTCCCAACATCAAGGTCTTTTCTGATGACTCAGCTTTTCGCATCAGGTGGCCAAAGTGTTGGAGCTTCAGCTTCAGCATCAATCCCTCCAATGAGTATTCAGGGTTGATTTTCTTTAGAATTGACTGATTTGATCTCCTTGCAGTCCAAGGGACTCTCAAGAGTCTTCTCCAGTACCACAGTTCAAAAACATCAATTCTTTTGTACTCAGCCTTCTTTATGGTCCAGCTCTCACATCCATACATGACTACTGGAAAAACCATAGCTTTGACTATATGAACCTTTGTTGGTGAAGTGATGTCTTTGCTTTATTTTTTTTTTAATTTTGATTGAAGGCTAATTGCTTTACAGTATTGTGGTGGTTTTTGCCATACATTCACATGAATCAGCCATGGGTGTACATGTGTTCCCCATCTTGACCCTCCCTCCCCATCCCATCCCTCAGGGTCATCCCAGCACACCAGCCCTGAGCACCCTGCCTCATGCATCGAACCTGGACTGACAGTCTATTTCGCATATGATAATATACATGTTTCAGTGCTATTCTCTCAAATCATCCCAGCCTTGCCTTCTCCCACAGAGTCCAACAGTCTGTTCTTTACATCTGTGTCTCTTTTGCTGTCTTGCATATAGGGTCATCATTACTATTCTTCTAAATTCCATATATATGCACTAATATACTGTATTGGTGTTTTCCTCTCTGACTTGCTTCACTCTGTATAATAGGCATCTTTGCTTTTTAATATGCTGTCTAGGTTTGCCGTTGCTTACAATGGGCAAAGTGCTTAAAAATGATGCCTAACACATTGTTCAATTAATTCAGCTATTTTGACTGTTTTCACTAATCCCTAGCCTTCAGAGCTCACCTGGCATTTTACAGTTTTTAGATATTTAAGAAATCTGCTGTATCCACCCAGGATATTTATATTTTGTTTGAGTTCTCAATCTGGAACTACTCCTCACTGGGTGTTCTTCTGTTGGGTTTAAATTCTTACATTTGAAAAGTATGTACTCTTCATCTTTTCCCAGAGCTTCCCACAGGTGAGACGTGACCTGCTTACCAGGCACAGTTTCAAGAGTTTCTTCTGCTGATTATCCCCCATGCAGGAATTCCCACTGTGGGAACATTCTACACTGTATTTATAGATCCAGTTCATTTTAACCCAGGCAACCTAATAAGACTTTAGAATAAGATATTAATTAGTAATCTAATTCTCTAATAAGCCTTTAGATACTAATTACCTTATGGGAGATATAAGTTGATCTCTTGTCAGCATGGACTTTAAAACCTAGAGAAGGGCCTAACAGATACTTCAGTGAACAGATAACCGTCACTGCCGAATGGTATATAACACATGGGTAGTGGGTGTAGTAAGTGCCATAGAATTCCTTTCCACTGTTTCCCATTTACTGAACACCTGGGAAGGGTCAGGGTTGTGCTCTGCCACCAGGATTGCACAGATACTTGTGAACTAGTGGTAGTGAGAATTCCTGCCCTAAATCCCATGGTCTAAGACAGTATTAGTGGGGATAAAAGAGAAATTGTGAATGTTTATAAAGTCGTGACAAAAGTTATAGCTTTATTTGTGTTAATAAGTTTAGGCTAACAAAGCAATGGCTGAACTCCTTCCGTTGAATGGGTCACTCTGTGTGGTTGGTAGGTGTGTTTCTCACGCCGGTTGCAAGCTCTAACTCAGCGTCTTCGTCCTTCCACACCTCCTCCACTCCCTGTTGGCGTTGATAGCGCCCGTGCCACCTCTGGCTGCATGCCCACTCGCTGCCTTTAACGCATGGACCGAATGGGAAAGGCCTGTGCCTTCACATCCAGTCTGGGCTTCTGTCACTCAAGCACTTTAGTTCTCAAGTTTGCTGCAGTGCTTCCTCTCGCTTCCGGGCAGTCTGCTGGGAACGTCCTTCTCTTTGTTGTTGAACTAGAAAAGCTCTACACACCTACAAATCCTTCAAGGCTTGGCTCAGATAGTGTCCTCTCTACAGCCTTTTTTTTTTTTTTTTTTAATTTATTTTTATTAGTTGGAGGCTAATTATTTGACAACATTTCAGTGGGTTTTGTCATACATTGATATGAATCAGCCATAGAGTTACACGTATTCCCCATCCCGATCCCCCCTCCCACCTCCCTCTCCACCCGATTCCTCTGGGTCTTCCCAGTGCACCAGGCCCGAGCACTTGTCTCATGCATCCCACCTGGGCTGGAGATCTGTTTCACCACAGATAATATACATGCTTTTCTTTCAAAACATCCCACCCTCACCTTCTCCCACAGAGTTCAAAAGTCTGTTCTGTACTTCTGTGTCTCTTTTTCTGTTTTGCATATAGGGTTATCGTTACCATCTTTCTAAATTCCATATATATGTGTTAGTATGCTGTAATGTTCTTTATCTTTCTGGCTTACTTCACTCTGTATAATGGGCTCCAGTTTCATCCATCTCATTAGAGCTGATTCAAATGAATTCTTTTTAACGGCTGAGTAATATTCCATGGTGTATATGTACCACAGCTTCCTTATCCATTCATCTGCTGATGGGCATCTAGGTTGCTTCCATGTCCTGGCTGTTATAAATAGTACAGCCTTTCTTGACTCCACAGAGCAGACTCATAGCGCGTTATATGCAGGGTCACTAATAGCCCATAGGAATCTTTTTGGAATAGGCAAAGGTTTCTTATAGTTTTCTGGAGAAAAGCAGCCCTGAGCTAGGGATTATGAGTTGGTGAGCAGAGTCAAAGGTAAGCTGCATTTCAAACCTCTAGTAGAGAGCACAGACTGCATAACCTTTGGCGGGTCCCATTTGCCTGCACATTTTGTTGTCAGAGTATAAACTTCTTGTGGGCAGAGATCAGACTATTCATCCTCATATACAAGGGGACAGCTCAATGCCTGGCATGCAGTATAACCTTAGAACTTGTTTGTTCAATGAATTAAGGAATAAATGAAATGTAAGTTGAAAAATTAATTTTTATTCATCAGGGAACTTTGTATAGAAATGCCAAGCTTTCAAATATGGGGTCTCAAGAGGGTACATAATCAAAGAGAGTCTGCAGGTGCGGGGGCCCTGGAGAGCCTAAGAAGAGAGCCCCTCTTTGCCCACCTCACAGCCCAGCTCCTGGCCAATTCTGCCCCTTCATCTAGGCTGCCCTGCCAGCAAGACTGCGTGAACACCTGATTCCCTTGTGGGGAAGCCAGGCTCGATGGGGAGAATGTGAGCTTGACAAGTAAACTTGGTCAGGAAAGCTCCCACTTCCAAAGAAATCATGACACTAAAGTGTGATATTCTAATATCCTTTAGGGATTTCCCAGAATGCTTTTAAGTATTTGTTTTTGATTTATTAATTACTCAATGAAAAGGTTGAAATAGGAGTAAGGAAACAAATCAGAAGGATTAGGCACCATTGCCAATTGAAAAGAGAGTACTGATAAAAACACATTCTAAATGATAATGCAAATAAAAAGGACTTATTAGATTTATATACATTTTATTTCTAGGGCTATATCTACTAGATAAAATGAAGCCCATGGTTTTCTCACCCTCTCTTTAAAATCTTGATTCTAATTTCTTCTTTGCCTCGTATTTTGAGTCCTTATAAGCTACCAAGAGTCACTTCTGGGAGAATCAATTTATAAATGCATACACCCACAGAAATGCATTAATCAATTAATCAATCTGTGAAGCTTCAGATATAATTGTGATACTTTGGGCTCTTTGGATTTGGATAATCGACTTATCTGTATCTATAGGAAAGAAAAGAGGGTTAAGCATATGACCTCCTGGTTAACGTTTAAAGAATCCAGAAAGCACCAAGAGGTCTATTAAGTCAGACCAGATGTCTGGAGGGCTTTTAAATCTTCTTTATATTAATGCCAGCATGATTTCCCAAAGACTAGTTCAGATCTGCCCTCCTTGAGTGGTTCTGGCTGCATAGAGTAAAATGAGGTAAACTCATTATAGCCTTAGTGTGGCTGGCTTTGAAAGATTTGAAAAATGTTCTTTTATTGAGACTGAATAACTGGATGTGCTTTTGCTGCCAATATCAACATAATCCAAGGGCCCTTCTGTTATTTTCTGCTAGAGTTTTCTTAGGACATGGAATGGGGTGGGAGAGGGGGGTGTGAGAAGCCTCAGAGGATTGTGTTTTGTTTTGCTTTTTTTTTTCCCCTGTTCTTGGCTCACACAGCCAGTTGATGGTAAATATTGGGCAATTTATTTAACCACACTGTTCCTCAATTTCCTTATTAGCAATGCTGTCTTGTTTATAAGGAGTTTTGAAATTTTTGCAAGCACACAAAACTCTGCTGAGAATAGCCAGTATAGATATCTTACTTCTAATGTAACTGATGCCTCTCCAATAGTGGAGCCTACCTGCATCAGACTCATTTAGATTGATAGTTAAAAAGCAGATCCCTAGGCCCACCCCAGACCTTCTAAAGTAGAATCTCAGGGAGTGCACCTAAAATCTCCATTGTAAACAAGTTTCTTGGATGATTCTGATGAATTCCCCCTGTATCTCTTTGAATATCTCTGCTTTCTGGTGAGCATGAGATAGAACTTGTTGGTTAGAGCACCTAAAAAATCCCCTGGTATCTCCCAGACTTTTCTGAACTGACCAAATCTGGACCATTTTCCCTGAAGCTTCTGTATGTTTTGATTGAGTCATTTATTTAAAAAATATTTGAAGCTTAATTTTTCTAATTTCTGTCTTCAAAATGTGTGTAATCTGGTAAGGTGTTGAGGACTAGCACTTTAAATCATGAAGTAGGATGAAATGAACACTCAGGCTTCCAAAAGTGAAAAAAACGAAGCATTAGTTTCCCTGCTTTCAGTTTAATGTTGGACTTCCCCTAGGAACCCAAGGTTGTGGTCTATTTTTGATTTGACTTTGGCGGACCCATTTAATCTTTCTACAGTTTCCCCCTCAACAATACATACTTTCTCCATCCTCATGAAACATTTTCAGTTTATTCAGAAGGAAAGTTCTATTATGGTAACTATATATTAGGTGCAATTGCACCTATATATTAGGTGCAATATAACCAGGTGCAATTTAGGAATCCATGATAGCTTTAGGTTAAGGACCAATGATGGTGATTATGTCTTGTGACTGAAGAGGATCAAAAAAGTTGTCCAATCCTTCCTTTTGTGTTGAGAACTGAATCAAAAATATGAGCGTCCAGGCTGATGGATTTACTGGATAAGTTACTGAACAGCAGAGACGTTCAGAGTTCCTGTTTTTTTTGCTCAGAAGCCTGGGAGGATGAAAGGACTGCTATTGAGTCCCAGCTTTGCACCACTGCCCTTGATAGGGGTGATGCTACTGTATTACATTTATTACACTTAACTACCTCTTCTTAGGCTACATTACTACATTGAGACCTGTAGCAGTTTCCCAAAGCTTCATAACCAATTAATACCAATTTAGCAGCTTAAAACAACATGGTTACTATGTCACTGTTTCTGTAATCAGGAGTCTGAGCACTATTGAGCCAGGTCTTTTCAGCATCCGAAAGCTGAAATCAAAATGTTGGCTGGATTGCATTCTCATCTGAAAGCTCAACTAGGGAAGGACCTGCTTCCAAACTCCCTTAGGTTGTTGGTAGAATTTATTCCTTGCATCTGCAGAATTCATGGCAGTCTACCTCTTCAAATCTAGCAACAGAGAGACTCTCTGATTTCTAGATGCTCTTTTAAAGGTCTCACCTAATTAGGTCAGGCCCAAGTTCAGGATATCACCCTTTTAATTAACTTAAAATCAACGGATGAGAGACTTAATTACATCTTCAATATATCTTCACCCTTGCCATATTCCATTGGTTACAAATTACAGGTCCCCTGTCATACTTAAAAGATGGGGATTATACAAAGGCATGGGTCATGGAAGATCATCTTAGAATTCATCATACCACAAGACCACAGTGAATTAAAATTCATCATTCAATCCAAGTATGCATAAGAAATTAATTGTAGGATTCAAACATTACTGTTTATAAATTGTCATCCTCATGTATGTGATTATTTTGTTAACTCCTGATGAGGTAAAATTAACCTTCAGTTAAGAGAAATTATTTGGTTATCAAGAGGGAAGAAACAGGCTTAACAAGCATGTGATAGACATATTACACCTACAGTCCTGTCCTGTTCTAAGAAACTTTAATCAGTAATTATTGGGCTTCCCTAATGGCTCAGACTATAAACAGCCTGCCTGCAATGCAGGAGACCTGGGTTCACTTCCTAGGTCAGGAAGATCACCTGGAGAAGGGAATGGCTACCCACTCCTGTATTCTGGCCTGGAGAATTCCATGGACTGCTGTCCATGGGATCACAGAGTCGGACATGACCGAGCAACTAATACGTTCACTTCAGGGATTATTGCTTAACTAGAGAAAAGGTTTACTTGAATTATTTTATTTCCTAGTTTCCCCAGTATGACTCAGTTCACAAAAATGAATTCACACATATCTATTCCAGATTACACCTATATAAAATGAGTTACTCTTTTAAGAGTTATCCCAAAAGTTCATCTATCATACTCTTTGGTACACTAGCACTACCCAGAGCAAAAAAGACCGTGAACAACTTCTGTGAGGTGTAAACTCTGGAGATCATCTTTTCAACATTTCTTATCACAGCAGCATGCTGAAGAAAGACAGTGTATTAAAAATGGGTAGCAGGGAATCTGGTTAATACTGCCATATAAATAAAATGCATAACTAAATATTGGGTTGGCCAAAAAGTTCATTCTAATTTTTCCATATGATGTTACAGAAAAACCTGACGAAACCTTTTGGCAAACCCAATAAAAAGGTGAACAGGCTAGAAGAGATTCGTGAGAGAGAAGACAAGAGTAAATCTCTTTCTTTTGAAGTATTTCTTACAAGTCAATAAGAAATCCTAAAACTTTATGTGATAAATTTATTCACACTCATAAGAATGACTGTTATTAAAAAAAAATAACAAGTGTTGGAGAGGATATAGAAAAATTGGAACCCATGTTCATAACAATACTTTTTTACAATAGTCAAAATGTAAAAACAACCCAAGTGTCAACCAATGGATGAATGGGTTAACAAAACATAGTATATACAAACAATGGAATATTATTCAGCAGGGGAAAAAAAAGGAATTTGCAACCCATGCTACAACATGGACCTGGAAAATGCTAAATGAAATAAAGCAATCACAAGGGATGAATATTGTATGATTCCACTTATATGAGGTACTTAGAGTAGTCAAATTCATAGAGACAGGAAATAGAATGGGGGTTGCAGGGTTGGGAGAAAATAGGAGTCAGTGTTCAATAGGTACAGATTTTCAGTTTGGAAAGAGGAAAAATTTCTAGAGATGGATAATGGTAATGGTTGCAGAACAATGTGAATGTACTTAATGCTACAGAACTGTGTACTTGATAATGGTTAATATGAAACATCCTTTGTGATGTGTATTTATTAAAATAAAAATTTTTGAAGAAAAAATAAATGGGCAAAGTAGATGAACATGTAGATCACAAAACAGGAAATGTTACAAATAAACTGACTTGGGGAAAGGGTCTCAGCCTTGTTGGTAGCCAATGAAGTGAAAATGTTTAAATTTCATCTAAAAGAAGTACCGTCTTTAGTCTAATGGGTAGACCCATAATGAATGTTATGGGTCTCACTCACAAAGCCTGGATGATAATTATATTCAAAATATATTTCATTTCTCTGCTTCTTCCTCCCCTTTCCCTATAACAGATTTAAAGTTTTCAGTTAGTATTTTTATACCAGTGTTTTACACAAGATAGATATTTAAACCATTTCTAAGACTTTGAGTATGCTAGTTCAGTTTCTTTTAAAAAGTAAAATGTTCTTCGAGACCCAAGTTAAGGCTCTGATGTAAGGAGGTATAATATGAACTATGTCAAATGCAATTTTGAAATAGTTTATGAAAAAAGTATTTGATTGCAAAGATTGATTAAATGATTTCCCCCCAATATATTCTAGAGTTTGTAATAACAAGAACTTGTAAACTCTGAGCCAGTTCTATTTCTGTGTCCCAAAATTGGTACAGACAGTCCCAGACTCAGGAGGGTTTGACTTAGAATTTTTTGACTTTACAGTGGCTTGAAAATGATAAGAGGCTTTCCTGGTGGCTCAGTGGTGAAGAACCTGCCTGCCAATGCAGGAGACGTGGGTTCAATCCCTGGGTCAGGAAGATTTCCTGGCGAGCTACAGTCGATAGGGTCACAAATAGTTGGACATGACTGAGCGTGCACACACAAAAGTGATACACTTTCAGTAGAAATCGTATTTTTAGTTTTGAGTCATGATCTTTTCCTAGGCTAACAATATTCAGTGCTATACTTTTTCATGATGCTGGACAGTGTCGATGAGCCTCAGCTCCTTGTCAGCCATGTGATCACTGGGGTAAAAAAACGGTACACATACAAACATTCCGTAACTCAATAAATTACATGAGATATTCAACTCTTTATTATAAAAGAGGCTTTGTGTTAGATGATGTTGCCCAACTGTAGGCCAATGTAAGTGTTCTGAGCATGTACAAGGTAGTCTAGGCTAAGCTATGATGTTCAGTTAGTTAGGTGTATCACATGCTTTTTTGACTTATGATATTTTCAGTTTACGAGGGGTTTATCAGTATGTAACCTCATTGTACGCTGAGGAAGATCTGTATTTTCCTAATATGACAGAGCCCTTCGTGTTAATGTTTTTAATAAGCTATGTGGCCACACACACCTGCTTTATTTATTATCTCTTTGTTATCTCAGTTTCCATGAGTCATGATTATCCTTTGGCAATTTAATGAAGGTGATTAGAGTAAATCTTTTTGATGGTAATGAAATGTAGCTAAAAATGCACCTCTTATTAATTGGTCAAACACTGTGAGCCAGGCATTCTATTAAGTGTGTTTCTGTGATTTCTCATATTAAATTTCAAATTAAATTTCTCATATCCTCTGAGACAAATAATAGTGTTTCTATGATTTCATTTAATCCTCATATCCTTCTGAAACAAATAATATGATTCTCATTTTATAGATGAGAAATTGAGTGGCAGGTTTTTAATAATTCACTGCAAATTACACAGCTGGTCGGTAATGCTGAAATTCAAACTCAAGTTTCTCCAACTGCAAACCTCTGATCTTCCCACAACACTAGGAGTATGACTCTATTTATCTCATAAATATTAAAGTGATTTATAAGAATAAAAGGTTAAAATCATGTGATTTTGTAAAAACAGCCTGTTAATGATCACAGCTCCTAAAATTCCATATTAATTCAGGAGCAGTTTTTAAAAGCAAAGTTGTTTAGCTCCTGCAAACAAACTGTTGTACATTCCAAGCAAAAAGCTTCCTATTTCATGTCAAAAGGGCAGATTTGCTTCCTGATAAGATGTGCTATTTGGAGGTTGTCTATTTTTTTATTGTGATTCAGGTGCAAATAACAGGAAAGCATATTTTTTCCTATCTTGGCAAAAGGGGAGGTATTTCTAAAAAAGAATGTAACATAATGATTTAAATGGCCATTATTTTGCATCATGAATTAGGAGAAATCAGATTATAGCACAGGAGTCAAAGAAGTAACAATGGTCTACTGACTATGACAGGAGAGTCCAGCCAGGGAATTTCCCAAAACTCTAAGCCATGAGGTCTTCAGAGACACTCAGTGCTCTTCCCTGACCAACAAAATGAAAAAATGCAAGACCATTGACTCTTTAAGAAACATTCAGGCAAATGCCAACTCTGAAAACAAATTACTTTGCAAGAGCTTATCTTCATGTCTTTTAGGGAAAAAAAAACCAAAAAACCTAACATCAAAAGAGAGATAAAGATACAAACTTGTCTTTGTAATTCTTAGACAACTAAACAAACAGTAATATATATGTAATATGGATTTTAAATGATCGTGAAAATGTAAAGAAAATTTTTTTAAAGATATTATTTCCCTTAAAAGAATTCAGTTCTGAATTGTTCAAGTCAAAACATTTTCAAAGTGTTTCCAAAAGGAGTGTGAAAATTGGCAACAAAGCAAATTTAAATATGAAAGACGAGCATGCACAGACACCAGAAGGAAGGCTCTGGTCACTCACAGCGTTCTCAACTCTCTACTGCTTCTTCTGTTTGCAGAGCTCACACTTGCTTTAACCGCCTGGATCTCCCTCCGTACCCATCCTTCTCCATGCTCTATGAGAAACTCTTGACAGCCGTTGAAGAGACCAGTACCTTTGGACTTGAGTGACCTGGAGGCGCAATGCCCAGAAGCTGCCTTCCTGAAGAATGGCTGAGCATTGGAAGTTCCAAGAGTCGCTTCCATTAGAGTAAAGCTGAATGCTGTTATTTTCCAGGAACGGATGCTCTGTCTCATTTGGGTACTGGAGAGTGATGATGATCCTCTTGGAAGGATTTGGGTGAGCTTGATGCCCAGGGAACCACCCAACAGTCTTTCAATCAACAGTTCTTGACTGCCAAACTTTTTTCCATTTGTTATATTCCAAGACAAAGATGAACCTGTACACGATCAGCTCCATGGTAACTTTTAGAGACTCAGGAGAATCATGAAACTTAACCTTTGAACATGGTTCAAGCCAAACTGACAGCACTTGGCCCAATCTCCAAATTAGTGCAAGTTAAATAGTATAATAAAAACAAATATATTTCCTGAAAATACATTCATTTAAGCCCTAAGTTATAACAGAATATTCATTTTCTTGCTTCTGAGTACCTGCATGGTGTGTACCATAGGTTTCAGCTTTCATGGGACACAAGTGGAAAATGAAACCAAGTCAATATGAGGTAACCTTTAAGATTTGCAATAAGGTGGTCTGTGACAATGTATATGCAAAGTGATATGTGTGTAATTATGGCTGAAGACAAAACTGTTATCAATGAATTACTAATGACAGATTTTATGCTTTATAATGCATGAAAACAATTTTAAAATAACTAGCAATTAATCACAGCGTATCAGGAAAAAAGTACACAGTGAGTTCTGTTTATTTTTTATAGTTTCATTATATTTATGTTCTCTAAGATGTAGATAAGAATCGACCTATCATACTATATGTATCATCTGTTCCATTTTCATGTTCCATGCTTATTCGGGCATCATGCGTGTATGTATCCTTTTAAGCACTCTCAAGGGAACAAAAGGGCCTTTTATTTTTATAAAGGTACAAAAAATTCCCCAAAATATTTTGCACTGAATGTACCAAAGTTGAAGGGACATTATAATATGACTAACAACAACTCCATCACTTGATAAGTGTAATAGAAAATAGCTTCTAAATCAAACTTTCTTCACAGTGCCATGTCTACCACTACAAGGACTGTGCATCTAAGTAATAATTTTTTAAGACTCACTCTATGTGATAGTATGATATGCATTTATTTAAAATGCATTAGACTCTTCCATCCATCAAATACTTTACAGGATGGCATTTAATACAGGTATTTCGTATTTCCCCCACTGCTTTTTATTTGTACAGCCTCATTAAACACTAAGCTCAGTTAGGGAGCCATCAGCAACACCCAAGAGATCAGCTCTCTTTAGTAATAAGAATTCCATTTTCCCTTATCAGTCAAGACATCACAAATTGAAAGTCTCAGTACTATATTTCTAAGTCTGCATTTTCACTGATGCATAATTTTCTTATCAATATTAAGAAACAATTTTTCTATAATATCTCAGAAACTGCATGACATCACTGGCGTTGTCTCTGCTTAGTTTATCAGAGGGTGTTCTTCATTTTTATTACTTTGGGGTTACTCACCATCATGGTTTATTTCTTAACTTATGGCCACAACTAACCAGGTGTTCGATATAATTAAGTTAAATTGAGGGTAATAAAAGCATTGGATTAAACATTTGGTTTGCCAGCCTATGGTATTACAGGCATTGCCGAGAACAACATTTATAGTAACCATGGAATTCCTGTTATAGGGTGTTAGCTATCTTAATGTTTTATAGAGGTCAAATGCATGATTTTCATAGATGGTTGATGATGGTAAGAACTGATTACTCTGTTGGTTAAACTACATTTACTATGGGGACCCTCAAGAGGAATACTACTCATTGTATGCCTACACTAAAGGCAGGTACTGCAGTGTGGAGAAACATTCTGGGGAAAAAGGTTACAACAATCTGGAAGTAAGAAGGATGGATTTATCTGTGTACTATAATTGTGTCAGAAAGAAAGGGAAGAAAAAAATCTTAACTGGAAATGTTAGTTTGTACTTACTTATCATGAATATAAGTATATATTTAATTTTACAAACTATTTCTACTTGTTTGTATTTTTTTCATTATAAGGGAAAATAGTATAACATACTTTTAAAAAAACACATTTTTGATGGTATATAAGATGTTTCAGAGCTGGCATTCCCTAAGCAGCTGATAGAAGGTTTCGAAAATACAGCATTTCTTTCAAAGCTATTTTCATAGACCATGTTAGCTTGCATTTTGGTTTGTGACACTTTGTTGTCACATTCTGCATTATTAGGTAAGATTTGAAATAAAATATATCTCTCTAATTATTTCTTTCCAAATACCAGTATAATCATTAATTGCTACCATTCTCAGAGTTGAAAGTTATCCAAGCTGTACCTATCACATCAGAATACCATGATAATTGATCTCTTATTTTTCATTAGTATAAACAAAAGAATCTGATAATAACTATTTAAAACATTAAATTAACATTTCCACAGAATAAATTCAACTTTAATGTACTCTACAAATAGAAATATCCGTAAATATTTTCTTCTGGACTATGAACCTAGATAATTTGGCTGTCTGGTCTTATTTTCTTTAAAATGCTTATAAATGATGCATATAGTATACCATTTTATAAAAGATGGTCATGATACATCAAATACATGCAGAACATCTCTTAGGTGAGAGAAGAGGCATTGGCATTCACTCTGTGCCAGCTGCTATGGTTGATGGTTGAGCTACAAGATTCAAAATCTGTCCTCAAGAAGTTTACAGTCTATTGGAATACATACCAAGGTTCAAAAAATATTTTAAATAAAATTTGATATGTTCTACAATCAAGAGAACAGCTTGCTCCATCTGGGAGTTCCAATGACAACTTCATATGTGGGAGATACTGTGGCTAAAAAAAATCATATAAATGCTCTTTCTGTTGATACCTAATGGCATATAATAGTATGATGATACTGGTCAAGTGTGGAAGCCCAGTGGAGAAGGAAATGTAACCCACTCCAGTATTCTTTCCTGGGATATCCCATGGACAGAGGAGCCTGGCAGGCTATGGTCCATGGGGTCACAGAAGAGATACAGTTGAGCGTGCACACATGCTTGCACATGGAAGCCCAGAGTGCATTTACACACGGGGTTTAAAGTGTGAAAAGGTGGGGAACTGAACCATGATGGACCAACCCAAGGATCTTCGAGTTATCCAAAAAATGACACAATTAAGTTCAATAGTTTCCCTGTTTCTTTTTTCATCTGCACTGTGGTGTATTAGGTTGGTGCAAAGGTAATTATGGTTTCGGACCCATTATAACTAGGCTCAGACACATCTTTATTAATCAAAATAGGAACCATCACAGTCAACACATTTTTGCCAATGAGAAATAAGTTTGTTTATTCCTGTAGCATAAAAATCCATACTTCAAGATCTGACGAACTCTTGGAAAGCATTTTCCCCGCAAAAAAATTGTTGATATGCTTGAGGAAGTGGTGGTCAGTTGAGATGTCAGATAAATGCAGCAGATGAGGCAAAACCTCGTAGCCCAATTTGTTCAACTTTTGAAGCGTTGGTTGTATGACCTGCTGTTGGGTGTTGTGGAGAATAATTGGACCTTTCTGTTGACCATGCTGGCTGCAGGCATTGCAGCTTGTGGTGCTTCTGATCGATTTGCTGAGCATACTTCTCAAATGTAATGGTTTTGCTGGGATTCAGGAAGCTGTAGTGGATCAGACCAGCATCAGATCACCAAACAGTGAGCATGGCCCTTTATTTGGTGCGAGTTTGGCTTCAGTAAGTGCTTTGGAGCTCCTTCCTGGTCCACCCACTGAGCTGGTCATCGCTGGTTGTTGTATAAAATCCACCTTGTGTAGCATGTCACAGTCTGGTCAAAAAATGGTTCATTGTTGCATAGAATAAGAGAACACAACACTTGAAAATGATGGGTTTTTTTGATTGGTGGTCAGTTTATGAGGCACCCACTTACTGAGCTTTTTCATCTTTCCAGTTTGCTTCAAATGCCAGACGATCATAGAATGGTTGACTTGGGCAACTTCTCATGTAGTTGTAAGAGGATCAGCTTTGATGATCCTCTCCGTTGGTCGTTGTCAGCTTCCAATGGCCAGCCACTGCATTCCTCATCTTCAAGGCTCTTGTCTCCTTTGCAGAACTTCTTGAACGACCACTGCACTATATGTTCATTAACAGTTCCTGGGCCAAATGCGTTGTTGATGTTGCAAGTTGTCTCCACTGCTTTACCACCCATTTTGAACTCAAATAAGAAATTGCTCAAATTTACCTTTTGTCTAACATAATTTCCATAGCCTAAAATACATATAAAATAAATAGCAAGTAATAATTCACTAGCAAAAAACATAAAGCAAGAAATGCACATTAAAATGATGTGTAACATAACCACATTTAAGAATGGCATCAAATGGCAAAGTTCAGAAATGCAAAACCAAAGGTACATTTGCACCAATCTAATAACTTTGCTTTGCAGTGTTAAAAATCCCAATTCCTGAGCCCATCCACCTCTGGGGCCAAAGTGTTTTTCTTGTGCAAAAAAAAAAAAAAGAATGGATCTTGGCCAAAGAAATGTGGTTGCAATTTTCTAGCATCTGTTATATTTATAATTAAGTAAAAGTTCTGTAATAAATGAAGGAAAATTTGTTTCTCTTATATAACAATCATGTTTAAAAAACTGCGTTCAAATGATTGACAGTAATGGTGGAATATGTTTAAACAGTGCTTTAGAGTTTCTCAGTGCTTTCGGGCGCTTGGTTTGTCTTGATCCTCACATACTCCGTGGAGTAGAAGGTATCAAGTCTTGTCTGCATTGGGGCTGATTTTCACAGGTGGCTTGTGAGATCACTTTCAGCACTTCACAGCTACAGTTCCAGGTTTCATCTTGAGAAATGTGGACACTAATATGTATACCAGCCTATTCCAGTTTCACCGAAATTTGCAAGCTGCTTGTCTACCCAAACTCTCATTTTTTGAATCACTCTTAAAAACATGACACCTTCTGAAAAGTCCTTGAAGAAGTTAGCATATTCATAGAAAAAATTCCCAATATCCTTAATGTTTCCGTTTTACTACGTTATTATGAGAAATTAAAAACGAAATGCAAAATTTGATTGCTTTTGGTGGATTTCTATATTATAGTAAGTTTAGTTTTCTCAAATATTATTTGGAAGCAAGATAATGAAACAGCACTTTGATCAGAAACCTGATTTTATTTTTTAATTTTAAACAAGGATGATCTAGAAAACCCTGATAGCTGAGTTCCGGTGATACGGGTTGAAGGGACCACTGCAGGTTCTTTTCCTCTTTGTCTTCCGCACATTGATCCAACCTTTTTTCTTCTTTCTGCACAAATTATGACTTGATCACTTCTAACTAAGGCAAACATCTGATAATGAAGAGTCTTTTCAGTCCAACCCAGTTGAGGAAACTCCCACTGAAGATGAAATGATGCTACACCATCATTACAAAATACTTATCACACTGCATAGTACAAATACAAATAAAGACCATGGCCTCACCCTCAAACTGAATCTGACTTTCAGGCCCTTTTGTGTTCTTACCTGCTTTCTGATTTAATTGATGAGTGAAAATATTCTAAATCTTAGACACCTTACTTCTATAAAATTGAGTTTAAATTAATGAGAATGTCACTTTCACTTAGGTTCTAATTTTGCAAAGCCTATATTGCCTTTCTAATTCAGTTGTGTTTTCTAGCTAGATTTGCTTGCCTCACATGGAAGCAAGGGGATGTCAGAGACATCAAGCTTTCTAAACTGTGGCCAACCACTTGCTGCCCACTAGAAGGATGATAGGAACAAGAAAATCAGAAAAGATGGAACCAGTAGTGTTATCCCCCCACGCCCCCGCTTTCTCCCCCACCCCTGCCAAGAATGTAATGCTAATTATGGACCAACTATCAAGATTCAGGAGTGGTAACTGCATTCCAAGGAGCTGGCACAAAGGATATGCTGAACGTGTGTGCCCTGCCCATATCAACAGGTATACTGTTGCAGGGGGAAAGTTAAAACAAGGGTGAAAGGATCACCTTATGGCTCTGCGGCTGTGGGTAGAAACATATACTTTGGTTTCTGACTTTGAGGAAAAGAATTATATGCTGCCCAATGAGACCACTGCTTGGGTCCCCTTATCTTCAGTAGGGTGATAACATTTTTCTGTATTGCAAAACAGAATTTAGTCCAAAAGTATTAAAGCTAACCATAGCTTAATTAGGAGATCCAATGATTTAGCATTAAGTTGTGTTGTGGATTACTTTTAACAATTGTTGTTGTTATAATTGAACTTTAGGGGAAAAGAGAGCACACATTGCTTGACACATTTCTTTTGCTTAATTTGTTTTTTAGCAGACATTCTTTGACATGACAGTCACTTCCAAAACATTTTTCATGGCTCCTAATGGTAACTTAAATGTTCCCTGGTCATGTATAAGCAAAAAACCTGACAATTGGGTTACTGAATTGCAAATGGAGACCTAATCTGTATTTCCAGTTTTCCAAGAAATTAATCAAGACTGAAATACATTTGCTTAGATTTAATCTGTAAGGTAGATTATTTGGCTTTCATGATCAAACAGTTCAGCAGAATTGGAAGGCCCTAGTTGTATGGCTTCTGGGAAACACAGGAAAATTAAACTTATGCATGAAATTTTTATGTGGAGTGGCCTTGGGCAGGTAATATCTTTCTATCCAATTTTCTTTTAAGATATTACAACCCTGAGCAGTGTTGATAGGTATGGTGTATGATTCAAACTGAATCAAATATTACTGATGCAGGTAAGGAATCAGTAAACTTCTGGTTACTATCACCTTCTATAAGAAAGGATGGATAATGTTCAAGAAATACCTTGGAAGGACTAACCAGGAAACATACAAAACTGAATGTTCTTTTAGGACCCTAACGCTCTAAAAGATGGTATTACAACCTATTTTTCTTTATATGGTATCATAAGTAAAATTTGAGGCTGTTAATATGTTGGAAAGTGCATAATATCACGTTTTTATAATAGGGATGCAGGCATTCCAAAGTAAATAAATAAAGATACATGCATCTCTCCTGCCTCTTACTGAAAGTATTAATCTAATTTTATAGTAATGATTACTTTTTAATATTTAGGCTCTGTAAAAAAAAAAAAAAGCCACGTTATGTGTAAGATTTCAGTGGAGCACAGGTGGTGTATTTTTTAAGCCTTCAAATTTCTTTTCACAAATTCCACCCATTGTGTCTATTACACCATGTCACAATTAATAGCTATGTTTCTATTTTTGTTGAGTTGATTTAAGCCTCATATTTATTCAATGTTACTTTTAATAGAGAACAATAATGGGAAGTATTTGCTATTGACATTGAGATTATACAGCTCTCATTTTACCTTATATTTAAATTTCATCTTTTTTTCTCCAAGCAAATAATGCAGACTGTTGACATCCTAGAAATGAATCATGGGTGGTCTTAAATGGAGCCTGGGACTCTTAAATGTAGACTTGTTTGTTTTCTGGAAAGTCTGTATTCTTATCCTTACCTGAACCCCTGACTTTTGAGTTGTATTTTTTTATGATTCTGAAATGCTTTGAGGGAAAGATATTTTATGTGTACAATTTGTTTTATTTTCATACTGATCTCTATTTTTGTTTAAAACCATGTTGCATCATGAAATCACTTAATCCAAAATAAATCTTCTTTAAAAAAAATAGATTATGATTTTTCTGTGATACATTTGGGGAGGAAAAAAACTCAAGAGGAAAGAGAGCAAAGTAGGGATAAAGGTCTCATGGGATTAGTATGCAGCTTTGTGGATACAGGAAGTTCTCTTTTCATGATATTTATAATTAGGAATCTATTTTGTTTATCCCTAAAAGATTATTTTACTATTTGGTAGTGCATAAATTAATGTTAAAGGAATGAATTAACACAAATCATAATCTCTTAACTCACATGAGTTGAGACTATTTGCTAAACCATCTTGGTTGAATGCTTGTTTCATAACCACATATGCACATTACCACCACTACCGCCCACATCAGTCTAATTGAGAGGTCACATGTTCACAAGCCTACAGGGGCCAGACAAGTAAAACAATAGTAAAACAAGCATCTGGCTGGATGTGTTTATTGAGTGCAACTGGCTGGGTGTAAGCAATAGAGAATGGTGGGTTTGCCTAAAGGAGGCATTGTAATACTTTGCTCCGGCAGATTCTACTCACATGAAATTCAGGTCAGTGTTGAAAGATTCAGGTCAGTGTTTACTTATCAGGAGAAACCCAGAAATCTAAAACTTTAGATTTCTAAAACTAGTATTTCTAGGTCTCTTTAATACTGGGTGAAAGTGAAAGCGTTAGTTGCTCAGTCCTGTCCAGCTCTTTGTGACCCCAGGGACTGTAGTCCATCAGACTTCTGTTCATGGAATTCTCCAGGCAAGAACACAAGTGGGTAGCCATTCCCTTCTCCAGGGGATCTTCCTGACCCAGGGATCGAACCTGGGTCTCTTGCATCACAGGCAGATTCTTCACCAACTGAGCCACCAGGGCAGCCCCTTAATACTGGGTGGATCAAAGCAAATCAGTCTGTAGGTTGAATTTACCTTGCAGGTCTTCCAGTTTGGAACACTTGATTTACTCTGTAATGTTATTTTATGACTGGCTGGTAATGTAAGTGAACTGACCAAATAAATACTACTGAGACATGGCAATTAATAGAAGATATGGGGAAAGGCACCCACTCCAGTGTTCTTGCCTGGAGAATCCCAGGGACGGGGGAGCCTAGTGGGCTGCCGTCTGTGGGGTCGCACAGAGTCGGACACGACTGAAGTGGCTTAGCAGCAGTAGCAGCAGCGTGGGGAAAGGCTAATATATGCTGGAAGGATAGATAGTCAGTAAATGATATACTTGAAAATGATGCGTGCTTACCAGTATCTTTTTGAAAACCAATTTGTGTTCATTCATGTAAGTTGAGAATCTATGTCAAGTTTTCGTGAAGTAGATGTGCCATTAAACTCATGTATTTTAAACTAGAAATGAATTTCCTGTATCACATAAGAGCAATTAAAGCAAAGACTCATCTTCTATAACTAACTGAAGTTTGATATTGTCATTGAAAGAGAAGAGCAAGAGATTAACCTATGACACTGACTTCATGGTTATTGTGTCATAATGCTCTCTCTATAACCTTTGACCTCACTGTACTTTCATTATGATAAATTTATCTACCTTCGTTATATTCTTTTAAGAAAACTTGAAACTCACTTGGTGAATGCTTTAACAATGCACAATTCCCACTATCATCATAATCACCTACAGGAAATCTTTCTTGATTTTTTAAAAAAATTTCATCCTTTGCCCAGAAAGCGTTTAACCCCTTTATCAAGGAATGGAAAAAAGTTTTTTCCATACTTTCCTCTATTTATTGATCAAAAAATGTTACCTGTTAATGACATTCCATTTTTTTCCCTTTAAATATATACTTTCTTCTAAACAGATACTAGGTTGACTCATATAGCATTTGTCAACCAAAGTAAACTTTGGAGTCACAGTAAATTGAAATGAGAATATCTAATAAAGATACATTGTATATATTGATAGAAATGAATTTCACATATTTTATTTGCCCAGTTATTATAGGTCATATCAAAAGATGTTTAGCTGATGTCTAGTTTAATGAACTGAAAGGAAAAGCCAGCAATTTCCAAGCCATAAATCTGTCAAATATATATTCTTTGATAATTTATAATATTGTTATAAAATACTACCTCTTGCAACACTACATTCTTGGACATAATAATAATTCACGTCTATCCGGTATTTAGTTGGCATTGGAAAATGGAACTCAAATCCAAACTCTTGAACCTTGTCATGACTCTACCAGCACATGCTCTCCCTACCTCTCACAGAACAAAACAACAGAACAAACCATTTTAAGTTTGCTGAGGAACTACTCACCAATTAGGGAAGATTTACTATTATTCCAGTTTCACTCAGGAAACCGTGTCAACGTTTCTTAAATGTTGCATCCAATCACCAGTAGGGATAGAGAATGCTCCAAATATGGAAATGTAGCTTGAAGTCAGCTCCACCAACACAAAATCATATGTGTGTTTCATTTACTTTTGAGTAAAACTTTTATGTATCATCAGACTTGGTTTTAATTTGAAAATATGATTTTTTTCCATTAGCTTTAATAACAACTGCTTGCCCACTGCCCCAGATATAAAAGAAATGTGATGACCCAGTACATTACCACTTTTGTCTGTTCATTGGCCAGACATTGGGTAACTTGGGGTATACACTCGTTGGTTTGAAAAGCAATGTCTATATCATCAGAATCTCTTCCTCATACAATACTACTGATGATTTGGAGCTAAAATGTTTGGGTTTATTTTCTCTCATCTGCAATTAAACTGTCTAACACTCATAATGATGTTTAAGGAGGAATGAAGATAATAGGCTGTCTGAATCTTGGAACCAAGCAAGAATGCCAGTAGTTTTGTGGTGGGAGTGTATGCACAGATCTTTTCTAACCAGCCACACAGTTTGGGTGTGGTGATGGTTGTACACGTACACACTAGTAAACTAATGATTCCTAGCTGACTTTGACCTGTCCTGAGTTAAGGTCCTTAGTTAAGGTATAAATCATATATATTTAAAATCATATTTTTAAAGTTAGCACTTACTGATTCTGGGAAACATACACGATGAGCCTGGTGCATCTTGTGGTGCTGGAAAGTAAAGAAATGCTAAAAAATAAAAAGACCTGCAGTGGGAGTATGTCAAAGGGATATAAGACATACAACTTTTTTTCCAACCAAAAAAGCTGAGACAATTTGAGCAAAAAAAGTGGTATTGAATTATAATACAGCATATAAATATCCATAAGTCCATATTGATAATAAATACTTGAATAATTAATAAACGGAGAAGAGAGAAATCATCCATGCAGGAGAATTCCAAGTAATTTATGTGGATACTCCACCTTTAAATGTCGGTTGCTTAACTCCCTTCCCTGCACAGTGCAGAATAGGGAAGGGAGAAAAGAGAAACTTTAAAATGAAACCACCGGACCAACACTACCTCAGCCAGGTGATCAAGCCAATATATCAGTGGTCGTAAATCATGTGGATCATATGTTCCCTTGATATAATATGATTAAAGTAACACTTTTTCTCTGTGGTCTTCCCAAAACCTATAACTGCAGTTCAACCATTAGAAAAACAGATAGATTCCAATATAGGAACATCATAAAAAATACCTGGCCTGTATTTCTTAAAACTATCAAGGTTATCAAAACCAAGAAATCCCTGAGAAAACAGAGAAATAGTCACACAAAAAGGAGCTTAGTGAGACACAATGGTGTGTATCCTGGATGGGATACTAGAATTGAAAAAGGACATCATCTAAATACCAAGATCTGAATAAAGCATGGAATTCAGTTAATAATAATGTATCACTATCATGAACTCACCAAACATTCTCGCTACATTAATAAATAGGATGTTGATGAGACCATTAGACTTGTTCTTGAATAAAAGAATGAAAATTCTCAGGTTTTAGAGAATGGTGTGAAGCAGTGGCTTTCCCACCTGGATGTCATGTAGCAATAAAATTCAGCTCCATATACAACCCAAAAGAAAAACTGTGGTTAGTAGGGGCAGGGAAATGATTTAGTGTTATGAACTTTACATATAGTTGAACATTTGCTAACAACAATTTTCAAGTATCATCCACTCTTACAATTATTATCATAAAATGTAATAAATTTTAACACCCACAGGAAGAGAAAGGCAATCTCAGAATGAGGAACTATTATTTAAATAAATTAATGTTTATTAATAATCAAGTTGGATTATGTTATTTATCTGGATGGTGGTTGCAGGATGTATATATATATATATATTTAGATTTTATCAACCTATACACTTAAAATAGGATCAATTATTATATGTAAGTTACAAGCCAATTAAAAAGATGTTTTAAGGAAAGCAAATTTGTTAAAAGGAAAAACATATGGTCTTTGACATATGATAAATCAAGGTCCTTATTCTGGTTCTCTGTATTCTGTTTAATGACCTTGGGTAATCTCACCAATCTGAGTCTCACTTTTTTCATTTGTAAAATAGAAAAAATTCCTTTCTCATGCAGTACTTTTATGTGAAATGAGATAATGTGTATTGAGCCCATTGCTGTGCTCCTGATAAATGCTTAGTATATTGACTTCCCTTTCCTCTCCACCCCAGTATACTGGCCTCAAAATTCCTTACCACCAGCTCTCAGGCCTATTTTTAGGGAAAGGATGACTGACTCATCTTGGTCCCAAAAGTTATCAAACATTACCAACTTGCCTATTACTCAAATCTTTGGAAACTGGGAATATTGACATGTCTGTTCGCCCATTTATCCGTCCATCACCCATCCATCCATCTATCCATCCATCCAATCAAACATTTATTGAATTGCTACTATGTTCCAGGCACCATGATAGGTGCTAGGGAAACACTGCTGAATAAAGCAGTCATGATTCCTGTCTGTTGGGAGTTTACAGTCTCATGGGGAAGGCAGTAAGCAAATCCATAATTATTAATTATGATAAAAGTGCTATAAAGAACAGGGCACAGCAATGGACAGGTGAGAACTGGAGGTGGAAGAGCAATCAGTCCCTGGAAGATCAGAGGGAAAGCTTCTGCAGTATCCTATCATTGAAGTCTTATAACATCCCAAATAATTACAGAGTACACATAAAAGACATAATCACCACCAAAGTGAATCTTCTCACATATGAATGCTTGTTGTAACATCTATTCTGCTTCTCAGAAGAGTTGTTTGCATACTTCCTGTTTCTTAGAAGTAAGTAGCTTTTTGCTATAGTAATATAAACTCATTATTTTGTAAGATATTACAGATTTAATTTATTCTGACTTTCCTAATAAACTTTGTTGTACTTGCAGGCTACCAAAGAATGGGTGATTGTAAATGTCTCTTAATAAAAATTTTTCCAGCTAATAAACAAGGAAAATAAAATATTTTTTAAAAACTCATCTGTATACTATAATGAGTCACGAAGATGGGACACAAAGGGAAATAAAAAATGAGAACAAGTAACCTACTACTTAGGATGTAGTGCAGTATAGTGAGCAGGACGTCGGATTTGTCATCTGAGTTCAAATTTTGTCTGCATTTCCAGCTGTGTGACCTTAAGCCAGTCATTCAACCTCTCTGAGCCTGAGCCTCCTCACAGGAGAACCAAGAATAATAGTGGTGACCTCAAGGCAGGTGGTAAGAATTAAATGAAATGATATATACTTAGCATTTTGCATGAAGAAGTATTGCCATGCTTTATTTGGAACATTCCTGTCATTTCACTACAAAACTTAAATCCTGTGTACTTAGGTAGTCTCGCCACAGAAATTTCAGCTTTTAAAAGCAGGTGCATTCCTTTCTCTTAAATTTCTTTCTCAAACCTTGGCTGTTGGTTTGGAATTCTTAGTTCTGTGCTAAATCTTATTTCTTTAGGTGATAAATCATTCCTGATTTTCCTAATTCTCACCCAAAATGACCTCAGGCAATCCGGGGAATACACATGACCAGGCCGGTTGGGGAGAAGTGAACCCCAAGCGTGGGATGACACCAGGCTCCTGCTGCCTCATCCCCCGGGGGCTCCGCCTGCCTTGCCATCTGGCCTTTGGGCTCTCCTTTCCTCTCCATTGTTCCTGGTTGCTCTGTTGGGCTTCCTGAAATGTTTCCTTTCAGTAAACTGGGGTGGGAGAGGAGAGAACAATAGTCAGATGACTTTGCTCCCTGGATATTCCTCTCTCTCAGGGGTGGCCCAGACGGTCTAAGTCTGCAGTTCTAGGCTCAGCCCTCACCTCACTGGGGAGAGTCCCTCTCATAGTTCATTCTCTTTGCAAGTAACGTGGAACAGTTCTAGCCTTGCTTACCGTAAATGCAGGGCTGCTGAAGCCCAGACAAAATACTGTGTGCGAAAGCTCTCTATTCACTCTAAAATGCTGTCCAGACTGCAGGTGCTATCAATACTAGCCTATCCTGCGCCACATTCACATGATGCATGACTGGCTGGGAAGTTCCTTAGACCTGCTCAGGGCTGAGCTGCGAGAAGGGGATTTTTCTAGGTCAACCAGTAATGGAAAATGTCTCAAAGGTATCGCCTATTTTTACTTTGAAAGGGCAACCTTCTCAGAGATAGGCTTTTAATAGTGAGAACTCCAGACTTGGAAGATTAAAAGATAATTTAAAACTACATAAAACTAATCTATTCTGATGCATTGTGTAATTTATTTGGGCAAATATACAGGTGATGGAAACTGATCAAATCTTTATTCTGCAATTTCCTGTTCTTAGCAAGTAGAGAAAAAACATACCCTAGGTAAGAGACAGGAAGAAACAGAGACAAATGAGTTTGTCTGTGCAGCTTCTCTCAAGTACACCCTCAAAAACCTCATATTTTAAAAGATGCACCCCCAAATTAGGTTTGCAAGAAGTAGGTCATCATTGGTCATTGTATCTGCCTGTTTTTCAATTCCTCAACCTATTCGCAAGGTAAGGTGTGCTGATGAATGCTTTTCTGTTGACTTCGCCTGTAAACAGACCTTTCCTCTGACAACTCAAATGTGGAAATATCCAGATCCAAGACCCCTAAACTCTAACCTGGACAAAGAGAATGAGAGGGAAAAAGCAATGGATTACTGCCCTCATATGTTTTTGCTAAATTATTTCGAGACACTATTTCAAAGGATCCTTATTCTAAGGTAGTATTTGAATTGTAGAAGATGCTTTTTCTAGTCAAAATTAATTTAAGCCCCTCTTAATCTGAGTTAGCATGAAATTGGGAGATCTGTAGGGCCTAACTTGTCTTTGTACTTCTCACTTTTGAAATCTAGCAAGAAAATGAGCAGAATAAAAATATTTTATAATTTGCTTGCCAAATTTTAAAAGGCAGAACCATTCCAGGTCCTAGGAGCTCAAACAGAAAAGTATTATATTTTATATACCACATTAAATAATAAAGAAAAGTAACCTAACAGGGACCAGTTTCAAAATCCTTTCTGGATAATTTGGTACATTTGAAATCTAGCGTGCTTTTCTTGCCTTTCTTAAGCACTCTATAAAACAAGATACTCTCAAATGTGTTAGAACATTTCTGTTTTGATTGGCTCAGAATGACTGGAGGTCCTTGAAATGACTTATAATGAACTAAGCACATGGCATGGTGTCATAAGTCATTCTCTTCAGAGCCTCTTGCTTGTTTTATAGAAATTGCATAACTGGGAAGTAACACATGAAAATCTTATACTGTGCTGGTTGAAAGTTGGATCATAATTCCAAAACATAGGTAAAAGTTTAGAGCAGAAGGCCAGAAGTTTCTTTTATCTTTCAAAATGGTAAACATCTACATTTATTTTTGTAGTTACTTGATTTCTATAGTAGATAAAGTAAAGGGTAAGTTTATTTTGCTTTTTCTCTCCTTTAATCTTGGTTCACTTACGGAATTTCAGAAAGGCTGATATTGAAAGAGGTCAAGATGGACGTTAACTAAGAAACCAATTTTTGGTAGAATAGTCAGAGTTATAATTGCAGGCATTAAGCATCTTTGGATGTTTGAAGTTGAAAAGGAATATTATTTAAAATATACTGTGCAGCTCATAGAACAGAGATCCCAGCTGGAGATTCAGTGTCAGGACAAGATAACCAGGAATAATAGCCAGATTCACAGAAATAGATTGTTCAGGTGAAGATCCCACTGCTGCCGAAATACAGGATTCTATAGCAATATGTGCTGTTGACACAACTATCAGTGGACTAACGAGGTGCATTAGAGCTACTGCTTCTAGGACTTTATCTCCTTGCCACTTCTGCTTCCATTATAAAGCTGTGTCAGGGTGGGATGTTGCGAAAGAACAACATGTATATTATCTATGGTGAAACAGGTCACCAGCCCAGGTGGGATGCATGAGACAAGTGCTCGGGCCTGGTGCACTGGGAAGACCCAGGGGAGTCGGGTGGAGAGGGAGGTGGGAGGGGGGATCGGGATGGGGAATACGTGTAAATCTATTGCTGATTCATGTCAATGTATGACAAAACCCACTGGAAAAAAAAAAAGCTGTGTCTGGCCCCAGCCTCACCTCCTCCAGATTCTAAGGCTCAATGTGTTCAGGTAGTTTGATAGGACCTAAGGTAGCTGCTTCTGATCTAGCCGCAAGGGAGGCTGGAAAGTGGCACTTTCACTTCTATACACTCAGAAGGTGAGGAATTCTTAAAACACTGGAGAGGTTGAGGTACAAGATGACAATAGAGTGACAAGTGTCCCAAAGCTGAAAGAGCAAATTGGTCACTATGATTAGTACAGTAGTCGTCCATCTTTCCAGTTCTCAGACTTTCTACACTCAAAAATTACTAAAGATCTCAGAGAGTTTTTGCTTATATAGGTAATTTCTATCAATATTTATCATATTTATGAGTTAAGAGGAATTTTTAAAAGATGTATTACTTTAACAATTACATATCAGTAATAGCAACATAATGATATATTTTATGAAAAATAGCTATACTACCCAAAACAAAGGAAGTGAATAAGGATGGTATTATTTTACATGTTTGCAATTTGTCTGATTTCTAGCTTAATAGGAAGCAGTTGGATTCTCATAACTGCTTCTACATTAACCTTTTGTAATATCACACATTCTGTAATCTCTGGAAAACTAAGCCATACACTTGTGAAAGAATAAGACTGAAAAGGGTAAATATCATCTTAATATTATTATGAAAATAGTTTTGACTTTGGAGGCTCCTTAAAAGGTACTGGGGTCTCCCTAACACAGTTTGAGAATTGTTAGATGAAAGATTTACTTTGTGATTGTAATTAGGTGATATATATTATACTGAAGCACACAATTCTCTGGATCCTATTCTACTTGTCATATATATTTTTATCCACGACTTGGAAACCTTGCTTGAAGGTTGACAGGATAGAGCCTGTATCAAGTTATTATTATAATGATATTTTTAATAGACTGCAAAAATAATAGCAGGATTCTATTTTGGTTGTTCAATGGGGTTTTGTCCTCTCCTTTGATCTCACAGGTTATTCCTAACTTTAATTTCTGACTCTATAGTTCCCTAAATTTGCATATTATAAGCAATGACAGATTCATTTACTTTTTGAAAACAACCTTGTTATTTTAGAACAGGTTTAGATTTACAGACAGTAAAGAATCCGCCTGCAATGCCGGAGACCCGAGTTTGATCCCTGGGTCTGGAAGATCCCCTGGAGAAGGGAATGGCTACCCACTCCAGTATTCTTGCCTGGAGAATTCCATGGACAGAGGAACAGGTAGGCTACAGTCCATGGGGTTGCGAAGGGTGGGACCCGACTGAGCGACTAACACTTAGATTTACATAATCATTGTGACGAGAGTCCAGAGAGTACTGCGCAGCCGGTCTCCCGTGATAGTGCCTTACCCCTGCGAGGCACATTTTGTCATAGGAGAGATTGATATTAACTCATTACTGTTGACTAAAGTTCATAGTCTATTCTGATTTCCTTATCTGTCTCTTGTTTAATGTCATTTGTCTGCTCCAAGATTCCATCTAGGACACCACATTATGTTTAGTCGTCATTCATCTTAGGTTCCATTTGATTGTGACAGTTTCTCAGACTTACCTCCGTTTTGATGACCTTGACAGGTTTGAGAAGTATTTTATAGGTCAGGTATTTTGTAGGATGTTTCTCAACTGTGATTTGTCTGATGTTTTTCTCATGGTTAAACTGGGTTATGGGTTTTGTGGAGGAAGACCACACAGGCAACATGTCATTTGCATTACATCAAATAATGGGTACATATTATCAAAGTGACTTATGACTACTGGTGTTAACTTTGATCCCCTGGCTTGATGTACTATTTTTCATGGTCTTCACCATAAAGTTACTCTTTTCTTCTCCATCTCCACACTGTGCTCTTTGGAAGAAAGTCACTATGCACAGCTTCTTAAGTATGGACTTAAGAAGTGGGGAGTTAGACTCTGCCAACTGGAGGGTGGAGTGGCTACATAAACTGTTCATAATTCTGCATGAGAGGTGTGTCTGTTCTTTCCCATTTATTTGTTCAATCATTTATATTTATATGTGCTCACAGATATTTACTTTATACTTTGGTATATAATCCACTAGTACTTCATTTATTATATAGCTCAAATTGTTCTAGCTTTGACCACTGGGGCTTGTCCAGTTGGCTCCTGAATCCCTCGGACACACCACCATCATTGTGTGGTCGTTTGTTTGTTGGTTGGTTTGCACGTCCTTCTTTCTCACACTACATGGTGTTCCAGGCGCAGCTGTGTGTTTCCTGCCCCAGTCCTAGCAGCATCAATTTCTCCAAAGAGCTTTGTTTCCTTTTGTTGAAGAACAATATTAGAAACCAAGACACGAGTGAGAGGTGTACTTATTGCTCTTGGGGTGTCATTGCTTTTATGTGCTCTCAGCTGACAGAGCAAGAAAATGTGTGTCTTAACCCACGTACACACAGGTATCTATAAATAAATCTATATGTAAACATCTGCATCTATATTAAACTAAACATTAGTTCATACCAATATCTCTAACTCTAATCCATTGCACATGGGTCATTCTACACCCTTCTCTTCTTGTACTTGTTATATACCTGTAAAATTATTTTAACAGTGAAGGAATTTTGGAATGGAGGTAGGAGAGGAAACAAAAGAATGAAAAGAGCCAGAACTGCAGTGACTAAAGTGAATTAAACATCCGAGAACCTGTACCCTGGTGTTCATACCTACAGTTATGTAGTATCCACAGTAAAAGGCCTTATACAGAGTAAGCTTAAATCTTGTTGCTACTCCACGAGTAACTCAGGTTACAGTTATATAGTATATAGCTTCCTTGTCTCTTGAAGTTTCTTATCTTTAAAGCAGGCAAATATAGCACTCTACTCACAGGAGTGTGAGGAGTAAATGTTAACAAAAACAGCAAACTTAGAATAGAGCCAGGATCAGAATTTATGACCAATTGTTACTATATACACTATTGGGTAAACATATTATAATTTATACTTTACAGATGAAAGAAAGAGAGGCATAGGGATATTATAACCTGCTCAAAATCTCATAGTTAGTAAACTACAGACCCACTTTCTCATAAACTATGCCCTTTAGAGGGTTTCTGAACAGCTCTATACTTATATCTCTTTTTGTTACATTAAGATATAAAGTGCCACTCTGTAAATCTAAAGGGAAGGCTAACTACTGAAAACACTCAAGGATGCTTTGAATATTCTCAATGTCTCATATGAATTCATTGTCACATGGATCATTCCAGCCCCTCCTCTTGCATTTATTATATACTTGTATATCTAGTGATCATCATTATCATTTCCCACATTACCAACATTTTCATGCCAGGAGAGGACTCAGCCAGAAGAGTAGATGAGCCTTCTCAATGCTCATGTTGTCACCTTTAGCCAGTTAAGGCAAAGGTCACCTCCAAGGAGTAGGTTAAAAGTTAGCTCTGCCTTGTCTACACATGTGCCTTCTTGTTATGAGAAGACTTGCTTGGTGAAAGATTCCTGGAAGCTTTACTATTTCTTCCCTGTCATGTGTTCTGGGGAATGTGACACCAGGTCAAGATTCATGGAATATGCAGTTGGTAAAAGAAGTGTCTTAGAAGTACAAAAGGAGGTGCTTTGTTGGACAGAACCTGTAGACGTTTATCTACTCAAATCAAATCCATGACAATGTTACACTCTGTATTTACTTGCCCTACTCCATATCTCTTCCCCTTTGAACACTATGACTCTAATTCTTTCATCTTGCATAACCCTCTGGACGTCACCATTTATTGAACTTACAGTTTCATTTTGAGCCTGGTGTCATCGCCAGATAGATTCTGAAGAGGGAAGCAGCTACCTCCCTCTCCCCTTTCCTCATCACCATGTCGCCACCCCCTCCATTTCTCTCTCAGCATCAGTTAGAAGATTTGAGGGAAATCATAAGTATCTCATAACATCATTTGACAAATATTCGTTTAGGACCTACTATGTCTCAGGGATTTTGCTAGTCACAAGATGCAGTATTGAGTCTGGTACACGTAGTCCTCACCCTCAGGGAGCCTGAAGACCACTGGAAAGTAACATCAGCCTGTGTGAAGTGGGGGCTTCCTCCCATCAGGCACTGGACTCCCCGTGTGCGCTTTCACGCTGAAATCTGCTGTCCTCATCTACAGAGCAGGAGACAGGATTGCCCAAGGCCACACACCTAGGAATGGTGGAGCTGGGACTTGAGTGCAGGTCTGTCTGATGTCACACACTTAACCACACATCCGTCTTCTCGCCTGCCACCCCCCCCCCCCCCCCACACACACACAATCACACACCCTCCCTCAGGAAGCAGGACCTCAGAGTTTGGTGCGTTTGTGGCTGGATAGAAGCTCTTTTCCAATTTTGCTGCAGTTTCTACTGAATACTTTGATTTGCAAATATAAAGGGCTCGCTGAAGCACAGCCTTAAACAAACTGTGGCAGACAGCTGGGGAGGACAGCTGCAGACAGAAAAATGTGGCCGGAAGCTCCAGGGCCGGGAGGAGGAGATGTGCAGCGAGGCGGCTGCAAGCAGAGTAAGCAGTGATGAGCAGAGGTGAGCTGGACTGACAGATTAGACCACCTGGCCCCCAGACCACAGGGGACGAAGGCCTGCAACACTCTCGCATGCACTGGCTTTATCAGGTTATGCAAATGCACCTAGGTTATAAGTATGTTTTTCTTTGCCTATATTATTCAAGTGATTAGTCAAGTAAATTTAAAAATCCTCTTTCTTCCTAATGTATGTTTGACGTAATGAGGTAGAAAGACCTCAGGATTAAAAATAAGGAGACCTAAATTCTTGACCAGATGAATGCTGATAGTCTAATTGTATGATCTTCTGCAAGTTACTTAACTTCTCCCATCCTAGGTACTCTTTCCTCAGATATAAGGAAATAGGACTGCTGAACCTTCAGGGTTTTTGAAGTTCCTAACTGCTCTGATGCCATGATGAACCAAGAACCTACACTGTGTCTAGTGCATTAAACAATTTAAGGTCCAGAGGCAATTAGCAAACATGTGTCTAGCCCTTTGGACTTGTGTTGTCCAGTACTGGAGCTGCCAGCCACATGTGGCTATGGAACACTTGAAATGTAATGTGATGGATCTATAATTCTATGTCACTTTAATTAAATTTGAAATCAGAAAGTGGTGCTGTATTCAGTTACTAAAAATGTTTACATTTGAAACAAGGTAAGGATATGAGTCTTTTTTCAGTGGTTCCCTGAGCTCACTTGGTAAAGAATCCGTCTGCAATGCAGGAAACCCCAGTTTGATTCCTGGGTCAGGAAGATCCCCTGGAGAAGGGATAGGCTACCCACTCCAGAATTCTTGGGCTTCCCTGGTGGCTCAGTTGGTTAAGAATCTGCCTGCAATGTGGGAGACCTGGGTTCGATTCCTGGGTTGGGTAGATCCCCGGGAGAAGGGAACAGCTACCCACTCCATTATTCTTGCCTGGAGAATTCCATGGACAGAGGAGCAAGGCAGGCTACAGTCCACGGGGTTACAAACAGTTGGACATGACTGAGCAACTTTGATTTTCTTTCAAATTTTGTACAATGTAGATACAGATCAAGTGTTTCTGATGAAAATTTAGCATCTAAATTGAGATGTGTTGTACATATAAAATACACCAGATTTAACACAATATAAAAAAAAAGGATGTAAAATATCTCCAGGAGATCTTCCCGACCCAGGGATTGAACTTGGATCTCCCATGTTGCAGGCAGATACTTTACAGTCTGAACCACCAGAAAGCCAAACCAAAATATCTCATTAATCATTTCTCATGTTGAAACGACAGACAATATTTTAGATATATGCGATTAGGTAACTCCAATACTTTGGCCACCTGATGCGAAGAGCTGACTCATTTGAAAAGACCCTGATGCTCGGAAAGATTGAGGGCAGGAGGACAAGGGGACGACAGAGGATGAGATGGTTGGATGGCATCACCGACTCAATGGACATGGGTTTGGGTGGACTCCGGGAACTGGTGATGGACAGGGAGGCCTGGCGTGCTGCAGTTCATGGGGCCGCAGAGTCGGACACGACTGAGCAACTGAACTGAAAAGAAATGTATTACTAAAATTAATTTCCTCTATTTTTACCTTTAATGTGATTATGCCCTTTCATGAATCACAGGCTTGTTATGGTGAAGGGGCTTGCATGACTCAGTGCAGCTATGAGCTATAGCTTGCAAGGTCACCCAAGACAGACGGGTCATAGTGAGGGGTTCTGACAAAATGTAGCCCACTGGAGGAGAAAATGGCAAACCACTTCAGTGTTCTTAACACAAGAATCCCATAAACAGTATGACGGTGAAAAGATATGATACCAGAAGATGAGCTCCCCAGGTCTGAAGGTGTCCAATATGCTACTGGGAAGAGTGGAGGGCAATTACTAATAATAGCTCCAGAAAGAAAGAAGTGACTGGGCCAAAGCGGAAATGATGCTCATTTGTGGATGTGTCTGGTGGTAAAAGTAAAGCCTGATGCTGGGCAAGATTCTCTTAGAAGAAATGCAGTAGCCCTCATGGTCAACAGAAGAATTCAAACTGCAGTACTTGGATACAATCTCAAAAATGACGCAATGATCTCAGTTTGTTTCCAAGGCAAATCATTCAGTATCACGGAAATCCAAGTCCATGCCCCAACCAGTAATTCTAAAGAAGCTGAACAGTTCTATGAAGAGCTACAACAACTTCTAGAACTAACACCAAAAAAAAAAAAAAAAAGATGTCCTTTTCATCATAGAGGGCTGGAATGCAGAAGTAGGAAGTCAAGAGATATCCAGAATAACCGGCAAGTTTGGCCTTGGAATACAAAATGAAGAAGGGAAAAGGCTAACAGAATTTTGTCACAAGAACATACTGGTCATAGCAAACACTCTTTTCTAATAACACAAGAGACAACTCTGCACATGGACATCACCAGGTGATCAATACCAAAATCAGATTAATTATATTCTTTGCAGCCAAAGATGGAGAAGCTCTATACAGTCAGCAAAAACAAGACCTGGAGCTCACTCTGGCTCAGATCATCAGCTCCTTATTGCAAAATTCAGGCTCAAATTGAAGAAAGTATGGAAAACCACTAGGTCATTCAGGTATCACCTAAATCAAGTCCCTTGTGATTATACAATTGAGAAGATGAATAGATTCAAGGGATTAGTTCTGGTAGGCAGAGTTTCTGAAGAACTATGGATGGAGGTTTGTAAATTGTACAGGAGGCAGTGACCAAAACGATCCCTAAGAAAAAGAAATGCAAGAAGGCAAAGTGGTTGTCTGAGGAAGCTTTATAAATAGCTGAGGAAAGGTGAGAAGTGAAAGTCAAGGGAGAAAGGAAGATATACCCAACTGAAAGCAGAATTCTAGAGAATATTGGGAGAGATAAGAAGGCCTTCTTAAATGAACAGTGCAAAGACATAGAGAAAAATAATAGAATGGGAAAGACTAGAGATCTCTTCAAGAAAATTGGAGATATCAAGGGAATATTTCATGCAAGGATAGGCATGAAAAATCACAGAAACAGTAAGGACCTGACAGAAGCAGAAGAAAGTAAGAAGAGGTGAGAAGAATGAACAGAAGAACTGCACAGAAGAGGTCTTCATGACCCTGATAACCACGATGGTGTGGTCACTCACCAAGAGCCGGATATCCTGGAGGGTGAAGTCGAGTAGGAAACATTACTGGGAACTAAGCTAGTAGAGGTGATGGAATTCTAGCTGAGCTATTTCAAATCCTAAAAGATGATGCTGTTAAAGAGTTGCACAAAATATAGCAGCAAATTCTGAAAACAGCAGTGGCCACAGGACTGGAAAAAGTGTTTTCATTCCAATCCCAAAGAAGGGCAATGCCAAAGAATGTTCAAAGTACCATGAGTGCATACAATTGCGCTCATTTCACATGCTGGTAAGGTTATGCTCAAAATCCTTCAAGCTATGCTTCAGTAGTATGTGAACCGAGAACTTCCAAGTGCATAATCTGGGTTTAGAAAAGGCAGAGGAACTAGAGATCAAATAGCCAACATTTATTGGATCATAGAGAAGGCAAGGGAATTCCAGATAAACATCTACTTCTGCTTCATTGATTATGCTAATGCCTTTGACTGTGTAGATCACAACAAACTGTAGAAAATTCTTAAAGAGATGGGAATACCAGACCACTTTACCTATCTCCTGAGAAACCTGTATGCAGGTCAAGACGTAACAGTTAGAACCAAACATGGAACAGTGGACTGGTTCAAAATTGGGAAGGGCTGTATGTTGTCAACCTGCTCATTTCACTTACATGCGGAGCACATCATACTGACGTGTGGTCAGCGTGTGGTGACTGACCTGTGTGACTGGGGAGGGTCACTTTCCCCGGAGAGAATGTGGTGAGTGTGCTGGCATGATCTGAAAAGACTCCATCCCTGGTCCCTTCTTGGGGTTCCCGTGGCGTGACTGAGGAGCACCGCTGTGTTAGCTTCCTAGGGCTGCCATAACAAATACCACAGGCTGGTTGGCTGAAACGGCAGACATAATTTTCTCACAGTTCCCGAGGCCAGAAGCCAGTGGTTTCCGTCTCTTCTGAGGCCTCTTCCTTGCCTCACAGATGACCACCTTCTCCCTGTGTCCCCAGCGGCCGTCCTTTAGTCTGTGTAGTCTGTGTCATAATCCATTTTTCAAAAGTTTTTTTTTGTAAATTGAGGTGTAATTGACTTATAATATTAGTTTCAGCTGTACAACATAAGATTTGATATTTGTATATATTGCCAAATGATCACCACAATAAATGTAGTTAACATCTGTCACCATACATAATTACCAAAAAAAAAAAAAAAAAGTCTTTTTCTAGTTATGGGAACTTTTAAGATATACTCTATTGGCAACTCTTAAATATGCAGTATAGTATAATATGGTGGCTATAGTCACCATGGTGTATATCACATCCCCGTGACTTATTTATTTTATGACTCTCAGCCTGTACCTTTTGACCCCTTCACCTTTTTCTCCTGTTCTCCAGTCCCTGCCTCTGGCAAATGATCCGTCTGTTTTCTGTATCTACAAACTTTGTGTGTGAGTATGTGTGTGTGTTGTTTTGTATTTAATTCCATGTGTAAGTGAGATAATACAGTATTTGTCTTTGTCTGTCTGACTTATTTCTTTTAGAATAATGTCCTCAATGTCCATTTATATTGGATAAACGGCAAGATTTCCTCATTTTATGGCTGAATCGTATTCCATTGTGTGTGTGTATATATACACAAATATATGTATATATATTTATTTTCTTTATCCAGTCATCTATTGATGGACATTTAGTTTGTTTCCCTATTTTGACTATTGTAAACAATACTGCAATGAACATGGAGTGCATATATCTTTTCCACTTAATGTGTTCATTTTCTTCAGATAAATACCAGAAAGTGACTTTTCTGGATTACAAGGCAGTTCCATTTTTAATTTTCAGGGGAACCCCCATAGTTCCATCACCAATTTACATTCCCACCTACAGGGTACAAGTGTTCCTTTTTCTCCCCATTCTTACCAACATTTTTTTTTTTTTTTGGATAGTAAGTATTCTGAGAAGTGTGAGGTGATATTGCATTATAGTTTTTATTTGTATTTCCCTGATGCTTAGTGATGTTGAGTATTTTTCTCAAGCACATGTTGGCCATCTGCATGTCTTCTTTGGAAAAGTGTATATTCAGATTGCCCATTTTTAAATCGGATTGGGTTTTTATTTTTTTGCTATTGAGCTCTATGAGGTCTTTATGTATTTTGGATGTTAACTCCTTATCAGATATATGATTTGAAAACATTTTTCCCATTCAGTAGGTGGCCTTTTCATTTTTGCTGAGGTGTAATCGTTTCATCTTGGATCATGGCCCACCTCTATCCTCTTGCCTGCGTGCTCAGTCACTTAGCTGCGTTCGACTCTGTCACCCCATGGACTATAAAGGCCCTATCTCCAAACAGTGTCACATTCTGAGGTACTGGGGGTTAGGACCTCAACGCATCAATTTGGTGGAAACACATTCAGCCCATAACCATCACCATCTCTTGTCAGTGTGTGGTGTTCAAGGATCAGTTTATTGAACTGTGCGGTCAGCGGCAGTGACCACAGAATGACCAGGAGTTCACATGGGGATTTCCCACTCGAGGGATGAAGGCAAGGACATGCACCTTTGACATGACTGTGAATGACTTTAGTAAATAAGGTAGGATGAAAGGGTGTTTTGACTCCTGAGTTTTACTGCAAAATCACAGATGGTACCGTCTATTCCTCAATACCAGGAATTTCTTGTTGCTTGTACCACAGAGCCCGAGACCCAGTAAGCATAGCTGAATGCTCTTGCTATAAGATGACTCAGCAGGTAAAGAATCTGACTGCAATGCAGGAGACACAGGAGACATGGGTTCAATCCCTGAGTTGGGAAGATCCCCTGGAGAAGGAAATGACAACCCTCTTCAGTATTCTTGCTTGGAGAACCCCATGGACAGAGGAGCCTGGTGGGCTACAGTCCACGGGGTTGCAAAGAGTCAGACGCGACTGAGCGACTAAACACACAGTGCTAGCCGGCAAATCTGACCTCAGGCACGAGGGTTACAATCTATTTAGGGGCAAGAGAAACACAAGGGACAAGTGTAAGTCCTGCACCTAGGGACAGACGGCAAAGAGGTGACCAGGCTGGGAGCAGAAAGCAGAAATCAGTAAAGATTTGTGACTTCTGGAGGGTGTGACTTCGTCAAGTTGGAGATTTATGAATAGGCGCTCATGAGGAGGATGGTGAAAAGCCTGCCTCTTGAGAAACCTGCATGCAGATCAGGAAGCAACAGTTAGAACTGGACATGGACCAACAGACTGGTTCCAAATAGGAAAAGGAGTACGTCAAGGCTGTATATTGTCACCCTGCTTATTTAACTTATATGCAGAGTACATCATGAGAAATGCTGGGCTGGAAGAAGCACAAGCTGGAATTAAGATTGCCGGGAGAAATATCAATAACCTCAGATATGCAGATGACACCACCCTTATGGCAGAAGTGAAGAGGAACTAAAAAGCCTCTTGATGAAAGTGAAAGAGGAGAGTGAAAAAGTTGGCTTAAAGCTCAACATTCAGAAAACTAAGATCATGGCATCTGGTCCCATCACCTCATGGGAAATAGATGGGGAGACAATGCAAACAGTGTCAGACTTTATTTTTGGGGGCTCCAAAATCACTGCAGATGGTTGACTGCTGTCAAGAAATTAAAAGACGCTTACTCCTTGGAAGGAAAGTTATGACCAACCTAAACAGCATATTAAAAAGCAGAGACGTTACTTTGCCAACAAAGGTCTGTCTGGTCAAGGCTATGGTTTTCCAGTGGTCATGTATGGATGTGAGAGTTGGACTGTGAAGAAAGCTGAGCGCCGAAAAATTGATGCTTTTGAACTGTGGTGTTGGAGAAGACTCTTGAGAGTCCCTTGGACTGCAAGGAGATCCAACCAGTCCATCCTGAAGGAGATAAGTCCTGGGTGTTCATTGGAAGGACTGATGCTGAAGCTGAAACTCCAATACTTTGGCCACCTCATGGGAAGAGGTGGCTCATTAGAAAAGACCCTGATGCTGGGAGGGATTGGGGGCAGGAGGAGAAGGGGACGACAGAGGATGAGATGGCTGGATGGCATCACCGACTCGATGGGCATGAGTTTGAGTGAACTCCGAGAGTTTGTGATGGACAGGGAGGCCTGGCGTGCTGCGATTCATGGGGTCGCAAAGAGCCGGACACGACTGAGCAACTGAACTGAACTGAAGAAGAGGTAGAAAAAAACGAGACGTGAAAAGACTTACCAGCCTAGCAGGGACTGGTTAGAGCAGAGGGCTTGTGACCACAAGGAAGTTTGGTTTAAAGCAGGGATGGGAGAGGGAAAGGTCTGCAGTGTAAAGGCATGTGGCTAGATGGGATTCGTGCCAGAAGGGAAGACAGACTGTGAGGCGAGCTCGCTATTGATCAAACGTTGACACTGAGGATGTCCAGAATTACACACACACACACGCACACACATACAGACACAACAGAAATCACCACCATACTGCAGGCATGAGACTTCTGCAGGTTACTGGCCCAGTGCTAAGCCTTCTAGGAACCACCGCGTGTTCCTGAAAGAAAAGATGGAAACAGTCTTGCTGCTTGTGTATTCTTAAATAACGATAGCTGAAAAATCCATTTCAGCATGCAGCTTTATTTTTTCTCCATCTTAACTTTAGGCTTCTCTTGTCAGTCCAATTGTTAGCAACAAGAAAGTAGTAGATGAAGGCAATATTCTCCCAAGTGACAACGTTAAGGGAATAGACACGTTAAACTGGGATGAGTCAGTTAAGTAACAACAAGAAGATTTTTGTGAATCATTTTATGGACTTATCTTGGGAAGAATACAATATGGAAGAGGAAATGGATGGCTTGATGGGAATTTGCTTGGAGAAGTCTGTTAAAAAACGATTCCCCTCCCAGTATATGTTCCCAATGGCGGTGGTGTTCAGTCACCAAGTTGTGGACTCTTTACAAGCTAATGGACTGTAGCCCTCGGGGCTCCTCTATACATGGGATTTCCCAGGCAAGAATACTGGATTGGATTGCCATTTGCTTTTCCAGGGGATCTTTCCAGACCAGGGATCGAACCTGTTTCTTCTGCATTGACAGGCAGACTCTTTACCAAGCCCTATTTTTCCAAACAGTCAGTTCAGTCGCTCAGTCGTGTCCGGCTCTTTGCGACCCCGTGAATCGCAGCACGCCAGGCCTCCCTGTCCATCACCAACTACCGGAGCTTACTCAAACTCATGTCCATGGAGTCGGTGATGCCATCCAGCCTCAGAAGACCTCAATTCGCTGGAGCAGACTTGAGAGGTGGAGCCCAAGTTCCATAAATCCCCAAGCGATGTTGATGCTTGCCAAGTTATAGCAAACGGAGTCTCCACTGGCCGAGTGTGTTCAGGTGATAAGGGAGATGACTGGCAACAGTCTGAAAACAGGCGCAGAAGTTTGGGAATGAGTCCGAAGCAGCGACTAATTTTGCTTCTTCCCGGTCCCTAGTCTGCAGATACTCAGTCCTCGTGGATTGACCGCTCTGAAGGCCGGGGTGCACTCGGCTGGAGTTGCAGCCGGTTGCGCGGTCAGACTACCGCCCACCTCACTCCTGCCTCGCCGTAATTGCTGGAGCGCCCCACCTGCTGTGCAGCTCCGCCTAGCCTCCGACCGGCGCCGGCCGCACCCCTCATCGCGGAGCCCTGCCCCGCAGCACGCGCTGCAGGCCGGCGCCCCGCCCCTCCCGTCACGTGACAGCCCAGCCCTCCGCGCGCGCTCGGATTGGCTCTCGAGACCGATGGGGTGGGTTCTAGCCTGCAGCCCTGCCCCGCAACGCGGCTGCAGTTTTCAAACCTCAACTGTACGCTCCCGTCACCGTCTTCGCCGCCGTAGTCGGGAGCCACCTCGCTGGGGAGGTCAGGTCACAACTGTTGGCCGTTGTCCGGAAGGGTGAAAGTGGGTCCTGCCACGCTCGGAGCTGCCCGGCACCTCAAGGGGCTAGAGCTGGAGAACGCGTCCTGTCGTGGCCACCTGCGTGGGGCGGGATTGGAGCCCCCTTGGAGGGGGCAGCCGCGGGAGAACCCGCTGCGGCCCGAGCGGTCAGTGTCTTCCGCCTCGCGCGTCCTCGGTCCTGCTGGGTTGGCGGGTAGGCTCGGTGCTGCTACTCCAAACCCCGAAAGCAGCCCCCTTTCTGGGTGGAACGGAGACCCACGACGTGGGAGGGGTCCCGGGGAGGGATGCCGGCGGTGTGGGCGGACCCGGGATCGGCTCAGACCTCCGGCCTGGGGAAGATGGGCTCAGACACCGTCGTCCCGGGCGGCCCGACTGCTCCGGACCCCTTGCCGTATCCCGGCTGGAGTCCTGATTCCCTGGTTCCTTTGGGTGAGGCGCTCGGGGCGGCGGCTGGACCTCCCAGTACCTTTCTCAGCCGGGTCCGTGTGTGCGTGCGTGTGTGTTTGTGTGTGTGTGGCCCGGTCTCTCCCCGGGTCGCATCCCGCGGGAGCCGCCTTCGCCACCGGCTCGCTCGCGTCCTTTCCACGGCGCGTCGACGTGGTCCCTTCAGGTCCCATTCGAGTTCACAGCTGGGGTGTGGGGCCCAGGACGTGTTCACATCTGAACTCATGGACACGTCCTGCTCACAGCTGCCTTTCGTCGGGAGAAAGTTTGTGCTCATCTTGTGGGACATTTTCAGTTACTGCTTGTGAACAGATTTTTTAAAGTCAGTGAATAGAGAAGTCGAGTTGCAGTTGTTTCCGTGATTTCCTGCGATCTGGTTTTATTTTGACGCCATGTAATACAACTGCGTGACGGCTACGGTTTTGACATTTACACAACTCTGTTCTATGTAGGGAAAGCACTTCATTTGAATTCCCTTAGAGACGAAGCTGAAAGAGACTGTGGTCGGCTGGTAGCTGATGTTAGTTCTTCTTCTGGCTGTGATGGGACAGAGGCCATATAACATCAGTCTGCAAATTGAAATTAAGGAAAAGAAAACATTTTAAAGCCACATACTGATAAGATTTCAATTCTATTAGGTCTGTGTGTCACATTCGCTGATTGTTTTGCCAGCGTGTAATGTTTACATCTCTGGTAGTGATGATATGCAGTGATGTGTGATACATTGATCGCCCCTTTAGGTTCCCAAGAGTTTGAGAATGTGTGCCCTGAGACAGCATGGTCTACTGAGAAGGCTGGGCAAGTGGCTGCATATATAACCTGGCATTTTGAGCCTGGGCACACAATCTTATTAAAAGATGATAAACCTACTTTGTCATTGATTCACCGCTAGTTTTATAGTAGATTGTCCAGAAGTAGTTTTCAGCAACTTCCAAAGTGTTTGTTTTACAAATTAAACCACATGCCCATAAAATGATGTGTTTGAAAAAGTTGGTCCAAGAAGCAGTGTCCTAGTTTAAAACTCCTCTTCTTTCCTCTTCATCCTCCTCTGAGCTGATGTTCAGTTTTTTTTTCCTGTTTTAATAGCTGAAGTTAGTAATAGCTGCTTTATTCTTGAGGTACCTATCATACATTTTACATCACTTTTCTAAAATATGGACTTGAAATTAAGGTGAGATATATTTACATGGCAATATATTTAAGTTTTAAAAGTAAAAATTGTGCTATCGAAGTCCTTTCATTTTTGTCTGTGGACAGGATAGTTGTATATTCTCTTGGGCTCATTGAAAACTGAATTACTGATTGGCTAAGATAGAATCTGGCTTCCCTCATAGCTCAGTTGGTAAAGAATCCGTGTGCAGTGCAGAAGACCCTGGTTCGATTCCTGGGTAGGGAAGATCCCCTGGAGAAGGGAAAGACTACCCACTCCAGTATCCTAGCCTGGAGAATTCCATGGACTGTGTAGTCCATGGGTAACAAAGAGTCAGACACGACTGAGCAACTTTCACTTACACTTTTCAGGAAAGTTGAAACTTGACTAATTGATCACTGTGTCAGAATATTAATAGCAAAGCTGAAGAAGATACAGGCATTTGATGGCATGTTTCCAGTCAAACAATTCTGTCTTTAAACTTGCACTGAGAGTTTTTTTTACTAGTGTTAAGTAAACATTTAAATACGTTTTTAAATGCTTGGTTTTTTAAGCTGTTTGATAATTATAAGAGAGAATTTCCGTATCAAAATTTCCCTGTTTTTACTTAGAGACCCAATTTTAAATGCAGGAATCAAGGAAATCCATTGCTGACACTTTCACTTAATCCTAAAATTGTCTTACAATTGCATGTATACTGTATTGCAGTGCGTATTGGTAGCTAAGTAGGACAGTGCTATTAGATGTATTGCTTTTAAAGGATTTTGGGTTGTGTTTTTTTTTTAAGGAATTCTTTGTGTTCTGTGGGTATTGGTTCTGTCAAAAACATTAACAATCATTTATGTATTTACTTTCCACTTGTGAAAACTTTAAATGTTTTAGTTATTTTAGTTTTTTACAATTTTGATGTCAAAATTCAGTGATTTTAAGTATTTTGTATTCTACAATAGACTTTTATCAAAGGATTTCTTTGACTATTTCAGTTCACAAATGTGTGTAAGAATTAAGTTACATATTTCTATATAAATGTGTTGTGACAAGTGTAATTTTCAGGACATACTTTGTGAACTTTTGATTTTGGGGATTTATTTATTTATCATTTTCCCCCAAAATACATGTAACCTTGAACTTCAGGACCACTGTAAACATCTAAACTAGTGAGTTTCTTTTCATTTATAAATGTGTTGTGGTGTCCTAGACCCTCTGCCACCTCTTTAAAAGAGGGAATAGTTATATTTTAAGCATTTAAAAATTTTAATATTAACAGTGAAACGATAGTTTCACCTTTAATCCTAGGATCATATTTCATTTTTCATTGTAATACTTACTGAATAAACAGTACTTCAGAGATGCTATAAGTAAACAGTACTTTATTTTGCAACAGAAACTTAATTTTCCATCTGATGAATGAAAAGCACTGTGTGTTTGTTGGCGCACTCTATTTCCGTTCTCTACATCTTTCCGTCCTGGTTCACAATTATAGGGTTTAACTCTCCTTCTGAAGGTGGAAGAGACAGCACCTGGCCTTACTGAACTGACACAGGATCATGTCTAAGGTCATTACCTGGGACTTTAGCCCTTGGATAGTGTTTACTAGGCTGGTTAGACTAGAGTCAGTTAGCTGGCTTCTTCTTGTGATTTTTCGAAGGATTAAATTCTTGGATTATGCTTTCTATTCAGTCTTTAAAAAAAAACAAACAAACCGATTAACCTGTTAGTAGAATATGTAGAAGGAATGGTCTCTTCCGTGACATTGAAAATCATCATCGTCCCTTTCCCTATACCAGTACCTTTGCTTCTAGTTAGAAATGGATCCTTCTGCCACACTAGCAGAAAGTTCTTTATTTTGATGGATTCTAGACAAATAAATCTCCAGTTCCTGTGTTTCATAGGGAAAACTTGGTAGCTGTAAATGCTCATGCAGAAAGAAAAAGTTTTTTTTTTTCCTGTAACCTTGTGCCTTACTTTGCTTTCCATTGCCTTTTAGATTTCTTCATGAGAATCTTAATTTATCAGTCCTTTTGCAGGACAAGTATCTGGATTTCATGATTGAAATAGCTCTTAAGATATTGATGTTCTTAGCTGAAGTAGGGGTATGATAACATCTGGCTACCTAGTCTGGAAAGATAGGTAGATGCAAAGTAAATAATCTGTTGGTATTGTATTACAATACATGATATAATAACTTTATCCATGTTTCCAGACTTCATGGCTATCCTGTTTAAAACTGAAGTTCTCGTATAGCAATTTAAAATATTTCTTATTTTATTTAGTCAACTATTGAATTAAGCAGAGATTAGCTGCATTTGAAGCCCCAATATTATAATTTCAAGATGGATCTCAAATTCTGCTAAACCCTCAAAGACATGAGATGTACCTAAAAATTCTTGCTGTATCTCTTAATTCTTAAGAAATATTAAGTTAATATTAACTTAATATTAAGTTCAGTTCATCAGACATTTAAAAAAATTCCTACCAGGTGCCAGACACCATGCTGGGAGTTTAGGCCAGAAAGCAAATAGTTGCTATCCTTTAGACACTAAATATAATCACAGTCTAACTTGTTACATGTTGAGATAAAGAGGTATGTCAAGGGTCCTCCTGTTTGAAGAATAAAGGACAGGCATTAAAGACAAGCTGTGGGTTTTAGGCAAAGCTTCCTGGGGGAGTTGACATTCTTTGTTGAGGTAAGGAGATGAAATAAAAAGTTAACCATTTAAGGAAAGGTAGAAAAGATGTTCAGACAGAAAAGTGTAACAGAGATGTGGAGGCAAAATATGAGGTACAAGTGTGGCAGGAAATGAAGCTGGCCACGAAGGATTTTGTGTGTCTTGGTGTTAGGGCTTGAACTTGTAGTTAGTTACCAGGGAGCTAATGCAGGGATCAAAGCAGACAATTTAATTCTCTAGAAGTTTTTATTTATTGTCATATGATGTGTTAGATTTTATGAAACATTTTTATAAGATAACTTTGAGGTGAATATCATGATGAGCATTTTTAAATAGAGCTATTTAAAGGTTTGTAAGGGTTTTTTTTTTTTTTTTTTTTTGGTCTTACTGTTGATCACATCACATTTGCTTTCTCCCTTCTAGTAAACTTAGGTCCAGATCAAGCCTAACATTTTCTCTCTTCCTTCCTTCACTGATCCCATCTGAATTCTTGTTGTAATTATTGTAATGAGAGTTAATGAAGAAAAAAATCTCTGCAAATAAACTTGAGATTGCATTATTCCTGGCAGTACTGTGTAATTGGAGGCTTTATTGTATCTTGCCTTCTATTATCCTTGTACTGTTTTATTGCCTGATTATGTCTATAATTGTGTACCTACTCACACATACACACATACACATTTTGTCTACTAAGTCCCTTGAGATTTTTTTTTTATTAGTGTAGCCTAATAAAGTGTTATGGGCTTCCCATGCGGCTCTAGTGGTAAAGAACCCACCTGCTAATGCAGGAGACGTAAGAAACAGGAGTTCAATTCCCGAGTCAGGAAGATCCCCTGGAGGAGGGCATGACAGCCCTCTCCAGTATTCTTGCCTGGAGAACCCCATGGACAGAGGAGCCTGGTGGGCTACAGTCTATTGGGGCGCAAAGAGCCGGACACGACGGAAACAGCTTAGCACACATACAGGGAGTAAAGTTCTTTGAAGTGATACATTGGTAATGTGGGCTTCCCTGGCAGCTCAGACAATAAAGAATCTGCCTGCAATGCCGGAGACACCAGTTCCATCCATGGGTTGGGAAGATCCCTTGGAAAAGGGAATGGCTACCTACTCCAGTATTCTTGCCTGGAGAATTTCATGGACAGAGGAGCCTTGCAGGCTATAGTTCATGGGGTCGCAAAGAACTGGACACAATCGAGTAACTCACACAGATTATTGGTAATTTAGAATTGGTTATAGGTCTGTGAATTATGGTAGAAAGCAAGAAAAGGTTGTTGATTGCTTGTTGGAAGTAAAGAGAATCTGGTGAGAAATTTAGGAAGATGCAAGGAAAGACAGAAAATTAACTGATAACCTTCATGTACCCAAGAATTAAATCTTACATAAAGGGTAGCATGGTGTTTGTGGAGGGATTGGTGGAGAAAGGTGACATTCTTGCTCTGTTATATACAAAATTGGCCAAAGGATAGGAAATAGAAAAATATCTAGGCTGTGGCAGCTGGTGCAAGTGCTGTAAATAGAAGGAAGATACACTTACGGCATGCTGTATGGATCCCTAAAGCAGTTTGTAATATAGGTGTATTAGGAGTATGTAGGTAAGTTTAAAGTCTAACCTTCAGAAATGTGTTTTTCCTTTTTTTCTGGGACATATCTTGTGTTTCCAGTATGTTCAGAGCCAGAGTGAAATGTAACACAATTCAAAAAATTATTTTTGTACCAGCACGTGTTTTAAAAACTGCTGATTGTCCAGTGCTGCTTTCAGCTGCATTTATAGCCATACAAATATACAAATATCTATAGGCCATTCATCCATTGCGATGACCAACAGTACATGTGAGGGGAAAAAATCTGTTAGGGTAGAAGACTAAGCATACTCCAATGTCTAGTATCAGGAAATGCTATTAAGTAGCTTGATTATTAGGCCATGTTTATATTATCACGATTTATTCCAGTCCTAAAAAAAAGCTATCTTTAATTTTCCTTCTAATAACTAAATAGGTATTATAAAACTTAACACCTGTTAGTATTATATTTAGATATCACACTTTGGATTTTTTTTTAGAGGGATCCTGAGGTGAATTTGAATTTTCACAAGTAATATAACAATAAAGGCATATATCTTAAGGTTACAAATTATTATTTATTATATAGAACTTTGACATTAATTCAGAATTTATAAAATTGTTTTTTCTGGGTGGTATTAAACAGGGTATTGATTCTTGCTTAGTATTTACCCTAAATGCCTGTATGGTCTTTGCATAAGAATGGACCTGTTACTTGCATAATGAATACCATCTGCTCTAAATAAATGCGGAGAAAACATTGAGGCCTTAAAAAATCTGAGCAATAATGGCTCATGTACTTTCAGCCAAGTAAACCCTTAATGTGTAAAGAGATATGTTCTACTGTTGCACATGGGTTAGTTTCTGCATTTAGAGTCTAGTCATATATATTCACAGCCATCTTTTTTAGCCAAAGGCATTTGTTAGTTTTTTGTCTACACTAGCTTGATGTAGATAACTTAAACAAAGGAGAGTATAAATACTGCCATAATTTCACAATCCAAAGATAACCACTGTTAATATATTGTCATAGTTTCCTGTATTTTCGTCTATTTTCTTTTATATTTAACAATATTATTTAAAACATATTTGAAAATTATATATAACAAACATATATACTTATAACAAAATTAACATACTGTATATAAAACTGTCTTCCTTTTTTCATTATATGAGTTAAAATATTTGAAAGCACAATTTTTATTAGGTATGTAATATCCTGTTATTTAGGTATATTTAACCATTTCCTTATTGTTAAGCTTTGGGATGCATTCACTCTGAAAGCTTTTTGGTTTTTTCCCACTGTTATAAATCATGCTTCATTAAGCTTATCTTTGACAACATCTAAGATTCATATTGATTCTTTTGAAACTTGAGAGCAGAAAATAATTATAAAATATGTCTCTGTTTTACTAGATTCTTATGAATAGATTGCTTTTTAGCTGATGTATTACAGCATAAGGTAAACATCTTAGATTCTAGAATCTAGGTGAGGTGAACATCTTAGAATCAAGAGCCTACACTCTGTCTCTGTGGGTAAATTTGCTGTTTTCTTGTGCTCATGATTCCTAAGGCCTGATGTGGAACAGTGTTGGGAATGTAGCCCAGTTTGCATCTTTGATACAGGTATATCCCTTCTTTCTGTATGTATGCTAATAACATAAATATGATCATAAACATACAAACCTATAGACTTTTAAATTTAGGGGAAAAGTCTTAAAGCCCAAGAATGACCTGAAGAAAGAAACACTAAGCCTAGAAGTTGGTAACAGTATTGATTTTTCAGAGAGGAGTGTGTGAGCGGCGAGACTGAGCGCCCTCGGAACTGAAGCAAAGAGCTCATCAGAACAGAGTAAAAGAGACAGATTTTAAGAACGCGTTTGAGCTAACTTGGGGTGAGAGTCTTGTGTATGGACAGGGTACAGCTGTTCAACAGGGGCAGGGGCCGTCCCTGGAGATCTCTCAGGGCACCAACAGTGTGTGTTGATTGACCTCCACGATGTGCTTTCACGACTAGCGCTGTACCAGTCTCATCCTTCATGAGTTTGTATTTTAATTTTTAGTATTTAGAGCACTGCAAGATAGATTCTATGATTCGTCCATACTTTAGGGGCAGCAGAATTGCAGCTTTCCTTGCTAGTAATCAGGAGAAATGCAAAGTAAACCACAAAACTGAATGGGGCATATGTTGGCAAGGAAATGATAAGCTGTCCTACTCAGGGCTAGCGGGATGAAAAGAAGGGACCAACTCTGTGATTAATTATTTATTTTTAATTCAAACAAAATAATAAGGTTGAAACCCCCAAGTGTTTGTTATATTTGTATCCCTTCCGACACATTTGAAATACCACTTTCTTTCTTTTCTAAAAGTAGCTGTATTACTTTGCCAGGCCGCCGTAACAGAGTGCTGTAGGTAGGGTGACTTAGCAACAGAAATTAATTTTCTTCCAATTCTGGAGAACAGAAGTTTGAGATCAAGGTGTCGGCAGGCTTGGCTCCTCGAGGCCTTTCTCCGGCTTGTGAACGGCCTTCTCCCCGTGTCTTCATCTGGTCTCCTCTCTGTGTTTCTGTATCCTCATCATATTTTTTAATAAAGATACTTGACTTGGCATATTGCTTTAAGGTCCACCCTCATGGCCTCATTTTAATTTAATTACCCATTTAAAGGCCCTTTCTCCTAATATAGTCACTTTCTGAGGTACTAGGGGATTAAGACTTCAAGGTAGGAATTTTGAAGGGAGGGACGTAATTCACCTCAGAACAGCAGCAGAGGTAAATGTCTCATAGCTGGTATGATGGATAAATGGGATTCAGACTCAGATGTGGTTCAGTCCAAATGTTATTTTCAGAAAGGTACTCTGCTAATTTTGGAACACTAGAGATGTACCTCAAAACTAGTTAGGTCTGTTTTTCCAAGGGCCAAGAGGAAAAAAATGCCGACTTAAAAAGAAAACCAAGAAAATACAGAAACTGAAAACACTCCCGTCTAATCACATTGTTCACTTGCTAAGGTGCATATAGGTGGCATTTGAATATAGGAAGGTATAGAACATGTCAAGTAGGAAATAAACGGAAGAAAAATGTGACAGAGAAGGAAAAAAGCTTAGGGATTCTTTTAAGAGTGTGCTAGAAGAAGAATACTGATCTTCTATGACATAGGCATAGCAAAGGGAAGTATCTAAAAATATGTAGTCTGTCATTATTATATGAATTCAATTAATTGAAATAGTAGTTGTAATATTAAAACTGAATACTTGTAAATATCATAAAAGTTCCAGATAAATATGAGCTTCAGGTACAGATTAGAACTCCAGAAAAGGGCTTTATGTGTAGTTGCTCACTCATGCGACAGAATTATAGAGCTCTTCATACATAGCAGGCTCTGTGCTGCGTTCTGAATCTAAGACCCATGAAACAAGTCTATTTCTCTTAGTGACTCAGATGTCAGTAATATAACTCACAACATGTGAATTCACCACTGTATTTGTTTGCCCATGTAAAATTAAATTTAAAATGATTAATTGTTTTTCTGTTAAATTATCTTGTTATGTGAAGATACAACTTTAAAGAATCAAAGTTTTAAAATGAAATTAAATGATTGTATTACAATTGTAACTTTTTAAAAGAATTTGGTAGGTCTTACAGGCGTTTTCAGTGGTTTTATTCTGAAATGAAATTCAGTAACTTAGTTCAGGTACCATAGGTGATACCAATTTATGTGTCTGCTCTTCGTTTTTCTTCTTTTTGGGTAGAATATGCTTTTAAATCTTCTTCCGTCTTTTTTTTTTTTGGTTGTACCTTATAGCTATATTTGGAGCTGTATAGTATAACACATATCCTGTCTAAGATAACATCTTTTTTTTTTTCTTAATTACATATGTTATACCGTGCATCTTCTCTTTTTTTAAAACAGATAAAAATAAGTGACTGAAGAAGCCTTTCTGGGAGTCATCATGCTGAGGAGAAGATTTGATTGCCGAAGCATTTCAGGCATGCTAACTACCACTCCTCAAACTCCAATTAAAGTGGAAAACTTTAATAATTTTTACACACTCACATCTAAAGAACTGGGAAGGTAAGGAAACTTTTGATGTGTGTGTGTTTAAAATCACAGGATTTCTTTGTCTATACTTTTATAAAACTCACTTGATTATTATTTAGCAATGATTAGAAAGAAAAGTCCTCATCTCTGCTGATGCTGTACAGGGATCTAGTCTTAAGTGACCTGGAAATCAGATCCACGGAGGGTTAGTGAGCATGTGTGATACATCGCACCTCGCTTCAGAGCCGGTGGTGGGAAGTCAGGGCTCTTAGTTGAGGCTGTCCAAGGGAAGAGGCAGCTTAGCATGTGGACTGTCACATCAAAATTTGGGGTTAGCCATTTGCTATTTGACCTCAAATTACTGTACCTCTCAGTTCTGTAGTTTCCTCATCTGAGAAGTGGGGATGAAAGTAATCGTATATATTTTATATGGTTGTTGTGAGTCTTGAACAAGTTAATATTTATAAAATATTTAGTAGCATGCTATAAAGTTTTTGTTGAATAGCTTTTCTAATTCTTAGAATATGGTGCTGGCCTAAAAAAATGTGGGGATTCTCCTCCTTCTCTTTTCTAAACAAAATGAATTAATTCATATTTGATAGTATAATTCCATATGACAAACAGTGCATGATCTGTAACTAAAGCCTGTATTTATTTACACTGATACTGATCCGTTTTGGTTTAATGAAGGTGTAAATTCCTTCAGGCCAAGGAATGACCTGAGATTGTGAGAGCTACCATTTGAATATATATGAAAATTGCATAAGATATACCAGATAATATGATATGTATTCAGCATTTTGAGCTTTAAACTCTTAACAAAGGGAGGATGGTGATCATTTTCTGTCTTTAGTTTGATTTTTATGTTAAAATAGTAAAAGCCCATGTTTGTATTGATGGATGCACAGTAAAATAGTATGAATGATTTTTTGTCTTTGATAATCTCAGTGTGAAAACAAAAATTGACTGAAACATGGCAAGTAATTCTGTTCATGGTGGTCTTTTACGTCAAAGATGAAAGCAAGTCCTGGCTTTTTCACTTGTCAGATATTGGGAGCAGTCTTTCTTTTACAAAATAAGGGTGCTAATATCTATGTCACAGACTAAGAACTAAATATGAAAGCATATTTATTTCATAATTCCAGGCATATTTATTTATTTAATTTTGTGTGCAAAATATTTGGGCCTTTTAATGGTTTATGAAAAGATATAGTTTTTAAAAGCTTTCAGGGTATTTTCAAGAAATAGTTTAGTTCTGAGTCTGTAATTATTTCTCTTTGCATTATACAGGAAAGAGTAAGTGTTCTTTAGTTGACTGTATCTCATTACTCATTAAATAGTCATAGAGTCTTTGCTTTGGAAGAACTTCAATGATCAGTGGCCTTCTAATATAATTTTTTATGCAGTGCAGCAATTTTTCCTGTAATTTTTCTGACAAGTTTTTTATCCAGCCTCAATTTGAATGTCTCAGGAATAGGGAACTCACTTCCTCAGAATATGTCTGTTCCATTTTGTGGGCACTTACACACAGAATTCTGTTTTCTGCTAATCTCTACCTAATATACATAGTTCCCCTTTTGTAGCTGCATATAATATCCGCGTAAAAATCCTTTAGAGATTTGAATGTAGCTAAATCTTGTCAGTTTCCTTAGATGCTCATCTTATGACCTGATTTCCAGACAGCTTCCTTGATCCATGTAGCCTCTTCTGGATCACTTGTAGCTTTTTATCCTCAGCCTTAAAATGAAAAAGTCTAGAATGGATGCAATATTGTTAATATCTTACCATCCAAAATACAACAAAACTTTGTTGAGATAGCCTGTATGGGAGCTAGAAGGACTGATTTTTTTTTTTTCTTTGTTGGTTTTGGAGAACATAAACTTTGGGAACAATATTAATAATTTGAAATTGTTTTGTAAATGGGGTGCCATCATAAATCACAATCATAAACTTGACTCAGTTTATAACATTTTAGAGCAAAAATTCATGATAAACTCTGATGAAAACAAATTCAGATTCCTAATATTTCATCTTTTAATAGCTTCATGAAAGAGACCTTTTTTCTTTTAGTTGATACGGCCTAATGAGTCACCTGGTAAATGTTGATAGTCTCATTAATAAACCTTGATAAATTGAAGTCATGACCTTTCATCTGCCATGAACTTGCTTTAAATTCTTTCAGTGTTTTACCAATTTTTATATTATCCCACACTTTTGCAAAGTGAAAATTAGGATCATAATCTTGATTCTTCTGAGACTTATATGTTTTGAAACATACAAACATAATTCTAGCATGTGATGATTACAAAATTATCTTTATAAACCAGGTTTTAAATTAATTTTAAGATGTTTAATGTTTTAGAATTTTTCTTTAAACAAATTAGAATAAGATATGTAAAAGTTAGCAGTTAATTTTTGACTGTTCTCAAAAAACTTTGCATTGTTCCTGTTTTTTAACATGTTGGGTAAGTTTTTTCCACCCCTCCCCCAACTGAATCAAGGTTTCATAGGACTTCTTGTGGTTAGAAGGGTGAGGCAGATGCAGAAATAAAACGTCAGCTTCCTTTGTGGCCTACCCTCCCCCCTCCTTTCACATTTTATTGTCTGTTCTAGAATGTAGAAGGGTAACTAACTAGACCTTTTAGCTGCTGGGAAATCTAGTTAGCCTTGCCCTTTTAGGTTATGCATTAAGTATTACTGTTAAGGGTTTTAAATTTTCCTAAATGTTTCTGTTAAATTTCATATAGGGACATTATGTGTTAAGTATTATTTTATGTGTGTGTTTAGGCTCTCAGTCGTGTCCGACTGTGCAACACCATGGACTGTAGCTCGCCGGGCTCCCCTGTCCATGGGATTCTCCAGGCAAAAATACTGGAGCGGGTTTCTATTTCCTTCTCCAGGGGATCTTCCTGACCCAGGGATGGAACCCATGTCTTACATCTCCTGCATTGGCAGGCAGATATTTTACCACTAGCACCACCTGGAAGCCCTCACTATTATTTTGGATACTTCTAAATGACAATTAGCATTTTAGAATGGAAAACAAATACTTGGTTTTTTCCCCCTAAGTCATCTGATAATTATGGTAAAAATATTTAAAGATCCTCTGGAGAAGAGAATGGCTACCCACTCTAGTATTCTTGCCTGGAGAATTCCATGGACAAAGGAGCCTGTGGGTTACAGTCCATGGGATCACAAAGTGTCAGACACGACTGAGTGATTGACACACATAAATGAATATGTGTGTAAAATTTTGAGTCTCAAAGAAGGTTTAAAAATGTAAATGCTTTAAGTACAGTATACAGAATAGTGCAGTGTATGGTACTGTATTAAGTGCATAACTCTTGCATTCACTCAACAGATATTTCTATAATAGAAACAGATGTTTCTATTATGTGTTAGTGAAGTGTAGATTTTATGATTAATAATTAGGACAGATAGGGTTTCTGCCCTCATAGGGCTTTTACTTAGTGATGAACATTGGCAAATAAGTAGTTACCAATATTGTTTGGTCATCTTTGCTCTGCATTAATAAGTACTGTTCTTGTAAGCCTCATGAGAATACCTGAAACAGTTAAAGTGTTTATTATTATTTAATTTTGCTCTTTGTTTCTGAGAGAATTCTGGCTTGTAGATATAATTATAAAATTACAGCAGAACTTAATTGTTACAGCTGGTACTGTAAACTTTTTCAGATGGACAGAGTTCTTGGCTAACTAGCTTCTGTTTCCTAAGTTTTACAAGGTGAATTTCTTCATAAAACTTAAAATTTCCTTTTTGTTTTAGACAAATTTTCACTTCTGAATCTAAATAAGAATTGGCAGAAGTGAATCTACTTCTTTTAAAAAAAAAAATCTTAAAGGAAGGAATTGTTTTGTAGTGGTCAGAATAGAAAGCTAGGATTTCACATCCCGCAATTTATGTCATGGCAGTCCATTTCCATATATGACCTTTCATGAGTCATTTACTCCTAGTCTGACCCAATTTATCCAGTATAAAATCTTTAAACTTGGACACTTTGAATATAAAACAAAGGGACTGATTGACTTTCTTTGTGAGCTCATTGAAATGCTTTGATTTGTATTCCTTTTGCATATGGTGAGAAAATACAAATTAAACATTCTCAAATCTTAAATGAAAAGTTCTATCAAAAAAATAAATTTATGCATGCACATTTTCTGAGTTGATATATATTTTGATATATGTAGAAGAATCAAATTATAGCTTGACCACTTTCTTAAAATTTTTTTTTGCATTAGTAGCTATACCTTTTCATCTTGATTTCCAGTCAGTGCTTTTCATTGGCACCAATTTTGAGGAAATTGAGAATATAAAGAGTAGGGATCTTTGTCATTCTGCCCTTGACAATAGTAAGTAGAAATGATAAGCAATTTATTCTGTCCCTGACTTCTACCCCAAATTTAAAGTATATTAAAAATAGGTTTTTATTTATACCTGATTTGTTGGTATTCAGTGAGTCATTTGAGCCTTAGGATAGAAGTTCTTAATTTTAAAACCCATGAACCAGGCTTAGGAAGTTTATGGATAGTCTTTGAAATCTAAAAACCCTCTGGAATTATATATAAAGCTTTCATTTTAAAGGCATATGTACATTTTCTGGGTAGGCAGTCAATAATTTTTATTAGTTTCTTAAAACAATCTGACTCAAAATAGCTTGAGTCTTTGGGAAACTAGATTTGGGAAAACTGTAGGCTTAGAATACTTGGGCTTCCCTTGTGGTTCTGCTGGTAAAGAATCTGCCTGCAATGTGGGAGACCTGAGTTTGATCCCTGGGTTGGAAAGATCCCCTGGGGAAGGGAAGGGCTACCCACTCCAGTATTCTGGCCTAGAATTCCATGGCCCGTGTATAGTCCATGGGGTCTCAAAAGAGTCGGACACTACTGAACGACTTTCACAATCTTTACTTTAGAATACATAGGTTTGCCAGAGTCTTTCAAAAATTGGCTGAAATGTTGAGCACTGTTACTGGATAGAGCTAAAACATGTTTATTCCTAAAACGATAAACATGACTTTAATAATGTGTTTGTACATAGCTTTTGATAACCATGAATTTTCTTAGTTAATCATGACGTGCCTTTGGATATTTTCCATAAGACATGTATACTTTTGATATATCTATTACAAGCTTTGTGGACTACTGAGCAATACTAACAGATACTCTGGTAACACAACTGACAAATTGTGATAAAAAGCTTCAAAGGTTGTCGAAAGTGATGTTGAGAGGCAAAATGTTTACACTAATAGAAGTAAACAAGACGAATACCCATTTTTGCATTTAATTTTTTTCATTTGAAGGAAAGCTAAACTTTTTAGCAGAGGGGAATAGACCAAGATACATATCTTCTCTGGAATCTGCCAGACAGAATAATATTTACTCTATAGGATTGTTATCATACTTAAACAAAATAATTCATATCAAGAGTATGGCATGGAGTTGGTGGGCAAATGAGATCTCTCCCTACAATGGTAATGTATCATGTTAATGATATGATAGTGAAGAATAAATATAATTATGTCTTATATTACATTTGCCATTTGTATTTTTGTGTGATGATACTATAAATTTTATAAAAGTACATGTAGTAATTGATTAGATTAAGAGAGCAAAGGTAAATTCCTAATGGCATGGATGTTTGAAAGGATTGATAAAGTTATAACAGTATCTGTGTTATACTAACTTTTGTTCTTACTTTTCCCCCAGAGGAAAATTTGCTGTGGTTAGACAATGTATATCAAAATCTACTGGACAAGAATATGCTGCAAAGTTTCTGAAAAAGAGAAGAAGAGGACAGGACTGTCGTGCAGAGATTTTCCATGAAATTGCAGTACTTGAATTGGCAAAATCTTGTCCCCACGTGATTAATCTTCATGAAGTCTATGAAAATACAAGTGAAATCATTTTGATATTGGAATAGTAAGTATACTCTTTAAAAAATTGAAGTAAGTTTATAGTACCTATTTGAATTGGTTGGGTAAGGTTGCTTGAAATGTCAAGAACAAGAATGATAAAAGTATAACAAGAACTTGTAAAGATTCCTGTTAATAAAATATTAGAGGAACATAGTATATATTCATATATTTTCAGAAAACTTATAATGTGTAGCCTCACACAGATACCCCAAAATGAATTAAATAGCATTCAATAAACAAATGACAATACAGTGTTTATAGTGAAATTGAGTATACTTTCATTGCCAATGGCACAGAAAATAGACTGTTTTCTGCAAAACAGTCTGATGGGCAGATAGGATTGAAATAATTTGTGTATTCATTTATTTGAAAAGCACATCCAGTGAAGTTACCCAAGGAGAATAAAAAGGTAAACTTGCATGAATGAAAGGTAAACCATGTAGTTTGATTTTAATCTTCTACATGTTAACTTTATTGTGTTATGGGAGTTTTTTAAATGATATTCTTGACTTTCTTACTAATTTCTAAACTGTGCTTTAGAAAGCTGTAAAAGACAAACGTAGATGTAAGTAGTATATAGTTCACAGATTTATGTGACAGCGTAACTGTACTAAAGTACAATTATCACATCCATTCACAGATGCACAACACATACACAAGCACATAAGCAAAAAACATAAATACTCCACATTTCTGAATTTTTTCTTCTCTGTAGTCACTGGTCTGGGTGCCTTGTTTTAACAAAGGGTCTGTTGGTCTGTTGCTCTTCACTGCTTTCCATTTATGCTTCCAGTTTCTGCTAACTTCTGCTTCTTGTGTTATCGTTTCTTCTCCTCCTTTTAACTCCCCTTCATTTTCTGTTTACCATAGCTTCATCTTTGGAAAGCTATGGTAAATTATGGTAAAGAGCTTTCCCTCTTTTGTGGGAAAAATGGTAGTCCTACAAAAGACATTGGTCAGCTGGTCAAACTAAGAGGTAGAAACAGTGTAATTGGCTGACAGTCAGTGTTTGTTTGATCTCGTTACTGAAATAAACAAACCCAAACCCCTTAGGATACTTTTCCTGGTATAAAAGTAACATCTATTTATTGTGTTAAATTTAGAATGTATAGAAAATAGAAATCATTTGTAAACAGTGGTTACTTTTATGACATATTCCTCTATTTTGAAATTATTTTTCTAGGTATGTATACTTTCAGAAACAAAATCATGATCTATTAAGTGTATGGTATTATAATCCTTTTTTTCCACTTAAGAATATGTTGTGTGCATTTATATATGTATACATATATGTATATATATATATGTGTGTATATATATATATATATATAATATAGTGTTTCTAAAAATGAATTTTAATTTAGCAAGGACTTTTAAAGTTGACTTCATAATCAGAGTTTAACAAGCAGCCCCCAAATTCAGAAAGGCTAGATGTTGGCATTAATATGTGTTGACTCATTATAATAATAGCTAATATTTATTGAATATTTACTGTGTGTCAGACACTGTATTAAATACTACAAGTGATCTGCTTTGATCCTTATAACATCTGTTGTACTCAGTACTTGATGTGACTTTTCTGATTTAATTCCTAGAGCAAGCCAGTGAAGTTAGAGCTGTCATTTTTTGTTATGTATCACTGTGTTACAGTGGAAGAAACAGAAGCATGTTTTGCCCCAGCTTGGGTAACTAGTTAGGCGGGGTCTGGATGGAAGTCAGGCTGCTTGTTTTAGTAGGTACTTCCACAGGCAGCCTGCTGTCTTCTTATGTCTAGGCATTGGGAAGTGCTTTACATGTGTTTTCTCAAGTGGTTTTCTTATATTTTATTTTGAACTTTAGAATTAATGAGAATTCTGTCTATTGAATTAACTTTAGAGATTGTAATGTCAGTGTTGGTATATAAAAAATTATGAAGTGTTCAAGAATGAATTTTTCATCTAAGCATTTTATGCTGCCATATACTGCTGGATACTGAAGAATTTAGATCTTTCTGGTATTTCCCATAGTTTTGGGTATTTTCCATATTTTAAGAGTGGCTAGGGATCCATATTCCATACGATTTTCTTTTAATAATCTAATTATTTCATCTGATTTCTTATCAGATGTGTCTTATAAAGGGCCCAGCAAAGAACTCATTCTAAGAGAATCTGAAGTATCTCTTCATTTTCTTATTTGCTTACGATTGCATTATTAACCTTATCTGTAGTGTCCTTGCAGGAATATATTTTGACCACTTGTTTTGAGAAGATTCATTTCATTAAAGCTAAATAACATAACCAGAAAGGGGAGAAGAGAGGTATCCTCAGTAGCTTGGCCTGCGGAATCCCTCTTCCCTCAGGAGACCTTGAGCAGGGTTATGACAAATAAACAACTGACGTGTGAACTGAGGGGCCACGTGGGTAGTCTGAATATTAGCTATTCACAAAGATTAGTTTCTTTTTTAGATGAATGAATTTCTAATGTTGTCTTCTGGTACCTAACTTTGGAGGTCACTATTACATGTTTTATAGCAAAGTAAATTTTTCATACTCAGATTGTCTTTACTATGAAACCTTGAAGTCAGATCTTGAAGTTAGCTTCTCATGAACTTTCTGGGAATTGTGGGGGCTGGAAGTCATTGAGATATGCAGTAAACATTATTGAAGCATGCCCACGTGTGCCTTAGCAGCTGTCCCACAGATTTCTCTGAAACACTGTCAAGTGTCAGCGATAAAGCCCTGCAGCTTCTGATCGGCACGCTCTGTGCAGATGACCTCATGGCCCGGTTACCTCTGCAAGTGTGAAGGGTCAGTCCCGTGATTTTCAATGAGACTCGGATTTGTGACCACTGATTCTTTTTCCTTCTTGTGACTCCAGATATACATGACATGCTTCTTCCTCTTGACAGTCACCAAGACTAATGAATTGCACTTTGAGCTGCTCTGAAGAATGACTGTCTATTCCATTATTCATTCATTCAACAGACACTTACTGAGTACCTTCTATGTGCCAGACACTCTTCTTGTTGCTGTGGATACAGGAGTGAACCAAAGGGGGGAAAATAGTGTTCTGTGAAATAAATGAGTTTCTGATTTATCATATAGAGTAGGCTTTACTTGAGATATTCCCAAACATACCTTATAAATTTTTATTAATAACCATCTAGATTTTTTTTTGCAGGATTTCTGACAGTTTTTATCTCATTCGTTTAGATTTAGTCCTTAGAAAAAAATCTGTTGAGTTCAGTTATATCTCTGTTTTACAGATGAGGAAGCTCAAATAAGTGATTGACCCTAAATTATATTGCTGGCAAATAGCAGATTTATGATTTAACTTTCAATCATTTGATTTCAAATCTAGGAATTTTTCATTATGCATTTGTTGGCATTCTTTAGATTTTCAGCTCTTATAAACAAAGAAAAAAAATTTGGGTTCTGGCCCCAACTATTCTTTGTAAAGCTGCAACACAGGATATTGGTTAAGAATGTAGATTCTCATCCATATTATACAGATTTAGATTCTGCTGTCTCACTTAATTTCACCTCTTTGTATTTATTTCTTTATCTGTAAAATGGGAATGGTAGCCATGATTCACATGATTGTCTTGAGAATCAAAATGTCTATCTATATACAGATGACAGGTATGTTTATATTTAATGAATAAATGAGTAAAATAGAGCAGAGCTGAGCTCATAGGTGAATACTAGCACCCAGACTTTAAACTATTCTTGTCATTTATTTTATTTCTTAAAAATCCCTCCCAGCACCATTCACTGCCCCCCATTAAATGTGTATATATAGAGAGATTAAAGTTTAGGTGGCCATATCTTTTACTTAAAGGTATATAGTATTTAAAAGTTGTCATTTTTAGATCAATGATTTTTCAAGTTTCTATTCTTTGAATTTTATTTCAGTGCTGCAGGTGGAGAAATTTTCAATTTGTGTTTACCTGAGTTGGCTGAAATGGTCTCTGAAAATGACATTATCAGACTCATTAAACAAATACTTGAAGGAGTTCATTACCTACATCAGAATAACATTGTACACCTTGACTTAAAGGTAATGTCATGTAGTTTTAAGTACCAATACATCTCTGTTCCTTCTCTGCTCTTGCTTTGCGCAACTAACTCAAACTGGTATTGAGAGGAAACAATAGGCCATGCTTGTCTAGACTGTGTATGTGCTACATGGACTTACTTCTGTATTGATAGATAGAAGACTGCATGTGTGAGCAGCTCAGATTAATCACTGGGCTTTTAAAAACCATCATTACATATGTTCTAATGCTACCGTCATGTCACTCCATCCTGTTCTTACTGTTCTTACCTTGGACTTTTTGTCTTATAAAACTGTCTGTCTCTGAAATACTTAATTTTTAGCTACCTCTTGAAGATAATCTGCTAGTCCTTACTCCTTTGCTCCCATTATCCTCATTTATCTTTCTCTTGAGGCTTTTAGTCTTTTGGCTTCTCCTTTTCCCACACCCCGCCCCAGATCACTCAGGCCCCTTCCCAAACCCTGAGGTACCACTTCAGCCTCTCGTTTTACTATCCTTTCTCCTTATCCTTCCTCTGTAGCCATACAGGAACCTAGAAGTCTGGATCAAATCATCTCTCGTTGTTTGAACACTGGACTCCTCCCTTCCTGGACACTCTCCTTGTCATGGACCCTCCCATGCCTCTTTCTGTCTGAGGTACAGTCCTGCGGTAGTCAGACCCAGGACCGTACCACTGTACTCAACCATTAGCTCTTTCTGGGTGTGAATGCGTTTTTATTTGTTCATGCCTTCTTTCATGCTATTCTCTAGACCACTTTTCTCACTGGCATGCTTCTGTTTAGCCTTCAGGATTCACCTTAAGCATCATCTCTACTGCAAAGCCTTCTTGGACTTTCTTATGGGCAGAAAATTAAGCAGTCTTTACTACCGAGTATTCTGTATATCATAATCAATTAATCAATCAATGTATCCATCTTTTTTTATTAAAGCCAAGAATACTCTTGAAGTGTATTTTTTTACTTATCATTGACTCTATAGCTCCTCCTAAGTAGTAGTTCAGTAAATGTTTGGTGGATGACTCAATAAATGTTTAATAGCTAAACAAATTCTACTTAAGTTACCTCTGATTTGAGTTTAGTATTGTTTTCTTGTTTTATATTATTTATCATTTCTTGTTGTACTTTATTAGCCACAGAATATATTATTGAGCAGCATATATCCTCTTGGGGACATAAAAATTGTAGATTTTGGAATGTCTCGAAAAATAGGAAATGCATGTGAACTTCGGGAAATCATGGGAACACCAGAATACTTGGGTAAGAATTTCCTTTATTTTATATACCACTTTGAAATTTATTAATAAGTGATACCTATATAGAACTATTTTAGGGCATGTAACTCCAGGATATATTTGGTTCAAATATTTCAGTGCATTAAAATTTGATTTTGACATATTTAAATGAATTGTAGTGAATTGAGACAATCACAATTTACAGGACATTGGATATATAAGTTAAAAATTTAATGTTTGTGTATAAAAGCTTTGTACATAAAGAAAAATAGGTAAAAAGGAAGTTAGGAAGCAGAAGAAAATGAAAAAAAGAGGAAAACTGAATCAGTGTTACTGCATTTAAAGCCTTTTTGTTTGATAGATGTCACTTTTACTTTTGTCCTAGTGAGGTTTTTGCTGAGAGTTGTAAAAGGAGGATTTTTAAAAAGAAGGGTGTTAAGTAGAACCTATTATTAGATAATCTAGGAATATTGTACTAAATCAACAAATTAGATCATGGAGATGAAAGATGTTTTTAAGTCCTGTAAAGCAGCACATAAATGGTAAAGTATTTTAATTTGTAGTAACAATCTTTTTACACTTTTTCTTGTTGCTCATATTGATATCCCTATGCAGGCATTGAAAAGATATGAGTAAACAGAACAGGTGCTACTGAGCAAGGGAGCTGACTTTCCCAAAATGAAAAACAAAGCAAATTACTAACTTCTAAATGCTGATAGAGGCTACAGTGTCCTCAAATAATGATTGTAATTATATATAATATAGTTCACAGAAGTATGTGAGAAGGTAGCAGGTGGTGCAGTGGAGGCTGACAATATATGTGACTCAAAGGCTTTATTAACCAGACTGTTATGCTTTAGATAACAGTCTCTCTTTGGAGAAGTTATGAAACCATACTGTGAAACTAAAAAGTTATTCAAGTATAGGTACTAGTTTGGACTCTACTAATGTTCTGAAAGTATAGAGAATTTATGTTGTACCATTAAATTTTTTTGGCGGGGGTGGGGCCGGGGCAAAGGAGGAGACTGGAAAATTAATTGCTTAGGAAACTAGGTTTTAGATCGTTTAAAAGGGATATTTAATCTACTTGAAAATCTGAAAACACTTCCAGGAAGCTGGTTTGTTCATAGTGTCATTTTTGAATGCATATGAGTCTCTTTACCCTGAGAAGAAAAACCGAAATCATTCTAATAAAATAACTCAAACTAATTCCTAACAGAGTAATAAAACTAAAATTGTAAAAAGATTTGAGCTTCTAACATTTTACTTCTTCATAATTGCTTTTTCTGAGGTTAATCTTAATCGTTTTAAAAAAAATACTGCATAGATACTGGTTACTCCCAGAATATAATTGGTGCTTTTGAACCATCTGGTTATATAATTTTCTCAACATTAGGTATATCTAAATGTCCAATCACAGGATAATAAATTCTGTGCTAAATTTCTGCTGATATATTGGTAATTCTTTAAAATTAAATCCAGTTTACTTCAAAGTAACTGTCATGTTTTTATATTTGTCAGTATTGAATTTGAATTTTATTTTCTCTTTCAGCTCCAGAAATCCTGAACTATGATCCCATTACCACAGCAACAGATATGTGGTAAGATTTTGTTAATTACTTGTATTCCTTTATTAAAAGCTGGTTAATACATATTCTGTGGTTCTTTGGTTCAAAATGTAAATAGTAAGGCTATCTTTAAAAGATTTTATTTGAGTATCATTATTATGCCACAGGAAAACATTTACCTGTTCATTCTTTTTAATAAGTTTGGCTCTGAGCCAAAGTACAGGAATAAATAGGAAAATCCCTTTCCCGGAGGAAGACTCCTTCTGGTAAAAGAACAAAATAGTCACAGTACTATGTGTGCTATATGTCCTATAATAAAGATAGAATGCTATTTAACAACCATGGAGGAAGCAGCGGGCAAGCACCAGATGGGAGACATATGATCTAGGTCTAAGAGAACTAGGAAGATATTTACTCAATAGAAAAATGAGATTAGATCCATTTAAAAGTTTAGTTATATGAGAGTATATTTATTGGGTATTGTGAGTTTATATGGTTGACACAGAGAGACTATTATAGGGTAGAGATGGCATTGATAGCAGAACTTTACTTGAGACCACAGTGGTGGACTGACTCCATCAGACCAAGAGGAAGAGTTTAGTTTGCCATGTAGGGGACTGAAATGGGTTTGGTAAGAAAAAGGGTCCTATGGCTGAATAGGTGGGTGAAATAGGTGCTATATATGTATTGCCTTTTTCTGGTTCCTGAACACAGTTGTCATTAACATATTTATGGTTCTAAAAGTTTTGCGATTAAAAAGAAGTCTGCCTGCCCAATACTGTGCTTTACCAAACCTGCAGCCTCTGTTTGTATGGAATCGTATTTGTGTCTCACAGATCATCACTGTGTCATTGAACACCATTTGGGAAATGCCACTCAGGACAGCTTTGTATACTTGATAAACAGGTATCTGTGTGAAGGGCAGACTGTAGATATAATGATACATATTTAATACATTTTTTTTATATAACATACATGTGCATTATTCCCTCAGTCTTTTTCTGTGTGGCAAACCTTGAGACAGCATAATTATTTCAGCTTTAATAGTATACTATGGGAACTTGGAAAAGCAGTTTAAAATCTGTAGTTTAACTGCACAAGATTTGAGGACAGGAATATGTTGAGAATCAATTTTACTTTATATAAGTGTGTTAAGATTAACACACATTTTAAGTTCCCATCTTCTCAGTTATTTGTTTTTTCAGGAATGTTGGTGTAATAGCATATATGTTATTAACTCACACATCCCCATTTGTGGGAGAAGATAATCAGGAAACATACCTCAATATTTCTCAAGTTAATGTAGATTATTCGGAAGAAACTTTCTCATCAGTTTCACAGCTGGCCACAGACTTCATCCAGAGCCTTTTAGTAAAAAATCCAGAGTAAGTAATATTAATTTACTTAAATACTATTGCAAAATAAATTACATATGACTATTAAGAAAGATACATTATAAAACAGTATAAAATTATTAGATGTTTGCTTTTGTAAGTTTCAGGTAAAATGGGAAGAGAGGTGGTATGAGAGATCATTAAATGACAAATCTATAACTTCAAACATAGGAAATGTAAAATATATAACAGGAAATCTTGAAACGAAGAGAAGATTTGGGTTATCTCTCTCTCAACCTGCTACTATCCTCTGAAATTCCTTAAAATGATTAGTAGTAGAACCGATGGCCCAGCAGTGAAGAATCCACTGCCATGCATGAGACGCAGGAGACATGCATTCAGTTCCTGGGTCAGGAAGATGCCGTGGAGGAAGACATGGCAACCCACTCCAGTAGTCTGGAAAATCCCACGGACAGAGGAGCCTGGAGGGCTACAGTCTGTGGGGTCACAAAGAGTCAGGCACAACTAAGCAACTGAACACACACACCAAAGATGTATAATATACGTGGCTGGTTATGATAAGACTTTGGTATGAATTATTTATAGTGAAATGACTATAGTTGTATAACAAGTTCAAATACTGATTGTCAAATTTTTAAGGAGCAGATACTCTTTGCCTGCTAAAGAAGGTACTTGAAAGTATGTCTTAAGACTCTTACCTCACTCATTGGCAACTTCAAAGCAGGAAAAGAAAAAGCTCACCTCCTTTTCTTTACCAGGATAAGTCCTGTATGTGTGTACTCAGTTGCTCAGTTGTGTCTGACTCTTTGCAACCCTAGGGACTGTAGCCCACCAGGCTCCTCTGTCTATGGAATTTTCCAGGCAAGAATACTGGAGTGGGTTGTCATTTCCTCCTCCAGGGGATCTTCCCTACCCAGGGATGGAACCCACGTCTCCTGCATTGCTGGTGAATTCTTTACTGCTGAGCCACCTGGGAAGCCCCCGGGTCAGCCCTATTTACCTGAAAATGCCTTGGCTGCATGTAACTCAGATGCTGTGATATACTGTCTTGGGCTGGGATCCTGGATTTGTTACTTGTCAAGTCTCTCTCTGACAGTTGCTTAATCTCCTGGAGGATTCACTTTCCTTATTTGCTTAAGAAAAAAACCGTAGGCTTAATGCAAGTCTTAACAAACACTGACTAGCTCTATTTTGGGCTTCCCAGGTAGTGCTCTTGGTAAAGAACCTGCCTGCCAATGCAGGAGACGTAAGAGTCACGGTTCGGTCCCTGGGTCAGGAAGATTCCCCTGGAGGAGGACGTGGCAACCCACTCCAGTATTCTTGCCTGGAAAATCCTATGGACAGAGGAGCCTGGCAGGCTACCATTCATAGATCGTTATTTAATAGAAATAGTTATTATTCTCTGTGTTTATGGTTTTAAACTGTTTAGTTTTCTTAAATATTTTTCACTTAGATTCTAACATTTCTGTAATGAGTACCTTAATTTTTTTATAATCATAAAATCTTTTTTAATAATCATAAAAATTGAACATAAAAACAAAGACTAAGGAAACCTACGTTCTAATGGTTATGGTGGTTATGTTAAGGTTCAAGTTTTCTTTCCTTCTGAAATATTATGATATTTGACCATGTTGCTTTCACAAGAGAAAACAAAATTTAAAAACTAAAAATATTAGATAGACATCTTTGAAGGGTAGTCTCTGTTTTCAAGATTTAACTGTTACTACTTTTTAAGAATAAAGTATATAGAGATTATAATTTACTTACATGTATTTTCCTTCAAAGGGTTTATAGACCCAAGAGTCTTTATAATTTTACTGATTTTTATTTGCAAGGCTAAAATATGTTCCCTGGTGTTTTGACTAGATAGTCCTGTCTATAAGCTTCATGATGTGTCAGCACATGTCAGAATTAAACAAACTGTAGGTGTTCCACTCTTCTTATTATTATTCCCTCCTGTACTATGGGTATGTGTTATTTTCAGAATAGATAAAAAAATAAGCCTCTAATGTACTGAACTACAGACATTTCCAACCTGATTTTTAGATCTCAATTTCTTCTCGGTGCTTTTCGTTCAAAGGGAAAGACCGACAGCCGAAATCTGCCTTTCTCATTCTTGGCTGCAGCAGTGGGACTTTGGAAACTTGTTTCACCCCGAAGAAACCTCCAGTTCCTCTCAAAGTCAGGATCATACAGTAAGGTCCTCAGAGGACAAGACTTACAAGCCCTCTTGTAATGGTACCTGCAGTGACCGAGAAGACAAGGAGAACATCCCGGAGGACAGCAGCTTGGTGTCCAAAAGATTCCGCTTTGATGACTCATTGCCTAACCCCCACGAACTTGTGTCAGATTTGCTCTGTTAGCACTTTTCTCCTTAACCCATTTGAACTGAATCTGGAATCTGAAATCCACTCCCGTGTGAGATTGTGGTTTGTAGCTTCACGTATGGCATGTTTATATTGTAAATGCACTTTTGCATTGAAGAATTTAGGGAAATGTTTGAATGCTAAATTAGTAGTTACTAGCATAATTTCATTCCCTATACTGAGATATCAACTCTTCAAAAAATATTTAAATATATAACAAAAATAAAATTGTACTTGTGAGTTTACATGTTAATGAAAGAATTTGGGTTCAAATGGATTTATCAAAATGCCTTCCATATCAGGAAAAAAGTGATTTGGGTTATATTATGGTTGATGTAAACTAAACAAAATGAACACAATTGAATTTAATAGATTCTCCAAGGTAAGCCCTACACCATGCCTCTGTTGACAAGATTTTGTTTAGGATAACAGTTTCAAGTTTAAATAAAAATATAGCTATTCTATAGATGCTCAAGATATTTAACACTTGAAAGTGTTTTTCAGTCATGGATATTTTGAAACTGCATTACATATGATCCACTATATGAGACAGGTCCTTTAACCAGAGCAGAGGAGGGGTTAGAAAGTGGATTAGGGATATTCTATACCAGTTAAAACAGAGGAAAGAGCAGCATGGCATCATTTTTAACTCAAATGTCTTTTGCCCGCTCTCACCATACTTCAGATTTAACAAGGTCTGAAAGATGGAGAATAGAAGCTATTCAAGTGTAGAGGGTTTTCATCCTCCAGATTCTCTAGAATAGAAGATGCTTAGATGAAGCTGAATGGGCTCTATTTTCAGTCAACGAAACATATTTATTAATTGAATGTAGAAGAAAGTACTGACAGACTTAGACAACTGGCAGGATTTTAAGTATCTTCTGAGTTGTGGAGTGCAAGCCAGTCATTCAGAGTTGTAAAAGTATGCATAAGACATCAGAGCACAGTAGGACTGCCAGCACAGTGCCAGTCAGCAGTAGCGAGGTGAACGTGGGCATAAAACATAAAGTCGTGAAGAACTCTCCTAGGGTGTGACAGGGCTCAGCAGAGTGGCCTTTAATGGGGTTTCACTGGGGCCACTGCAGCTAATAGTCTAAGGACAGCAGAATGATGGGAGGCCGGTGACTATGTTCAGTCCTAAGGGGGTGGGGATTGACTCCTATTGGGTAATCTTTGATGACTTTCCACCTGGAGACTACTCAAACTCATGTTATCAAGGTAAGATAACTGTAACTTTGCAACCATGATACTGTGTCAAAAGAAATTCAGTTTTGTCAAAAGAAATCCTTGAGTCTTTTCCCTTTGAATCATATGTTATTCTAAAAAAACTTGTTGAAATTTTGTGAGATCCCAAATAACTTAAAAACTTTTTAATAACCATCAGATTGCTTTATTTAGGTAAATGGAGAATTCTTTTTACATCTTCAACATTTCTTGAAGGAAAAGTTATTTCTGCTTGTGTGTGTGTATATGTGTAAATGTGTTTGTATAGATGTATGTATATATGTATAGATAGATGAAATAAGTCCTTAGACAACTTTCTGTTAGAGATTCTTCCCTCCAGTATATTGCACTCAGCTCAGGTGCTGAAGAAGCTCTCATCTTAAGACATGTAAATGTACATTTAACTTCCTTAAGAAGTAGTTATCGGTTCAATAAACTAGTCAATGCAGAAGCTAATTGGGCTTCTGTATATCTAAACTGATGAGTTTTTTTTCTGAATCGTTGGTTGTCCATTTATTTGCCTTCAGTATTAAGCTAATGCAGATAAAGTTTAGTAAGTCATTGGAGAAAGAGGAAATTATTACTTTTACAAAAGACCATGTTATATTTTTTAATTTCCAGAGGAATTATGCCATACTAAAAATCAAGCAGTGTTTGAATTTTGAATTATAAACTGTTTCTTAAAAAATATTTTATGCCAGTTTACTTTTATTCTGAGGAATCTTAAAATAGTTTATCTGCTTCCCCTTAGTTAATAGAATACACAGGGTTATAAATTTGCATACCTTTTTCCCTACCAATTTTCATTGTAAAAGCAACTAGTTGTTACCCAAACAGTATAAAAGTTCAATTTTTTCATAAAGATGAGCTTAAAATTTTCTCTGATTGATATATGAGAATAAACCAATTTTTAGAGGAACTTATTCACAAATAACTGTTACTTATTAAATTTTTTTCTTGATAATTATAAAATAATTCTTACTTTCTTCCCACAAGATTGAAAGCAAGTGTTAATTGAAACGGTTAATATATATTCCCACTGAAGTGGGAATATGGAGATCCCCTCAGAGGTGAATAGATGTCAGTAATCATCTGAGGATTAATGTTATATTGTGATGGGTTTATAAAGTATAATTTGCTTTTTGGTTAGGATCTTTGGATCAATGGGATTAAAAATAGAAGAGGTATAGCTGACAATCATGTATCATTTAAACTTTTTTCCCCCACACTAAAATTAACCTAACTCTGAGCAGTAAAATTATCATGGCACTTTAAAGAAAGTAAGCAGGACCTGTTCTCCAGGTTGTAGTGAGATAAGGCATCTGTTCCAGAATATAAATCAGCATACTGCTTCCTTTATCAAGAAACTCTTGTTATAAAAGAAATAGCCGATTAGTGACATAATAGATTTCCATTCTGGCACAAGCTCTTTCTTTCATTTTGAATGAGTCACAAATCATTCATAGACCAAAATTTGAATAGCCTTGCTGTAAGTAGCATTTATAACTGTTGATATTTTATAACTGTTTACATTTCCTCTGTATATATTTGAATTTTCAGTTGACATCTGACTTGGAAACTTGTCCTTATTCATTGTCGTATAAGCAATTGTACTTTAATTTTGAATTGTATTAAAATTAAGTTATCTGACTTCCAATTTGGGAAATTATTACTAGTTTATAATTTTGTGAAAGTTTAAAGAACTTTAAACTCAAGTATAAATTTCACACAAATTACAACTGCCGTCCATCTCAACTTTTATTCAGTAATCATGTTGCTTAAGGCATATTGCCTACAATTGTTTTGAATACTGCAGTTAAAAAAAATTACATCAACTTAATGATCCTTTTGGTTACAAATTAAAAAGCATTTTTTTTTTACATTTGTGGTTGTCTTTTGCTTTAAAGTACTTCTAAATTTGTTATTCCTAAATGCTAACCTCTTTGCCTGGAGTCTATCTAGCCTTTGACCCACATCGTCTTTGAACTCCTTTTCTAGTACAGCTATGTTTATTAGACCCAGTCTGTTGGATAAAGCACATAAATTTGAAAACAAGAAGGGCTATTCACTTCTTCTAAGTAATAATACTCTTAGAAAATGTCAATGTATGGCAGTGCACTGTGCTGCATAGAGATGAGTAAAATCACCATGTAAGAAGTATGAAGTGTGATGAGAGAAATGATGTGCAGACTTGACAATTCGTAGGAAGGAGGTATTGATAAAAATTTGGAACTTTTTTTTCAGTTGTGAGCATCTTCAGGTTCCATATCTTCTTTTTCTGACACACAGGCACTCCCTAGTTTTTCTCTTTAGCCCCCTTTCCTCCTAGTCACTGAAGTTACATGTGTTATCTTTATGTGGATATAAGTATCCTCAAATGTAAACTACTTCTAAGTAAATTGATGATCATATTCTCCCTTTCTGTATTACCTCCTCACCGAACTTCTTGGATTCATGTTATCTCCCTTAGTTAACACAGCATTAACTCTCTAGGTGTCATTCTAAAAATTTTGTTCTCTTACTGCTCCTCTTTCTATTAATTATTAATTTCTATCAATGATATTTCTTTATATATTTTGTAGTCATTTCCTTTCAGCTCGTACTGGTACACATTCATTTATATCTAGACTGTCTAGATCATCCAGAAAAATGTCAACAAATTTTTCTATAAAGGGCCAGTTATAATAACTTTTATATAATCTGTTAAGCTTTGCAGGCCAGACAATGCCTTGTTACAACTTCTGAATTCTGCTCTAGGAGTATGAACTGTTCAAGAATATCCGTAATGTGCAAGGGTGGGTGCAAATGTGGTCGGTATCAAATGAATAATATCTCACATTTAGATTCCATGCCAACTCCATGCTGTCGTCAACTTTCAGAATAAGCAAAAAAAAGGGATTGTTTTATAATTAGTCGGAAGATTTCCTCCCTCTGTGGTTCACCACTGGAATTTAAATTTAGTGATTGTAATACGCCTTTGAAAGGCCAAAAGAAAGATATGTGCTAATTATACCAATATTTCTAGCCAGATGGTAAAATGCAAGTGGGTCACTAATTACAGATACAATTGTAAGTTGTAGAGTCACTCTAGTTATACTGAGTAAACAAATGAGTGCAAAATGTATGTGGAAAAAATTAGAAGACAGTATTATTGAACAAAGAAAGATTCTCCATATCTCCATAGCGGAAGGTATATCTTCTATTAATCACTATGAGTAAATTTATGAGGTTTTCCTGGTTTTAACTGAATTCACTGCCTATACAGTCATAGGAAATCAAATTTTAGAAATGAAACATTGCAATTGTTTCTTCTTTTGAAAGAAGTTGTTAGCCCAATTTATTGAGAACGTGATTGGTTTTTTAATTGGGATTTGCACAAAAAGGCTTCTGAAATAAATGAATATTTAAGTAATCACAGACTAAAGACCATTGAAAACAAGCTATAAAGGGAGAAAAAGAGCTGGGCCATTTATTTAGGGGCCTTTTTGGCCGCTTTAACCTGTGTGAACATCAATTACTTCTTCAACAAAACAGCAGTAATCAGCTGTTTGCTTCTTTGATTAGTTCTGGTCCTAATTCATTTAATACTAATGATTAAGCATGGGATACTGCAAATAAACCTGTCTCCTTTATTCCCAGAAATAGAATAACTACAATGGCCAGTGGCTGAGCTCATTTATATCATCAAATTTGTGAGAGATTTAATTACTTAGGCTTTGCTCCCTTGTCCCAAACAGCATGCAACATTGTATCTAAGTATCTGTTGAATTTTTGAAGATCTTTATGGTATGTGAATAGGTGTTTATGTGTTTATATAAAAATATCGCCTGTGAGGATGTCTATTCAGAGATATATAAGATGTTAATTAAAAGAGGAAGAATATAGTTTACTAAGGGCCCAAAATAGGGATACCAAGGGAACATTTCATGCAAATATGGACACAATAAAGGACAGAAATGGTATGGACCTAACAGAAGCAAAAGATATTAAGAAGAGGTGGCAAGAATACACAGAAGAACTATACAAAAAAGATCTTCACAACCCAGAAAATCACGATGGTGTAATCACTCACCTAGAGCCAGACATCCTGGAATGTGAAGTCAAGTAGACCTTAGGAAGGATCACTAGGAACAAAGCTAGTAGAGGTGATGGAATTCCAGTTGAGCTATTTCAAATCCTAAAAGATGGTGCTGTGGAAGTGCTGCACTCAATATGCCAGCAAATCTGAAAAACTCAGCAGTAACCACAGGACTGCTGAAAAAAGATCAGTTTTCATTCCAATCCCAAAGAAAGACAATGCCAAAGAATGTTCAAACTACCACACAATTGCACTCATCTCACATGCTAGCAAACTGATGCTCAACATTCTCCAAGCCAGGCTTCAACAGTACATGAACCGTGAACTTCCAGATGTTCAAGCTGGATTTAGAAAAGGCAGAAGAACCAGAGATCAAATTGCCAACATCAGTTGGATCACTGAAAAAGCAAGAGTTCCAGAAAAACATCCACTTCTGCTTTATTGACTATGCCAAAGCCTTTGACTGTGTGGATCACAACAAACTATGGAAAATTCTTCAAGAGATGGGAATACCAGACCACCTGACCTGCCTCTTGAGAAACCTGTATGCAGGTCAGGAGGCAAAAGTTAGAACTGGACATGGAACAACAGACTGGTTCCAAATCGGGAAAGGAATTCGTCAAGGCTGTATATTGTCACCCTGCTTATTTAACTTATATGCAGAGTACATCATGAGAAATGCTGGGCTGCATGAAGCACAAGCTGGAATAAAGATTGCTGGGAGAATTATCAATAACCTCAGATATGCAGATGACACCACCCTTATAGCAGAAAGTGAAGAAGAACTAAAGTGCCTCTTGATGAAAGAGGAGAGTGAAAAAATTGGCTTACAACTCAACATTCAGAAAACTAAGATCATGGCATCTGGTCCCATCACTTCATGGCAAATAGATGGGGAAACAGTGGAAACAATGACAGACTTTATTTTTGGGGGCTCCAAAATCACTGCAGATGGTAACTGCAGCCATGAAATTAAAAGACGCTTGGTCCTTGGGAGAAAAGTTATGGCCAACCGAGACAGCATATTAAAAAGCAGAGACATTACTTTGTCAACAAAGGTCCATCTAGCAAAGCTATGGTTTTTCCAGTAGTCATGCATGGATGTGAGATTTGGACTATAAAGAAAGCTGAGCACCGAAGAATTGATGCTTTTGAACTGTGGTGTTGGAGAAGACTCTTGAGAGTCCCTTGGACTGCAAGGAGATCTAACCAGTCCATCCTAAAGGAGATAAGTCCTGGGTGTTCATTGGAAGGACTGATGCTGAAGCTGAAACTCCAATACTTTGACCATCTGATGCGAAGAGCTGACTCATTGGAAAAGACCCTGATGCTGGGAGGGATTGGGGGCGGGAGGAGAAGGGGACAACAGAGGATGAGATGGCTGGATGGCATCACCAACTCAATGGACATGAGTTTGAGTCAGCTCTGGGAGTTGGTGATGGATAGGCAGGCCTGGTGTGCTGTGCAGTCCATGGGGTCGTACAAAGTCGGACACGACTGAGTGAATTGACTGACTGACCGAAGGGCACACAATGAGTTGAGAATTATATTTGACCCTTTTATTCATGCTGTTTCATTTAATCTTTACAACAACTCTGCAAATTGAATACAGTTGGCCCTCTGTTATATACTGGTTCTGCATCCATGGATACAACCAACAGCAGATGGAAAATATTTGAAAAAAATTCCAGGAATTTTCCAAAAGCAAAATTTGTGTTGTGACACTTGTATTCAGTCTTATAAGAAATCTTATACTTATGATTTAAAGTACATTGAAGGCTGTGCATAGGTTTGCTATATGCAAATATATTTTTTATAGGGGACTAAGCCATCTGCAGATTTTACTATTCTCAATTCTCCTGGAATCAATCTTTCACAGATACTGAGGGATGATTGTATTTCTTTCATTTTGTAGATTTCCTCAAACTAAGTCTCAGGTTAAGCAATTTTTCAGTTACTTAATTATCACATGTGGGGATTTGAGCTCAAGTCCACCTGGGTTCAAATGCCTTCTTTGCCCTATCACACCAGATTGGAATTAAATTTTCCAGTATTAAATTTTTTAAAAAACAGGAGAAAGTGATTAGAATCTGCATCATTTAAGAAAATAGATTAAAAAAAAAAAGAAAGAAAATAGATTAAATTTTGATTTACCCATGCTTGATTAAAAACTGAAAATATATCATAAAGTCAATTGAAATTAGGACTGAATCATCTTAGTCATAGTATTTATGTAGTGCTTGCTAAGTAGGAAAGACTAGTTAATTATTTATTTGTGCCGCAGCAAATGGGACCTATAGTCGGAGCATGCGTGCGGAACCTAGTTCTCTGATGAGGGACTGAACCCGGGCTGCTACAGTGGGGGCACAGGATCTTAGCTGCTGGACCACTAGAGAAGTCCTAAACGCTGCTTCTTAGATAGACTTCATAAGAAGACCGCCTTCAGGCAGAAGGAGGCCTGAGGCACAAAATGCCAGATTCACTGAAAGGACCAAAAAATCTCCAGAGAGAGGTCAGACAAGTGGCCGGAGAGGAGGGCAGCGGCTGGGGCGGGCCTTTTACTTGAAGGTCATGAGATGTCAGTTTTAAATGAGAGTTTCACATAATCTTTTTAAAAATATGTATTTGGCTGCCCCGGGTCTTAGTTGCTGATGCGGGGTCTTTTAGTTTAGACTTGTGGGATTCTAGTTCCCTGAACCCGGATCAAACCCTGGCCCCCCGCCTTGGGAACACAGAGTCTTAGCCACTGGAACACTAGGGACGTTCCAGTTTCACATAATCTTAATTTGTGTTTTTTGTTGTTTGGACACTGTCTGGAGACTATTAAAAGGAGGTAAATTTGAAAGCAGAGACCTACTTGGGAGAATTATTTCAGTCATCCTAGTAAGAAATGGTGGTGACTGAGGGAGCTGAGAGAAATGGACAAATTTGAGTGAGATTTGAGATTTAGAACTGCTAGAGTTCCTAATTACTTAGCTGTATAAGATGATAGAGCACATAAAGGATGATTTTCAGGTTTTTCTTCTGAGTAACTGTAGGGAAAGAACGAATTAGCCGAGAAGGCGTGGTCAGGCTCTCTCGCCCCGCCTTTTGTGAAGAATGATTATGTAACAGCTGCGGTCACGTGTCGCACTGCGCATGCGCAGCCCAAAGGTACTCGCGTGGTCACCGGCAGCTTCGCGTGGTGCGCCTATGAAGCAGCATCTGAAGGCCTGGAGAGTGCAGAGAGAGGTATGTGAGGTTAGATCATGGCTGTGGCTACGGCTGCTGTGTTCGCCGGGAGAAAATAAACCTGTCTGCAGCTCCTCGTCCTGGAGTCTCCCAGCCTCGTGGCGCGCACCTTGCCTTTCATGGGCCCAGCAGTGCGCGCGGTGAGATTCGAGAGACCGCGGCCCTGTGAGCAGGATCAGCAATACCGTCCCCACTTCAGCGGTGACCAGTTAGTAGTGGAGGTGACAGGGGAGGAGGAGCGTGTTTGAGAGGAAAATGAGTTTGGCTTTGGAATGATTGCTCGGTTTGGGTCAGTGTCGTGGCTGGCCGTGAAGCCAAGGTGGTGTCCCTGCATGGCTGACTCAATGAGGAAAGCAACTTGGGGAGGGCCGGTGACATTGAACAACGCCCGTCGGCGCCTTCCACAACGCAGCTCTCCATATTAGATTCATATTAACCTGCAGTGAAGTCTCGGCTTCAGTAGGACATGGTTTGGGAGAAGGAGAGAGGTAATATAGGATGAAGAGAACTGATTGGATGAAGAATGGAATGTTTTCAGAGAGGCGGTTTTTTTGTTTGTTTGTTTTTTAGTAGCATACCCACCATTTCTATCAGCAGAGATAGGAGCATAAGACACTTAGGTGTTTATGTGTTGCCCTGCCAGAGTGGTGGTAGGTAAACCTGTCTCTACTTCTGTAAGCACCTTATTTTCTTCTTTATGCTCCCCCCCCCCAATTCCTTTAAGGCTTTGTACTCAGGTTTCCTCCCTCTTATGAAAATTGCATCTCAGAAAGGAATATATTCATGCAAAAGTGAAAATAACTAATATAAGCTTTAAAAGTCATCCCTAGTGGCAAATTGTATTTTCTGAAAAATAACCACAGAAATATTTACAGTCGCTCCCCTACCCCAGCCCCACTGTGTGATTGTAGGAATAGGTGTCATTTGTGGGTTGTCTAAAATGCCTGTGAAAGTTAAACAACAAACAAAGGCTGTCTAAATTAAACTGGCTAGACTACATTTATTCTTAGAATGGTTAGAAATGGAAATAACCTCTATATGTGAGATTGATAGAGAGTTTTTGTCAAAATGATTGCAAATGTAAATAAATCTTTTTCCAGTTCCTGGATAAGGAAGCTCACATTTACTTTGAATTATAGTAAAAGCCTGTGAATTAGATTAATTTCTCTCAAAAATAACTCTTTACGTTCACTCAGGAAGCATAGTCTAAACTCTGTTCTTAAAAAGGCAGGGATCTATGAGTGAACCATCTGAAACTTGACTAGAGACTGTAGTAATTATCTCCTGTGACTGTAAGAACATTTCAAACACGTTTAAAGAAATTTGATACCGAAGAGTGCTTTGCAGTCAGGCAAACTCTTTTGCCAAAAATATGGTGGGTCCTTACTGGTACATTTAAATTATGAAAAATGAGCCAATGTCTGAACATTTTCCACAATGTGCTGAGTACTCTTTTTAAATAACAGCTTTATTGAAACATAGTTTTCATACCAAATGGTTCACCTACTAAAGTGTGCAATTCAATGATTTTTCATATATTTATTAAGATATATCAACCATCACCACTGTCTAATTCCAGAACATTTTCATCTCCCCACAAAGAAAACCCAAACTTCTCAGCTTTGGCAACTGCTCAACTACTTTATGTCTCTGTATGTTTGCCTGGGCTATACATTTCATATAAATGGAATAAAAAAATGATCTTTTGTGACTAGCTTCTCTCACTTAGGATCACATTTTCAAGGTTCATCATATGGTCATATATATCAGCACTGCATTCCTTTTTATTGCTGACTAATATTCTTCTGTATGGATATATCACATTTTGCTTACCCATTCATCAGTTATTGAACATTTACATTTTTACTTTTTGGCTGTTAAGAATGATGTTGCTAATACAAGTTTTTGTGTGGATATATATTTTCAAAGCTTTTGTGTGGATATATATTTTCATTTCTCTTGAGTATATAACTAGGAGTAGAAATGCTGGGTCATGTGGTAACTATGCTTAACCTCTTGAGGAGCCACCGTGTTTTCCAAAGTGACTGTATCAATTTACATTCCCACCAGCCGTATGTGTGTTCCAGTTTCTCCATATCCTTCCCTATACTTGTTACTGTCTTTTTGATAATTGACATCCTAGTAAATATAAAGTTAAATCTCTTATGGTTTAGATTTGCACTTCTTTAATGATGAGCATCTTGTCGTGTGCTTACTAGCCATTGGTATATCTTCTTTGAAGAAATGTCTATTTAAATCTTGTGCCCATTTAAAAATTGGGCTATATTTATCTTTAACTATTGATTTTTAGTTTTCTACATAATCAAGATTCAAATGAGTCTCCTTAATTTCTGAGGAACTACATCAAAGAAAATAAATATAAGATAAATATTTTGTGTCAGCACCAAAACTGAGACAGATACATATGTGTGCAAATAAATATAATGTATAATACTTTCATGTTTGAAGCAATAAAAGCTCATTACTTGAAATAACAGAACACTTTGAGTGTACAAATGTACTAAAGAATGTGCAAAATATACAATAACAGGAAACAGTTAAGCAAAATGACAATTGTGACGTGTTCTCCATGACCTTGGATAATTCTATGATACATTATGTGAAAAGACATGCACATGCATACACACACAGTGTAATCTCAACTACGTCAAAAATAAACATATAGGAAAAAGTCAAGAAAAAGTTGCCAGTATACTAATCATATTGGCACATGGGTGGTGTAGTGATAGATGATATTTCTTCATGCTTCCTGGTTATCTACAATAAGCAAGCATTTCTTTTATAATCAGGTATTTGATAGGGGAGGGGGCAAAGCTGCTTCAGCAAAAATGTAAAACTAAAATACATATTGTCCTTAAACTCTGATGATTTTGGAAGTTCTTCATGACACTTTATTATATATCTTTTTGAGTAATGCCAGGAAGTTAATCTTAGCGACAAAATCCCACAACCATTTATCTTGGACTTTATTCTTCCAAGACTTTAAGATACTTCTTGGAGGATAGCTTGGTACAGTGAAACATTTCCTTGTTCATAAACAATACTTTACAGTGTTAACACATTCCACCACCTTGAAATGTCTGTTAAATCCTGATCAAGGACTATTTTTCTTTGCCTTTTTTTTTTTTTTTGGTTTGTTTGCTTCATATATTAGAGATGCCTCTCAAGCTTTGAAAAACATATTTTGTGCCTCCATAACTCTATGCAGTTTCTTTCGTCTCAGAGGCCAGGGATATTCCCATGATGTAGTCAGGCCATGGGTCTCTGGCCGCAGTTCTTGCAACTGCTATCATTTCAAGACAAACCACTAATTGCTGAGGAATTCTCTGGGAGCTAAAAAAGAACTTTGCTTCCCTGTATACTTCTTGAGCTCTCCAGCATATTTCTCTTGTTCTCAGGCCCCCACTTTTCATTTTACATGACAGTTCTCATTCCCTGCTCTACATGTGAATGTATTTTAAGGCAAAACTACTTTTGAAAGAATATTCTGGTGGGTCTAGATTTGTAGCAACTGAGTACTGTTGGCACCAAACTGTGGACACATCTCCAAAACTGTTGTTTGTCAATGTGATAGCAATTTTGCTAAAAATAAGGATCTTCTTTGCAATTTGTAGAGGTATGGATAGAGAAGCTGGTGTTGTCCTTTAGTTTTCAAATGCCCTTTCATTTCCTGCTGTGTGCTGAGGTTTCAAAGCCTCCACATGAATTAAAGTTCCAGTGAGATTTGCCATAGTGGTTTCTTGGGAATGTCCATAAATATTTTTTTGCTTTGGTTTTTGTTCTCAGCAGAAAATGTTGCTTGTGATTATCCCTTTTCTAAATTATATCTCTCTTTAAAATCTGAAAAAAATTAGCTTTGTCTTTTCCAGGAGGCAAACATTTTTTTTCCCCCTGACCTGCTCAGGACTGAGGGGTTTTATTAGTTTAGGGAACATGGAGCTAGAGTTTTCAATTACTGATTTGACAAAAAGCATCAGTAAATTTACCAACATCTTCCTGGATTGAGTCAACTTTTCTTACATTTTTACTGTAAGTGATCATTGTTTTTACCAGGTTAATTATTTTACCACATAATGTGGTCACTGTTTCTCATGCTTAGGCTTCGAATAAATAAATCAGGCCCTTCCTTGTATTGAGGCACTCATCTCCTGGCTTTTGCAACATTTACCAACTTACTCAGTGACCTCCATCTGTCCATGGACTTAAGAGTTTGGTAGCATTTAAACAATCTTAAAGAAAAGAGAAGAATTATAGAATTCAAAGAGGATCCCTTGAAGCCTATCGCCTGCTGGGATCTGGGTCACAAAGCAGTGAGTATATTGTTTCCCAAGGCTTGGCAATATTAAATGTGGTGAATATTAAATATGGTCGCTTCTTCCACTGCTTTTTTCTTTTTTTTTAACAAAAGGATTCCATTAAGACACACACACACAAAGTAGGAATGCAAGGGTATTTCCAATCTCAATTCCTTCCCAAGGACTGCACTCCTTATTCCCTGGGGAACATGAGCAGAACAACATGGGCTGCTGCTGACTGACTGTGCTATTTGACGTCCTCCTCTGGCTCCAGATACACCAACCAGATGATGGACCAATGGGTGGGAATTATAGCTAAGTTTACTTGTTTTGCCATGTGTATTTCAAATTCTATTTTTGTCACTCCTTCTCTCTTTTAAATCTCATAATCGCTGGAAGGAGTAGATATTGTTATTCCTGTTTTCCTGGAGTTAGTGAGTCGGCCAAGGTTATGCAGCTAGTGAGGGGCAGTGACAGGAATTTAGTGCATCCACCCTTTATACCAAAGAGCGTTGGCTTTCTACCCCTATTATTTTGGACTCAGTTACAAAAGTACCTACATCTGTCAGCTCTTCCTATTATTTCCACATGCTTCCCACTGATAGGAGTGCAAGTTTGCAAATCTCAGCTCTTTGTCCACTGAAATAGTGCAAAACTACTATATTATACAAAATGTCTATATGTTTGCAGTGTCTTCAACAAATATTACATTCTAAATTACTTGAGATTGAATTGATATAAACTAGTAAAATATAAATTTTAATAAAGTTACTATCACAGAGATTTAAGGGTGAATACTAGTATCTATTTGCTTTAATACCATTTAGAACTTTATCCATATTTAAGAAGTCTTGCGTTATAGTTTATATACTTTTTAATAAAAAATTACATTATAATTTATAATTTTTATTAAAGTGGTAAATGCATTCACCTTAGAAAATACAGAAAAACAAAAATTGAAAAATAATGAAAAATAATTAGATCCCTCTTTTAGGTATAACCACTATAATGATGATAATTGCTTTACTTAATAAATCACAAATGTATTATTGCCACAAAATATATTTAATGATTATATTCTATATTATTATATGGATATAGCATCTTTTATTTAACCAATCTCCTATTTTTGGATATTTAATTTTTTTAACTTCATTATTGAAAACAATATAGCAATTATTCTTGTAGGCAAATCTTTGTGTACATTCATTATTTCCTTTGAATATAATTTCTTAAAAGTAGAATTTTAAAGTAAAAGAATACATAGAATATTGGGATTTTTTTTCCCTTCTGGGAAAGCTGAACTAATATTTTAAGGTCCAACAGCTAAGTGAGAGTGCCTATTACTCTATCCTTGCCAACATTGAGTATTTTCAGTTTTCAAGAGATTACCAATATTATAGAAATATTATATTTTAATTTTCATTTTTTATCATTATGAGGCCAGGCAACTTTTCATGGTTTATCAGCCACTTGTATTTCTGTTTTTATTACATTTTGAGAAGCAATATTTAAGAAAATTTGGCCCAGTCTAAGGAACATCAAATATTGTGGTGATAGGTTAACAAAAAAATCTTCAGATTTTTATTTTGGGAGAGTCTGTTTCCTTTATGCAGATGCCACAGGCATAGAATTTTGGGTTGGGGGGTCAAACCTTAAAATTCAACACCAAGCTATGGCTTTGGTCAGCTTGGTGGGCTTTTCTGCTCTGATGGCCATGCACATGGGCACTACGTGAACATCTGAAAAAAAAAAGTACAAAAAAATGATTAATCAGACCCAAAGTAGACCTTTTCCTGACCTGACTCAAAACTAAAATGCTGAGTTGACAGTTATTTGTGGCTACAAAAATATTATTGGCAAATAATCTGGGGCTATCAAATTCAGTTCCATCTGTAACTAAATTAAAGACCCACATCCTTTTCTCCAAGTAGATTGGTATACCAAATGTCTTTGATGTTGAGTAGTATTAAACAGGATTTCAGCCAATGAATGAAGTTTCTGTTTGGAAAATGTCAAGGGCGATAAGCATGAAGAGTGGTAATATCATTATTTTCTGTCTAACAACGTAATAATTGAACAGAGACAGTGGGAAAATTTCTGCCAAACAAATACAAATGTTCTGTCCTAAGAAAGTGAGTTATAGTTTTGTGGCATCTTAATGGATCCAAAACAAATGCAAAACAAAAATACTTCAGATGGTGGCAATTATAGGTGGAAAGTTCCATGGAATCGTGCATATGTTTTGGGTCAAAACCAAAAAACAAAAACCTGTTTCTGAATAGGCAAGGTAATGCCAGTATTATTCCCTCTTGTGGTGTTGGTGTGCTTTCTAGGATTTGGAAATCATCATTTGAATTGGTATATCTGCTTTCAGCCCTTACCCAGTGCTGCAGGCTCACACACATGCACACTCTTCAGTCAGGTTTGCAGCTCCTTAGCCATAAATTCCTCAAGGTACCAGGCTTTGCATGTCCCAACTCCAACACCTAGTCTGGCACAGGGCAGTTGCTCACCAAGTGTGGGTCATGGAATGAAAGCACAAACCTGCCAAAATGCCCCAGAATAAAGCATTCTGGCAGGCCATCCTGGCATCATCCCCTCCACTGTCAGATGAGAAGACCGTGGCTGATAGAGTTGAGACTTATCCAAGGTTGTATAATTACTGACAGAGCCAAGACCTGAGCTCACATCTCCTGGTCCTAGAATTATGTTCTTTCAACTATTGAAGAAAACCAGCTTCTGCATTTTTAAGCTTCCAGTCAACATCATAAAAGTGAATTTATTAATATTATAAAGGTTGTTTTTTCCAGTCTGTGTTTATTTATACCTTCTCTCATTTCCCAGATAATTCAAAGCAACTGATGAATGTACACCCCACTCCAGTATTCTTGCCTGGAAAATCCCCTGGACGGAGGAGCCTGGCAGGCTTCAGTCCATGGGGTCGCCAAGAGTTGGACATGACTGAGCGACTTCACTTTCACTTTTCACTTTCATGCATTGGAAAAGGAAATGGCAACCCACTCCAATGTTCTTGCCTGGAGAATCCCAGGGACAGGGGAGCCTGGTGGGCTTCCGTCTATGGGGTTGCACAGAGTCGGACACGACTGAAGCCACTTAGCAGCAGCAGCAGATGAATGTACAATGAGAGAGAGAGAGAAAAGATTATGCACTGGGAAAATATACACCAGAATTATAATAGCTAATGTTTCATGAAGTACTATGTGCCAAGCATTGTACTAAGTGCTTACGTAAATTAACTCATTTAACACATACAATGACTCTGTGAGGTAGTTACTAATGTTTTATAATTGTACAATTGTAGGAAATGAAGCACAGAGAATTCCAGTAATTTTCTCAGGTCACAAACTAATATGTGATGAAACCTGGCTATAAATCTAAGTAGTCATGGCCTCAGAGCCAAGCTAGTGCTCCTTTTAGATATCCTTGGGGTCTGTAATTTACCAACTTCTATCTTCAGATCCCTGCCCTGGAGAGCCGTGCCTGTACATCTGCTTTCACACGTGGTTCTGAGAACCAAACTATAGGCTCCTCTCTCAGACTTATTACACTTCCACTTTGATAGACACATATTTATTGAGATCAGCATGTGGTGAGATTTTTCAGTTGTCCTCAGGAGGAAGCTTGATTCATAGCAACTCTGGGTCCAAATTTTGAGCTCCCTTATTTACTGGTTGGGCCTTCCCTGGTGGCTCAGACAGTGAAGAATCTGCCTAATGCAGGAGACCTGGGTTTGATCCCTGGGTCGGGAAGATTCCCTAGCGAAGGGAATGGCCACCCACTCCAGTGTTCTTGCATAGAGAATTACATGGACATAGGAGCCTGGCAGGCTGCAGTCCATGGGGGAGCAAAGAGTCGGACACGACTGAGCGACTTACACTTCTGTGGTCTTGGGCAAGGCACCTATATTCTTTGTGCCTCAGTTTTCTCATCTGTTGCATTTTGACAATATTACTAACTATCATATGTTTAGTGTGAGCATTAAATCTGACTGTGGGTGAAAAGCACTTGACACAGTATTTGGCATACACTAATAATTGATATTAGCTCTTATAATTAATTATAAGAAAATATAGCACTTTTAAATCTTCACAGCTTGGCCCCAGTGTGGTCACTTTCTCAGAGAAGAATCTGGATCATCAGGACTAAGAAAATAAAATCAGGTCTAGGTAATATAACCACTGACTATTTGTAGTTTCGTGTTAATTAAACCTGGACTTTTGATTCAACTGGCTGACTTAAATTTGGAAATACTAGCTCATCCAGACTCAGGTATAATTTATCTTTTGAATTTTTATAGCTATAGGCTTTCTAGATTTGTTTACTGTTTTAAATTTTAAGTATAATGCTAATTATAGAAATTATAAATTGTGGAAATGTATAAAGGGAAGAAGTCATCAACAACCTCATCTTCTAACAAATGTGACAATTGAATAAATCATAATTATCAGTTGTGTCACACTGTTGTCAGTGGCTCAGGCAAGGACTTCTTTTATTTTGTTTATTTATCACTGTATAATGTAATGAATAGCAAAAGACCCTGTGCCCTGTCAGGAACTACAGGCAGGAACTGACCTCTCTCTGTTTGTATTTCCCCTCTTCCTCCTAACCCCATGCCTCGCTGCCAGAGAGAACGACTGTCCCACATTTTTGTGTTTATCACCACTTGTTTCCTAGTTCTGTCACACACACACAAGCATGCACATGTATACCTACCTGTGCCTAAATAATATAATATTTTGTTTAGCTTATTTTGATATATTTATTAAGATCTATCTATGTTGCCTTAATATGACTCAAGTCTACTCATTTAAAAATTTTAAAATATTTTATCATGTGCCTATGTGCACGCTAAGTCACTTTAGTCGTGTCCATCTCTTTGCGACACTATGGATTGTAGCCCAGCAGGCTCCTCTTTCCATGGGATTCTCCGGACGAGAATGGGTCCCCAGGCCCTCTTCTAGAGGATTTTCCTGCCCCAGGGATCAAACCTACGTCCCTTGTGACCCCTGCACTACAAGCAGATTCTTTACCACTGAGCCACCAGGGAAGCCCATCATGTCCCTATACCACAACTTACTTAACCTTTCTTTTGTTAATGGAATTAAGAGATATATTTCTTTCAGTCTTTAAAAAATGCTTTTTAATGTTGTTAAGATAAAATGCCGAACACAATGATGCTTCTGCCTTCTGCCCACCTTGTACTCCTCAGTATATTTAAGAACTTGGTCATTTTGTTTTAAATTTTAGAGAGAGTAACATCTTCTGCAGTGGATGTATCACAGTTGCATGTGCGCCTGCCTGCTAAGTTGGTTCATTCCTATCCAACTTTTTGCAACTCTGTGTACTGTAGCCGCCATGAAATCAAAAGATGCTTGCTCCTTGGAAGAAAAGCTATGACCAGCCTAGACAGCATATTAAAAACCAGAGGCATTACTTTGCCGACAAAGGTCTGTCTAGTCAAAGCTGTGGTTTTTCCAGTAGTCATGTATGGATGTGAGAGTTGGACTATAAAGAAAACTGAGCACTGAAGAATGGATGATTTTGAACTGTGGTGTTGGAGAAGACTCTTGAGAGTCCCTTGGACTGCAAGGAGATCTAACCAGTCCATCCTGAAGGAAATCAGTCCTGAATATTCATTGGAAAGACTGATGTTGAAGCTGAAACTCCAATACTTTGGCCATCTGAGGAGAAGAACTGACTCATTGGAAAAGACCCTGATGCTGGGAAAGACTGAAGGCGGGAGGAGAAGGGGATGACAGAGGATGAGATGGTTGGATGGCATCACCGACTTGATGGACATGAATGTTGAGCAAGCTCCAGGAGTTGGTGATGGACAGGGAGGACATGGGGTCGAAGAGTCAGACACGACTGAGGCCTGAACTGTAGCCTACCAGGCTCCTCTGTTTATAGGATTCTCCCAGGCAAGAAAACTAAAATAGGTTACCATGCCCTCTTCTAGGGGATCCTCCTGACCCAGGGATCAAACCCTGGTCTTTTTATGTCTCCTGCATTGGCAGGCAGGTTCTTTACCACTAGCGCCACCTGCAAAGCCCACATCATAATTTATTTAACTGTATTTTGATTCCCAGGCATTTTAGATTGTATCTTATCTTGGCTAACAAAATTACCATATAAACAAATATTATTGGATGTAAATCTGTTGGTGAATTTTGTGTTATTTCCTGGAAATGAATTTTGGAAGTAGAAGCATTGAGTCAGATACACAAACATTGTCGAACTCTTGTCATGTAAGGTAACATAGTCACAAGTTCCACGGCCAGGCAGGGCAGGGCCATCTCAGGGACAGCTTTCAGCCCTCCCCTGCAGGTAAACTGAACCAAGCTTGGAGATGAAAGGGACAAGAGCTGCTGTCACAGTCAGGTCACCGGTATACTCTGGAGAGAACAAGCATGATGAAGACATTGTTAAACTGCAATTATTGTCTCCTTTATGTAACCAGGCTCTGATGTAATCTTTTCTAATTGGTAGCCCTAATTTAACCCAAGATGATCAATCTTTCTTGTCTCATCTTCATAATAATAACATTTGACATTTAAATTGAGTCTCTGTGCTCTATTTTAAGAGCTTTATCTGTACTAAATCATCATAAACCTCTGCAGTTGTTACTGCTACTAATCCCATTTTACAGATGAGCAAATTCAACTGCAGTTGCCTTGATTCACACAGCTCACTGCATGTGTACTTATTTTTATGTAGGAGCTAATAGCCTGTGACTTGTAGCTCTCTTCCAGAGGTGGAAAGTAAATTTAGGTTCCTACCACCAAGAACCAGTAAGGCCAGTAAGAATGCTTTTCCTTGGCAATTTTCACCATATCCAACGGGGTTTAAACAATAGGAAGTCTATCTTCTCCCTAAACAAGAACTTCAGAGGCAGGGTTGAAGGAAGGGTTAATCTAGCTGCTCAGTCATGTCAGGGTTCCTTTTATTAGGGAGGAAAACCTTTCCCAAAGCCTCTAAGCAGTGCTTTCTATTTTTTTTCACTTGATCCCTGCACCAGTCACTGGCCGAGGGGAATGGTAGGGCATGAGTCATCCCTGGGCCTGAGCCGATCTGCTATGAGCACAGTGCAGCCTGGGCTCTGAATGAGGGCACTGGTCCGTCAGCACAGGGGGACGAGAGGGGGGCAGGGGGCCTGCCTCCTGGGACACACACCTCCCCAGAGCGCAGAGGGGAAGCTGTCCAACACATAGAGCAGACAACTCTCCAACGGACCCCAGGGTTCTCTCCTGCCGCAGGAAAACAGTCGGCCCTGGGACCGTTCCTTGCTGCCATGAAAACAGACTTCACGGCTGCTCCTGGGCCACATCCAGGGGGCAGCGCAGGGGCATGCTGGCCCCGCAGCCCAGCGAAGCATCGTTGGGAGTGGTGTTTGCTTCCCTCCTTATCAGCACAACTCCAAGGGTCCATGTGGTAAACAGTTCTCAACAACCTTGAAGATAATATTTTTTCACAAGGAAGGAAGAAATTCTTGTCATGGCCCAAATATGCACCTTTTCTGATAGGGCAGCTTTCGTATTGACTGGATTTTTTTTTTGAAGTCTGTTTGCATTTTCTCCAGAATAACCTATTTCACCAAGAGTCAAGCACGTGACATCTAATTTATCTTCAGAGAACAGAGGCAAAGCTGAGTCACCCACACAGGGACTCACACCTTCACTGCTTGTGGCTACAGGAGGCCGAGCGGGAGCCTGTGCTGGTAGCCATCTGCTCCCGCAGCATCAGCCCAGGTCAGCGTCTGACTCTGGATGCTTGACTCGTGTGTCATAGATGAGTGTGATAGTTACTGAACAAGTCATTCCTGCACCAGCGTTCCCATAGCCACTGGACCATTTCCAGGTTCACTTCTTAAGAAAAGTAGGAATGTCTAGCCTGGAGGTTCAATCAGCTAGTCACACGTGTTGAAACCATGTTCTTTCTGTCTCAACGTCCAAACAAGGAAAAGCAGACTCCTCATTGTTAATCAGTGACCCAACAAGGGGCTGTCTGCTTGGGGGGCTTCTCCTGTCTGCAGTGATGTCGTGGCCATGCTTCTGGCACAACCAGGGACAGGCAGGCTGAAACTGAAAATACAAAAGGAGGTGAGCAGCAGGGCCCACCTCTGGCTCTGACTTCAGCTCACATCACTGTGTCTCTTGCCTCCACTGCCATTTCTGCTTTCTGGGATCAAAGTCCCAGGAGCGATTACCCCTCAGCCAGTTCAATGGCACCCTGTGTACAGGTGGGGTCCTCCTTGAAGTCTGAGCTAGAAGGTGTTTTATGGCTAAATACAACCTTATGAAGAGTCCAACACGTTCCTGATAACACCTAATAAACGATCCTGTAGGTCAGCAGAATCAAGTATGAGGTTAGATGGGGATGTTTAGGTTTGGGGAAGTATTGAGAGCGTTTAGGCCCATTTGGTCACACAGGTGCCCCCACAGTCACTGCTCTGTGGAGTTATCTTCAGTCTCTGGTCACTTTCACAGGCCTCCACCAGGACCTGGCTGAATTGCCCAGGTGCTGGAGCATCCGAGAAAGTCATTCCTTGTGTCAGTCACCCATGAAGAAAGCTGAGGGAAGCCCTGGAAACAGTGCTCTTGTCTGTGTCACCCCTCCCCTCACCCTACAAGTATTGCTTTGCACTTTTCTTTGCTGCTTTGTATTGATAAATCCACATAGTGCCCTGCTGGCAGGTCTAAGATAATTCCTCTAATTGAAAGTGAGAGGTTATCTGCTTTGCTTAGTTTAGCATGAGTCACTGGTATGCCTGAAAAATGAAGTCCTAGCCTCTGTTATTGACACTGGAAACTGCACAAAAGGAATGAATCCCTGAAGTTGAGGACACACATTGTGAGCCTCACACCAGTGATGCCCTGGCTATTCAGGACAGTGAAAAGAGTCAGATCCTTAAGGTGAGGGTGATCATGAAAACCCCAGATTTTATTAGAGAGGTCTTTGGGGAGTGTAACATATTGAACTGTAATATTATGGACTTGAAGGAAAAGATTTCCTTTGTAGTAGGAAACCTCTGTTATGTTTTGAAGGAATTTTCCAGTAAATCATCTAACAGCTGCTTTACTGTACAGGCCTTGAAATTTTATCCTTTCATTGGTTACATACTCTTTGGTTTTTGGAAACTTCACATGTGTCTCTCTACCAGTAATATTTTGTTCCCAAAATATCATCTCCTGGGGAGGATTTAATAAAGGCTGACCCAACAAGAAATGTTTCTGAGCAAACCTTCTGGATATCTTTGGCTAGGTACCATGTCCTATTTAAGTACATCTCTATGTAAGATTCCATGGACAGAGGAACTTGGCTGGCTACAGTCCATGGGGTCGTAAAGAGTCGGCCACAACTGAGCACGTCAGCATTATGTAAGCCAGCCTACAGAGATAACAATTTTGTGACAGTGTTCACCATCTTGTGACAGAAAAGAGTTTTGTATGTGAGTGTGGAAACAGTAACTATACTGGATGCTAGAAGTGGTATACGGTGTGTGTGTGTGTGTGTGTGTGGGTGGGTGTGTGTGTGTGTGTGCGTGTGTGTATGTTGGAGCAGTGGAAAGGCATGATGAGACAAAGCCTTGGCAGAAACACGACCTGTGGAAATTCTCTCCTTCAAATTGCAGATGGAAGATTCCCTTGACAGAGGAGAAAAAACCCGCCCACAGGGATAGAAACAGGTAACTTGCTCAATGCCACTTTACTGAAATGAGCTTGCAGTTTTCCAAATTTATTCCACATGAAGGTCACCTGGAAGATACATGATACAGAACAGAGTCATGATGTGTTGATTTCTAGAAGAAGCTCCTGGTCAATAAGGATTGAAAAATAGAAAAAAAAAAATTAGACTAAAAACTCACCAAGCATGATCTCAGTTCCTAGGACAAGAATTATCATTGAAATCCTTTATGAAAGGAAGATTCCCACTGACAGGACAAGACAGAATTGGAGGGGGAGAGGGAGGAGCAAAAGACTTTGCTCTGAGAGGCCCACTGGACACTGGTCTCAGTGTGTTATTAGGCAGAAATATAAGAGGGCAGGTGCTTAGAGAGGAGCTCGTCAATGAAAGCATTTTCTAGATTTTTCAGTGATAAATTAGAAAGAATAAGAGCAGGAGAAAAGAAAAGAAGACTTGAAGACAAGTCATAGAAACTATCGAAACTGAAGCACATAGAGTAAAAACTTGGGGCGGGGGGGAGTGGGTGGAGCCTCAGAGGCCTTTGGAATAGATCCAGCAATCTGTGTGTGTGTGTGCATACATACAAACACATAAAGTTTACTCTTTGTGTTGTACATTCTGTGACAAATATATAATTACATATATTCACCATTATGGTGTCAATTTTTTATTTTTGTAATTAGGGAAAAGCTGTTAAAAACAAAAATAATGATTATTACATACACTATTATGATAGGTATTTCATTGACTCTAGGAGGCTTAATTTACTATAAAAGCTATGGTTTAATTTCACTGAAAGTAGACTAACTCTGAGTGTTCATTTCTATTTATTTCTTCTACTAATAATACCAGTTTTAACCTAGAAATATATCCTCTTTCCCTGTTAATTTCTATGTATATCCTTTGGGTCTGAGAAGGCAATTAGTTTCATTGAGGTCATTCTTCTCCAAAATATAGAACAAATGGAATATTTTTGCGTCTGTTCAATTACATGTCTAAAACTATGCCAGGTATATTTGGGGGAATCTCAGACCTGGGAGGGTCAGGGAAGACTGTAGAGGAAGTGGTCTTTGAACATGGTAAAGAAGAGAGAATAGTATTCAAGCAAACAATAATGTTAATATATTGGAAGTTGACATTATATGAATTCTTATTTAAAAAAAAAATAGACCTTTGGATGCTTTAGCAAACACTTAATTGATAGAGTACCTTTTAATTTGCTTGGGATAAAATTAACTAAAAAAAAGATAAAGAGGAAAAGTAAGCTCAGTCAAAATATTGTTGTTTTTTAGTCACTAAGTCACATCCAACTCTTTTGTGACCCTGTGAACTGTAACCCACCAGGCTCCTCTGTCCATGGGTTTTTCCAGGCAAGAATACTAGAGTGGATTGCCATTTCCTTCTCCAGGGGATCTTTCCAACCCAGGGATGGAACTCAGGTCTCTTGCTTGGCAGGTAGATTCTTTACCACTGGGCCACCTGGGAAGTCCCAACTGAAATATGGAGGATCACAACCTGAGTAGAAGTTCTATGTTACACAATATAGAGTCCGTATAGGGAAGAGAGTGGTGGGAGATAAGGCTGGGTTGGTAAAGAGGAAGGAATTGGAGGATAGTCTTCTGAAATAGAATTTGATGACATCAAACCCCAAGATGGAGCTTTTCTGAATCATTTTAGTGTTTTGTTTGTTTGTTTTTGGCTTTTAAGTGTGTGTATAGGATAGACTTAAAGCTCAATATTCAGAAAACTAAGATCATGGCATCTGGTCCCATCACTTCATGGGAAATAGATGGGGAAACAGTGGAAACAGTGTCAGACTTTATTCTTTTGGGCTCCAAAATCACTGCAGATGGTGACTGCAGCCATGAAATTAAAAGACGCTTACTCCTTGGAAGGAAAGTTATGACCAACCTAGATAGCATATTATAAAGCAGAGACATTACTTTGCCAACAAAGGTCCGTCTAGTCAAGGCTATGGTTTCTCCAGTGGTCATGTATGGATGTGAGAGTTGGACTGTGAAGAAAGTTGAGCGCTAAAGAATTGATGTTTTTGAACTGTGGTGCTGGAGAAGACTCTTGAGAGTCCCTTGACTGCAAGGAGATCCAACCAGTCCATCCTAAAGGAGATCAGTCCTGGTTGTTCATTGGAAGGACTGATGCTGAAGCTGAAACTCCAATACTTTGGCCACCTCATGTGAAGAGTTGACTCACTGGAAAAGACCCTGATGCTGGGAGGGACTGGGGGCTGGAGGAGAAGGGGACGACAGAGGATGAGATGGCTGGATGGTATCACCTACTCGATGGACATGGGTTTGAGTAAACTCCGGGAGTTGGTGATGGACAGGGAGGCCTGGTGTGCTGCAATTCATGGGGTCGCAAAGAGTCAGACATGACTGAGCAACTGAACTGAACTGAACTGATAGGATAGGATAGACTAGGGACCAAAACCAAACACCAAACAAACACCAGAAAACCAACCAACCAAAGAGACCCAATTTAAAGACTCATACAGTTGCCTGGGTGTTTGGAGTCTAGATTTAAAAAGTGGCAGTAGGAGTAGGAAAAATGATTGATCTGTAAGACTTTCTATGGAAAAGTAATGACAGAAACTGACAGGATTTGGAGGACAAGGAGGAAACCAAGATGAACTCAAGATATTGAGTACAGACTGCAGAAAAAATCAAAAAATTGGGAAGAAAAGATCAGGTTTTTTTCTGTAGCTCTGGACAGAATTACAGTAAAAGGGAATTCAAGGGAAAATTCATGTGGATCATTGGACATAGATAGATGTTCAAGTGAAGAGAACATAGCAGGGGACACAGGCTTGGGAGCCATAAGCCTTAAGGTGATAAAGAAGCTTTAAGAGTAGATGCACCACTGGTCTGAGATCTGAGGGGGTGAGGGGGCCCTCTGAGCTTTAGGGAATATCTACAAATGGTTGGACAAGCAAAGGAGAGCCAGAAAAGCATGAGAGAACTAAAATGAGGCTGGGCACTCACACAAGATCACAAAGGAGAGCATTTTAAGCAGGAATTAATTAGCAACATCACACTCTGAGTGGGTGGTGGTGGTAGTTTAGTCACTAAGTCACATCTGCCTCTTGAGACCCCGTGGACTGTAGCCCTCCAGACTCCTCTGTCCATGGGGTTCTCCAGCCAAGAATACTGGATGGGTCACCATTTCCTTCTCCAATTCTGAATAGTAGTCAAGAAAAATGAAATGTGGGTCAAGGTCAATTAGTGATATTAGTCTAGTTGAATGGACTGAAAAAATAGAAGCTACAGTATAGAGGATTTTCAAAGAGATCAAGTGGCAAGAATTGGAAAATGGATTAAGTGGGTTAAGACCACCCATTTAAGGAATTATATATGAAAGGAGGGAGAAATTGTGTAGGATTTAGAAGATAATATCAACTAAATGTTTGTGTCAGCAGCTAAGAGATTTGTGAATGATTAAAAACAGGGGGAAGGTGTCTGCTTCCATATTTTTTTCTGCATTTATTTTTTTAAAAACTGTCACCTTTACCTGAGTATTCTTTAAGAAATAATTACCATACCACTCATTTGAAAATAATGTTGCTTCCATTATAATACTTAGTATTTGAAGGCACATTCCTGTATTGTTCACTTCAGGAACATGGACCCTTGTCTCGGTGCTCCTTAAAGGGGAAGGGGCCAGCCTGAAACAGAGCCACATGGGTCACATCACAGGGCTGCTCAGTCAAGATTTAGGACAATGACTTTCCTGTATTATGGTTGCACACTTGGGGAAGAGGTGATTCATTGCATGGGTGAGTCTCTATCCACCATGACCTTGAAGAGCATCCTTATTCCAGCTTCAGCACGCTTTTATTCTGCAGTTTGAATAATAAATAATGATAGGAACAGTCTCATTGCTGCCTCTGTGTACACTGGTGGGGTAGAGTTCAAGCCCTGAGCTTTTGAAATCGGAGCACTGACTCCAAGACCCTAGACTATCGGAGAGCTAACCCTAGGGAGTATCAAATAGTGAGAACTCACACAAAGGAAACCACTTGAATACAAGACCTGGCATCACCCAACCACCAGTAGCACCCTGTGCAGGATGCCTCATCTAAACAACAAACAAAACAAAAATACAAACCCAATCAGCAGCAGACAGTATTACCACCTCGCTCAGCCTTGCCCATCAGAGGAAAACAAGCAAACGAACAAAAACTCAGCACAAATCTCACTCCATACAAAGCTTACACAAACCACTGGACCAACCTTAGGAGGGTAGACCAAAAGGAAGAGAGAATTCAACCTTGGGGGAAAGGAGACCTCAAACACAATACGTTTAAAAAAATGAAAAGACAGAGAAATAGTACACAAATGAAGGAACAAACTAGAAACACGGAAGTCCAAATAAATGAAGAGGAAACAGGCAAACTACCTGAAAAAGAATTCAGAATAATGATAGTAAAGATGACCAAAAACCTTAAAAACAAAATGGAGAAAATGCAAGAATCAATTAACAAAGACCTAGAAGAATTAAAGAATAAACATACAGAGACAAACAGCACAATTACTGAAATTAAAAATACTCTAGAAAGAATCAATAGCACAATATATGAAGCAGAAAAACAAATCAGTGAGCTGGAAGATAAAATGGTGGAAATAACTTCTGAAGAGCTGAATAAAGTAAAAAGAATGAAAAGAACTGAAGATAGTCTCAGAGGCCTCTGGGACAATATCAAATGCACAAACATTTGAATTATAGGGGTCCCAGAAGAAGAAGAGAAAAAGAAAGGGAATGAGAAAATGTTTGAAGAGATTATAGTTGAAAATTGTCCCACCATGGAAAAGGAAATAGTCAATCAAGTCCAAGAGGCACAGAGTCCCATACAGGATAAACCCAAGGAGAAACATGCCAAGACACATACTAATCAAACTAACAAAGACTAAACACAAAGAAAGTATTAAAAGCAGCAAGGGAGAAGCAACAAGTAACATACAAGGGAAACCCCATACAATTAACAGCTGATCTTTCAGCAGAAACCCTGCAGGCCAGAAGGGAATGGCAGGATATATTTAAAGTATTGAAAGGGAAAAATCTACAACCAAGATTACTGTACACAGCAAGGATCTCATTCAAAATTGATGGAGAAATAGAAAGCTTTTCGGACAAGCACAAGTTAAGAGAATTCAGTACCACCAAACAAGCTTTACGACAAATGTTAAAGGGACTTATATAGCCAAGAAATACAAGAGAAGAAAAAAGATCTACAAAATCAACCCCAAACCATTAAGAAAATGGCAATAGGAACATCAGTTCAGTTCAGTCACTCAGTCGTGTCCAACTCTTTGCAACCCCATGAACCACAGCACTTCAGGCCTCCCTATCCTTCACCAGCTTCCAGAGTTCACCCAAACTCATGTCCATTGAGTCAGTGATTCCATCCAACCATCTCATCCTCTGTCATCCCCTTCCAAAGTATTGGAGTTTCAGCTTCAACAGCAGTCCTTCCAGTGAACACCCAGAACTGCTTTCCTTTAGGATGGACTGGTTAGATCTCCTTGCAGTCCAAGGAACTCTCAAGAATCTTCTCCAACACCACAGTTCAAAAGCATAAATTCTTCGGTGCTCAGCTTTCTTTATAGAACAACTCTCACATTCACCCACGACTACTGGAAAAACCATAGCCTTGACTAGACGGACCTTTGTTATATCAATAATTACTTTAAATGTAAATGGATTAAATGTTCCAAACAAAAGGCACAGACTGGCTGAATGGATACAAAAACAAGACACATATATGCTGTTTACAAGAAACCCACTACAGACCTCAAGACACATATAGACTGAAAGAGGATGGAAAAATATATTCCATGCAAAAGGGAAGCAAAAAAGTTAGAGTAGCAATCCTCACATCAGACAAAATAGACCTTAAAATAAAGATTACAAGAGATAAGCAAGGACACTACATAATGATCAAGGGATCAATCCAAGAGGGAAAAAAGACATAACAATTGTAAATATCTATGCACTCAATAAGCCAGCAAATTTGGAAAACTCAGCGGTGGCCACAGGACTGGAAAAGGTCAGTTTTCATTCCAATCCCAAAGAAAGGCAATCCCAAAGAATGCTCAAACTACCGCACAATTGCACTCATCTCACACGCTAGTAAGGTAATGCTCAAAATTCTCCAAGCCAGGCTTCAGCAATATTTGAACCATGAACTTTCAGATGTTCAAACTGGTTTTAGAAAAGGCAGAGGAACCAGAGATCAAATTGCCAACATCCGCTGCATGATCAAAAAGCAAGAGAGTTCCAGAAAAACATCTATTTCTGCTTTATTGACTATGCCAAAGCCTTTGACTGTGTGGATCACAATAAACTGTGGAAAATTCTTCAAGAGATGGGAATACCAGACCACCTAACCTGCCTCTTGAGAAACCTATATGCAGGTCAGGAAGCAACAGTTAGAACTGGACATGGTACAACAGACTGGTTCCAAATAGGAAAAGGAGTACGTCGAGGCTGTATATTGTCACTCTGCTTATTTAACTTATATGCCGAGTACATCATGAGAAACGCTGGGCTGGAGGGAGCACAAGCTGGAATCAAGATTGCCGGGAGAAATATCAATAACCTCAGATATGCAGATGACATCACCCTTATGGCAGAAAGTGAAGAGGAACTAAAAAACCTCTTGATGAAAGTGAAAGAGGAGAGTGAAAAAGTTGGCTGAAAGCTCAACATTCAGAAAACTAAGATCATGGCATCCAGCCCCATCACTTCATGGGAAATAAATGGGGAAACTGTGGAAACAGTGTCAGACTTTGTTTTTTTTTGGGCTCCAAAAATCACTGCAGATGGTGACTGCAGCCATGAAATTAAAAGACGCTTACTCCTTGGATGGAAAGTTATGACCAACCTACACAGCATATTAAAAAGCAGAGACATTACTTTGCCAACAAAGGTCCGTCTAGTCAAGGCTATGGTTTTTCCAGTGGTCATGTATGGATGTGAGAGTTGGACTGTGAAGAAAGTTGAGTGCTGAAGAATTGATGCTTTTGAACTGTGGTGTTGAGAGTCCCTTGGACTGCAAGGAGATCCAACCAGTCCATCCTAAAGGAGATCAGTCCTGGGTGTTCATTGGAAGGACTAATGCTGAAGCTGAAGCTCCAATACTTTGGCCCCCTGATGTGAAGAGTTGACTCATTGGAAAATACCCTGATGCTGGGAGGGATTGGGGACAGGAGGAGAAGGGGACGACAGAGGATGAGATGGTTGGATGGCATCACCGACTCGATGGGCATGGGTTTGAGTAAACTCTGGGAGTTGGTGATGGACAGGGAGGCCTGGTGTGCTGCAATTCATGGGGTCACAAAGAGTTGGACAGGACTGAGCAACTAAACTGAACTGATGCACCCAACATAGGAGGACCTCAATACATAAGACAAACACTATCGGACATAAAAGGAGAAATTGACAATAGCACAATAATAGTAGGAGACTTTAAAACCCCACTCACAGCAATGGACAAATCATCAAAACAATAATTAATAAGGAAACACAAATCTTAAATGATACATTAGATGAGATGGATTTCATTGATATCTTCAAGACATTCCATCCAAATGCAAAAGAATACACCTTTTTCTCAAGTGCACATGGAATGTTCTCCAAGAAAGACCACATCTTGTGTCACAAATCAAACCTCAGTAAATTTAAGAAAATTGAAATCATATCAAGCATCTTCTCTGATGACAATGCTATGAGACTAGACATCAATTACGAGAAAAGAACTGTTAGAAACACAAACACATGGAGATTAAACAACACGTTTCTGAATAACCAACATATTTCTGAAGAAATCAAAAGGGAAATCAAAAAATTTCTAGAAACAAATGACAATGAAAACACGACAACTCAAAACCTATGGGATGCAGCAAAAGCAGTTCTAAGAGGGAAGTTTATAGCAATACAGTCCTACCTCAATAAACAGGAAAAACATCAAATAGACAACCTAACTTTACCTAAAACAACTGGAAAAAGAAGAACAAAAAACCCCCAAAATCAGTAGAAGGAAAGAAATAATAAAGATCTGAGCAGAAATAAATGAAAGAAACAAGAGTAAAGATTAATAAAGCTAAAAGCTTTTTCTTTGAGAAGATAAACAAAATTGACAAACCTTTAGCCAGACTCAAGGATAAAAGAAAGGAGAATCAAATCAACAAAATTAGAAATGAAAAAGGAAAGGTTACACCAGAAAATGCAGAAGCACAAAGAATTATAAGAGACTATTATGAACAACTATGTGGGAAAGAATGGAAAACCTGGAAGAATGGCAGAAATGGACAGATTCTTAGATAATTTCAATCTTCCAAGACTGAACCAGGAAGAAATAGAAATTATGAACAACCCAATTATAAGCCTGAAATTGAAACTGTGATTGAAAATTTCCCAAAAAACAAAAGCCCAGGACCAAATGGTTTCACAGGAGAATTCTATTAAACATTTAGAGAAGAGATAATGCCTATTCTTCTAAAACTCTTTCAAAGAATTGTAGAGGAAGGAACACTTTCAAACTCATTCTTGAAGCCAATCATCCTGATAACAAAACCAGACAAAGACAACACAAAAAGAGAAAACTACAGGACAACATCACTGATGAACATAGATGCAAAAATCCTCAAAAAAATTTTAGCAAACAGAATTCAGGAACACATCAAAAAGTTCATACACCATGATCAAGTTGGGTTTATTCCAGGAATGCAAGGATTCTTTAATAAATGCAAATAACTCAATGTGATACACCATATTAACAAATTGAAAGATAAAAACCATATGATAATCTCAATAGATGCAGAAAAAGCCTTTGACAAAATTCAGCACCCATTTATGATTAAAACTCTTCAGAAAATGGGCACAGAAGGAAACTGCCTCAACATAGTAAAGGCCATATATGATAAGCCTATAGCAATGGAGAAACAGACATAGAGCATAGACTTGTGGACATGGGGAGAGGGGAGGCGGGGGTGGGATGTAAGGAAAGAGTAACATGGAAACTTACATGACCATGTGTGAAATAGATAGCCAACGGGGATTTGCTGTGTGGCTCAGGAAACTCAAACAGGGGCTCTGTATCAACCTAGAGGGGTGGGGTGGGAGGGAGATGGGAGGGAGGTTCAAAAAGGAGGGGATGTATGTATACCTGTGGCTGATTCATGTTGAGGGTTGATAGAACACAACAAAATTCTGTGAAGCAATTATCCTTCAATAGAAAAATTAAAAAGAAAAATAATGATAAAATTTCCTTGTCTGTCTCCATTCTGTGTATGTGAAAATGGAGTCATGAATGCCAACTCCCAGACTTTTACAGGCGTCACATTACCATTCATACTTTTCTTTACTGTTGATAAGATTTGACAAAGAGGTTTTAAAAAATGGCTTGCTGGTAATGAAAGTATTTATCAAATACTCTGCTGTATTTTATCTGTGAGTGATAATCATTACGCCATGCTAACTAATCTGTTCCAAATGAAAGTGAATTCTCATCAAAAATCATAGCAGAGATACCAGAGTGTATGGTACAAATGTAAGCCTAATATGTTATGCTTTTGGGTTCTTTCTTTTTATGAATCTATGGTTTAAATAGAAGAGATATTCAGATGTTGTCAAATTTCAGATGTTGTCATCAGAATAATCTAAACTACCTAAACAGTTAATGTGAATGAGTTTCATTGTCAAGCTGCCTACCACAAAGTAAACTGAATGAAAACTGGCATGGAAATACATCTAAATACAGCCTACCTCATGTAGAGCACTATGACATATATTAAAGTTAAACACTACAAAATATGACATAATATCAACTGTGCCTTATAAGAACCTACCTGGTTGGGGAGAGACGTGTAAATGAAATGGTTAAGTAGGAATGCCAGGCATGAATCACCAGATGATTGAATTGGGTAAATGTTAGATATGTTTGGAGAGGTGAGTTTATTTAGGCCCGGAATATCTTTTGGAAAAAGGAGGATCTGAACTGGACCTTCATGGGAGTGGGGAGGTGGAATTTACATTTGTGGAGGGAAAGGGGAAGTCATTCCTCCAGGGATAGCAGTCCTCAGCAGACTTCCAATGCCACCTCTCTGCTCTCCTGACTCACGAGCCCATATTTATGAGTGGTTGATCACTTGGAAAGGTCCGGTCCCTGTCCTGTAGAACATAGGACAATTTAGCTGCGATGCAGCTCAGGTCACATTCTGTACACAACCCCAGCACTTGACCAATGCCTCATAGCATGCAATCTGTGAAGATATGATTTACTGTGTTGTTTTATAGAGCATTTCACATGGAAGGAGAGAGAGACCCAGGGAACTTGGAATGCTTGATTTTTTTACTAGGAGCTAAGCTAGATGCTTTCCCTACAATATCTGAATGAGCTTCACAATTCTAAAAGGTTGTGATTTCAATTTAGAGAAAAGAAAATAATAGTTCAGAAATGCAAAGTAATGTTTGCCTTCACCACCAGTAGAGACGAAGTTAGGATTTTTTTTTTTTTTGAGATATAATTGTCACGTAACATTGTACTAGTTTAAGTTGTTTAGCATAATGATTTGATATATGTCTGAAATGATCATCTCAATACATTTAATTAACATCCATCCAAAGTCAGGACTCACACTAGTTTGATTTCAGAAAATCGCCTCTTTTCCTGTACTAGATTCCTTCTCTACGAATAGAAAAGACATTTTTTCCCCCTTCAATTACTGGAAGCATTTCAGTGTTGAAGTTACAGAAAGGAGAACTTATTAAATTAGTTACAAGGTCAAAGAAAGTATTTGGTAGGCTGAGAGTTGTTGGATCAGACTCATATTCAACCTTTGATCAGGAAAAGAGGACACTTTAGAGTATGTTCCTTGGAAAGATCACCAAAGTAAATAAAGGGAAAGTTTTCTAGCTGCCCTAAGCAATCATGAAAACACTACATATCTATGCGATTACCTAGCAAAGTTGAAGAGCATTTTATTGGGCAAATAAAAAGCCCAGAATGAAGTCAGTGTCAATGACCTTTAAGTCACCTGAAAAACACTGAACGTGATGAAGTACAGCACGTTCCCAGAGTCCACAGACATAAGGTCCAGAGTCAAAGCTTTTGACACTTCAGATTACAATCAGCATGTTACCAGAATTCCTTGGTAGGAAGAACTGATGCTTCTCTAAATAAAAATGACCGGATTTCTGTATTATTGCTTCACCTTGCCCAAGAGAAAAATGATTAAGATGTCACTGGAAAATACAGCATATAGTAAACATACATGAAATAGCTTTTCAGCAAAACCTGGTTTAACAAAGAAATTGGGTTACTTTCCAAACATGTGTAATTTATTTTACTGTTAAGATATGATTAATTTCTCAATGATTGCGAGAATATAAAAATTTTAATATTCTATGATTCTATGGTAAAAGAGTAACTGTATAGGAAAAAAAGTTTTTTCCTCTCTGTGATTTGCAGCTGTATATATCTCCCTCTAGTGTTCAAAGAAACCAAGCGCCATCACTCTGTGCTTTTCCAGATCTGGTTGTGATTAGTCGAAGGTCAATGTGTGGTAATAAAGCAGCATCGTTATTTGTTTTTAATGGGAATTGGTCCATATATAGCTCGGTATTTTCACAAACAAATACCACATGCATGAATTGTCAACCAAATGTCATAGGATTCTTTTGTATCTAAGCTATCTGTTGTAACTCTTTGTTCTTGCATAACTCTTTGTTAAAGGGTTGACAGAGTATGTAATTTTTAAATTCCTAGTTTCCAGAAAGAGAACACGAGAGCCTTGGGGCTTGATCCTTGGACCACCTTTCTTTCTTGTTTCTGTTTTCTCTGTCTTGCTCGATTCCTTTTCATCTCAAGGCTTCAGTTACCGTCTGCCTATGGCTGAGCTTCCAATCTGTTCCTCGCCCAGAGCTACACCCAGAGTTGTATAGCTCTCGGTGTCTTCACCGTCGCACTTGGAGGGCTAACAGGCATCTTACATTTACTGGGTTTGAAACCCAGTGTTTTTTTAGATTTTCTTGCCCTGTCCAGCATGTGTCTCCCCACCCCTGCTTTCCCCCTTTCAGTTGAATGCACTACCATCTACCAAGCAGCTCAGACCAAAACCAACAAGAGTCAAACAAACAAAAAAACCCAGTCATTTCAGCCTGTCTTATTACTTACACCTTGTCCATCAGAAAGTCCTGTTGGGTTTTTCTCCCAAATATATCCCTTCTCTCCATATCCACTACTTCCTCCAAATTCGAGCACCACTGTTACTTCCCTGACCTACCCCAGAACAAGTGTTAGTCGCTCAGTTGTGTCTGACTCTCTGTGACCCCTCCAGGCTTCTCTGTGCATGGAATTCTCCAGCAAGAATACTGGAGTGGATTGCCATTCCCTTCTCCAGGGGATCTTGGCAACTCAGGGATCGAACCCAGGACTCCTGCCTCACAGGCAGATACTTTACTGCCAGATTCACCAGGAAAGTCAAAACCCCAAGAGGCTTCTAACTGGCCTTCCTGCTTCCACTTGCACCCCATTTCAACTCATAGTTTCTCCACCTGTTTAAAATAAGATGCTTCTTCACTGTGCTCCTGGCCTTCTTCAGGCCCTTGAATATGTCAATTTCATCCTCACATTCGGGTTCATCCATTACCTGGGAAACTCACTCCTGACATCTTTGAAAAGCTAGTTCCTTTTTGTCATTCAAGTCTCAGTTTAAACGTCTCCTCCTCAGAGACAATTTCCTTGACTGCAAGTCTCTCTCATTGCCCTGTTTCATTTTCTTTTTGTACTTTCACCATCTGAAATAAGTATTTGATTAACATACCTACTTTGTTGTGCTCATTGTCTCTTTTTGTTTATGAGAACAGGAGCCAAGGTCTTGGCTGCCCCACTGTCTCTCTGAAGCCTAGAACAGTCCCTGGCCCATAGCTGGTGTTCAAGACATACAGTACAGGTTCACAAAGAGAAAACGGCACGGGCAGAGAATGCGGTATCCTGAGCTCTGCTTTAAGTTGTACACTTGATTTTCTCAGCCTCACACCACGCCCACAATCATAAAAAGCTGTCACACCTCCTCCAAAGGAACATGTGTAACTCACATTCCTTCCTTTCACACATGTTACAGTTTCAGAAGTGGAAGATGAAAAGATGAGTAACAACTTAAGTCAGAATTCAGCAGCATAAACTTACATTATATATTTGAAAGAAAAATAAAATATCTTCTCATAACAGATTCCCTTAGAACCAGCAAAAATTTGGGCATAAAATCCTTAAGCAACCATATGTTCATGTCTAGTAAAATCATCTTAGCAAAAAAACACCCAAACCATCAAAGAAAACATAAGGTCATAAAGGCAACTGACCTTGACACCCCAGGGACCGAAGTATCAGCAAATCAGCTTGTCTTCTTCATGCAGTCTTTCATATTCAGTTAAACTGAAGTAGCCAGCTTCTGTTCCCAGATCAGGTCAGCTCAGTTCAGTTCAGTCGCTCAGTGGTGTCCGACTCTTTGCGACCCCATGAATCGCAGCACACCAGGCCTCCCTGTCCATCACCAACTCCCGGAGTTTACTCAAACTCATGTCCATCAAGTCGGTGATGCCATCCAGCCAGCTCATCCTCTGTCGTCCCCTTCTCCTCCTGCCCCCAATCCCTCCCAGCATCAGGGTCTTTTCCAATGAGTCAACTCTTCGCATCAGGTGGCCAAAGTGCTGGAGTTTCAGCTTCAGCATCAGTCCTTCCAATGAACACCCAGGACTGATCTCCTTTAGGATGGACTGGTTGGATCTCCTTGCAGTCCAAGGGACTCTCAAGAGTCTTCTCCAACACCACAGTTCAAAAGCATCAATTTTTCGGTGCTCAGCTTTCCTTACAGTCCAACTCTCACATCCATAAATGACCACTGGAAAAACCATAACCTTGACCAGACGGACCTTTGTTGGCAAAGTAATGTCTCTGCTTTATAATATGCTATCTAGGTTGGTCATAACTTTCCTTCCAAGGAGTAAGCATCTTTTAATTTCATGGCTGCAGTCACCATCTGCAGTGATTTTAGAGCCCAAAAAAATAAAGTCTGACACTGTTTCCACTGTTTCCCCATCTATTTCCCATGAAGTGATGGGACCAGATGCCATGATCTTAGTTTTCTGAATGTTGAGTTTTAAGCCAACTTTTCCACTCTCCTCTTTCACCTTCATCAAGAGGCTTTTTAGTTCCTCTTCACTTTCTGCTATAAGGGTGGTGTCATCTGCATATCTGAGGTTATTGATATTTCTCCCGGCAATCTTGATTCCAACTTGTGCTTCTTACAGCTCAGCATTTCTCATGATGTACTCTGCATATAAGTTAAATAAGCAGGGTGACAATATACAGCCTTGATGTACTCCTTTTCCTATTTGGAACCAGTCTGTTTTTCCATGTCCGATTCTAACTGTTGCTATTCCCAGATACCTTCTCTTAAATGGACTTCCATCTTTGTAGATTAGTAAGTCAAAAGCCTATAGATCGTGCTACCCAAATTAAGCACTAAGTAATTGCATGATGCAGTCTTTCAAGGAGACAAATAACAGGAGTGATAAACTGTCTTTCTGTAACTTGAGGAGTCCAATGGTCCAACACATCTAATCAAAAACTTATTCCTGATATTTTTGGAAATATGTCGGGTTTTTGAGCCTGCCTTAACCTGAATGGTGAGGAGAGAGATTATATCTCGGCTACAGTCTGCTTGGTGACATTACTGACTGCTGTGAGAACGGCCATGGGAATGCAGTGCCAGGAGCCACATTCCTCTTGACAGGGATCATGTGTGTGCTGAGTGCTAAGTCGCTTCAGTTCCATCCAACTCTGTGCGACCCCACGGACTGCAGCTTGTCAGGCCCCTCTGTCCATGGGATCCTCCAGGCAAGAATACTGGGGTGGGTTGCCATGCCCTCCTCCAGGGGGTCTTCCTGACCCGGGGACTGAACCTGCGTCTCCTGCACCTCCTGTCCAGGCAGGTGGATTGTACCACTGGTGTCCCTGGATCACAGTGTGACAAACACAAAAGAACTCTCTCTGCCAAGCTTTTAAAAAATGTTTCTTTCCATGATTCTGGCAAGGTGCACAACAGAAGGCACATTTAGAAACAGGATTCTGCCAATGAGAGACTGACCCCAGTGGGGAGCTAGAAATGAAGGCAATGTAGAAAGTCAGAATTCCCTGATGCTTCTTTCAGTTGCGGTTTTTGAGTTCGGGGTGAATGGACCGTGAGACAGCAGAGGACTGAAGAATAAAAATTTGCACATGGGGAAAGGGTTATGGCTGACTTTTCCAGGTTCACCTCTGTCTAGATGATTGCTGTAATTCCTTCTGTCTCTCCCTGGCCTGTAGACAAGTACCCTTCCTAAAGCAATCCAGTTGGTACAGGGATTCTACCAATTACCCTAATTCCTTCTAAACACCTGGGAGCTACTTGGATTAGTTCTTTCGTCAGCATGTAGGGTGGTCACTGGGCTTCCCAGGTGGCTCAGTGGGTAAAGAATTCGCCTGCAATGCAGGAGATGCAGGTAGACGTGAGTTCACATCCCCAGGTTGGGAAGATCTCCTGGAGGAGGGAATGGCAACCCACTCCAGTATTCTTGCCTGGAGAATCCCATGGTCAGAGTAGCTTGGTGGGCTGTAGTCCATAGGGTCGCAAAGAGTTGGACATAACTGAAGCAACTTAGCAGGCACGCACAAGGCAGTTACTAAATCAATGACACCTCTGTATCTCTCTTGGTTACTGCCAGTGGTATGAGCATTTAAAGGTTTTTTTTTTTTTTTTCTTTTTTTGGTTTGTTTCTCATGTTCTTCAGTTTAGTTCAATTCAGTTCAGTTGCTCTGTCATGTCCGACTCTTTTTGCAACCCCATGAACCGCAGCACGCCAGGCCTCCCTGTCTATCAACTCCCAGTGTCCACCCAAACCCATGTTTATTGTGTCGGTGATGCCATCCAACCATCTCATCCTCTGTCGTCCCCTTCTCCTCCTGCCCTCAATCTTTCCCAGCATCAGGGTCTTTTCAAATAAGTCAGCTCTCCGCATCAGGTGGCCAAAGTTCTTACTTTCTACATTTTTTTTTTTTTTTTGCTTCCCTTTGGCTGACTCAAACTTTCATTAATGTACGGGTATTCAGATCTTTTCATTGTGCCCTGGGGATATGACAGCATCCTACACCTTTCCCCAGTCTCTGGACCTTACCCCTACCTCCAGGTTTTGACTGAAGTTTGTCTGTCCCTGAAGATTTTTTTCCTATATGGGATTTTCAATTCTTCTACATCCCAAGTTCAGGAGAGGGGGTCTTCAGCATTTATTCTCTGTTTTCTAGTAAAAAAAAATTCTTACTAATTTAGGCTCACAGTACCTGCTCTCCTTGTCTCCTGCTTCATTCATTGAGGAGGACGTGCTCATGGTTTTCCTTTCCACTCTGCTACTTCAACATCCAGGAGAACAAGCATAGCCTTAGCAGCTTAGTTCCTTGATCATCCATGGCCAAAGTGCTTTACTTCCATCATCTATGTCTATGGCTATGAGGACCTTGTCAATATCTGGAATTGCTTGACTTCTGAAATGACAGTCAGTAGTCAGTACCCTCATTCCTATCCTTTCTGCTTTGATGGTTACTGCCTCCCAAAGTATTACCCTCACGAAGACCACCACCTTGTCTATTCAGCAGTCCTTTCTCCTCTACTTATGTTAGGTTCAAGATTATTTCAACTTCACTCTTTTTTTTTTTTTTTTTTTATAGGACCTGGATTCAAGTTCAACTTCACTCTTATCAGATGCCCCGTTCTCTTGCTCTGTTGCTGTTGGAGGACACTGAGAGCATGTGACTGCCAGTTGACCCCTAAGGTGGAGCCAGGCAATCAGAGGCTCCCCATCCCCTCCCCGTCCTTGAAATGTATGTTCTGTTCTCACAGTGGGAGCTGTTTGTAAAGACACAGTCTTATAGAGCAATGTGTTGTTGGGACTATTTGGACCATATCTATGTGACTGAGCCCCATTAATGCTCTATATAAACTGAAGATACTGGCAGGTATGTGCAGGGATCTATGCATCTTGTGAGTACCCAAGACAAGTCTCATGTGTAAGTTCCCTGGTTTATTAGGCCTGGCACCTGCCAATCTTGAGTGGCCTGTCTGCCTCTTTCTTTAGTCTGTCTGTAAGTCAAAAGTCATCCTGCTGGCATACCAGCCTGGGAAATGTGTTGGTCTTTTCTGAGCCTGAGCCTGGTCTGTTGAACATCTTTGGAATGTAGATTTCTGTCACTGATTCAGAGGCTTCGGCTTCATCTGGGCTTTTCCTAAATTTCCTCGATCAATTCTGTTCTCTTCCCTTTTCTGTCATTTCAAAACTTGTCCATTCCACTTAAATTTTCCTTTAACCCCTGACGCCTACTTTCCATCTAGTTCTTTTCAAGTGATTTACTTTCTACATCACAAAGAATGAAACTCACTTTTGGAAATGCCCCCCGACTACCCACCAGCAAACTGGTGTAGTCAACACCCACACCCACAACACCCACATCTGCACTCATCCTTCCCCTTCCTTTTATGAGAGTCCCTACAAGGTGTCTTCATCTGGAAGTAACTCTATCTCCTTTTAACTTTTTCCTTCATCTTCATCCTCTCCCTTACTATTTTCATAAAACAGAAGCAAAACACTCCTGTTTGAAAAAATAAGGTCCTTGTATCCATGCCTTCCCACAATCCCCACTCTATCTCTCTTGTTCATAACTCAAACGTTTGTCTAAACTGACAGTCTCTCCCGCTTCATTCTCCCACCTCTGGTATCTGGACCCATATCACCCTGAAATCCCTTTGCCACGTTCACCACTGACTTCTGTATTGCTTTATCCAGTGGATACTTTTGAATCTATGTGCCAAAGCATTTGAGAGTGTTGACCAAATTCTCCTTCTTGAAATCTTTTTCTCTCTGGTTTTCATGAGTCTATATTCTCAGCTTTCAATTCTCTTTCCCACTTCTCAGTTCTCCTTCCCAGGTTTCCTTCTGTCTCACGTTGTTTGCTTTTTTATACTAGATTCTCCTCTGTCCTTGTTCTATACGCTCCCTGGATCATCTCATCTATGGATGAATGGACTGAATGTCACTCATATGACAGAGTCTCAAATCCACGTCCTTAGTTCCGAAACTATCTTCTGAGCTTTGACTACTATGTAGAATGAGTTGTGTGCTCAGTTGTATGTGATTCTTTGTGACCCCATGGACAATAGGCTCCCCTGTCCTTCTAGGCAAGAATACTGGAGTGGGTTGCCACATCCTACCCCAGGGGATAGTCCCAGCTCAGGGATGGAACCTGTGTCTCTTGCATCTCCTACACTGTAGGCACATTCTTTACTGCTGTGTCACCTGGGAACCCCCCACTATGTACGTTATCTACCCGCCATCCGTGCGCTTGCATGTCTTGCAGGTATCTCACAGTTACCACGTCCCTCACTGGGCTCATCACTCTCTCTTTAAAGCCCACTTCTCTTCCTCTTTTCTCTACCTCATCATTCCGTACGGGTCTGCACAGCAGTAAAATGATCCTCAACATTATTTCTCCATTTCAAGCATTCACATTCTAATGAAACCACCTCCTAAATATCTCTTGAATTTGTCTACTTCTCACTTTTACTTCCATCATGAGCCCAGTTCTAGCCACTATCATCTCTTGCGAACTCTCCCAATAGCCTCCTATCAGGACCCCTTCTCACCTTCACCTTACCTTTCCCTCTTCACTACAATGAAGCTAGTGTTCTCCTAGAGAAATGCGAATGTGATCCTATCATTTCTCCTCTTCCTCCTCCTCATTTGGCTTCAATTTTCTTCTTTTTTAAAAAAAGAATTTAGTCATTGTAAAATATACATTACACAAGATTTATATTTTTAAGTGTGCAGTTCAGTGGCATTAAGTGCACTCACATTGGGCACCTATCACTGCCGTTCATCTTTGGAACTTTTTCCATCTTGCAAAATGGAAGCTCTGTACCCTTTGCTAAATAGTATCTCATTCCCCCTACTCATAACCCCTGACAAGTACCATTCTGTTTATATAAATTGACTATATACCTTATGTGAGCAGAATCATAGCAAATTTGTCCTTCTGTGACTAACTTTAGTTAGCATTATGCCTTTGTAGTTCATCCATATTGTAGCATGTGTCAGAATTTCCTTTTGTGATGAGGCTGAATATATTATCATTGTGGCCATCAATAAGGAATTGTTTGAGAAACTGTGGAGAAACTGCAACAGAACACTGTGCAGTATCAAAAAGAACGAGTGCATGACATGGATCCATCTCTGAGATGTATTGTGAGTAGGAGAAGCAAATTGCAGAATAGCTTGTTTCTATTCTGTATGCAAGCATTTGTACAAATGAAAGAGATATATATGTTTGTGTATAGAAATTTCTCAAGGTCTGCCAAAGAAACTAGTAACAGTGGTTGTCTCTGGAGAGGAGAAAGATGGGTCAGGACTGCTAGGGAGACATATTTTTGTGTAAAATTTTGCTCTATTTGAGAATTTTTCATGTGCCTGTATAACTTTTAAAAATAAATACTAATATGCACATGATGAAAAAATTTCCCATTGTATTACCACATTTTGTTTATTCATCCATCCTTTGATAGACACTTGGGTTTCCTCCACCTTTCGGATTATTGTGCATAATGCTGCTATAAACATGGTGTACACATATGTTTGTGTTTTCAATTCTTTTAGAAAAATACCAGAAGTGGAATTGATGGATCAGGTGGTAATTCTATTTTTAATTTTTTAAGGAATTGCCATACTGTTTTCCATAATGACTGCACCATTTTGCATTCCCACCAATAGTGTGAAAGTGTTCCAGTTTTTCCGTATCTTCTATATCCAAGTGTTTCATCTTTCCATATCTGATGGTTTTGATTTGCATTTCTCTGATGGTTAGTGATGTCAAGCATCTTTTCAGATGTTTATAGGCCATTTGTAAATCTCATTTTAGAAAATGTCTTACTGAATCCTTTGCCATTTAAAAAAATCAGATTGTTACTGTTGAGTTTTAGAAATTCTCTATATATTCTGGTTATTAATCCCTATCAGATGTGTGATTTGCAAGTATTTGCTTCCTTCTGTTGGGTATATTTTCACTCTGTTGATAGTGCCTTTTGATGGACAAAGGTTTTAAATTTTGATGAAGTCTAGTTTGTCTATTTTTTCTTTTGGTGCTTATGCAATGGGTTTCATATCCAAGAAACCATTGCCAAATCCAATAGCATAAAGATTTTTCTCTATGTTTTCTTTTAAAAATTTCATATTTTTAGCTGTTACATTCAGGACTTTGATCCATTTTTAGTTAATTTTTGTATATAGTGTTAGGTCAACTTCATTCTTTAACATGTGAATATGCAGTTTTCCCAGCTCTATCTGTTGAACACTATTTTGATCCTGTAGGTTTGTACTAAATTTCAATATCATGAAGTATGAGTCCTTCAGTTTTGTTCTTTTTCAAGAGTATTCTAGCTCTTCCAGGTCCCTTGAAATTTCTTATGAATTTTAAGATGAGGTCTTATTTCTGAACAAAACAGTTTTCCGTGGCAGTCATTTGTCCCTGAAGTCTAAAAACTCCATACCACTGTTACCAGGGGCTTCCCAGGTGGTGCTAGCAGTGAAGAACCCACCTGCCAATACAGGAGATGTAAGAGACATGGTTCAATCCCCGGGTTGGGAAGATACCCTAGAGGAGAAAATGGCAAATCACTCCAGTATTCTTGACCAGAGAATCCCATGGACAGAGGAGCCTGGTGGGCTACAATCTATAAGGTTGCAAAGAGTTGGACACGACTGAGTGACTTAGCACATACATGCACTCTTACCCAGTCCAAGCTCAAACCTCCACCACATGACAAGCCAACAGAGACACAAGTTGTTGGGGCAAGGTAACAACTTTATTTGGAAAGCCAACAGACAGAGAAGATGGTGGACTAGTGTTGGAAAGAAACATCTTAACCAAGTTAGAATTCAAGGCTTCTTTATACTCAAAGGTGAGAGGGTGTTGCTGGTTGTTGCAAACTTCACCGTGTCAGAATTCTTTGTTCTTGCAGCTGTCCAGGTAGATCAGGTCATGATGTTCCTGGAAAGCTCCCACAACACAAATGTTATTTTCTGTTCTGCAACATTTTTAAAAAATCTCTGTATGAATGGAAACTGTTACAACTTTATGGGTCAGAGCCTTGAGAATGGGCTATTCTGTGCATTTCAGGCTATAGACAACTGTTCTTAACTTGCAGTGAAAACAACAGAACACAAAAGTTAAAAGAAACAGATCCAAAATGGAGTCAGATTTGTTCTTCACTATTACGTCCTGTTTTAGAGAGTCCTTTAAAATACAGCACCTGCGTGTCACCTCAGCTTCATCTCCAGATTTTCTCTAAATCCCTCATCTACTCTCCAGACTTTCAGATCTGCTTTCAATTTTTCCAGCAGCCATCCACTCTTGTTTAGGGCCTTTTACTATATGCTGTGTGCTAAGTTGCTTCAGTTCTGTCTGACTCTTTGTGACCCTATGGATTGTAGCCGGCCAGGCTCCTCTGTCCATGGGATTCTCCAGGCAAGAATTCTGGAGTGGGTTTGCATGCCCTCCTCCAGGGGATCTTCTCAGTCCAAGGATCGAACCTGCATCTCTTAAGTCTCCTGCATTGTCAGATGGGTTCTTTACCACTTGTGCCACCGTGGAAGGCACTCTTTCTCTCTGTATGTGTGTGTGTATGTACGTATATGTCAATTCAGTTCAGTTCAGTCGCTCAGTCATGTCTGACTCTTTTTGCGACCCCGTGAACTGCAGCACACCAGGCCTCCCTGTCCATCACCAACTCCTGGAGTCCACCCAAACCCATGTCCATTGAGTCAGTGATGCCATCCAACCACCTCATCCTCTGTCGTCCCCTTCTCCTCCTGCCCTCAATCTTTCCCAGCATCAGGATCTTTTCCAGTGAGTCAGCTCTTCGCATCAGGTGGCCAAAGTATTGGAGTTTCCGCTTCAGCATCAGTCCTTCCAATGAACACCCAGGACTGATCTCCTTTAGGATGGACTGGTTGGATCTCCTTGCAGTCCAAGGGACTCTCAAGAGTCTTCTCCAACACCACAGTTCAAAAGCATCACTTCTTCTGTGCTGAGCTTTCTCTATAGTCCAACTCTCACATCCATACATGACCCCTGGAAAAACCATAGCCTTAACTAGATGGACCTTTGTTGACAAAGTAATGTCTCTGCTTTTTAATATGCTGTCTAGGTTGGTCATAAGTTTCCTTCCAAGGAGTAAGCGTCTTTCAATTTCATGGCTGCAATCACCATCTGCAGTGATTTTGGAGCCCATAAAAATAAAGTCAACCACTGTTTCCCCATCTGTTTCCCATGAAGTGATGGGACCGGATGCCATGGTCTGGTTTTCTGTATGTTGAGCTTTAAGCCAACTTTTTCACTCTCCTCTTTCAGTTTTATCAAGAGAGTTTTTAGTTCCTCTTCACTTTCTGCCATAAGGGTGGTGTCATCTGCACATCTGAGGTTATTGATATTTCTCCTGGCAATCTTGATTCCAGCTTGTGCTTCATCCAGCCCAGCGTTTCTTATGACGTACTCTGCATATAAGTTAAATAAGCAGGGTGACAATATATGGCCTTGACATACTCCTTTTCCTATTTGGAACCAGTCTGTTGTTCCATGTCCAGTTCTAACTGTTGCTTCCTGACCTGCATATAGGTTTCTCAGGAGGAAGGTTAGGTGGTCTGGTATTCCCATCTCTTGAAGAATTTTTCACAGTTTATTGTGATCCACATAGTCAAAGGCTTTGGCATAGTCAATAAAGCAGAAATAGATGTTTTTCTGGAACTCTCTTGCTTTTTCGATGATCCAGCGGATGTTGGCAATTTGTTCTCTGGTTCTTCTGCCTTTTCTAAAACCAGTTTGAACATCTGGAAGTTCACGGTTCAAGTATTGCTGAAGCCTGGGTTGAATAATTTTGAGCATTACTTTACTAGTGTGTGAGATGAGTGCAATTGTGCAGTAGTTTGAACATTCTTTGGCATTGCCTTTCTTTGGGATTGGAATGTATGTGTGTATATATATACACGTGTGTGTGTGTGTGTGTGTGTGTGTATAAAATCTGCTGTCTTTCAACACAGTTGGGCCATGCACTTTTCACATCCCTTCCACATTTTCAGGAGGAAATTAAGAAGTTTGTATTTTGTGTTCTCCTTGAGGACCACAATTCCATTCTGTTAGCACTGCATTTTAACTGCTTATTTCCGTACTTCCCTAACCTGTGCTGAAGGGATGGAGCCTTGGTAACTTTGTACTCCTAGTGCCAAGCACAGCATCTTTCACGCAGTAGACTATCCAGGACTGTTGGTAGAAATGAATTCTTTTTTTTTTTTAATAATTTAATACACTTTAATATAATACTTTAATACATTTTAATACAAATTTATCAGAATATAATCTACCTTTAAATATACCTCTTATAGTATGATTATGAAGTATTATGTTTCTTCAATGTAAGTGTCATCAAATCTTGAAGCATCTCTATTGAATAGTGTTTCAATGAAGAATATAAAGGTGAAATGAATACAATAATCGATTTTAGGATTTTAAAGTATTAAAGGAGTCTAATTTGAAGAAAATTTGCGGGGGGGGGGGGGAATGCTAAACAAGTGTTTTACTTACCACCCCCAACAAAGACACATATAGCTACTAAAAGAGGAAGAAAGAAAGAAAGTTGGAAGACAAAAATAGACATTGGTGTACATAGTGGTATACAATGCGCCCTTATTTAGGCCTGAATTTTGAGTGAGATGGGAACTCTTAAATTTGGCCACCCAAGAGTAGAAAACTGTGTGACTGGAGATCTTCAAGAAAATCCACTCATGTTCCCCTACCCCAACCAAAATGGCACAGGCAAAGAAAAGGAGAGATAAATGAAATGTAACGGAAGTAGAGAAGTTTTGATGGCCATGAGCCTAAAATCCCAAGAAAAGCACAGGAGATCCGCTTGACCTGACCCCTGCCTTTAAGTATGTAAGAATGTTAACACAGAGAAAGCTAGCAAGCAGGCATTACAGATTGACACTAAAGTGGTTGGCCATCCATGCAAATGTAGAGATGGACACTGAAAAGTGACGACCATGACTGGACTGCGTCAGAAAGAGGAAGGAAAGGCCCCAACAGGATATCTCTCCTCCCACTGAATGAATTCTTGATGGCTCTTTTTCTGGTATTTCTTCCAAGGGATAGTTTTCTAGTGTGTGGGAAAAGTCAAGAAGGGGAGTTGGAAACCCGTGGAAAATAGAAGAAAGGTGTTTACTTGTTCTAGACTGTGCATGCTTTGTTTTCCTACTTTGGCCCACATCAGCAGTGAAATTTGCAATCATTTCATTCCATGAGTAGTCAGTCCTCTGAGACCTTCTAGGCACAACGTTAAATAGGAAAATAGGAGTTAAGGCAGGGACCTGAAGCACCCAGCTCTTAGGCGGTTGCCGAAGTGTGATGGTCATCAAAGTGTATTTACTTCTCCAGGCAGAAGGAGGAGCACCCACCGCCCTTAGTTGTTCAAAGCACCCGCTGCGGAAGTACCACTTTGGCTCAGGCGCCACCCAGCGCCTTGGAAAGTGCCTCGCACCGGAACGCACTGCTAGTTCCACCGTGCGGGCCCAGGAGCACCAGGTGACCGGAAAAGGAACGTGCGCGGGCCTGTTGCTTAGCAACGAACGCAGCCTTGACGCTAGACCGCCCCGGAGCGGAGGGAGCGGAGACTGCCGTGTCGCCGGGGGTCACATCTCTCTTCCGAGGGGCTTCGTGGGGGCGCTGGCAGGAAAGATCCAGGGGCCACCCGGTGCCGCCAGCGCGTCCTCGCAGCCATGAGCAGCGAGCAGGTGAGAGGTTGGCTCCGGGCCAGGCTCGTCCCCGCGGCGAAGCTTCCCTAGTATTTCAAAAGTGATAGAAGCCTCGGTCTTCCGGACTTTCCAGGTGTGACCCCGCCGGCTATAGCTTCTTTCTCGCACTTGTGCTCTGGGATACTGAGATTTTCCGGTGAAAACTTTTATATGTATTCTTCCCAACCGTCTGTACTTGGTGTTGTCATAACAACGAAACACATCGGTGGAGCAGTGCGTCAGCAGTTTAAATTACAGTTCCAGAGTGCCCCCATTGTACTAGTGGTGGGTGTATTTGGGTGGGGAAAGCTCCAGGTGGGGAATTGCCTTTGATTTGGGCTCTAGGATTGGAATCCAAGCCCCTTCATAGCGGTGCAGTTTTGGGCAAATCACTTGATCTTTCTGTCTTCTCTCTCTTTTATGCAAAAGGGAAGAATCAGAACAACTTTTCCTTCCTTCTAAGAATATTATGAAATTCAAATAATAAAAGATACCTTGCCATACCATACCACACATGACAGGCTTTGGTCAGTGTCAAATGGAATTTCTTCTTAGGACAAGATTCCCATGGCATGTAACAAAAGATGCATATAAAACCTTGTGTTAGTCACTCAGTCGTGTCTGACTCTTTGTGACCCCATGGACTGTATCCCACCAGGCTCCTCTGTCCATGGGATTCTCCAGGCAAGAATACTGGAGTGAGTTACCATTCCCTTCTCCAGAATATAAAACTTTGTTCAGTCACTCAGTCGTTTCCAACTGTTGGGGACCCCACGGACTGCAGCACGCCAGACTTCCCTGTCCTTCACCATCTCTTGGAGATTGTTCAAACACATGTCCATCCAGTCATTGATGCCATCCAACCACCTTGTCCTCTGTCATCCCCTTCTCCTGCCTTCAATCTTTCCCAGCATAGGGTCTTTTCTAGTGAGTCAGCTCTTTGATTCAGGTTGCGAAAGTATTGGAGCTTCAGCATCAGTCCTTCCAATGAATATTCAGGATTGATTTCCTTTAGGATTGACTGGTTTGATCTTCTTGCAGTCCAAGGGACCCTGAAGAGTCTTCTCCAACACCACAGTTCAAAAGCATCAAAACCTTGGCTAATCATTGTTAGTCACATCCATTTCACCAGGTTTCACCCATCAAGTTCCCTTTTAATTTTTGCCACAAAAGACTTGCAGGCTCAGTGTTGTTTTTCAGGAGGTTGGAATCAGATGTGTCTATTTATGTCTGAGCTAATTAAGACTGGGTAGCCCACTGGCCTTCCAACTGGCCATGTGCAAGTATCTGGCTTGCTGACCTTTTGACATCAGAGGGCTGACAACTCCACCCTTAGACCCTGTTTGTTCTTGTTGAGTCAGTATGTTGTCATGTTCAACTCTGCGATCGCATGGACTGAAGCCCTCCAGGTTCCTCTGTCCATGGGATTCTCCAGGCAAGAATACTGGAATGGGTTGCCATTTCCTACTCCAGGGTGTCTTCCCGACCCAGGGATGGAACCTACGTCTCCTGTGGCTCCTGCCTTGCAGGCAGATTCTTTATCACTGAGCCACCAGGGAAGCCCAGATCCTGTTCCCCGCATGTATTTATATACACCTCGCAGCTTCCCCGGTGGCTCAGTGATGAAGAATCTGCCTGCAAGGCAGGAGCCACAGGAGACAGGTTCCATCTCTGGGTCGGGAAGATCTCCTGGAGGAGGAAATGGCAACCCACTCCAGCATTCTTGCCTGGAGAATCCTGGCAAGAGGAGGAGCCTGGCGGGCTATATAGTCCATGGGGTCACAAAGTGCTGGACACGACTGAAGGGACTTAGCTGGCACAGAACTAATTAGGACGCCGACCACACCAGCTCCCAGTCACCTCTCCCTAGGCCCCAGGCCCCCGGCCTCCTCCGAAGGCCCTGCTGCTCTCCCGTGAATACCCCAGCCCCCAGCTTTGAGATCTGCTGTCCTGTCTCCCCCTTGGCTGCCTTGGGAGTTAAGCCCTGTTTTTGCCACAAACCTCCCGGTCTCATTGTTCTGGCTTTGCTCTGCCTGTGGCCAAGGAGCCTTGCTCTTTAACATAGATGCAGTAGTTACTTTACTGAACTGTTTATTGAATTGAAGGGTAGCTGTAAACAAATGCTGAACAATGATCGAACTTTTAAATGTCAGAAGAGAATAGGAAGACGTTAAGTGTGGACTTTATTTTGGGCTAGCTAGAAAACAATGGTTAACTCTCCGCTTGTATGGAAGAGGCCCTCTAAGCCCCCTGGTACTGAATGGAAAACAGTTGCTTTTAAGCCTGCAAACTTTGCTTAGCTTCTTGGTTTGACACTGAACTATAATTTTTTCCTTTACAAGGCTTTATAATATTTGAGGGGGTGGTGGTGGTAGTGTTAGAGTTTACTGTGAAAACTAAAAGTAACATTGAGTTGTAGATTACATGGATCAGTATTTTCTTGATGCTCGCATCAGTCTTTGAGCTAATCTTGAATCATATTCTATGGTGTAGAAGTTTAAAATACACATTTAGGATATTTGCAGTGGTGTTTCTCAATAGCTGTTATTTCACAAAGCCCCAGTTGACCAGTTTACAACTCAAAAGCTTCCACTAAAAACCATTTGGCAGTTAAGTTTTGCTTTATCTTAATAGAAGTGATGTTTGAAAATTATATTTCCCTCCCTGCAAAAGAACCGATATTACTGCAAAAGCAGTGGGCTTTTGAATGAACAGGCATAAGCCTGTCTAGAATTATTCACATTTTCTATATACTATATTATTTTAAACAGCAGAGGTCCCTCTCTCACTGCTTTGGTTAATCTGTAATTTAAAAACTCTTGATACTTTCACTTATGCTAAGTTTGAGTATAGTTTTCCTTTTAAAAAGGTGGAAGTTTTTTATATTTTAACCTGAAACAAACAGAATGGATTAAACTTTTGGAAATGCCATTTTTATGTGACATTTACTTATGTATTCATTTAGTTTGAAAAGTGAGCAGGTGGTAAAATCATATTTGCTGAAGGAGATTTTAATATGTTCAGCTCATTAGTGGAAGGTTTAGAGTGATATGGCATTTTTCAGGAATAGCAATTTGAACTCTTAAGTTAGGTATTTACCAGAAATATAAATCTCTTGCAACTGCTCATTTCATTTTTAAAATTACTTAAAACATAAGGCATTTTGAGTTTCAGTTGAAGAACTTTCCAGTGTTTAAAAATACAAATATCCAAAGAGCATGAAGCTCCCCCCGCCCCAAATCCACTACAGATTGTGGGCAAAGAAGAGGGAAAAACTGTCAGCCCATCTCTACCCAAGTGCTTTTTCTAGTTGTTAAATTAAGTAGTTTTGCATTTATATGATGCTCATTCTGTTTTCCCTCATCCTGTCTTCTTGATGTTATTGCTTAAAAGGGAGATGAGAGTAAAACAGTTGGGTATGAAACCAACAGCTTGGTGATAATTTTAACAACCATAACTCAGAACATATGATGACTATATTTAAATCAACCTTATTAACTTTTGAGAGGTGGTAGTTGATTTAATCAGAGAACTTCATAACATTATTGTTGATTTTAACCAGGCACATTCATAGATTCTGATCATTTCATCAGAATGGTTAAATTTGGATTATACCAGGCTTAAAATATATCTTCCAATAGACCAGTATCTGAAAATCAAAATAAAAGCTAAGGGCCAAGCCAAGCTACTTAAGGAAGACCTTAACTCTTAAGCAGTTTTAATTCTGATAATGTAATATTATATTAGAAACCCAACAGGAAACAGATGGCATGCTCAGAAGGGTTAAATTGAGGAAGACTTATAAAAAGACCATTTGGAGAGGTGTGGACAAGATTAGGGGAGGAAACCAATATAGAGATAAGATGGCACTTAAGGATTAATAACAGGAAGTCTTCTCCATTGCTAGGTCTTGCACTTCTGCTAAATTGAGTCCTAAATATTTTATCTTTTTCAATACTGTTGTAAATTAGTTTCTTAATTTAAATTTTGGATTATTCATTGTTAGCATCTGGAAATACAGTTTTTATTTGTTCACTGTTATTAGAGCATCTAGAAATACAATTTTTGTGTATTAATATTGAATCCTGTGATCTTGTTGAACATTCATTAACTATAATAATCTTTTATAGATTTCTTATGATTTTCTGTACACAATATCCTATCTGTAAAGTATGTTTTAATATATTTTAGATGGTAATGTGTTTTACTTTACATTAAGCACTTGATAACATTTGGTTGAATTAATCAGTTTCAGCATTAAGAGAGTAACAGTTTGGTTTGTGTGTGTTTTTTCATACAGGATAAACCGCCCAGCAAAGATAAATACAAGACGCAAGTCAGATTTTTACCACAGTTGTCTACGGTAATTTACCAATATCTCATCATTTAAAAAAATTTTAAATTTATTTATTTTTTAATCGAAAGATAAGTGCTTGACAGAATTATGTTGATTTGTTGATTCAACAAGAATCAGCCATAGGTATACCTATGTCCCCTCCATCTTGAACCTCCCTCCAACTCTCCTCTCCATCCCACCCCTCTAGATTGTTACAGAGCCCTGGTTTGAGTTCCTGGAACCATACAGCAAATTCCCATTGGCTGTCTGTTTTACACGTGGTGATAAGTTTGCATGTTACTCTCTGCACATCCTGCCCCCTCCTTCCTCCTCCCTTCTCCCTCCCACGTCCATAAGTCTGCTTTTTGCATCTGTGTCTCCATTGCTGCACTGCAAACAGTTTCATCATACCATCTCTCTAGAGTCCATATATATGCGTTAGTATATGATGTATGGTACGTATTTTATTGCTTTTGTAATAATGTTGTTTACTAGTTTTCACACTTGGAAATAAGTTACTGAACTCCTGATTAAAAACTTCTATGCCCCATTTCTTTTCTGATGGAGAATATCTAGGAGATGTATATCTTAGGAAAAATAACTGTCTTAATAAAGGAGCTGTAAGCTGTAATTACCTGGTATGTGCAGAATACTTGTGTATTCTGAATAAAAGAATTATGAAGATGGCTAGCAGAAGTCGTGCTAGAGTTGAGAAACACGGAATTGGATTACAGGTTTTTCACTAGTGGCTCTATGACTGTTGCAGAGTCATTTATCTCTCTGAGCCCCAGTTTGAGTTTAAAATGATAACAGCTAACTTGGTTTCTGAAGAGATGTCTCTTCTAGCACTTTTAGCTACAGGAGATTTTTTTAGATCTTGGCATTCTTTCTCATGATTTTGATGTTAAATTATCATTCTCCTGTGGAAAAGTTAGTTAAGAGACATTTTCAGCTGATCAAGTGCTTGACAAATTAGATTTTACTGCAGTAAGATTTACTGTCAAATAATTATATTGAGTTTAATATCATTGAGTTATAGGCTGGTGATTCCTGGAAGTTGTGTGTGACTGGAGGTTCAAAGCAAACATTATTTGTTTTGGAACATATTTTAAAATCTCAGAGTGAACTATGAAATGGAATGTGAGTGGCTTCATACAGAGAAGATTTCCAATACTTTGAAATTAAGGATTCTTTCAGATTAAAAAAAACCCCAAAGAAATATTTTAGGTGAATGTGCTTCAACATTTCAAAGTACATGTTTTAATTGTGAACCTATTTGTATTGATGATGTTAAGATTATCACACCATGTTGTATAAAATCATAGCATCCTCTTTAGTTTTGTAAATATCTAAAATATTCTGTGTTGAGACAAAGATATGTAAAATGGAATAGACATTTTTCTCTTTAAAAATTTAACAAATTTTAAAATGGGATAATATTGCAACTAGTTTAAAAAGATATTACTAGTTTATAGATTTAGAAATACCAACTAAATTTAAATTTACTTACTGAATAAATATTCAGTGGCTGAGATTAATAATCCCTTGTAGCCTGTGAAGCATTTAATTGTTTAAAATGCTTATTTGGCTGATTTAAACCTTATACTGTGCTCATATTTGACTGTATCTTCCAGGTTTTCTTTTGTATCATATAAGTTTTATGTCTTCTGGCATTCTTTCTCATGATTTTGATGTTAAATTATCGTTTTCCTGTGGAAAAGTTAGTTAAGAGACATTTTCAGCTGATCAAGTGCTTGACAAATTAGATTTTACTGCAGTAAGATTTACTGTCAAATAATTATATTGAGTTTAATATCATTGAGTTATAGGCTGGTGATTCCTGGAAGTTGTGTGTGACTGGAGGTTCAAAGCAAACATTATTTGTTTTGGAACATATTTTAAAATCTCAGAGTGAACTATGAAATGGAATGTGAGTGGCTTCATACAGAGAAGATTTCCAATACTTTGAAATTAAGGATTCTTTCAGATTAAAAAAAACCCCAAAGAAATATTTTAGGTGAATGTGCTTCAACATTTCAAAGTACATGTTTTAATTGTGAACCTATTTGTATTGATGATGTTAAGATTATCACACCATGTTGTATAAAATCATAGCATCCTCTTTAGTTTTGTAAATATCTAAAATATTCTGTGTTGAGACAAAGATATGTAAAATGGAATAGACATTTTTCTCTTTAAAAATTTAACAAATTTTAAAATGGGATAATATTGCAACTAGTTTAAAAAGATATTACTAGTTTATAGATTTAGAAATACCAACTAAATTTAAATTTACTTACTGAATAAATATTTAGTGGCTGAGATTAATAATCCCTTGTAGCCTGTGAAGCATTTAATTGTTTAAAATGCTTATTTGGCTGATTTAAACCTTATACTGTGCTCATATTTGACTGTATCTTCCAGGTTTTCTTTTGTATCATATAAGTTTTATGTCTTCTTAAGAAGTAATATTTGAAAGTTATTTCTTAAATATTTCCTTTATTTAAAAAATTTCATTTGAATGTTAAGATTTGCACTCAAACTTTTCTGATGTTAAAGATTTGGACGGGGAGATACTGATTGCATTTATTTAAATTTTTGGTAAAAACTGATGTGTTTTTAAGTAATAGACATTGTAAATGTTTGGAAGAACAAATGGTAGAATTAGAGCCATCAGGCCGTTTTAGCAATACATAGCTTTTTTTTCTTTGGCCGGGGGTGGGGGGCTGGGGGGCAGTGGTGGTGGGTGTGAGTGTGGGGAGGGATTGCAGAAAATACTGAAGTTACCAGCAGTTTTTCTTTTAGCCTATTCTACCCTGATAGCTTCCATGACAGTAGACTCTTTCACTGAAGGGAGAAAGGTGCTATGAGTGGGGCTGGGGTAGTCAGCGCTACTCAGATTACCCTGGGTCATAAAGAAACAGGCCGCTTGCCCTGTAGTAGAGCACCCACTTTTTTCCAAAATCAGCTTCTAGGATTGTGTGCTCCCCCCATCCAGAGAGCTTTTAAGTATACTGTGTGATGACCCAAAGTTTGGAGTTCTCACAACTGGCAGAAGTTGCTGTTATTTAAAAAGTTATGGATTTGCATCCCATAAAGTCGATGAGAAAATAAGCCCCAGGCATCTAAGCCCAAGTGAGTATGTGAGCATATAAGGCCTTTCTCTCTGAAAGACCTCGAATGATTTTCATCACAGACCTTCATGCTCTCAGAGATGATCCTTGTTAAAAGCGAGGGTGCCCAGCACTGGGAGCTGCCAGCCGCTCAGAGCCGGGGACCTGACTCACCCTGGCTGCCCACCTCACTCAGAGCCCTCCCACGAATCCGAAATCCTTTATGGAGGAAGGAGAGAGTGGAAGAGCGGGGAGAGGTGGAAGGATAGAAGAGCATTGCTTTTGATGTCTTAGATGATCTCCTTTGAAAGAGCCTGGAGATGGGACGTGTGTGCAGTTGCAGAGGTGATCCCGGAACGCAGGAGTAAGGGTCAGGGAGAGTAGAGCTTGGATAAACCAGTATGAGGCAGCTGGGATGATCGTCCTGAACTTCATACGTCTGAGGATGGTTAGGGTGGAGGCTGGTGGCATCTAACCCATCAGCTGTCATCCTGTGTCGATGCAGGTCCCTCCTGAGGATTTTTTATTATTTTTTTAAATTTTATTTAATTAATTAATTTATTTATTTTTCCTCTTACGTTTTTTTTTTTTTCCCCCATTTATTTTTATGAGGACGTTAATATTCCACCTGATTCCGGCTGCTCATGTGTGAGTGCAGAATGGGCTGCCCTGAGGGTCTTGTGCATGCATGCCTGTCGCGTCTGACCCTTTGTGACCTCCGGTCCGTAGCCCACCAGCCTCCTCTGCCCATGGGATTCTCCAGGCAAGAAAACTGGAGTTGGGTAGCCATTTCCTTCTCCAGGGAATCTTCCCAGCCCAGGAATCAAACCCACGTCTCCTGCATCACAGGCAGATTCTTTACCACTTGAGCCTTCGGGGAAGCCCCCATGTTATGGCATCAAAGAAGCCTCACAGCACAAAGCATAAGATACTGTCCTGAGCGGAAAGCTCCGCTCTTCCTGCACGAATTGAAGGCAATACAGAACTGTTCACTGCAGCCGCATGTGAAGTCAAGAGGTGAGGCCAAGAGGATGTGAAAGGAAGTGAGGCAGGAGTTGTCTAGATAGAAAAATCAATGGAATTCTCAGTTCAGCCTCTCAGAAGTTACAAAGTGGAGGGAAGGAGTGGCCTGTGTCTGAGTCACCTCGTGAATCGCTTGTCAGCATTGAAAATATGTAGATATTTCTTTAAAATTCGCCCCTCTGATGTTACTGAAGATCAGCATTACTTAGCTAGATGGTGTTCTGGCTAATGTGTGGCTGCTCTTTTTGGTTTACCAGAGGGCCACTATTTATAAAATATATATATATATATAATTTTTTTGCTGCAATGCAGGGCAGAGAAAAACATGAAGGCCCTCACCACCCTCTGCCTGGGGTGCTGATGAGAATGGGGTGGTAGCTTAGTGTGCAAAGGGATGCTGTAGAGATCCTAAGAAGTCAGGTGTATGGGAATTGGTACACAAGGCTGGGGTTAAGCAAGACGTTTTGTACGTTTGTAGTAGCTCTAATGCAATAGACCTCATCCTGAATGTCCCAGTATGAAAATTTTAGGGAACTTGGGCTTTATGTTTCTTTCCTTCTATCATTTGCAGCTGTACTTGTCAGCTTCTGCTACATCCTCATTCTCTCCAAAGGGAAGCCTTTCACTCTGAGGACAGCCGTTGCACTTTTAGCTCATATATGTTTTGCCCTTGTTTCCCTTTAAGCCCTGTAGCCCACTGGGGATTAAAGAAAACAGAGTCGTTTGTGGTATAACATGGTGTATGCATGAAACAGTCACCTAATCTGGTGTTTGTTCTCTGGGAAGTATTGTTTGAAGATCATTGCAGTTTTCTTTCACTCCCTTCTTTGTCACTTCCCATTTTATTGAGACACAACTGCATGTATCTCACCGTCTTCTCCCTCCCCTGCTGCTGTGTCCATGCATCTCATCTCTGTCCTCTGCTGCCCTGCAAATAGGTTCCTCACTACCGTCTTTGTAGATTCCATATGTAGGCGCTAGTATATAATATTTGTTTTTCTCTTTCTGACTTACTTCACTCTGTACAAGAGACTCTAGGTTCATCCATCTCATTAGGACTGACTCAAATGTATTCCTTTTTCTGGCTGAGTAATATTCCATTGTATATATGTACCCCAGCCTCTTTCTCATTAGGACTGACTCAAATGTATTCCTTTTTCTGGCTGAGTAATATTCCATTGTATATATGTACCCCAGCCTCTTTCTCATTAGGACTGACTCAAATGTATTCCTTTTTCTGGCTGAGTAATATTCCATTGTATATATGTACCCCAGCCTCTTTATCCATTCATCATCAATGGACATCTAGGCTGCTTCCATGTTCTAGCTATTGTAAATAAAGCTGCAATGAACATCATGTGTCTTTTTCAATTTTGGCTTTCTCAGGGTATATGCCTCTGAGTGGACTGCTGGGTCATATGGTGGTTTTATTCCTAGTTTTTAAAGGAATCTCCATACTGTTCTTCATAGTGGCTATATCAATTTACATTCCCACCAAGAGTGCAGGAGGGTTCCCTTTTCTCCATACCCTCTCCAGCATTTATTGTTTGTAGATTTTTTGATGAGGGCCATTCTGACCGTGTGAGGTAATATCTCATTGTAGTTTTGATTTGCATTTCTCTAATAATGAGTGACTTTATTTTTTTGGGCTCCAAAATCACTGCAGATGGTGATTGCAGCCATGAAATTAAAAGATGCTTACTCCTTGGAAGGAACGTTATGACCAACCTAGATAGCATATTAAAAAGCAGAGACATTGCTTTGCCAACAAAGGTCCATCTGGTCAAGGCTATGGTTTTTCCAGTAGTCATGTATGGATGTGAGTGTTAGACTATAAAGAAAGCTGAGTGCCGAAGAATTGATGCTTTTGAACTGTGGTGTTGGAGAAGACTCTTGAGAGTCCCTTGGACTGCCAGGAGATCCAACCAGTCCATCCTAAAGGAAATCAGTCCTGGGTGTTCATTGGAAGGACTGATGTTGAAGCTGAAACTCCAATATTTTGGCCACCTGATGTGAAGAGCTGACTCATTTGAAAAGACCCTGATGTTGGGAAAGATTGAAGGCAGGAAGAGAAGGGGACGGCAGAGGATGAGATGGTTAGATGGAGTCACCGACTCAATGGACATGGGTTTGGGTGGACTCCGGGAGTTGGTGTCGGACAGGGAGGCCTGGCATGCTGCGGTTCATGGGGTCACAAAGAGTCAGACATGACTGAGCAACTGAACTGAACTGAACTGAATAATGAGTGATGTTGAACATCTTTTCATCTGTTTACTAGCCATCTGTCTGTCTTCTTTGGAGAAATGTCTGTTTAGGTCTTCTGCCCACTTTTTGATTGGGTTGTTTGTTTTTCTAGTATTGATTTGTATGAGCTGCTTGTATATTTTTGAAATTAATCCTTTGACAGTTGTTTCATTTGCTATTATTTTTCCCATTCTGAGGGTTGTCTTTCCCCTTGTTTATAGTTTTCTTTGCTGTGCAAAAGCTTTTAAGTTTAATTAGGTCCCACTTGTTTATTTTTGTTTTTATTTCCATTACTCTCGGAGGTGGGTCATAGGGGATCTTGCTGTTGTATATCTTCTTTGGACAAATGTTTATTCAGGTCCTCTGCCCATTTTAAAAGTTGGGTTGTTTGTTTTTTAGCATTGAGTTTTATAAGTTCCTTGTATATTTTGGATATTAATTTCTTATTGGATATATCATTTACAAGCAAATTTTCTGATTTTGGAAGTGGTCAGCCTTCCATTTGTTGATAGTTTCCTTTGCTGTGCAAAAGCAACTGAGTTTGATGTAGCTCCACTTGTTTATTTTTGCTTTTGTTTCCCTTGCCTGAGGAGACATAGCAAAAAAAAATTATGTATGTATATATATATCTATATCTATATATCTATATCACTAAGACTGATGTGAAAAGGCATGCTACCTATGTTTTCTTCTAGAAGTTTTATGGTTTCAGATCTTATATTTATGTCTTTAAATACATTTTGAGTTTTCTTTTATATTGTGTGAGAAAGTAGTCCTGTTTGATTCTTTTGCATATAGGTGTTCAGTTTCCTAATATCGTTTGTTGAAGAGACTGCCTTTCCCCATTGCATATTTTTGCCTCCTTTGCTGTAGATTAATTGAATGTTGTTTCAATCGAATGCACTGTAAAACTACAGTAGTCAAAAACAGACACACAGTGCAATTTGAAATAAAGGAGTGTGATACCTCTAGCTTTGTTCTTTCTCTAGATTGTTTTAGCTCTTCGGGGTCTTTTGTGTTTCCACATAAAATAATCCTTCCAACCCATGATATTGGGAGTCAGAGATACTGAATAATACCTTATAAACTGAGAGGAAACTTTGAGGTTGAAAAATGAGGCAGGCAATTCATAAAGTGCAGGTAGGAAGTATATGTGGGTAAGTTACACACAGGCAGGAAATATGGAGCAAATGATCTAGTGGCATTCACAGGTGCACTTAGAACCACTGAAAGGGTGCAGGGGAGCTTAAAAGGACTAAAGCTAAAGATAGGGTCTGACTACTGGAGAGAAGCATGTCCGCACAGATGGGAACTGGGGATTTTTCCTCCGCTTGGATGTCTTATGACCATTAACCATCTGTGTCAGCGAAAACACATCTCCAGTTTTCAGGTATCAGACGAAGACAAAGGTCAAAGTTGAATGGGAATTCATCTGGCTTGGGCAGATTCCTTGTGAATTAGGCTAAAGCTTAATCAAGTATAAAGGAGAAGGGGTTGGACAGTGGGCCTAAGATAGAGTTGACAAAAAAGAGGTAGTTTGGTCCAGTCACACTCATGAGCATGCTGTATCTTTCCATTTCTTTGTCTTCAGTTTCTTATCAGTGTCTTGCAGTTTCCAAGTACAAGTCTTCTGCCTCCTCATATTTTTTCTCGTATATTTTATTCTTTCATTGCATTGTAAAAGGATTGTTTACTTAAATTCTCTTTCTGATAGTTTTTTAGTGTATAGAAACAGCAGATTTATGTATTAATTTTGTATTCTGCAACTTTACCAAATTCATTGAGTTTTAGTAATTTTTTGGTAGCATCTTTACAATTTTCTATACATAGTATCATCTTGTCTGCAAACAGTGAGTTTCCATTCTTCCTTTCCAATTAGGATTTCTTTTCTTGTCTGATTGTTGTGGTTAGAGCTCCCAATACTATGCGGAATAAAAGTGGAGAGAGTGGGCAACCTTGTCTTTTTCCTAATCTTAAAGAAAGCTCTTTCAGCTTTTTACTGTTGAGTATGATGTTACCTGTGTGCTTGTCATACATGGCCTTTATTATGTTGAGGCATATTCCCTGGTGGCCCAGATGGTAGAGAATCCACCTGCAATACAGGAGACCTTGGTTTGATTCCTGGGTTGGGAAGATCCCCTGGAGAAGGGAATGGCAACCCACTCCAGTATTCTTGCCTGGAGAATTCCATAGAGAGAAGAACCTGGTAGGCTACAGTCCACAGGGTTGCAAAGAGTCAGACATCGCTCAGTGACTAACACTTTCACTTATATTAATTCTGCATCCACTTTGAGAGATCTTATCATAAATGGATGTTGAATTTTGTCCAAGACTTTTTTCTGCGCCTATTGAGATGATCATATGGTTTTTATTCAGTTTGCTAATGTGTATCATGTTGATTGATTTTGCAAATACTGAACTATCCTTGCATCCCCGAGATAAGTCCCACTTATTAATGGTATATGACTCTTTTACTGTATTGTTGAATTTGATTTGCTACAATTTTGATGAGGATTTTTACGTCTATGTTCATCAGTGATATTGACCTGTAATTTTATTTTTTGTGGTATCTTTGGCTGGATTGGTTATCAGGGTGATACTGGCCTCAGAATGAGTTTGAAAGTGTTCCTTCTGCAAGTTTTTGGAATAGTTTGAGAAAGTGGGTGCTGATTCTTCTTTAAATGTTTGGTAGAATTGGCTTGTGAAGCTGCCTATTCCACAATTTTGTTTGGAAGAATTTTTGTTTTATCACTGATTCAGTTTCATTACTGGTAATTGGTCTGTTTAAATTTTCTATTTCTTCCTGATTCAGTCTTGTGAGATTGTACATTTCTAGGCATGTGTCCATTTTATTGGCATGTAACAGTTCATAGTAATCTCTTGTGATCCTTTGTATTTCTGTGGTATAAGTTATAACTTATTTTTCATTTCTAATTTTATTTGGTCCTTTATTTATATATTTCTTGATGAATTTGGCTAAAGGTTGATCAATTTTATCTTTTCAAAGATAAAAAGTCTTAGTTTCATTGATCCTTTCTATTTTTTTTTTTTTTTTGTTTCTGTTTTGTAAAGGTCTGTCTAGTCAAAGCTATGGTTTTTCCAGTAGTCATGTATGGATGTGAGAGTTGGACCATAAAGAAAACTGAGTGCCAAAGAGTTGATGCTTTTGAACTGTGGTGTTGGAGAAGACTCTTGAGAGTCCCTTGGACTGCAAGGAGATCCAATCAGTACATCTTAAAGGAAATCAGTCCTGAATATTCATTGGAAGGACTGATGCTGAAGCTGAAACTCCAATACATTTGCCACCTGATGCGAAGAACTGACTCATTGGAAAAGACCCTGATACTGGGAAAGACTGAAGGCAGGAGGAGAAGGGGACAGAAGATGAGATGGTTGGATGGCATCACTGATGCAATGGACATGAGTTTGAGTAGGCTTCGGGAGTTGATGATGGACAGCGAAGCCTGGTGTGCTGCAGTCCATGGGATCACAAAGAGTTGGACATGACTGAGCAACTGAACTATTTTGTATATTTCTGCTCTGATCATTGGGGTTTTTTTCCTTCTACTAATTTTGGGTTATTCTTTTTCTATTCTTTAGGTATAAGGTTAGGTTGTTGATTGAGGTTTTCTTATTTCCTGAGGTAGGCTTGTATTGCTATAAACCTCTCTCTTAGAATTGCTTTTTCTGTGTTTCATAGATTTTGGATTGTGTTTTCATTTTCATTAGTTTCCAGGTATTTTTTATTTCCTCTTTGATTTCTTTAGTGGCTCATTGGTTGTTTAGTAGCATATTGTTTAGCTTCCATCTGTTTGTGGGGTTTTCTTTCAGTTTTTTTTCCTTATAGTTGATTTCTAGACTCCTACAGTTTATGATCAGAAAAGATGCTTGATATGATTTCATTCTTCTTTAAGTTATAGAAACTTGTTTTGTGGCCTAGCATGTGATCTATCCTGGCAAATGTTCCATATGCACTGGAAAGAATGTGTATTCTGCTGCTTTTGGTTGGAGTGTTCTATATATATGATCTATTAAGTCCACCTGGTCTAATGTATTGTTTAAGGCCAATGTCTCCTTATTACTTTTTCTGTCTGGATGATCTGTCCATTGATTAAGTCAGGTCTTAAAGTTCCCTACTATTATCCTATTATCATTACTTTCAATTTCACTATTTTACCTTTTAGTCTTCCTTCTAATTTTGTAAGTTGTTGATCTTTCTTTACTGTGTATTGGCTTTAACGATGAGATTTTTTTCCTTTCATAATTTTCATATTTCACTTAGAAATATTTAACATTTCTTATAAAGTCAGTTTTGTGATGCTGAACTCTTTTTAGTTTTTGCTTGTAGGTAAAACTGATCTCTCATTCAATCTGAATGATGACTCTGCCACATAGAGTACTCTTGGTTGTAGGCTTTTTTCCCCTTTTCATCTTTAACTGTATCAGGCCACCCCTCTTCTGACCTGCAGAGTTTCTGTTAAAAAGTCAGTTAATAGGCTTATGAAAATTCCCTTGTCTGTAACTAGTTGGTTTTCCCTTGATGCTTTTAATATTCTGTCTATCTTTACTTTTTTTCCCATTTTTATTTACAGTGTGTAATGTCAAGGCCCTCTCTTTGGGCTGATCTTGTTTGAGACTCTCTGTGCTTCCTCGACCTGGATGTCTATTTCCTTTCCCACATTAAGAAAGTTTTTGGCTATTATGTCTTTAGATGTGTTCTCTTCTTTCTCTTTTATTCTGGGACCCCTATAATGTGAGTGTTGGTAAATTTAACATTGTCCTGGAGATCTCTTAAACTCCTTATTGAAAACGTTTTTGCTTTTCAGCTTGAGTGATTTCCATTACTCTGTCGTCTAGTGTTGATCTATTCCTCTATATCATCTGTCCCCTAATTTTGCCTAATTCTGTATTTTTATTTCTATATAATTGGTAAATTGGATACTTTCCCCAATCTTGGAGAAGTGGCCTTATGTAGGAGATGCCCTGTGGGGCCCAGCAGCATACTCATCTCTGGTCACCAGAGTGCAGTGCTCTAGGGTGCCCCTGTGTGGGCCCTTCTGCCATGGCAGGCTGACCACTGACTACCTCCACTCCAGCCTGCTTGGTTGCCAGGCCCTTCCAAGTATGGAGGCTGCCAGCAACTGGTGGACAGGGCTGGGTCATGAGAAGGCTGGTTGCACAGCTCCAGGCAGTCCTGGAGCTAGTGCCAGCCCACTGGTGGGTGGAGTTGGGTCTTGAGGGGGGCTGGCTGCAAGTCTTGGTGTCCCAGAGCTAATATCAGCCTGCTTGTGGGCAAGGTGCCAGGACTGAGGGTGCTCCTGGGTCTGGTGTTCACTTGCTGTTGAATGAGGCAGTATAATGTTGCTAGTGCTGGTCCACTGGTGGTTGGCGTTACATCTCAGGATCTCTGGCTTTGAGGGTCCCAGAGTTGCTGTTGGCCCCACTGGTGGGTGAGGCCAGGTCCCAGTGCTAATGCTGGCTGCCTGGTGGGTAAAGCCAGTTCTTGGTGTGTCTGTATGCAAGGTCCAGGATCTGGGACCTGGTGTCTGCCTGATGGTGAGTGGTCCAGGTCCTGGGCCCCTCTGATGGGTAGTGCCAAATTTCTAGGTGTCTGGGAGCTGAAAGGGGTTGATGGCATCTAGTCTGCTGGTGGGTGAGGCTGTGTACCAGTGCTGGTAAGCTAGAGGGAGGGTTCTACAACATTGCTTGCTAGCACCAATGTCCTTATGGTAGAATGAGCTCCCCAAAATGGCTGTCACCAGCATCCGTGTCTCCAAGTTGAGTCCCAGTTGCCTCCTTCCTCTCTGGAAGGCTGTCTGGTATCAGCAAGTGGGTCTGACTTAGGCTCCTTTCAAATTATTGCTTCTTCCCTGGGCCTTGGAGAATGTGAGATTTTGCATGTATCCTTTAAGAGTAAAGTCTGTTTCTTAGAGCCTTCTGGCTCTCCCCAAAGCAAGTACACTGGCCTTTAAAGCCAGACATTCCGGGGGCTTGTCTCCCTGGTGCTGGACCTCTGGGCTGGAGAGCCTCATGCAGAGGTCAAAGAGGTTTCTTCAGGAGAGTCTCTGCAGTTGAGATTATTCTCCCTTTTGTGGGTCACTTGCCCAGGGGTATGAGTCTTGACTATGTAACATCTCTGTCCCTCATACATGTCTTATTGTGTCTTATTGTGGTTTCTTCTTTATATCTTTATTTGCAGAATATGTTTCTGTAAGTCTTCAGGTCATTCTCATTGAGAGTTCTGTAACTATTTGTGATTTTGGTGTGCCCATGGTGGGAGGTGATCTCAGGGTTTTCCTGCTCTGCCATCTTGGCCCTAATTCCTTTCTCTTTACTCTTTAAAGGCTTGGTTAACCAATTTGTAATTTTTCTTATGATAAAGTCAATTGTTTTAAGGTCAGTTTATCCAACTCTGTAAGATTGAATTATTAGTAGGCTGAGATGGAACAGATTAACAGGATAGGAGAGCAGGATAAATACATACACAAATTATATTTCAGACAGAATTTAAACGATAAGAGAATTACCAAAAGAGTGCTATACATATTAAAAAATTGCTCACCTGCAATTGGAGGGTTTTTTTTTAAATCTAAATTTAATATTGGCCTTGAATAAAGTGTTGATTTTAACAGGGATATTGAGGAACACATTGGTGGCTCTGTTAAGGTACTTAATACTAGCTGAAATAACAGACAGACCCTCAAATCTCAGAGACAACCTAACAGAGATTACCCCTTGATCATGTGAAGTCAGATGAGAGTCAGGTAGCCCTCCTTCACCTTATAGCAAAACTGGCAGAAACACTTGGCTCCTCACTGGCTGTGGCAGGAATGAGAACGCTATGAATGAGGCACACCTCTTCTGAAACTACCTGATGTGGTGCTCACTTTTCATTGGCTGACTAGAGTTACAAGGCTATGAAGTAACTATAACAGATGCTGGGAAGTGAAAAGGGCATATTGAGGAGGCTTTGAAAACCAAGTTGAAGACTTGTGTTTACTTTAATACAGGGCCTTTTGATCTTTCTGGCCAAGGGAGCAGAGGTTCAGAGCTGTGTCTTAACAAGATTATGTGACCTTCAGTTACTAGCATTTTCTGTAAATCAAGGTCCATTTATCTCCAATTGCCTGGTTTATTAAAAGCTGTTGAACTATCCTCGGTAATGACTCTAGTTTCCTTCTCGCCGATCTTATTTACTGCTACCAGGACGGTTAATCCACCTTTGTGGGTCGTTGCATGATGAATACCATGATGGTGTAATTTATCACGCAAACGGTGCTGCCACTGAGGGTGAAAGCGCTACTGCTGATGCTTAGCTAAGAGGTGTGAACTGGGACTGTCTCCAGCAAACCGGGGCTGGAGGTTACTCCAAGAGGAGACAGTGACGGTTCTCTGCTGCCAGCCAGGCCAATCAAGCCTCCAGGCCCATGTCTTCTATAATATAGCAGCACCCCTGTCCAGCCCTTTCTTGCCCTTGATTTACATCTCTACTCAAACAAAACCTCTGAAAAGAGGCCTCACTACCATAATCTAACCAAGTGCTTCTCTGTCTTTCCCCACTCAATCCCTTTGCCCAGTTTTATTGTTTCCTTTGCACTTATCGCATCCTGAAATTATGTTACATTTGTTCTGAAGTAGCTATCTCTATCCCCACTAGAATGTAAGCTCCACCAGAGGAGGGACTTTGTTTTGTCCATGGGTATATATCCAGTGCCTTAAAGAGAGCTCTACATGTGGTAGGGATTCAGTAAATCTTTGTCTAAATAAGAGAATTGTCATACCTTCTACTTCACCACCAACCCCAGTATCCCCTCCCAGGTCATCATTGGTGCTACTTCCTCTGTCTTTAGGAAGCTTGTTGCTGCTACTCTGGGAGATGCAGTTGAGACTCAAGGCTAAGTTTCCATCCTTTCTCATTTTGGAAGTTTCTTTGAGTACTGTGTTCCACACCATCTCCTATCCTGCATGAAAGCATATAATTTTTAATACTTACTGAACTGTGTACTGTGTGGAGGCAGAGACTACCTCATTGAAGAAGACCTCAATGGAGACTTCCCTGGTGGTCCAGTGGTTAAGAATCTGCCTTGCAGTGCAGGGGATGTGGGCTCAATCCCTGGTCAGGAACTAAGACCCCACATTCCCCAGAGCAACTAAGCCACTGTGCCATGACTAGAGAATCCATGCACCACAATGAAAGATCCCGCATGATGCAGCAAATACCCAATGCAGAAAAAGAAATAGTTTTTTAAAAAGTCCTCATGTATACAATACTCACAAAAGTGGTGCACTACTTACCTCACAGAGCTGTAAAGAGAACTGAAGGAGGTAGTTCTTGTAAACTTCTTAATACATAGCACACGGTGTGATCAATATAAAAGATATTCTCATCAATATAAAGATTGACAAGATAATTTAAATTTCTTTTTGTACTTTGTACTGTGTCTTCAAAAATCTATGTATTTTACTGTTAAACACATCTCACTTCATATGAGCCACATTTCAAGTGGTCAATGGCTCCAGGTGGCTAATGGATGCTGTAGCTGAAAACAGAAATAGCAGACATAAAGCCGTTCCTTTTGGGACTATGGGAGATTGATTCAGGGAAGAGACTTGGAAGATACATTCCTTCTCCAAAGCCTGCATTAAGGTCTCTTGGAGAGGAAATGGCTCTGGGCCACCTGGGTGCCAAAGGCATTTGCTGAAGTTTTGCAGACTTAGGCTGGGAGGTAAGAAAACCATGTGCTTGCATGTGGAAGAATTTGAAAGGAAATCTCCCTCTGCGATGTAAGGGAAACTTTCTGGAAAGCTGCCCTTAGGGATGCCCATGCAAACCTGCCACCCTGCTGGAGGGGGTCTGCCACTGGGTCAGCCACACGCCACAGGCTGGGAAAGTACCCATGGGCAAAGATGCTAACTGGCAGCCATACCATGGAAACAATGAGAAAAACCCTAGAACCAGAAAGAGGGTCCCCTCCCCTCACAGAGATGTTTTGATACCCTTTATTCTGGTTGGCAAAAGACAGATGTTTAGAGTCCTGTTCAAGAATCACAAAGGAGGGCAAAAAGGGTAGATTTGGAGCTGAGAGGCAATAAGATGACCATTGGCAAAAAGCATAACTTATATATGTATTTTTACATTTATTTATTTTCAGTTGAAGGATAATTGCTCTACAATATTGTATTGGTTTCTGCCATACATCAACATGAATTAGCACAAGTTATATTATCTGCTTTATGGATGGAAGTATGATTCTCAACAGTGTCTTCTCTTACCTAAGTGAAATTCCTACCATGGAATCATACTCTCTTCAAAGTATCAGCACTTTTCCCTGAAAGTTGCTGCTAAAAAGTACATGTTACTTCCAGTAACTTGAGGATGCGTTAACGTGAATACACTGTCAGCTTAGTAAGTGGAGCATTCTGGTTATCAGAGGACAAAAATGGTATTTTAGTGATAGAGAAGGGGGATGGAGCAGAGTAAGCCCTGGACACTAACTAGATCCAGATAAATTCCAAGGAGATGATGTAATGGACAAGAGGCTTTGCACATTTTTAAAGCTTTCTGACAGGTATTGTTGGATACTGCTTTCCTTTCTTGCCTTACCATATTCCAAGACAAACATTGAGAATTAAAAAAAAATGGTAGAGTATGCCTTTGAATGAATATTTTGGATACTAAGTGTTTTACTCTAATATTTGATTGTGAGAATAAGTTTTAGCTCTAACAGAGTAAACTTTTTTTTTTGCATGTAGGATAAATCAGCCAGCAAAGAAAAACCTAAGACACCAGGAAGAATTTTACCACAATTGGCTACGGTAATTTACGTGTATACTCCCATTGGGTTTTAGCCCTTTTAAAAATGTTTATTAGTTTTCAAACTTGTAAATAGGTAACTGAACTTATGATTTTGAATTTTGTGCTCAATTTGAGTATGTTCTGATTGAGAAATTCTGAGATGCACATAAAAGGAAAAATGACTATCTTAATAAATGTAAACTATAATTTCCTACTATTCTCTACTGAATATTTGAATATTCTGGATAGAAGTGTTTCCAGGATGGTCTAGCAGAAAATATTTCAGTGCTGGAATTAGGGAGTGAAGCTGGGGATTACGTCTTCTCACTAATGGCTCTGCCATCTAAGGGAGTCACTTAAATCTCTGAGCCTCAGTTTCTGAGTTTGAAAGTATTTAGAAGGGTTAATGATTTTTGAGATGCATTCTTCCGACACTGAAATTTGCCATCTTTTGAAAAATTATCATTATGACTATAAATTGTCATTGTTCTATGGAAGAGGCAGTTAACAAACATTTTCAGTTGACAGGTACTGGGAAAGATATACTTGACTGTAATAAATTTTTCCATTTAGTAGTTATATTGAATTTAATGACATTTAGTGTGCTCTTGTAACTCCTGGAAGTTGAGCTTAAGTGGAGCTTCAGTACAAATAATGTTTTTTTTTTTTTTTAATTGTGATAAAATATACATAACATACAATTGTTTAAACTGTTTTTAATTTATAGTTCATTAATATTAAGCACATTCATATTGTTGTACAGCCATCACCACCCTTCATCTTCAGAACTCTTTATATTGCCAGACTGAAACTCCACACCCACCAGACACTGCCTCTCTGTACCCCCTCTCCTCGGCCCACAGCAACCAGCATTCTTTCTGTCTCTATGTATTTTCCTACTCTAGGTACCTCATGTAAGTGGAGTCATACAGTATTTATCTTTTGATGTCTGGCATATTTCACTTAGTATAATACTCTCAAGTTTCACCCAAAGGATTGTTTTTTGAAAGATATTTTAAAAGCTGAGAACAAACTATAAAATTGAATTTGTGTTGCTTTATACAGAAAGATTCCTGATAATTTAAGATGGAGGACCTTTTTCACTTGTAAAACTTGGCTTACTATTCATAGATAAAGGAAATGAACATTTCAAACTATACATTTTAACTGAAAATTTTTTTAATATTGCCAGATTATGCTGCCAAGTTCCATAGAAGTGAGATGTATCTTTTCTGTGGTTCTACAAAATCTATCTTAAATTTTCTAGCTTAAAAGACAGGACTTGAAATGAAACAGACATATGTTTAAAATTTGATAAATTTTGAAACAAAATTACCCTCAGTTTGTTGCATCTTGTTAGTATACAGGTTTAGAGATGTAAACTCAAGTTTTCTGACTTACTAGTCAGTGGCTGCGTTGAATACTAATCTTGTCATTGGCACATACTAGTCTGAAATGTTTTTGTTGGCTAATTTAAACCTGGTTTTATGTTCTTATTTGGCCATATCTTGCATTTTTTAGCATTCTTTGAGTTTCATGTGTTTTAGGGGAGATCGTATTTTTAAGAGATTTAAAAAAATCCACTGACAAATGACTAAGCAACTTTTATTAGAATATTAAAATTTGTTCTTGGATAAAATTTTCCCAGTAGTTAAAACATAGAGTGATTTTCATTACAGGCCTTTGTTTCTGGTGCTGATCCTTGTTGTTGAAATTAAGGGTAACCCATGCTGGGGGCTCCGATCCTCTTTGAGCTGGGGACCTGATTCTAAACCTTTGTGAACATCTCACTCACCTGAAATCCTTCATGGAGCAAGATCACAGTGGAAGATTGGCAAGGCAGATGAAAGGATGGAAAAACATTGACTTACTGTCTTAGCTTACTTTCCTGTGAAAGAAGAGCTTGAAAAAAGGATTTGTGTGCAGGTAGTTTATTTAAAAGTAGCAATAAAGGATTGGAAAGAGTAAAACTAAAAGCCAGTGCAAGCATGGGCTACCAAGTTCTAGATATGAAAGGAAGACACAGATTCAATTGTCAATGCTTAAAAATAAGTACATTTTACTTTAAAGGCTGCCCATCTGGGTTTCTTGAAGAGCCGTAGGTTCTAGCAGTAGTGGGTCTGTATTCTGGCATCGTAGTAGCTGGCTTGAGCTAATTAACTGCTGCATTTTTTGAAGACAGAGGTTTTCTCCCTAGGACACTGTCCCCAAGGCCCTGTGATGTCTCCTAGCACTGAAGCTGGGTGCCGATTAGCTATCATCACTAGCTTTACTCCCTCTTTTATGATACTTGCCAGAATTGTATGGGTATAAGAATTTATGACCCCTGCCTTAAATGATAGAATGAACGTGTGAGTTGCCAGGGTAATCTAGAGCTGCTAACATCATAAGAATAGGAAGATCCTCTGGAGTTGGATTGGAACTCATTAGTATTGGGGTTCAGCAAGATGGAAGGCTGAAAAATCACTTGCCAATGTCTGAGGCTGAGTAAACTCTGCAGAATGAACACCTGAGTTAGGTAACAGGCACCACATCAAACTAACAGCAGAGCACTTGCTAATGTATTCCAAATGTCACACACCATGCCATTCACAGGCTTTAATGTGATTTGCTGTTGGGTGTGTATGCCTTCTTTCAGTTCAGTTCAGTCACTCAGTTGTGTCCGACTTTGCAACCCCGTGGACTGCAATACGCCAGGCCTCTCCATCCATCACCAATTCCTGGAGTTTACTCAAGCTCATGTTCATTAAATCGGTGATGCCATCCAACCATCTCATCCTCCTCTGTTGTCCCCTTCTCCTCCCACCTTCAATCTTTCCCAGCATCAGGGTCTTTTCAAATGAGTCAGTTCTTTGCATCAGGTAGCCAAAGTATAGGAGTTTTCAGCTTCAGCATCAGTCCTTCCAATGAATATTCAGGACCAATTTCCTTTAGGATGGACTGGTTGGATCTCCTTGTAGTCCAAGGGACTCTCAAGAGTCTTCTCCAACACCACAGTTCAAAAGCATCAATTCTTCAGTCCTTAGCTTTCTTTATAGTCCAAATCTCACATCCATACATGACTACTGGAAAACCATAGCTCTGACTAGACAGACCTTTGTTGACAAAGTAATGTCTCAGCTTTCTAATATGCTATCTAGGTTGGTCATAACTTTTTGTCCAAGGAGCAAGCATATTTTAATTTCATGGCTACAGTCACCATCTGCAGTGATTTTGGAGCCCCCCAAAATAAAGTCTGTCACTGTTTCCACTGTTTCCCCATCTATTTGCCATGAAGTGATGGGACCAGATGCCAGGATCTTCATTTTCTGAATGTTGAGTTTTAAGCCAACTTTTTCACTCTCCTCTTTCACTTGCATCAAGAGGCTCTTTAGTTCTTCTTCACTTTCTGCCATAAGGTTGGTATCATCTGCATATCTGAGGTTATTGGTATTTCTTCCGGCAGTCTTGATTCCAGCATTTCTCATGATGTACTCTGCATATAAGTTAAATAAGCAGGGTGACAGTATACAGCCTTGACATACTTCTTTCCCGTTTTGGAAACAGTCTGTTGTTCCATGTATAGTTCTAACTGTTGCTTCCTGACCTGCATACAGATTTCTCAGGAGGCAGGTCAGGTGGTCTGGTATTCACATCTCTTGAAGAATTTTCCACAGTTTGTTGTGATCCACACAGTCAAAGGCTTTGGCATAGTCAATAAAGCAGAAATAGATGTTTTTCTGGAACTCTCTTGCTTTTTTGATGATCCAATGGATGTTGGCAATTTGATCTCTGGTTCCTCTGCCATTTCTAAATCCAGCTTGAACATCTGGAAGTTCACAGTTTGCATACTGTTGAAGCCTGGGTTAAATAATTTTGAGCATTACTTTACTAGTGTGTGAGATGAGTGCAATTGTGTGGTAGTTTGAGCATTCTTTGTCATTGCCTTTCTTTGGGATTGGAATGAAAACTGACCTTTTCCAGTCCTGTGGCTACTGCTGAGTTTTCCAAATTTGCTGGCATATTGAGTGTAGCAGTTTCACAGCATCATCTTTTAGGATTTGAAATAGCTTAACTGGAATTCCATCACCTCTACTAGCTTTGTTCGTAGTGATGCTTCCTAAGGCCCACTAGACTTTGCATTCCAGGATGTCTGACTCTAGGTGAGTGATCACACCATCGTGATTATCTGGGTCATGAAGATTTTTTTTGTATAGTTCTTTTGTATAGTCTTGCCACCTCTTCTTAATATCTTCTGCTTCTGTTAGGCCCATATCATTTCTGTCCTTTATTGTGCCCATCTTTGCATGAAATGTTCCCTTGGTATCTCTAATTTTCTTGAAGAGATCTCTAGTCTTTCCCATTGTATTATTTTCCTCTATTTCTTTGCATTGATCACCGAAGAAGGCTTTCTTATCTCTCCTTGCTATTCTTTGGAACTCTGCATTTAGATGCTTATATCTTTCCTTTTCTCCTTTGCCTTTCACTTCTCTTCTTTTCATAGCTATTTGTAAGTCCTCCTCAGACAACCATTTGTCTTTTTTGCATTTCTTTTTCTTGGGGATGGTCTTGATCCCTGCCTCCTGTACAACGCCATGAACCTCCATCCATAGTTCTTCAGGGACTCTATCAGATCTGATCTCTTGAATCTATTTGTCACTTCCACTGTATAATCGTAAGGGATTTGATTTAGGTCATACCTGAATGGTCTAGAGGTTTTCCCTACTTTCTTCAGCTTAAGTCTGAATTTGGCAATAAGGAGTTCATGATCTGAGCCACAGTCAGCTCCCAGTCTTGTTTATGTTGATTGTATAGAGTTTCTCCAACTTTGGCTTCAAAGAATATAAGATGTCCTAATTCATTTGAGAAAATGTCTGTGTTTATACATTCTTATGCATTTCATGAAAAGACACCTTCTTTCTATTCTTGTTTTGTTGATGCTATCTAAAATTTCATATTTCAGGTGAGTACAAAGCCCCAGTGGCAGCAGGCGGCTCCATCGTTCCATTTGAATATAAAGCAGGATGAAGATGTTCCAGAGCAGTTTAGTGTTAAAAATGAACAGTCATATGGTAAGAACTCTAATATTCTGTCTTTATTTAAGGAAATTTCCTGGAGGGAAAAAAAAATCACAACATGTAGTTAAAGCAGTGAAACTGTAAAGTTATAATTATGTTTATATCAAGTGGAAAAATTTACCCCAAAAGTATTTCCTCAGAAGATACTTGATTTCACTTCTTCATTGTTTCAGACTGTTGCAAATGCTATAAAAGCTGATAGTTTAGGAATTGCAATGTTTATAATAAAACTTTGATTAACTGTTTTCAGAATTTGCCTCTGTGTCAAAGACTATTGTTTTTTCTAAGGGAGATTGTAATAGGTTGTAAACATTACTTCTAAATTAGTCATATTAATATTTTTATGACTTATTAGATTGATAACATTAAATGTTAACACTTTTTCCTCATAGTTCTTTATTGCTGAAATAGTTTTACATTCTGTGTTTATAATAATTTTAATTTTAAGAAGGTTCTATGCAAAATAGTTGAAAATTTGAGTTTATTTGCATTTATCAAAATATAAAATTAGTTGAATATTCTTGAAATAAAGGTTTCTATTATGATGACATCAAATGAGATTAGTTTAACTTCAAGAAAGGAAATGTGGTTACTTAAGAACTTAAAGAATGTCATTTTTTCATTAAAAGATGGTTCAGTGTTTTATTTTAACCACTTAAATGTTTTGGCTTACTAATGGATGACTAATTTACACCTTTTTTAAAAAAAAAATATTCAAGCTGAATACAAGGAACGCTTTGGGAAAAAGGGCAAGTTACTTGACCAGATTGATGATAGTCATGCTGGACCATCTACTTCCAGAGGAAAGAGCAAATCTCCACATAAAGAACGAGAGAACTTCAGAAGCACTCTTGTTAATGTCATCATGTAAGTTCTGTGAATTAACCAGTGTGTGTTACCCTAGTTAGAGTCCTCGGAAACTCTTTAATCTAATTTTAAGAATTCTGTGCATCTCTAAGGATTCCTGAAAGCCTTGTTGGAATGAGGTTAGGTTATAAATAATGAAAGATTGAGCTTAACTCTATTAAGGTGTCCCATTTTTAAATATCATGATCTGAAAAGGTATGCTGATGAGAATGATAAGTTAAATTCTGTAATAGGGATAGAAGAGAGTTTTACTCAAGCAAAATTTAGGACTATAGTCTGGGAGATATAGGTTCAATATGCATTTGAATTCATAGTCTTCTAGACTACAAAATGGAGGAGGCTTAAAAAGGCAAAAATGAAGAATTATATTTGGAACTGGCAAAAAGGAAGGATGCTTGTTCAGTAAGGATTGGTTGGGGTACAGAATAGTTACATAGTTACAAGGAATTGTAGCTGACAGCTGCTAGCAGATATTATTTTGAGCATAACTGGTGGTACCCTTGAGGTTGGTAACAGTTCGGAAAATACAGGTCCTCAGTTATGCGGGAATATGTCTGAAACCACAGCCAGCTGGCTTAGTTTTAAATGCCTGAAACACAGTTACTCCATTTAGATTTTTAAATTCACTCTTCTCTTTAATGAAATTCAGTCTTCTCTTTAATGGTTAAAACAGATGTACAAGGCATGTTTGATAGGTCGTAAGACAGGCTGTTCGAGTTAGCATGAAGTTCAGGCCAAATCATGTATAAGCCAGAATGACTTACCTGAACCTCAATATGTGAAAATTTCTTCCATCAGGGGTCAATATTAATACTTGATATTGGTTGAGAGAATGGGCTCTCTGGGTGTAGGTATGGTGGTTGGTGGAAGATTTGGGGCAGTTTTTTCCCCATCTTCTCTCTTCAGGTGGTGTGGTGAGTTCCCTGTAGTTGTAGATCTTTTTGTGCAGAGAAGGCAGGAACTGGGGTGAAATGATCAGCGGCATGGTTGGGGCCGGGCTTGCCCAGTCTGAAGTGCAGATCTGTTTACGGAGTGCAGTGCAGATGCAAGTTACCAGTTCCTCTCTGCCTGTTGTTTTTTTTTTCATTGCTTGGTGCTAGTTCTTCAGTAGCCCCTTTCTTTCAGTATGACTTTCAAGGTGCACACGTTGCCATTTGTGAACAGAGTTTAGTGACACATTACATTGAGTCACTCACAGGAGAGCCCCGTTTTCCTGTCCCCATGTGCCGTCTTACTGGCTGGATAAGCATCCTGAGGGGAGGGCAGTGGTCACTGTATGCTACAAAGGGAAGGCAGTTGTGTGGGCCCCTGTGCAGTTAGGGGCCCGGAGCAGGAGCCTCTGTGGAGTGGCTAGGAGTTGGCTTTTGCCAGGCCCCACTGGGCATTACCAGCTTGGCCCACTTATACCACTTATTTTCAGGTGAGCTCTCTCAGACCACACAAACTGTAAAATCAACCCTTCAAGCCATGGATGGGTGGGCCTCTGGTTACAAATTCTTAGAAGTGACTCTTTCACTTCCCAGTGTCCTGGTCAAAACAGATGGTCTTTTTGAAACTATGTTCCTGTGTCTGTCATTTTTGGTCCTCCCCTGGTTGAAGATAGAGCCCATTTGGGGTTTTAGCTTTATACAGAGTTGTGAGTTTGAATTTGCCATTTAACTCTCGCCTACAAAATCATCTCCTGACCCACATATACATTAAAGTTCAAGGCTCTACCCCACAAGGGCAGCCATAACCACAGGGCTTGGGTGTTCTCTGCCTTATCATTCCATCTTTTTCCTCCTCCTCCTGCTGCTGCTAAGTCACGTCAGTCACGTCCAACTCTGTGTGACCCCATAGACGGCAGCCCAACAGGCTCCTCTGTCCCTGGGATTCTCCAGGCAAGAATACTGGAGTGGGTTGCCATTTCCTTCTCCAGTGCATGAAAGTGAAAAGTGAAAGTGAAATCCCTCAGTCGTGTCCGACTCTTAGTGACCCCATGGACTGTAGCCTACCAGGCTCCTCTGTCCATGGGATTCTCCAGGAAAGAGTACTGGAGTGGGTTTTTCCTCCTGAGTATTTCCTTTTTCCTTGAGAACTTGGCTATGCATTCAAAGGAACTTTGTGACATATTATTCAGTATTTATAGAATTGTATGGGGAGATTTTTCAGATTATCTTTTCTGCTGAGTTTTAAGAAACAGAAGTTTCTTTTTAATCATAAAACTCATGTCCTTTGAGTAAGTAATGACATCCAACCATCTCATCCTCTGTTGCCCTCTTGACTGCCCTCAATCTCTCCCAGCATCAGGGTCTTTTCCAATGAGTCAGTTCTTTGCATCAGGTGGCCAAAGTATCAAAGCTTCAGCATCAGTCCTTCCAATGAATATTCAGGATTGATTTCCTTTAGGATTGGCTGGTTGGATCTCCTTGCTGTCCAAGGGACTCAAGAGTCTTTTCCAACACCACAGTTCGAAAGCATCTATTCTTCAGTGCTCAGCCTTCTTTAGGGTCCAGATGTCAAATCTGTACATGACTATGGAAAAACCATAGCTTTTAGACAGTCCTTTGTCAGCAAAGTGATATCTGTGCTTTTTAATATGCTGTCTAGGTTTGTCATAGCTTTTCTTCCAAGGAGCAAGTGTCTTTTAATTTCATGGCTTCAGTCACCCTCTGCAGTCATTTCGGAGCCCAAGAAAATAAAGTCTGTCACTGTTTCCTTTTCCCCTATCTCTTTGCCATGAAGTGATGGGACCAGATGCCATGATCTTAGTTTTTTGAATGTTGAGTTTTAAGCCAGCTTTATCACTCTCCTCTTTCATCTTCATCAAGAGATTCTGTAGTTCCTCTTTGCTTTCTGCCATTAGGGTGGTGTCATCTGCTTATCTGAGGTTGTTGATATTTCTCCAGGCAATCTTGATTCCAGCTTGTGTTTCATCCAGCCTGGTGTTTCACATGATGTACTCTGCATATAAGTTAAATAAGTGGGGTGACAATACACAGCCTTGATGTACTCCTTTCCCAATTTGGAACTGGTCTGTTGTTCCGTGTCCGGTTCTAACTGTTGCTTCTTGACCTTCCTATGGGTTTCTCAGGAGGCAGGTAAGGTGGACTAATTACAATTCAGTCTGAGTTTCTGGACTTCAGTAACATGTTTAATCCCATTATTAGTTATTGGTATTCCTACATATGTAGGCTTAATTCTAACAGCTTATTTTGTATTTTCTATTTACTATATGTTGCCTTATTTGATCTTTTTTATTATTTCTATTGAATTGAATTTTACATCTTCTTCCTTTATTCCTAGTGTCTTAAAAGTTATAAAACATATTTTTATTGTTTTAGTGGTTACCCTAGCATTTGAAACCATGTGTTATGATTTATAGGGGGCTTCCCAAGTGGCACATTGGTAAAGAATCCACCTGCTAATGCAGGAGATGCAGGTTTGATCCCTGAAGTTCCAGAAGATCCTCTGGAGGAGGAAACAGCAACCCACTCTAGTACACTTGTCTGGGAAATAATCCCATGGACAGAGAAGCCTGGCAGGCTACAGTCCATGGGGTCACAAGACTCTGACACAACTGCACAACTGCATACACACATGCACACACACACATTGTAATTTATATTTTCTTAAGTTTAAAATGCATTTGATTCATTTTCTCACTGAATAATATGAAAGGATTTTGGAGTGCTTTAGCTTAGCTCTGAACTTTCCTTTCATTTTTCATGTGATTGCTTATTTTATTTATACCAATATTTCTAAAATATTTTAGTTTTACCAAGTCCTTAAATTCCCCATACTCTTTTTTTTTCTAAAGTTAACACTTACTTAGATTCACTAATATGTTTTCTAATTTTTTAGAAAATAGTCTTTGCATTCTGCTTCTCACCTCTAGGTTCATTTTCTTTTTTGCTGAAGTCCATCCCTTAGTAGCTCTTCCAGTGAGAATCTGTAGAGAGTAAACCTAAGACTTCCATTTTATAAAGGTCTCTACTAATTTTGCCTTTCTCTTGAAACGATGAGTAAGCTGGCTGCAGAGTTAAAGGATAATAGTAATTTTCCCCTACAAATCTGGAAAACATTAGATTGAAAAATATTAATGAAACATATTAACATTTTCCCCATTTGGTGGTGGTGGTTTAGTCACTAAGTCGTGTCCGACTCTTGCACCCCATGAACAGTAGCCTGCCAGGCTCCTCTGTCCATGGGATTCTCCAGGCAAGAGTACTGGAGTGGGCTGCCATTTCCTTCTCCAGGGGATCTTCCCAACCCAGGAATTGAACCTGGGTCTCCTGCATTGCAGACAGGTTCTTTACCAACTGAGCTATGAGGGAAGCCTCCCCTAGCTTTATTGACAAATAAAATTAAAGTGTATGATGTGATGACTTAATATACATTGTGAAAGAATTTCTACAGTCAATTTAGCACGTCTATCACCTGATATATCTTTTTTTTGATAAGAATCCTTAAGTTTTACTCCTTAAGTACTATCCTTAAGTTACTTGCTAACTTGTTAGCAAATTTAATTTACACAACAGTATTTTCTATATCCACATGATGGCATGTATTATTGTCGATGAGAAGCCTGTGTTGCTTTATTTGTTACTACTTTGCAGTCTGTGTTTGTACAGTCAGTTTGTCTTTTCCCTTTTTTTTCCCCCTGAATGTTATATTTTCATAGTCTTCTATATAGGCTTTAAAAATCACAGATTTATTAAGATATAATTTATACACTATTGAACTCACCCGTATTAAATGTACATTGAATGAATTTTAGTAAATTTCTATTGTTGTACAACCTTCACCAAAATCCACTTTTAGAATACTTCTGTCATCCATAAATTCCCTTTTGCCCATTTCAATTAATCCTCTCTACCACTGGTTGCCCCAGGCAATCATTGATCTGCTTTCTATCTCTGTAGTTTTATCTTTCCTAAAACTTCACATAAATGGAATTGTATAGTATGTATTTGAAACCCATCTTGTTTATTGTTTGGGGCCACTATAAATGATACTGCTATGAGTTTTGCATGCAAGTCTTTTCATGGACGTATGTTTTCACTTCTGGGTAGATACCTAGTTGTAGAAACTCTGTGTTATGTGTTGATAGGAGGTGTATGTTTAAATTAAGACAATTCTAAATTTTCTTTTGCAAATCATCATACTATTTTACATTCCCATAAGAATGAATCTAATCTTTCCACAGTTTTGCCCATGCTTCGTCTTTTGTTTTGTCATTCCAGTAAATGTACTTTTGTATCTTATGGCTTTTAGTTGTATGTCTCTAATGACCAATAACGATGGACATCTCTTTTGTAGTTGTTTGGCATTCACATAATTTCTTTGGGGAATTGTCAATTTAAACCTTTATTTTTCAATTTTAAACTTTTTGCCCATTATTAAAAATCGGGTTGTTTGTCTGATTATTGCATTTTAAGAGTTTTTTATATATTTTCTATGGAAGTTCTTTATCAGATATATCCTTTGAAACTATTTTCTTCCAGTCTATGGCTTATCTTTTAATTTTCCTAATGGAATTTTTAAAAACAGCAAAAGTTTAAAGTTTGAAGCTTGATTTATTGATTTTTTGAAAATAGTTCATTCTTTTAAAGTCATATCTAAGGACCTTTTCCTATCACAAGATTGTAAATATTATGTTTTCTTAGAAGGTTTAGGTTAACTCTGGTTTTAGTTTTGGCTCTCACATTTATATGTATGCTTTATTTAAGTGTCTATGTTGTGAGGTAAGGGTTAAGGTTCTTTTATTTATTTATTTTTTTTTGCATATCAATATCCAAATGTTTCAGCCCCATTGGTTGAAAAGACAGTTTTCATTAAATTACCTTGGCACCTTTGTCAAAAATCATTTGACTATATATAGGTTTCTATTTCCCTTCAACTGTCTGTATTTACACTGCTATCATGTCGTCTTGATCTCTACGGCTTTATATTAAGTTTTGAAATCAGGTAGTTTAGTTCCACAAAATTCTCTTTCAAAATTGTTTTGGCTATTCTAGGCCTTTTGCATTTCCATGTATGTACACTTTAATATCAGCTTGTCACCTTTTTTTATAAAAAAAAGAAAAGCTTACTGAGATATAGTAGACATTGTATTGAATCTATAAATCAATTTTGAGGGAATTGCCATTTCAATAATATTGAGCCTTCCAGTCCATGAACATGTTGTTTCCCTCTATTAAATTAGATTTTATTTAATTGCTCTCAATAGTGTCTTATATTTTTAATGTACAAATCTTAGACTTTAAAAAACTTATTCTTAAGTACTTATCTTTTTGACGTAACTGAAGTTATTTAATTTCATTTTCTGGTTGTTCTTTGTCAGTATACAGAAAAATTGCTTATTAATTTTGTATCATGAGACCTTACTAGTTACTAGTTCTGCAGCTTTTTAAAAGATTCCTTAGAATTTCCTACATATGAATTGTGTTCTCTGCAAATATAGATTTATTTCTTCATTTTCAGTGTAGATATTTTCCTTTTCTTTCTCTTTCTATTTTGCTCTTGGTAGATCTTTCAGTACATTGTTCAATAAAACTTGTGACAGTGAAATTTCAAATGTTATGGGGAAAGCATTCAGTCATTCACATTTATGTAGCATGTTAAATGTAGATTTTTAAGATATTCTTTATTAGATTAAGGTAGTTTGTTGTGAGGTTTTGTCATGAGTGGGTGCTGGATTTTTGTCAAATGCTTTTTTGATGTCCACTGTGATGATCATTTGATTTTTGTTATTTTTTAAATATGGCAGTTCAGTTCAGTCACTCTGTGACCCCACGCACTGCAGCAAGCCAGGCTTCCCTGTCCTTCACTCTCTCAGAGTTTGCTCAAACCCATGTCCATTGAGTCGGTGATATCCAACCATCTCATTCTCTATCGTCCCCTTCTCCTCCTGCCTTAAGTCCTTCCCAGCATCAGGGTCTTTTCCAAGGAGTCAGCTCTTCACATGAGGTGGCCAAAGTATGGGAGTTTCAGCTTCAGCATCAGCCCTTCCAATGAACACCCAGGACTGATCTCCTTTAGGATGGACTGGTTGGAGCTCCTTGAGTCCAAGGGACTCTCAAGAGTCTTCTCCAGGAGCCAAGATGGTGGCGGCGGTCACTCTCTTCCCGGCCGCAGCCCTCGGTGGGGCCCGCCTGGAGGCCTGCGTGGGGCCCAGACAGCTGCAGCCGCAGCACCACGAATCAAGAAATTTGCCATCAATCGATGGGACCCAGACAAGACTGGAGACACCCCTCACATGCAGACTTATGAGATTGATTTGAATAACTGTGGTCCTGTGGTGTTGGATGCTTTAATCAAGATTAAGAATGAAATTGATTCTACCTTGACTTTCCGAAGATCATGCAGAGAAGGCCTCTGCAGCTCCTGTGCCGTAAACATCAACAGAGGCAATACTCTGGCGTGTACCCGCAGGATCGACACCAGCCTCAACAAAGTTTCCACAATCTACCCTCTGCCACATGTGTATGTGATAAAGGATCTTGTTCCTGGTTTGAGCAACTTCTATGCTCAGTAGAAGTCCATCAAGCCTTACTTAAAGAAGAAGGGTGAGTCCCAGGGAGGCAAGGAGCAATATTTGCAGCCCATAGAAGACCATGAGAAATTGGACGGGCTCTGAGTGTATTCTCTGCACCTGCTGCGGTACCAGCCGCCCGAGCTGCCGGTGGAGCGGAGACAAGCGCCTGGGCCCCGCGTCCTCATGCAGGCCTGTCGCTGGATGGTCGACTCCGGAGACGACTTCACGAGGAGCGCCTGGCCGAGCGGCAGGACCCCTTCTCTCTGTACCGATGCCACGCCATCGTGAACTGCACGCGGACCTGCCCCAAGGGACTGGATCCTGGGAAAGCTGCTGCTGAAATCAAGAAGATGATGGCAACCTATAAAGAGAAGCAAGCTTCTGCTTAACTGTGCCATGCTCACCCTGACTGCAGCCGGCTCAGAATGCAGTTGACCTCCGAGCTCCTTCAGAGGTTGTGATTCCCCACAAATATAGCATGCACAATAAACAGTCTAAGAAATTTAAAAAAAAAAGTCTTCTCCAACACCACAGTTCAAAAGCATCAATTCTTTGGTGCTCAGCCTTTGTTATGGTCCAAATCTTTCATCCATACATGACCACTGGAAAAACCATGACTTTGACTAAATGGACCTTTGTTGGCAGAGTAATGTCTCTGCTTTTTAATATGCTGTCTAGGTTGGTCATAACTTTTCTCCCAAGGAGCAAGCGTCTTTTAATTTCATGGCTGCCGTCACCATCTGCAGTGATTTTGGAGCCCCAAAATATAAAGTCTGACACTGTTTCCTTTACATTAATTGCTTTGTATATGTTAAAGAAATCTTGCATTTCTTTTAACTTCATCATTATTTATTTTTATGTAGCCCCTTTTATACATTTGTTAAAATTTTAAGGATTTTCAAGTCTACAAATGAATAGTATGTTACTGTACTTATCTTGTGATGTCTTTGGCTTTGGTATCAGAGCACTACTGGCTTCCTTAAATGAGGTGGGAAGTGTTTCCAACTACTCTGTTTTCCAAATGAATTTGTGTAGAATTGGTATTAGTTGTCCCTTACCTATTTGATAGAACTTATTAGTGAGACCATCTGGACCTGCACTTTTCTTTGTAAAAAGATTATTACTTACTAATTCAATTAGCTCACTTGATGTAGATCTCATCATATTTTCTATTTTTTCTTGAATCATGTTTAGTACTTTATAGCCTTTTAGGAATATTTTCTTTTTATTTAAATTGCCTAATTTGCTGACATAAAGCTGTTCAGATAACTTCCTTGTTCTTAGCCTTTGTGCTCATTTCCTCCCTTGGTACCTGTTGACTGCAAGTCCAGACATTTTCCGGGAGTCTCCAAGGCAGATTTCAATCTCTCCTGCATGAGTTACTGTCTATGGTGTTTTAAATTGTTTCATCTATTCTCTGTCTTCTTTTCATGTTCCGGAAATTTGTTGAAATAATTCTTCAACTGATGACCCTCTAGTTGCTTCACAATCATGGGCTAACATTACTACCATTTTCACAGAAAAACTTGAAAAAATAGATGTTTGTGTTACTATCTTGAACCAAAAATCTCTATTGATAAAGAGAAAAAAATATCAATTTAGTTCTTTCATTTTTGCAAAATAAAATACATCATATTTTCCCTTTAACCAGATAAAGTGTTTCTAGCATTGACTGATTTATTTCTGAAAGGGATGTTGTTTTGATGGAAAGAGCATGGCAGTGTAGAAGTACCTATGAATAATCAAATCCTTGTTTTTATATTTAATTAATGATGTGTAAAGGGGAAGATATTTAATCTCTTTGACATTGTTTCTTCATCTGCACAGTGGGAATAATTATATCACTGTGCCCTGTAACAGTAGGTGTATGATTTAGAGATAATATATGTGGAACTGACTAGGTGATCAGTAAAGAGCTTCTATTATTGTTCCCAGTGAGCAGAATTTTTGCCTGTAGCCACAGAAAAATAGAGTCATAGAGTGTTAGAGCTGAAAGGATCTTCATTCTGATGGCAAGAATTTCTGCAGCCTCTCTTGTTGCCCCAGCCTCCTATCCCCTCCCTCTCCCAACCTCGATGCATCCTTTTAGGTCCATGTTACTCTCACAGAGGATGAAATTTGAGTGTCAGGATTCAGCAGATTAGATAAGATAAGCATTTCTGCCATGAAAAAGAAAAACAACCCAGTTATTAAGGTCATATACTTTATAGTGGCAGAATCTGAGCCCAGATGTCCTGATTCCTGAAGAACATGATGGTCAGTAGTATCTTTTTACTATGCAAACACCAAAATAATAAGGTGGTTTCTTTTGCAGTTAAAATAACCCTTCTCTTTCCAACCACAGAATATCTTGATGATCTCTTACCACTCCTTTCATACACTTATTCCCTCATTTGATAAACATTTAATACTTTGTCTTAAAAGACAAAAATCCTAAATCCTAAAGGATTTAGGTTCTTTTAATTTAAATTGTCTAATTTACTGGCATAAAGCTGTTCAGATAACTTCCTTGTTCTTAGCCTTTGTATTCATTTCCTTCTTTGGTACCTGTTGACTGCGTCTAGACCTTTTTCAGGAGTCTCCTAGGCAGATTTCATTCCTAAATCTACTACGTACTGAATTAAACTGAGACATGACCTGATACACTGCTTGAGACATTGCCTTGACTCTTTCCTCTGGTCCATTTAATTGAAAAGAGTAAGTGTAAAGCTCACAGAATAGTGGATTCCTAGTTTTTCAAAAAAGAAAATAAGTCAAAAGATCCATTCTGGGTACCTACTTTGGTATGATATTTAAGACAGATATTCAATAAACCTCCAGTCCACTCACTGGACAGTTAGTGGGAAAAAGTATTTTATTACACTGTCACTAACCTATATCCATCCCAGATGAAGTTGGGATCCGGAGCATGATACAATCAATGATAAAGAGGGTAAGCTGTTTGAGAACACTTTATTTCTTTGAAGATGTGAACATAGGAGCCCCATGCTGCTGTTGCTAAGTCACTTCAGTCGTGTCTGACTCTGTGCGATCCCATAGACAGCAGCCCACCAGGCTCCCCCGTCCCTGGGATATTCCAGGCAGGAACACTGGAGTGGGCTGCCATTTCCCTTTCCAATGTGTGAAAGTGAAAAGTCAAAGTGAAGTTGCTAAGTCGTGTCCGACTCTTAGCGACCCCATGGACCGCAGCCCACCAGGCTCCCCCATCCACGGGATTTTCCAGGCAAGAGTACTGGAGTGGGGTGTCATTGCCTTCTCCATAGGAAGTCGCAAAATGTGGATCATATCTGGTGCAGATTTTGAAGTAAATTATACCTAGAAACATTACAGTATTGTATGAACAATTAGTCAATAATAAACACATAGGAGCATAGGAACTTCTATGTCACTTGTTGCTAACTTTTAATGTGGCCCTAGAAATCGGAGAAATGGTCTTTGGAAGAAACTATACTCAAAATCTTTCCCATCCGTGCTTTTCTAAACCTTATTTATAAATAGTCATACATGTTTCAAGAATAATGCAAGAACATTTCTATAAAATTTCAGGAGAGAGATGATTTTGGATCAGTGAAGAAGAATGAATAAAGCTTATCAAAAAGGATGTGGCCTCTGATTTAGATATTTCAAATCACTTCCAGTATACCTGGGTGTGTGTCTATGAATAAAGAGAAAGTAATCTGGGAGGAATATGGTACCAAGTAAATGTTTTACTATTTTAAAAATGTTTAATAATGTATTTTTCTTATTTTTATGGACTACAGTCTGATTAATCTATTGATATATGTTCTAACTGACCTTTGTATACATTTGAATAGTGTGTTTGTCATTTTCTTAGGCAACAAGATGCTGCCATAGACTCAGCGACTCCTGATGAAAGCACACTTCCAAAACTAACCACTTCTGCAATAGAGAAAGACATCTTGGTAACAAGATATTTCTTTGTCAGTATAATTAAAAGTAAAGGAAGCCCTTGAAGGTGCTTTTATGCTTTTGAGATTATTCTGCACTTCTTCCTTATGGAATTAGGTGAATGTAGAAGTAAATATGAAGTTCTAGAAAATTGCTCTGTTGGATGAATGGAGGAAATCGTACTCTCCCTTGTCTCCTAAGACCACAGAGTATCTCAAGTCTCCTTGCTCCTATGTTAAAGCTAGCCTCATCATATATAGCTTTTCCATGTCTTTATTCTATGAGAAATTATCTTAGTTATGTAATGTACATTTCACAAACCATATCAGCTTACTTTAGAAAAAGTGATTCTTCAATGATTTCAAATATAAAATTTTTAAAAGGTAAATATCAAAGACTTTAACATTGCTAATTTGAAAGTATTTTGATATTTGAATTCTTTTCTAAGTGACTTGTAAAAGCTTGTAAAAATACATTGAAGTTAAATGTCTGTTATGAGAGAAATACTGTCACATCTTAAAATGAATTTCTCATGCACACATTTAACAACATTTGTAAAATTATGGTATGGACTACTAATAGGCCAATTGGAAATTTCATAAATCCTATGGTATAATATTTCTGAGATTAATGAATAGGGAATATTGATTCACTTACAGCTTTTAATATCTGATTGTCAATAATACAAGGTTCCTAAAGCCATTTTCACACAATTCTACTTCCACATGGGTTCTGTTTAGTACATTACATATTTGGTAATCTAACTTCATATTTTGTAACATAGTTGTGAATTAAGATAAGAGCTTTGATTTTCCTGAAATAAAAATCATCTTTTTAATATAGGAGAGATCAAATAATACCAGGGCTTTGCAGGTGGCACAGTGATAAAAAACCTGCCTGCCATGCAGGGGACACAAGGAAAGGGGGTTGGATCCCTGGGTCGGGAAGATCCCCGGGAGTAGAAAATGGCAACCTGCTCCAGTATTCTTCCCTGGAGAATCCCATGAACAGAGAAGCCTGGCAGGTTACAGTCCATGGGATCCTGAAGAGTTGGATTCAACTGAATGAATAAACACAGCACACACAATAATGGCAATACGAATTGCAGAAGATAACTTTTTATAATTTGTAAATTCTTTGTTCTAAAACTTTAATTTCGCTCAGTAGTTTTATTTCTGATAAATGCTGCTCTTCTTGTAGTACTACAGTGAAAGTGCTAGTTGCGCAGTCGTGTCTGACTCTTTGCGGCCCCAGGGACTGTAGCCCACCAGGCTCCTCTATCCATGGGGTTCTCCAGCAAGAGCGGGTGGCCATTCCCTTCTCCAGCGGATCTTCCCAACCCAGGGAATGAACCCAGGTCTCCTGCATTGCTCTACCATCTGAACCACTAGGGAAACCCATTATAGTACTAAGCCCATCTCCATTTCTCCCTCCCTTTTCTATAGAGATACTACTATTATATCCACCATGGAATTGATACGGACCATGTAGCACCAATGGAAGATTCTTGGCTGGAGCATGTATTGAATTTAGTCCCCCAGCATCTGAAAGTCCTCACTAACAGCATACTTGCATTGTCTGATGAAATGAGAGAAGATTATCTTCTTAGTGTAAAAAAATCCATAGGTAAATCAGTGTTTCTCTTTGCTTTATGATTTGAATGTGTCATATTAAAGATAAATTTTTAAAAGTTTGAAGTTGACATCTATACTTGAAGCTGTTTATTATATTTATTATGCTGTTTATTGTTTTGCTGTTATATTGCTTCAGGTCTCAGGCAAATTTCATTAATAAAATGTAGCAAAAAAATTTCAAAACAGTCTTTCTGTTTGTAGGGGTATATCCCCTCAACAAAGAACATAACTGAAAATTTTAATGTTAATTAGTATTAATATTACTGATATCATAGAGTGTGATCAATTACAAAATTATTGCAGTGGATCAGAGGTTAGCAAACTACAGCTCACAGGCCCAATTTGGCCCACTTCCTATTTTTGTAAATAAAGTTTTGCTGAAACACAGCTACCCACATTCATTTGCATGTTGTCTATAGCTGCTTTTGTACCATAAGAGACTGAGTAGTTATGATAGAGATCTTGTGGCTCACAAGTTGAAAATATTAGCAATCTAACCCTTTATATAAAAGTTTGCTGGCTCATGGTATAAACCAATAGACTCTTAAGACTGACTAATAATCAGCATCATTTTAAAAATGCTCATTTCTGGACCCATCTGAACTAAAACCTCTGGAGGCAGGTCTTTGATATCTATGCTTTTTTTTAAAAAGGTTCTCCAGTTGTTTGTGGTAGTAAGCCTGATATGACTGACTCCGTGTCAGAGTGGGAGAAATCATATTGCTTTGAAATGGTCTGGGAACCCTTCAGGGAGGAGACCATTCATTGCATTTAAGACTGCTGTTGAGTGTCTTGGTCATGTAAAGAGCCAAATTCTTGCCCCTGAAGAGTTCATAATGTAATAAGAGGGATGGACAGATTACTAAATGATGAAGCAGAGGAGCAAGTACAGTGAGGAGAGGAATCGAGAACATGCTCCAAGGGAGAAGAGGTCATGTCTGACTTGTTAGGAAGGACTTGGGGGCACCTGAACTGAGTCATGAAGGGTGAACAGGTACTAGGAAACGTGCATGGGCTAGGAAACGGTGGAAATGGTAGTAGACAAAAGTGAAAGGCTCTTCCAGGCTTGCAAGCCCTTCTGATGGCTCAAGAAAGGGTGCATTTCAGAAAGAGGATAGAATATTAAGGGCCTTACAAAAGGCAACTTCTTAAAAGCATTTGAGGGTAAAGGAGAGTCACTGAAAGATTTTAAGCAGAGAGGTAATAACATATTTGCATTTTAGAAAGAGTGTCTTCAAAGAAAAGTAGGAAGAATAAAATTAATTAAGGACCACAGAAGCAGAGGGAGCTCACTTTACTGACTTCTTAACAAGATAGTTCTATGCTCTTAAGCAATTCAAGAGAACAGAGCAATATTTATCTTTCTTCAGTGAAGGGAAACTGCTGCTCTGTACTGTTGACTTTCAGTAAGACTACTTTCAGTGGTACATAGCTCAAAAGGCAAATGTAATATTAAAAGCAGTGATGTATTGAACAGCCTTTTGGACTCTGTGGGAGAGGGCGAGGGCGGGATGATATGGGAGAATGGCATTGAAACATGTAAATTATCACAAATGAAACGAATCGCCAGCCCAGGTTCGATGCATGATACGGGATGCTCGGGGCTGGTGCACTGGGATGACTCAGAGGGATGGGATGGGGAGGGAGGTGGGAGGTGGGGTTCAGGATGGGGAACACATGTACACCCATGGCGGATTCAAGTCAATGTATGGCAAAACCAATACACTGTTGTAAAGTAAAATAAATAAATTAATTAATTAAAAAAAAAGCAGTGATTTTCAGATGAAAGAATGGGACATCATTAAGAAAGAGCACATACATTCTCAAAGACACAGACATCATAGATTTTCTCATAAAAAATTTAAAAATCTCTTGTGTTCATAAATATACAAATTGCTCATTATTTTAAAAAGCTTAATGTAAACAATTTTAAAGGGGTTAGTTTTGCAGTTGTTTGGGAAATACTGTAATTACTATAAGATTGTTGATCGGAACTTTTCAATTTTCTTTTAGTTGATTTTGTTTTGAAAGATCCTAGAGAAAAGGAAGATGACAAAAAGGTAGAAGAACTTCCACCCCATCGTGCTGAGTAAGCAATAAATTTTCTCTAAGAATATTGACTTTGTGATCATCTCTGTGCGTGTGGATATCTTTATACACTGGTTATATTTTCTCATATATATGTTTATAATTTGTGTACTTCATTTATACAAGTGATTGTACTATCTTTATGTATTTAAGCCCTAATATGTTATGTTTGGGGTTCCCAGGTGGGTCAGTGGTAAAGAATCTGCCTACCAATGCAGGAGACAGGGATTCCATCCCTGGGTCGTGAAGATCCTATGGAGGAGGAAATGGCCACCCACTCCAGTATTCTTGCCTGAAAAATCCTATGGATAGAGGAACCTGGCAGGCCATAGTTCATGGGGTTGTAAGGAGTCAGACACGACTAAACACAACACATTATGTTTGCAAATTGTTGGATAAATGGATAGGCAAGCAGGCGTACTGATGGATGAATGCCTATGTGGTTAAAATATAAGTATGCTGGTGAAAGAACTTGATACAGATCTTTGTATTTCCACAGCTCCAAGCATGGGCTTCAGATATGGTGCGGACGTGAAAGCTCGATGGCAGTTTGAATGCCTCAAAACACATTGGGAACATTACAAAAATTGTGCAACTATAAAACATATTTCATTTTATTACATGGATTAAAATATAGAATGCATAATACAAAAATTCACTTGCTATATATTTTCCCTAAAATAATTAACATTTAGGAATACATCTCTTAAATAGTTTGAATAGAACTTATGTGATTAAGTAACCACTTCAGTTTTGCTTTGTTTCTTTTATATCATTTAAAATTGCCCCAAATCATTTATCTTAACAACTAAAAAAAGAGTCAGTATATTTTCTATGGAGAATATTTTTCTCCCAAGTATAGACAAAAACTATCCTTTGTGATTATAAAGGTGATATGGCCACAAATGACAAACTGAATTAGACTTACTATATATTACAACAGGACTAAATGTTTAAAATTAATGAGTAAAAAAAAAATTACAGGCATAAAATATAAATGTTTAAATACACTCTGAAAGATGAAGATGGCCCATCTTTAATATATAAAAGATGAGTATTCAAGTTGGAGGAGTTACAAAATATTATTATTAAACCCTCTATCATTTATGTCTGACTCTTTACAACTCCATGAACTATAGCCTGTCAAGCTCCTCTGTCTATAGAATTGTCTAAGCAAGAATACTGGAGTGGGTTGTCATTTCCTTCTCCAGGGGATCTTCCCAGCCCAGTGGTTGAACCCTGGTCTCCTGCATTGCAGGCAGATTCTTTACCATCTAGCTATCAGTTACAGAATACATGTCTTTAAATAGAATGTTAGTATTCCTGATTTTGTAATGACCTTTAAGTCAGAGGTGAAATTTAAGGAGATTTCCAGGCTAGACTATATTCTTATAATGTTTTAAAAACCATAGGGGTATAAAATGTTTAAATGTTTCCTTTTAAAAAAATCTTTGAAGATGTACATCAAACATAACTAGCTATTCTTTTCTGCTTAATTACTGTTAGTTATTTGCCGACTCCATCAGATTAAGCATTTAGAGAAAAAATGTCCTTATATGATAAAAATTCAAATCTAATTTTATATGCGTTAGAAAGTTAATAAGTATGACTTTTATATACTTTAAAGCATAATTACATAGCATGTTTTATTATTACCATGAGGGATAATTTAAATTAAACTCAAAAAAGTATTACTCAAAAAGCATTTTAAATATTATAGTATTTTTTGACTTTTAAAGAAGATAATGAAATATTTTCTCTGTTTTCAGGATGGAAATTCTTCCAAAGCCTTGGAGGAGATCATTTTTAGCTGCAAGCAGTTATATCCGGGATCACTTGAATGCAATGAACCCTACAATGTTGTCGGTGCTAGATTTGTGGCACAGTACTTTTAAGTAAGTATTTCTGGCCTTATTGAAGTTGTTTTTGTTGTTTGTTTTTTAACAGAGATGAAAGCTATTCTGTCTTATTTCATTTATTATTTTAACTATGAATTTTAAAATTCTGGCATATTTAACCTAAGTATTTAAGCATGGTTGTAAATAACATAGAATTACATACAGTAATAAGTGACCATCACTATCATCTCTAATCCAGTTCTCCCTTCCCCACCCCCCACCCAATTACCACATTTATTTTAAGGGGTAGTCATAGTTAAAGGACTGAATTGCCAGGCCTTGTTTTAAATCCCATGGAACATTAGCTGCTACAGTAATCTGTATTGTTCAGAGACCTAGGAATTACTGCCCATGTGACTGGCATGAGGTGAAGTTTCTGGGCAACTGTTGGGGATTATACATCTCCGTGTGGGTGATGTCATGGTGTGAACACTGGTGGGCACTGTGGTGCTGAAGGTCTTGGCTCTCGGGCTGAGGACAGTTTCCCTCACAGTTTAGAAGCTCAAGCTTCCTATGCTTCCCTTGTGCCATCCCTTCTAGGCACTGGGGGGCATCCTAGCAATAGGCACACGTGGGCATATGTATTTATAAAATATGCAAAAGTAATATAGTTTTATATTATTTTTCTCAAAGAAGACCTCTCAAAACCTGGATGGATCTCTGTCTAGAGGACATGGCCCCCAGGTCTCCAGGGTGGTCCGAGAACCTTGTCTCACCCTCCCAGCCAAAGCCGCCAGAGTTTACTTGCAGTCTGCTCTCCAGGGTCTCTTGGTTCTTAATAGCAGGTGTTGTTACGAGGGCACAATAATGAGCACGTTGTCTCGCCTCCTGCAGACCAGCGAAGGAAGATTCTGAGAGCTCGGCGTGCTGCTAAGTGCAGCTCTCGCTTCTGTCCGGGAAGCCCCCTGGACATGCACTTGGGGGGCCTCGCAGACCAGCTTCTCTGAATTCCTTCCGAAGCGGGGGTCCTTAGCACACAGGAGCACCTGACCCTAACTAGGAAGTCGAGGCACCCAGAATCACCCCAGCTCTGCCGCCCTCTCCTCAGAGGCTCCCCAGTTCCCACCTGTGAGATGAATGTGGATTGCGGGGTCTGAGGCCCCTCCTCACCCTCCCTCTGTTCCTCTTTCCCTTTCTTCCTTTGTTTAACAAATTTTAATTTAATCTCTTTGTACAGGTATGTGTCTAATTATATATGATCACACAAATGTGATATACGCTTTGTAAGTGCAATGCTCTTTTTCTTTACTTTACCTGACTTCACCAACCTGGACTTTCTTTTCCTCATGGCTTCCCTTCTTTCCACCAACCCAGCGAAAGACGTGATAACCATTAGTGGGGCATCTTCTCTGGGCTCATGTAGCCAAATGTGTATGTGTGGCCACACACATGTATACACATACAGAGCATAAAACTGGCCTTTGTCAGTGAGACTATTTAACTGCTAGAAATGACGTCCTTTCAGCTTCCCACTGTGCGATGTGGATTTATTTGTCGTTTTGAATTTGTCCTGTAGGGATAGGAAGAGGCCATCTTCCTGCCCTGTGCTTTTCTCATTCCTTCCTTTTAGGTACAGGTACTCAGATATCTCTCCTGGACAAGGCCTGTGATCTGATTTTGTATGCAATGATGTAGTATATTGCTTTCACAAAGGGTGTTTATATGCAGCAGTACATTTTCAAAACACTACCACAGTGTGGTTTTTGTTCTGTTTTAAAATACCGGTTCACAGATGGAGCTGCCAGCATATCCTGGGCTGGACACGGGAGGATGAGCACCATTGCCTGATGGTGTCCATAAAGGGCTAGACTTTGTCTGTTACATGGTGTCAGGAGGCAAGAGACGAAATCAGAGGAGGAAGGGGAAGAAGTGAAAACAAGGAAGCTGAGATGAGAAAGCAGTAAACAGTGTGTGCGTCCAGAATGAGTGTTCAGGGCTGTAGTGGCGGAGACGTTAGTGTCGCAGCTGGATCAGGGACGAGTGGGAGAGGAGCCCTGTGGCCCGTGGGTGGGAAGCGGGCCCGGCTGACTCCTGTGCCGCCTCCGTGGGTGTGAGTCGTGGCCACTCCGTGAGAACAGTGAGAGTGGGCTGGGCCGTCAGAGTGCTGCTCCTCTGAGCAGAAGCCAGCATTGGACACGCAGGGCATCCTTACTCTGAGTCTGCCCTGAATCTCAGCAGGTCCTGAAAAGATAGGCCATCTCCATGTGACCCGTCTGGTGGCTCAGATGGAAAAGAATCTGCCTGTAATGCAGGAGACCTGGGTTTGATCCCTCCTGGAAAAGGGAATTAAGCATACACGCTCTGCGTAGCCATGAGTTAGGGGTGAGTTGGGAATGGTAATGCAGAAGATCATCGGAATGACTCTAGAATGCCTGAATGTGGGACCCCAAAGGGATGCTCTCTAGATGAAAATGTGCAAATTCATGTCATGCAGTATTTAGGCTTATAAAACCCACTTAATGTCCAAAATGGTATTTATAATGTAGTAAAAAACCTACATAGCACCCAGGTATTTTTGCTTGAAAAATGGTGTATATAGGGGGACACACATATATACAGTATATATATTAGTATAGAAATTATCATAGAAGCTACAGTAGAAATCAGAGGATGTCAAAGAAAAGATAAAGTGGATTTTTTAAATTTTGGTTTGACCAAGGTGAGTCCAATAAAATATTGCTAGAACATCATGGATTAATTTACTGTACAGTACTCAGAGAGGATACAACTTGATTACCCTTTAAATTAAGGGTGCTTAAAAAGGTGCTTAAACTAACTCACAATAAGAGAAATGCAAAGAGATTGAAATAAAAACTACATTGAGATATCATTCTATTTTCCATTGGATTGACAAAATTCCAATATATTAACATCATGCATTGTCAGTGAAGCTTGGAGAAATGGGCACCCTTTTGAGGGGAATCTGGTCATATCTATCAAAATTATGAATTCATTTACGCTTGAATCCAGTGATCTCATTTCTGGGACATTAGCTTACAGATAAAACCTGAAAAATATAGCAAGTGATAGAGATTCAGGGTTCTTTATTGTGCCAGGTGTTAAGAGGATAAGCCTGGAAACGGCCAAGTAACCTTTGATGGCAGACTGGTTCAGTAAATCATAGTACAGTCACACAATGGAATACAGCTGTGAAATTCAAATGAGGACAGCATCAGTGTTCTGTGGCAAGGTCTCCAGGATGTTTTAGTAAGTGAAGAAAGCAAGTGCAGAGCACTGCCTAGAGTGTGCTACTTCGAATGCAACAAAGGAGGATAACTGGCAAGAGCAGACCATGTTTCTAAATTCCTGGAGCAACAACATCACTCATTATTAGAGAAATGCAAATCAAAACCACAATGAGGTACCATTACACGCCAGTCAGGATGGCTGCTATCCAAAAGTCTACAAGCAATAAATGCTGGAGAGGGTGTGGAGAAAACGGAACCCTCTTACACTGTTGGTGGGAATGCAAACTAGTACAGCCGCTATGGAAAACAGTGTGGAGATTTCTTAAAAAACTGGAAATAGAACTGCCATATGACCCAGCAATCCCACTCCTGGGCATACACACCGAGGAAACCAGATCTGAAAGAGACACGTGCACCCCAATGTTCATCGCAGCACTATTTATAATAGCCAGGTCATGGAAGCAACCTAGATGCCCATCAGCAGATGAATGGATAAGGAAGCTGTGGTACTTATGTACCATGGAATATTACTCAGCCGTTAAAAAGAATTCATTTGAATCAGTTCTAATGAGATGGATGAAACTGGAGCCCATTATACAGAGTGAAGTAAGCCAGAAAGATAAAGAACATTACAGCATACTAACACATATATATGGAATTTAGAAAGATGGTAACGATAACCCTATATACAAAACAGAAAAGGAGACACAGAAATACAGAACAGACTTTTGAACTCTGTGGGAGAAGGTGAGGGTGGGATGTTTCAAAAGAACAGCATGTATACTATCTATGGTGAAACAGATCACCAGCCCAGGTGGGATGCATGAGACAAGTGCTCGGGCCTGGTGCACTGGGAAGACCCAGAGGAATCGGGTGGAGAGGGAGGTGGGAGGGGGGATCGGGATGGGGAATACGTGTAACTCTATGGCTGATTCATATCAATGTATGACAAAACCCACTGAAATGATGTGAAGTAATTAGCCTCCAACTAATAAAAATTAAAAAAAAAAATAAATTCATGGAGCAAGCAAGAAACGTGAGCACTTGGAGTGTCATTGAAGAGGCAACTTGGGCCCAGTAAGAAGTGAGATTAGCTTTGAGAACCAGAAATCAAAGTCAGAGACTGACTTGATGTTAAGTGCAGAGTGTTGGGCCAAGACTGCTGAAGACCCTTGTGCCTGAAATCAGTGATGGATCGTAGGATCAAGGTAGGTTTCAGACTGTGATGAGCATCAAGTGGCAGGTGTGAGGATGGGCGGGATCCATGACTGACTGCTGAGTCTCCAGAAATTGACATCTGCTTGTTTGCAGCAGGTAAAGGATAGGAAGAGTTCAGAGAAGAACCTGATGTTCAGTCTGAGTGATTTGGGACTGTTACTTGTTGAGTATCTTTTTTTTTTCCTGACTCTTTCTGTAGTCTTACACCAGTGATTAAAGCTATTGTTCTACTCCTAGATTGTTGTAGGAATTGTCCTGAGAAAGTAGGACCAATGTCTGGTAGTATTTTTCCCATCTTCTTAACATTTCAGCCTTTTGACCAAATAGGCGACATTATCAGGGATTTCATGGGAAAAGTTCTATAAAACTTTTGTAAAAGCCTGTCAGTCTCAAAACAGAAAAGATGGGTGCCCTGTGCTTAGAATTGTCTCTAAATCAAACACCAAGGAAGTGCAGGGAAAATTGGTCTGGTTGCTCAGTGGTACAGTGGATTCCAGGGCTCCTGCCCTAGCAACTGCCCTTATTCAGGGCTGCTTCACGTGGCATGCCCCTGCACCCTGATTCACAGCTGCAGCTTTAAAGCAGAAAGTCACATTGAACATGTTGAGCTAAAGTCACATTGAACATGTTGAGCTAAAGTCACATTGAGCGTGTTGAGCTAAAGTCACATTGAGCATGTTGAGCTAGGAGCCTAAAGAGAGCAGATTATGTTTAGTATGTGCTGTCATGCTACATTTTAGAAATATTTTATGTAAAACTTTGCTTTGCACTGCTCAGTTGTCCAGAATAACGCATTACCAGTGATTCTTCAGCAATGGCTATACCGACTTGGTGCATAATATATCACTGAATGTCATGTTCTGAACTCATTTATAACCTAGGAGATGGACTTCCACTTGTGAAAGGAATCCAAATAGATGTGAAACGTGTTTTATTTACTAACAAGCATTTTATATTGGTCTTTAAGCAAAAATTAAATGTAATGTTTTAATAGTGTTTACTGCCTTTCAGATAACATAGAAAACATTTGATCATGTGGAAATTGAAAAGCAATTTCTTTAGGAAAGTAATCTGTAGTTAAATTGAGGTGAATAACAATGATACTAATAGATACTATTGCTCTTTAATGTGCTAGAGAAAATTCTCGAGTGAAGCATGTTTGTAACAAGGATCATAGTGTTATATTCAGAACTGAAAACTATTGGCTGAAGTAAACACAGTTTTCTGAAAAAATAAAAACCACACAAGTTCAAAATATTTTTTTATACACTGGGTCATAATTAGGTGTGATAATTCCCTCACCTCATGGCTTCCCAATATCCAGGATTGCTCTCTTTTCAGAATGGGTACAGTTTTTGTTTTAGGAGTGGACCTTGTAAGCTTTGAGCCCTACCTCTCTTCCTGTTATAATTATTCTAGTTTGAAGAAAAAGTCAGTCTAACTATCCATGAAATTTCAGTTATTATATCCTTCTATTGTATAGCACTCTTTCATAATATCAAACTGTGTTCCTGTTGAATTTAATTATATTATTTTAAAATTAAAATATTTTATGTTCTAGAATATTTTTATGAAACACAAATTTTAGTGATAAAACCTAGGAATATTGTTTTTGAGAAGGGAACAACCAATTAGCAAAATATCAAATAGCATAAAAAGCTACGCATACATAAATCACTGTTCATTGACATCTCTTGCAGAAAGTTACGGTTAGTTGATATAGAAGAATTTCACAATCGTCAGGATGCATTGGAGCTGTCAACTTTTCAGACAATTGTCATGAAACACATGGAATCTGCCAAAGAGACTCTACTGAAAATGTAAAGTTTTGAAATTTCATGTACTAAAAACATACATTTTAAAATGTGATGATTGAGCTACTATAGTTTAACTGCTTTCAGAAAATCTCATTTTAACGAGTTTGTAATCATTTCTGATTGAGAGTTAAATATGATGTCTTTAACTGCCTTGCTCTGTGATGTCTATCCAGATGTTCTATGCAGCATAGATAGTATAGAAACTGAGATGGTTATAATTGATTTTTTTTTCAATGTCTTGTTTCTACCCTCTCCTCTGAGGGTAGGGTTGGATAACATGGGTGGGGGGGGGGTATGATCATCAACTAATCATTCTCCAGATACTTATTTGAGTCTGCTATGAATACATGCAAGGTAATATGCCTATTATATCTTGACTTTGGATGGAGGATACAGAAGAATTTAAAGATGATTATAGGAGAAAGTATTCTTTAAAGGAGTTTACAGTTGTATTGGGAGGTTAGACCTATCAAATGAGAATTAAACAGCATTTTGATTTGGCCCTTCAAAATGCAATAGCCACATATGATAATTATTGATACTGGTGCCAGATAATATGTTCTGAAACAGTACAGGAAAATTGTCTCTGTTAGAGGTCATTAAGTTATTGCAAATAGAACATTAAAATTGGATCACATTTAAGATAACAGGGGACATGAAACTCCAGCTTGGTTTTATGATTTCTGAAAGGCACTTAGAAAGGTATCTTTAAACAGCTTACAGCTAAATCTTTCCTTTATGTTTTTTCTTCACTAATACATTAGAAGCAAATTCTTTGTTTGATATTACTTGAAAGAACTTTCGATTTTTATATAGTATTAGTATTTATTTCTTATAAAAAATAGAGAAGTGTAGAATGAAACTTCATAATTAATTGCAGAGAAGGATATGACCTCATAAGCGCAGAATAAAAATAAATATAACTTATTCTATAACTTTGGGGTTCTACCCCAGGAATACATTTCCACTGAAAATTTTAGTAGACTGGATGTCAAAGCAAAGAGTAGAGGATAAACCTTTATTGAATTATTTTGCTGAAAGATTTAGATTGATTAACTGTATCTCTTGATGCTGCGTAATTGATTCTGAGGGAAGAACGCTCTGACCATACCTTAAATAGGGAGCCAGAATGTGTTTTATCATGGCTGAAAGGCAGAACATCAGCTTGCCACAGTGGAGAAACAATTAGCAAATGATTAATTATGACATCTATGCCAAACCCTCAAGTCTTCTTCGTCCTCATCCTCCTCTTCAACTCAGCAGTTGCTGTAGGTCTCTAAGCCGCCTTCTCTAAGTCTCTGTTTTGTGCCTCTGTGTCTATTTCTTTTTTGATCTCTTTTTCTGACTCTACTTAATCTTACTATCTTCTCTAAGCGTAGAGGCTGTGCAGGTATTTGCTTTCATTTTTCTTCTCTATATTCTCAACAGTTTCATGATTTCTTCTCTCTTAGCTGTCTTAAGAGCTTATGTTTTCTGAGCTCTGTGTCCCTCATAAAATTTCTGCTGTATATCTCCAGCTGAATGAAATGTCAGGACCTGATTCTCAGCATTTCCATAACAGTATTTACTCTTTATTCCAGACCTGCCATTCTTCTTTTTCTGGACCATTCCCAGGCCAAGTTGATACGTTTTTTACTTTACATCATCAACATCCTCACCATCCCCAGCCTGCCTCCAGCCATATTCAGTGTATCTCTAACTATTCTTTTTTTGTTGAGATACATTTCACTTCTCTTCATCTCTTGTCTGAGCTACTGGAAACTTCTCTGTAGCCTTAGTATCTGCTGTATCTGGCTTCGCTCTCTCCCCTTAGTATTTGCTACTGTCCTCTTTACCTGTTGCTTTAGCAGTCGTGCCCCATTGCAGAAGGATATGCTGTCTATTCATAGAGCACAAGCTTGTCCCGAGTTCTTGTGTTTAGCTCCCAAGAGCATGAGCCTGTCCCAAGTTCTTGTGTTTAACTCCCAAGTTCTGCAAAGTCCTGCATACTTTCCCCCACTTACTTATTCCTATTTTCTAATCTGTTGGCTCTGTTACGGATAGCAAAATGATTAGATATATTAGCCCTACCTCTCCCACCTATTTTTCATATCTTCTACTTCAGATCCTTTTCTCAAGGTCTTTTTCACTTCACTTTTATCTATTCTTTAGTGGAATTGCCCTCTTCACTATAAAACTCTTTTCTATTACTTGTAGAAAATATGTCTCTATCCTTTGATTTCAAATGTAGCTGCTTTTCTGCTATGACACGTTGGCTTCCTTATTCTAAAAGATAAAGGATTATGTCATATTTTTCATATCTCCTGATGCACTGTCCCTAGCACAGAGGCACAAAACATGTATTTGTTAAAGGGACAAATACATACATTTAAAACTTTGATCTCTCTTGGAGCATTCAGGTAATTCCTGAACTTATATTGACTGCTTAAAAATTCTATCTTATAAAAGAGGTACAAATATTCCTTAATTTTACTGTTGGACTGTGGTTTTCTAAACTGAAAACTTGGCTTATCACAATGTGTCTGTGAATATGAAATTCATTGTTTTCCTTTTATTACAAGGATGCATATATATTTGAAACTTGTTTTAAATAAGTCACTCTTTTAGAATTTCTCATTGGAGGATAAGAAAAGAACATACTTGATTTGGTTGTTTTGTATCTTGTTTTCAACTAACATTGTGAAATAGAATAGCATAAAATACCAAGTGGGTTGAACCAAAAAAGGCCTCCCTTGATTTAATGTTACTCACATTTTAGCTTTAAATTGACAAATCCATGGGAGGCATGCCTTGTAATATCCAGTAAAGATAATTTTTATAATATCCAAAGAGTGTCACACATGGAGTTCAAGTTACGTTTTTATCACAGCATCATGTCATTGAGCCATTTTCCATTGTCTATGATTAAAATTTCTTAGGAGGGATGAAATATGCTAGCACTTACATTTCAGAAAGTGGATAATGTCACTTGGCAATATACCTCTCTATGAAGACCTATGGATGTTCAGAAGTTACTGTTAATGTAAGAGAAGTAATTCACTGAAAGTATTAACTTTTAAAAGTCTTCTGTTCTTTGAAGGTGGTTTCCAGAAGTGCAGAATATTTATTACCAAGGTAATAAAAAAAAACTATTGCCAACCGGTGAGAGCAGTGCCAAAATGGAATCTTTTTTCAACTGCGCTGCTACGCTTATGACTTTGCAGTTGCAAGAGCTCGCTTTGGTTTCCATGCAAGATTTCACAGACTTAATTGCACAACCCCCAGTAAGTAAGATTCAGTCATACCAGTATTCACTCACCAACTTATTCTCAGTTCCTTCAGAGTGGATAATTATAACTCTTACCAGTGAGAGATCAGAAAGTATATATTTAGACCTATGACACTTACCTGTTTTAGAATATATTATTATTATTATTATTACTATTATATTAGTGAGGTTAATGGGAATTAGTGAAAATTCCCATCATTGGGAAGTTTAGATCATGATGACTGGGGAAGGTTTCTTCAAACAACTCTTTTCTTTCTGTAAGAAGGTCCTGAAACAGGGTGAGCAGTCTGGAATTTGAATATTCTCCTCTTGGGCTCCTTCTTGCATGATTCTAGAGCCTCACTGCCATACACATCTTCCTTTTTCTGGCATCTTGACCCTATAGTAGATACCAACAGGTCTAGTTGGGAATGGCTCTTATCTTTTTTGGTTCAGCTCCTGCTTGGGTTAACTGTCTAGGTCATGAGAGGAAGGGTGTATTCTAACTTGGACCAGTGCCATCCTTAGTCTCTCACAATTGATATGCATATTTATGGATACTTTATAATATGTATATTTTATATAATTTCTTTGTTGCAGGATTCTATTAGAGCCTTTGAACATCCAGGTTTTGTCATGAGGCTGATTCTTGATAACGACACCATTAAGTTTGAACCTGATTTCAATGATTATGTAGACATCTTTCTAAATGTTTATGATGTCATGATTAAGGCTGTCAATTTTGTGCCAAGAGTTGAGACAAAATTGTATTCCAAATGGGTAAGTAGCAACGATATTCTGATTGCTTGAATTTGCATGGCAGTATTTCCTTCAAATAACTTCTAAAAGGTGTAGACTGGTAACTTCTGCTTAACAGAATATAATTGACTTAATCACATTGGCTTATAAGGCAGTATTGCTTGAAAATATACTATTTTCCCATTAGCTTCTCTTTAATACCAGTTTCTTAGGCCAGTCTTTCATTGAACTCAGCTGAAAACTTTCTGAAGGGGAAGAATTAAAGTTGTGATCAGGTCTGAAGCTATCAATGAGCATTTTCTGTCACACTTCTACATGCTGTTGACCACTAGTAAATGCTTTTCCAGCTTTGCAAAACACTGCTTCTAATGATTACCTTCCTCATACTCATTTATCCAGGAATAGTCATGTCGCCTTACTTCCAAATCATAGATCCTACTTCTCTTCTCTCTTTGGCTAAATATTTAGCAACATTCTGCTGAACTACAATATTTCAACAGTAGTTATTGCAATCTAGTATATGAAATGAGCATGTCTGAAAATTCATTTACTTAAAAGCTTTTCAAGTTTCCTAAGTCCAACCATTAACTTTCTTTTTCCTTTTTTATTTTTTTAATAGTTTATGAGTATTTCATGCATAAAAAGAATACAGGACTGTTTAAAGTTTTAAGACTAATGTTTAAAGTTTTAAGTAGTAATAAAGTTAACAGCTTCATGCCTTCAATCTAACTTATACAATGACTGTGACCTTTAAGCTCTGCCCCTCAGTTGCCCTTCCCTGTTCATAGTTCTGTTCTTCTACCTTCTAGCAAAGGACACACTATCTTGCATTTTGTAGTTATTATTCTGAATTTTTAAAGATAAACTTACTATCAATACATGACTGCATATTTTAAAAATTTCTTTTTAGTTTTTCCATATTGTTGTATAGATGGAGTCAGCTTATAAATAGTCCATGACTTGTTTTATTTTACTTAACATTGTGATTGTGACATTATTCATTTTGAGAATATTATTGTCTCCATAGATCTAACTTTTTTATTTTTACTTTCTCAGGGCCCATTAACTTCTTTTTTCAACTAGGCCTGATCATTTTTGATAGTCTCTTATACTTAGTTATGCATTCATTATTCTTCTCTGTTTGCTGATCTGCATCCTGCTCTTGGTGGTTTATTTCTGTAAGTGCTTTTCCTTTATTCCTATGGCCTTGTACAACTGAGAACTTTATGTAGGACATCTTTGAGGCCTTGGTTTGAATCGGTTCCTCTGGAATTTGCATATTGATATGTGCTCTTAAGGCCCCTGCAAACCCAGTACCCTTTTAGACAAATTTTTTGCCTGAGGATTTGGTGGACAATACTGATAGCGTGAATGTTTACCCATATCTGTATGAGAACAGATTTGTGGTTACAAATTCTTAAGACAACCACTATTTTTCTTCTCCACTGAAAAACAAGGCCTAGATAAGACATTTTCTCTTTCTTGTCCCCTCAGCTTGCAGCATTCTGAAATTTTATGTCCTGAGAACCCTCATTTTGAGGTTGTGTCACCTCTCAAGGTTTCTGGTTCCTGTGGGGATACCAGTTATGACTTCCCACCTTACTTATTTTGTGATGAATATTAATAAGATTCACGTTGTTGTTGTTCAGTCACTAAGTCATGTCCAATTCTTTGTGACCCCATGGACTGCAGCATACCAGGCTTCCCTCTCCTTCACTATCTACCGGAATTGCTCAAACTCATGTCCATTGAGTCAGTGATGCTATCCAATGATCTCATCCTCTGCCATCCCCTTCTCCTCCTGCCCTCAGTCTTTCCCACCATCAGGGTCTTTTCCACTGAACTAGCTCTTTGCATCAAGTGGCCGAAGTACTGGAGCTTCAGCTTCAGCATCAGTTCTTCCAGTGAATATTCAGGACTGATTTCCTTTAGGACTGACTGGTTTGATCTCTTTGGAATCCAAGGGGCTCTCAAGAGTCTTCTTCAGCACCACAGTTCGAAAGCATCAATTCTCTGGCACTCAGCCTTCTTTAGGGTCCAACTCTCATATCCATACATGACTATTGGAAAAACCATAACTTTGACTATAGGGACCTTTGTCAGTAAAGTCTGTGCTTTTTAATATGCTCTGTAGGTTTATCATAACTTTTCTTCTCAGGAGCAAGCATCTTTTAATTTCATGGCTGCAGTCAGTGTCCACAGTGGTTTTGGAGCCCAAGAAAATAAAATCTGTCACAGTTTCCACTTTTTCCCCCCTCTGCTTGCTATGAAGTTGTGGTACCAGATGCTGTGACCTTTGTTTTTTGAATATTGAGTTTTAAGCCAGGTGATCCTTTTTCACCTTCATCAAGAGACTCTTTAGTTCCACTTCATTTTTTGCCATTAGCGTGGTGTCATATGCATATATAAGGTTGTTGTTATTTCTCCTGGGCGATCTTGATTCCAGCTTGTGATTCATCCAGCCTGGCATTTTGAATGATAAACTATGCATGTAAGTTAAATAAGCAAGGTGACAATATACTGCCTTGTTGTACTCCTGTGCCAATTTTGAACCAGTCCATTGTTCCACGTCTGGTTCTAACTGTTGCTTCTTGACCTGCACGTAAGTTTCTCAGGAGACAGATAAGGTGGTCTGGTATTCCCATCTCTTTAAGAATTTTCCGCAGTTTGTTGTGATCCACACAGTCAAAGGCTTTCATGTAGTCAGTGAAGCAGAAGTAGATGTTTTTCTGGAACTCCCTTGGTTTCTCTGTGATCCGATGGATGTTGGCTGCTTGAGCTCTGGTTCCTCTGCCTTTCCTAAATCCAGCTTGTTTATCTGGAAGTTCTTGGTTCATGTACTGTGGAAGTACAGCTTGAAGGATTTTGAGCATTACCTTGCTAGCCTGTGAAATGAGCGCAATTGTACGGCAGTTCGAACATTCTTTGGCATTGCCTTTTTTGGGGATTGGAATGAAAGCTGACCTTTTCCAGTCCTGTGGCCACTGCTGTGTTTTCCAAATTTGCTGGCATACTGAGTGTGGCATTTTAACAGCATCATCTTTTAGGAATTCCATCACTTCCACTAGCTTTGTTTGTAGTGATGCTTCCTAAGGCCCACTTGACTTCACATTCCAGGATGTCTGGCTCTAGGTGAGTAGCCACACCATTGTGGTTTTCTGGGTTGTTAAGACCTTTTCTGTACAGTTCTTCTGTCTATTCTTGCCACCTCTTCGTAATCTCTCTGCTTCTGTCAGTTCCTTGTCATTTCTGTCCTTTATTGAGTCCATCTTTGCATGAAATGTTCTCTTGGTATCTCTAATTTTCTTGGAGAGATCTCTAAGTCTTTCCCATTCTACTGTTTTCCTCTATTTTTTGCACTTTTCACTTAGGAAGGTTTTGTCTCTTGTTATTCTCTGGAATTCTGCATTCAGTTGAGTGTGTATTTCCCTTTCTCTTTTACCTTTTGTGTCTCTTCTTTCCTCAGCTGTATGTAAGGTCTCCTCAGACTGCCGCTTTGCCTTCTTGCCTTTCTCTTTCTTCAGACTGGTTTTGGTCACCATCCCCTGTACAGTGTTATGAACCTCCACCCACAGTCCTTCAGGCACTCTGTCCACCAGATCTAATCCCTTGAATCTATTTATCATCTCCACTGTATAATCATAAGGGATTTGATTTAGATCATACCTGAATGGCCTAATGGTTTTCCCTACTTTCTTCAGTTTAATCCTGAATTTTGTAATAAGGAGCTCATGATCTGAGCCACAGTCAACTCCTAGTCTTTTTGTTGTTGTTGTTGACTGTATAGAGCTTCTCCATCTTCAGATTGATTATGTTCTTTGCAGTTGATTTCATTGTTGATCGTCTGGTGATGTCCATGTGTAGAGTAGTCTTTTGTCTTGTTGGAAAAGGGTGTTTGATATGACAGTGTGTTCTCTTGACAAAACTCCCTTAACCTTTGCCCTGCTTCATTTTGTACTCTGTGGCCAAATGTGGCTGCTACTCCAGGAATCTCTTGATTTTCTCCTTTTGCCTTCAATTCCCTGTGATGAAAATGATATCTTTTTTGGTGTTAGTTCTAGAATGACTTGTAGGTCTTCATAGAACTATTTAAGTTCAGCTTCTTCAGCATTAGTGGTTGGGGCATAGATTTGGATTTCTATGATGTTGAATGGTTTGCCTTGGAAACCAATCAAGATTATTTTGTAGTTTTTGAGATTGCACCAAAGTACTGCATTTTGGATTCTTTTTTTGAGTATGAGGGCTCCTCCATTTCTTCTAAAAGACTCATGTCCATGGTAGTAAATATAATGGAATCAGTAAACTAAAATGGACAAGCTTCACATTAGACCCAACAATTCTACATTGCATAAATTTCATAATATGTATTTATTTATACTAAAGTTCTTTTTCAGAAAGGACACCAAGTATCTGCTGTGCCCCAAGAGTAGGGTTGAGATGATGGTGATGGTGGTGGGATTCACTAATGTTCTTATGAAGCATCTAGTTCTTAAAAAGTGTGATTTCCTGAAATGCCCACTAAGGGACATAGTGGGCAAATGCACCCTGGATACCTGAACGAATCACCCAGTTTGCTGAGGAATCATTTGATATTATCACTTTAAAAGCTGTAGGGTATTCAACTACTGGCAATGATTTTTGTTTGTGATAGTTAAAAATCCCTTCTCTGAAAAACAGGCAGAGAGAGAGAGAGTGTGTGTGTGTGTGTGTGTATTTAAAGTGTATCTTGGTTCGAGATAATAAACCATATTTGCACATTTACTTGTCCTCTTATTTAAAAAGAGGAGGCAAGCTGTTGAGATTTGTTTGCTTATTTAAAATTTTTGTCTGATAATATTCTTGCCCATGTTATTCTAATGGTGGTAGCAGAATACAAATTTTGCAACTAGGGATTTTAGCCTGTTCTAGTTGCTGTTCACAGAATCAAAACTCAGGATGCAATCAATGAGTAAACAGTCTTTCTTTGTTCCAGATAGATTACTTCTCAAGGTGACTAAGTATTGTGATCAAAGACTATAATCAAATGACACTGAACTGACTTATTTAAAAAAAAATAATGTACAATGCAAGCACTACTTTTTAAGCTAGCATATACAGTTGCACAAATAAAATGTGGATTTTGCTGTTTTGATATTCTAATTTTAATTTGTGCATGTTCTCAAGTGACTGCTCTTTCATCTATACAGAAAAACAAAACACACCTAGATAGCCTCTAAGAAAAACAAAACATTATATGAAACCTAAATATTTAAAACATGCTGTGATTAGACTGAATTTCCTTCTGTAGACATAGACTGGAAAAATCAGAGTACCTTGGGAGTAAAAAGACAATATGCTAAGATGGGCATTTTTACACAGCTAAACGACATGGTGTGCTTACTTGGCGGCTCAGCAGTCAAGAGTTCACCTGCAATGCAGGAGATGTGTCTTTTATCTCTGTGCCAGAGAGATCCCCTGGAGAAGGGAATGGCTACTCACTCCAGTATTCTTGCCTTGGAAATCCCATGGACAGAGGAGCCTGGCAGGCTACAGTCCATGGTCTTGCAAAAGAGCTGGACCTGACTTAAATGACTAAATAGCAAAACACAAATGATATGGTTACCTTAATTTAAGGTATTTTAAATAACTCATATAGTTTTTATCCCTTTGTTTAGGAAAGTAAGTCTAAACCAACAATCTTGAAGCCAATAATTCTGGATGAAATTGTTGAAGCTCACAAAGAAAAGATTAAGGAGGTGGTTATGCGTGAGAGCGTGGCACCCATTGAGCACCTCAGATTTTATGACAAGTATGATTTTTTAATTACCAGAAAAGCTGAGCAAGATGCTGATGCTTTCCTTGCAGAAAATCATCATTATGAGAGAATAATACAAGAAATTCGCAAATACCAAAAACTCATAGAGGATATACAGTACACATCTAGAAAGGTAAATCACCCATTTTGTACAACTGTTCTTTGTACCTAGTGATCTTTTCCCTGATTTATTATGATGTATTTCTACACTGTACAGTGAAAGAATTAGACCATTATTATCAACGGATAACTATTTACTGGACTTTTCTACATGCCAAGCATTGTGGTAAGCCCTGGCTATATGGACATAGACAAAACACAAGGTTCTTCTGCTCAGAGAGCTGAAAGTCTACCCTGCAAGCCTGACTTTTAAATACTTTCTTTAATATGACCCTTCAAAAATATTAAGAACTAATTTTTTAAATTGCTTTGGTGTTTATAAATACTTTGGGATAATGGCAATTATACCAAAATGTATATTTGGAAAACTCAGCAAATTTGGAAAACTCAGCAGTGGCCACAGGACTGGAAAAGGTCACTTTTCATTCCAATCCCAAAGAAAGGAAGTGCCAAAGAATTCTCAAACTACCGCACAATTGCACTCATCTCACACGCTAGTAAAGTAATGCTCAAAATTCTCCAAGCCAGGCTTCAGCAATACGTGAACTATGAATTTCCAGAAGTTCAAGCTGGTTTTAGAAAAGGCAGAGGAACCAGAGATCAAATTGCCAACATTCTCTGGATCATCAAAAAAGCAAGAGAGTTCCAGAAAAACATCTATTTCTGCTTTATTGACGATGCCAAAGCCTTTGATTGTGTGGATCACAATAAACTGTGGAAAATTCTGAAAGAGATGGGAGTACCAGACCAGCTGACCTGCCACTTTAGAAACCTGTATGCAGGTCAGGAAGCAACAGTTAGAACTGGACATGGAACAACAGACTGGTTCCAAATAGGAAAAGGAGTACGTCAAGGCTGTATATTGTCACCCTGCTTATTTAACTTATATACAGAATACATCATGAGAAACGCTGGGCTGGAAGAAGCACAAGCTGGAATCAAGATTGCTGGGAGAAATATCAATAACCTCAGATATGCAGATGACACCACCCTTATGGCAGAAAGTGAAGAAGAACTAGAGCCTCTTGATGAAAGTGAAAAAAGTTGGCTGAAAGCTCAACATTCAAAAAACAAAGATCATGGCATCCGGTCCCATCACTTCATGGCAAAACGGTGGGGAAACAATGGAGACAGTGGCTGACTTTATTTTTCTGGGCTCCACAATCGCTGCAGATGGTGATTGTAGCCATGAAATTAAATGACGCTTACTCCTTGGAAGGAAAGTTATGAGCAACCTAGACAGCATATTAAAAAGCAGAGACATAAAAAATAAATAAATAAATAAAAAGCAGAGACATTACTTTGTCAACAAAGGTCCATCTAGTCAAGGCTATGGTTTGTCCAGTGGTCATGTATATATGTGGGAGTTGGACAATAAAGAAAGCTGAGTGCAGAAGAATTGATGCTTTTGAACTGTGGTGTTGGAGAAGACTCTTGAGAGTCCCTTGGACTGCAAGGAGATCCAACCAGTCCATCCTAAAGGAGATAAGTCCTGGGTGTTCATTGGAAGGACTGATGCTGAAGCTGAAACTCTAATACTTTGGCTACCTGATGCGAAGAGCCAACTTATTGGAAAAGACCCTGATGCTGGGAAAGATTGAGGGCAGGAGGAGAAGGGGATGACAGAGAATGAGATGATTGGATGACATCATCGACTCGATGGACTTGGGTTTGGGTGGACTCTGGGAGTTGGTTATGGACAGAGAGGCCTGGTGTGCTGCGGTTCATGGGGTCGCAAAGAGTCAGACACGACTCAGCGACCTAACTGAACTGATAGTAAAATGTGGTTACTTCTGTTTAGTAGGAGACTGGTAATTAAACGTTTTATTCTTTTGTCCTTTTTTAAATATTTTCCAAAATTGCTACCATGAACAGTCATTACTTTTTGTACAGAGCATATACAACTTTTAAATCCCACACTGTCTATGTTTCAATAACTCAGTTCTCCAAAGTTTTTATATCCATTATTGTCCTGAAATAGAATTGGCTTAAGATATTCTATTCAAGGAGATTTACTGAGAAGATAGTGGTAGAGTATTTTAAAAAGCCAGCCTACATCATATTTAAAAAAAAAACCAGCTCAATTGTATTAGATCACATACACAAATCAATATTGTGGAAAAGGCAAAATTGTGGGAATCATTTATGTCATTTCATGTTTATTAAACTTTTAATACCCAACATTGCAGACTGTTCGTTTAGGAATGTTTGAAATGCGCTGTGAGGAATTAATCAGAGCTTTGGTGAGGCGAGCAGATGTCATTTGTGGAAAACTTATTGCTAAAATGTTCAGAGATCATCAGGAAGTAAATACAAGGTACTGTTTGTAATACTTTTATTTGGTGGGGGGGTGGTTTAAATAGAGTCAGCTGTCAACTAAAGTGATGGATAAAGCAGTGTCATAAATGACCTAAAAGAAAAGATAAAGCCAAACTTATTTCTACTTTAATCTATTTAGTATCTTTTTTTCACCGTGAATATGTCTTCCCAGGTGTCTGAATTAAGGGGGTATTAAAGTGCATTTGCATTTCTTTTGTACAAGTCATGTGGACATTATCTAACTTTACATTTTTAAATTTGTGTAATCAGTACACAGAGTGAATTTTCAAAGTGGATATTCACAGTAGTTGTCAAGGATCCCAAATTTGGAACATCATTTTACAGTAATTACCCTTCATGTCCATGGGAACGTGTTACCTTAACTATAAACTCATTTGTTGCCCAACCTGGAGATTTTATGGAAAACTAACTCTTGTTAAGTAAACTCAAAAATGCTAATGTGTAAAGCAGAATATCTATTTAAGACTAGAAGTGTAATTAGTGTAGTTTTCTGACACTGGTGATAATGTGGCTCCAGGAACCTCTTTTCCTGGTATCAGTTACATGGAATAAATCCCCAAAATAATCAGAATTTTTATAGTTATAATGTTAGAGGAAATATCATTAAAAAGAATATTTCTTTTAGCCTGTGTAGAAGCCTGGAGGAAGGTCAGGCACAGCATTAGGGACATAGACTATGAACAAAACTGCTGAAGTTACGTTGCAGAAGTGGACACCCAATCCAGTAAATTACAACAGGATGTATCGAACCACAGAAAAAGAGCAGTAGGGAAGGAAATGATCAATTTCCTTTCACAGTGAAGGTTGGAGGAGAGGGGAAAATCAGGGAAGGCTGAAAAGTGGCAGTGATACATGAATTCATTTTGAAGATTGAGTAGGAGTCCAGCAGGTGAGCAGTGTGGGTGAAAGAATCCCAGTTAGAGGATACAGTATGTTGAAGGAAGTGAGGTATGAAATGGCTGATGTGCTCCAGGAGCAAGGCGTGGGTTGTGTTGCTTTCACAGATACTGTGAGAGATGAGAGGTGGGGTTGGGGGGAGGCTGAAGAGGGTGGCACCGCATGAAAAAGGGCTAGGACTTGGGTGGCTTATCTGAGACCCAGAATCATATATTCATCTTAAAGTACCTTTTCCTCTGAAAGGGTAGAATAGTGAATAAGTCTTTTACTTATAACATTTCATGCTGAGTGAAATATTTAATTTCATAGCTATTTCCCTGCCTCTTAGCTGCCCTTAGAGCTCATGCCAGTTCTACTTTTTCCCTTTTTCTCCTAAGTATGCCTCTCACCAGACTCACAGTATGTACAGAGGACACACCAGGACTGTTATAGGAACTGTTAGATTCAAATACCCTCAACTGCTTGCTCTCATGTGTTTCAACTCACCTCTGCACGGACCCCTTCCCTTCTGGCTCCCCACATTCTCACAGGGCAAGAGTCTGGCAACCATTCAATGTTCTTGTCTCCACCCATAAGCTCAGCCTCATTGCCTCCCATCTCCCAGGACCTGTGTTTTTGAGTTGTCCCCTCTGTGTCTCATCTTAAATCTCTTGTTCATTTTTTGATTCTGCCTCTGAAATTTGCAAACATGTTCAAAACCCTCTTCCATTCTCCATCCTCCACTTCAGCTCCACATCCTCCACCATCACCATCCATTCCGTCTCTTTCACCTCAGCCAATCTTCTTGAATAAATTTCTGTGCGTTATCTCAACTTTCTTAACCTCTCACAACTCTTTTTTTTAAAAATTTCATGGTAAGTTCATTATTTGTATTGCCCACAACTCAAGTCAGTAGGAACTATTTGCATGCTACCAGAAGTTTCTGAGCATACCAGCCCATTTTAACCGTGCCTTCCAAGTTGACCACTTTTTGTGCCATCTCAGCTAAATCTCTGGTAGCATCCTTGAAACTCTAGGTTGGAAGTGATTGTTCATGGTCTTGTCTTTCATACTGGAATGTGGACTGTCTGAGAACCATTACTACATCTTCCACGTTTCTGTATCTCTGTCACTTAATACAGTAGTTAGGAACATGATGAATGATCATTAAAAGTGTATTGAATGAATAAGTGAGCACAAATTTGCTTTTAATTAATTAGATGTCATATATGTAAGATAATCTAACTGTATTTCTCGTGTAATGGAATTTTAAAATAGTATACATGAATATATTTAGGAATAAAATTTATTTATATAAATGGCTTTTGTCTGGTTTTTCAGATTATGTGAGGAATTTGAGAAGATATCTGAAAAAGCTCTTAGCACACCTCCAAATACAGCAGAACTGATGGAAATGAAGGTATTGTTTATAAGCTCTGTATGTGTGTATGAGTAAATCGTTTTGCTTATTTTTCCCAGTTTTTTATAATTATTGACATGATAATATAATAACAAATCACTCCAAAAGTTAAAACAGGGGCTTAAAATTGTAAGTTACACACATACACTCTCTCTCTGTTTCTCTCTCTCTGAAGCTTTGTGATGCAGGCTGGATATTCCTAGATGGTTCTGACTTAGTCAGATTGACTTTCTCAGTTGGATTGACCATTATCCTTGTCTTCAGTGACTTTCTTCTGCTCCGCTTTCCTCTCAAACCTCAGCAGTCTCACCTGCGTGTTTTCGTGGGCTGATAGAGACAGAAAAGCAAGCCCAGTTGCGCGTATGGTTTTTAAATTTCTCCTTGTGTCAGAATAGCGAGTAGCCTATTGACCAAAGCAAGTCACATGGCCACAGAGTCCGTGAGAGGACACTCTAAGATTAGATAGTGGAAGAGGTGAGATATTGGAGTTATTAATGCAGTTGTCTGTCTACAAGGATCTTTTTGAGAGCACTATTAATAATCATTACTATGCTAACAGGCATAAATCTGGGCTGTCTTGGGAAACCTGAGATATGTGGTCATCCTTCATTTTTTAAACCAATGAATGTTTAATCCTTAAGTAATATTTTGCTTTGTTTTCTATAGGTTATCTTTTATTCTATCATATATTAAACATTTCTTTGGTAGTTTGCTGAAAAATATTTGGAGCTTTGGACTTATGGTACTGAAAATATTAGCTAAGTCTCCTATGCTTGAGGTCTGCCTGATGGTGAATAAAATAATATAAGACACCTGGCTAATCATCTTTTATTTTGTTCCTTTTCCATTTGTATAACATTAAGCTTTTATAGGAGCTTTTTTTCCCCTTTTCTAGCAATCACAAGATCCAAAATAGAACCTTGTGTTTCTAGATTTTAAAATATTTAAGCAAACCCAGCAAAACGTGTAAAATCATTCAAAAGTTTGTATAGGTAAGAAATTACAAAAGGAGTTCAGATGATTATGTACATTAAATTAATCAGTTGAAAATGTTGTTAAAATCATTAGAACCAACTTTTATATACAGCCTCTCTCTGTATTTCCTCTATTTCCTTTTCAAGTATTTATACTTGGATTGGGGATCTTGGCACCTGAATGTATATGTGTGTATCAAATACAAACATACCTATGTTACTTTTTTTAGAATCTTTTATATTTTACGTTAGTTGTTGTAAAAATGATATTTTAATATGAATGATTTTAAAGGTAGCTAGAGAGTTCCATAGCTGGAAATTCTTTTGAAAAGTAATGAATATTGAGTATGAAGAGTGTTATTTATTTACCCCCTTAGCTATCACTGGAATTATATAGCAACTTGGAGTTATTTGGTGTGAATTTCTGTTTATAGCAACATTTAACAGAATTAGCAAATAGGACTCACTACTTGATGTTATATTTCTGTATCTTGAAAAAGTTTATTTCTGTAAGGTCATAAACATCTCATTTTACTCAATACAGAACTCAGTCATTTTTTATCAGTAAAAGGAAATAAAAATCCAGTTGTTTGACTGCTTAGAAAGCTGATTAACCAAATTGCAAAAATGCATTTTCAATTAGACCTTTATTTGAATTTGCAACCAAAAAAACGGCCTAATTAGAGTGACATATGAAAGATTCCAAGACAATGTCTTTTTTTTTTAACTGAAGGATAATTGCTTTACAGTATTGCGCTGATTTCTAAAGTATCAGCATGAATCAGCCATAGATTTTCCCATGTCCCCTCCCACCTCCCTCCCCACCCCACTCCTCTAGGTTGCTACCCAGCCCCAGCCTGAGTTCCCTGAGTCATGCAGCAAATTACCACTGGCTATCTATTTTACATGTGATAATGTATGTCTCCACGTTACTCTCTTTTTTTTTTTATTTATAAAAGTGAAAAATAATATGGAATTGTATGAAATAAAAGTTCCTCTTTTCCATAATTTCTTTCTTCGTGGGTAATGGTTCTCTCCAGTTGTGTGTGTGTGTGTCTATGTGTGTGTGTAGACAGATAGATAGCAGAGAGTGACAAAAAGGAAGAGCAAGAGAGAGCTGGTTATAAGAAATTTAAAAGAACTTTAAAAGCATTAAAAAAAGGTACTTACTTCCTGGACAGGGAGATATGGGGTATAACACAGGGAAAATAAACACAGGTTAGGATAAGTAATTGCCAGTTTTCTCATTTTTCTGTAGGGTAGCAAGTTTCCTTCACCATTTTTATTTTTAAGATATATGCATAACTTAATGTTTCAAGAGAACTTTGAGAGAACCACATGTATGTATGTACATACACATGGGCACTTCCGTGTGCATGCACATGTGCGCACACACACACACCCCCCCCTATATATTCACCCACTCACACAAAAAGAGATCTGCTTTTGCAAAAATACAATCATTACTCCTATAAATTATTTTATTCACTTAATAGTGTACCTTCTCTGTACTTCTACTAAGTAAATAGGCCTCTTAGTTTCTTCCAAAATCAATAGCCAATTACTTCAGTACAATATATTAAATGATTTGTCATTTCACTCCTGATTTGAAATGCCTCTTTTTCAACAGTAAATTTCCATACATATTTGAATCTATTTCTGAGCTCTATTCTTGTCCATTCTCTACTTCTAAAGCCAGAATAGGAACTGTTAAAATTACTGCATCTATATAGTGCATTTTGCTGTTTAGCAGAGCTAGTCTCTATCATTTCACTTTTTCATGATTATCTTTGCCTTCTCGAGTATTTAGGCTTCCCTGGTGGCTCAGAGGGTAAAGTGTCTGCCTGCAATGTGGGACACCCAGGTTCGATCCCTGGGTCGGGAAGATCCCCTGGAGAAGGAAATGGCAACCACTCCAGTACTCCTGCCTGGAGAACCCCATGGACGGAGGAGCCTGGTGGGCCACAGTCTACGTGGTCACAAAGAGTTGGACATGACTAAGCGACTTCACTTTCTTTCTTTCTCAAATATTTCTCTTGAGTACTTTCAGAGACTTAGAATCATATCAAATTTAGTTTCTTTTAATACCCTTGCAATTTTGATTGAAATTGCATTGACTTCCTAGACTGGAGGAGAAACTGTTAGTCGCTCAGTTGTGTCTGACTCTTTGCTACCCCATGGACTGTAGCTCCCCAGGCTCCCCTGTCTGTCCATGGAATTCTCCAGACAAGAATACTGGAGTGGGCTGCTACTTCCTTCTCCTGAGGAATGGCTTCCTTCATAGCTCAGTTGGCAAAGAATCCACCTGCAATGCAGAAGACCCCAGTTCAATTCCTGGGTTGGGAATATCCCCTGGAGAAGGAATGGGTTACCCACTCCAGTATTCTTGGCCTCCCTTGTGGCTCAACTGGTAAAGAATTTTAAATAGTAAAGTAACATGTTAAATAAAACTGATTATTATTTTTGAATTTTAAAATCTGTTCTGTTTTTGGGGGGGGGGGGTATAAACTAGAATTCTGCCAAACTGTTGCTTATATATACTATCTTGTAACATGCTTTCTTGAGATATTTTTGTGTTCAAGAGATGAAGATTCTTACAGATGTGATGCTGGGGACTGTGAAAGTGAAAGTCACTCAGTCGTGTCTGACTCTTTGCACTATACAGTCCATGGAATTCTCCAGGCCAGAATACTGGAGAGGGTAGCCTTTCCCTTCTCCAGGGATCTTCCCAATGCAGGAATTGAACCCAGGTCTCCCGCATTGCAGGCAGATTCTTTACCAGCTGAGCCACAGGGGAAGTCCACTGGGAACTGTAAGGAGAATCCACCTGCAATGCGGGAACCCTGGGTTCAGTCCCCAGGTTGGGAAGATCCCCTGGGGGAGGGAGAGGCTACCCACTCCAGTATTCTATCCTGGAGAATTCCAGGGACTATAACTAGGGGGTCACAAAGAGTCAGACACAACCGAGCAACTTTCACTTTCTCCAGAGGATCTTTCCAACAAAGTGATCAAACCCAGGTCTCCCGCATTGCAGGCAGATTCTTTGCTGTCTGAGCCACCATTTACATCTTTATAATATTATGTCTTAATATGTATTTCTATATTTGTTTGGTACTTTAAAAATGTCCCTCAGTAAAGTACTGTAGTCTTCCTCATAGGTTTAGCACATTCCCTGTTAAATTTGTCTACAGTTATATTTTAGTTTTCTGCTCAGCTGTGTCTGACTCTTTGTGACCGCATGGACTGTAGCCCACCAGGCTCCCCTGTTCAGGGGATTCTCCAGGCAAGAATACTGGAGTGGGTTGCCAAGTACTCCTCCACAGGATCTTCCCAACCCAGTGATCGAACCCAGGTCTCCTGCATTGCAGGCAGATTCTTTACTGAGTCACCAGGAAAGCCCATATTTTAGTTTGTATAACTAAAGTCTTGCCGCACTTGTGTCCAGTGCAGATTTGCAATTTTACATTTGTTAATGATGGTTATTTGACTGTCTCCTCCACTAAACTTCAAGCTCTCTGAGGGCAAAGCCCATGTCTGTTTTTGTCACACTGAATTGCCAGCACTTGGCACAGTATCAGGCATACAGTAGGTGCCACAAAATGCTGTTCTGAAAGAATTAATGGTATCACTCAGCGTCTGCTTCTCATGTTCTAGAGAACTATAGCGCTTCTTGGCTTTCCAGGGCTTTTGGTCTGTTGTTTAGTGTTTCTGTCCCCCGCCCCACCCCCCTGCTCTTACTGAAAATCAGTAAGGTTTTCAGGAGGGATGAAAAGCAGACTCTGCTGCAGTCCCCTATTTAAACCAAAAGTCTGTCCTTCTAACAAGTCTGTACAATTTATGCAATGTATTTCCACAGGCTATTTTTTGACATGAGCTGTTCCTTAAAATGCCATCTGTAATTTTTTTCCCCTCAGGCTTATATTCAGAAAGTAGAGACAGTTGATATGGTTGAACTGGGACAAAGACTGGTGGATTCTAAAAACTGCCTCACCTTCCTCATTGAGTGTACCAACTTTTCCCCAGCTGACATTAGACTAAATAATAATGTCTTCCAGTGGTATGGAAGAATGGAAGAAATTTTTGATGAACATAGGAAAATCATTAAGGATAAAACAGAACAATATCAAGAAGGTCTTAAGGTAGGCATCGTGGATATTTTAAATTATTTTCGTTTTCTGGAAATATTTAGCTTCCTACATAGCACTGTCAACTCCTCTATTTCACAGTTCACATATCTTAGCTCTCTCTTCCCATTAGTCTTAGTAGAAGATAGTACACATATTGGATATATGTGGCATCATTTCTTGATTTTTTGAGGGAGTAAACTTTTTAATACATTGTCCACAAATGACCATTAATAAAAATGTTATCTTACACAGTTTATAGTACTCTCTTGAGTTTACTTTTGTTAAGGCCAAAGCTCCCTTGGTGGGGTATGCCTTCACACTGTGTAATTGCCAGCTTGCCTAAGTACTCCATCAACTCTAATGTTCGGTAATTTGAACCTTTTGTGCGCGTCCTACGAACAAGATGGTTTGTGATTCGCGCTATCTGCCCAGCCTCATCTCCTACGTCTTCCCACTCCTTGCTCTTGTCTCTTCAGTAACCCTGAGCAACTTCTGATACCCGCTCTCCTATACCTCTCATCTCCTGCCCACACTCCATTTCTTCTTCTTTTTAACGTTTATCAGTCACTTGCTTGCGCTGGGTCCTCGTTGCCGCACAGGCTTCTCTCTAGTTGCCGTTCACAAGCTCCTCGCTGTGGTGGCCTCTTGCTGCAGCGCACAGACGCCGCGATGCCCTGGCTTTGGCCGTTGTGCACACGGGCTCTGGACCACAGGCTCAGTAGCTGTGGCACGTGGGCTGAGTCACTCTGTAGCATGTGGGAGCTCCCCAGTCAGGGATCGAACCCGTGATTCCTGCACTCGCAGGCAGATGCTCATCCCGCTGGTCACCGGGGAAGCCCCACCTCTCCGTTTCATCTGGAGTGCCCACCGTCCCCCACACAGGCCTGTCTGTCCTCACAGTCATTGGCTGCCAGAGAAGCGCTTTCCGTCAGACCTCTGTGCTTCTGCTCTTCTGCTCCCGTGATAGTTCTCACACACCCCCATGGGGCTGAGCACATTATTATTTTCAGGTTTTCTCCCCACTAGTTGGTCACCTCTTTGATAGCAGGACTTTTTTTTTTTTTACATTTTCTCTAGTTTTTTAACCCTATTGGCTAGCACAGTGCCTGACACACAGAAATGCCGTGAGCATCTCATAGCTATGATCTGAATAAATGACACCGTATTTTCAGTCTCATTTTGCAGATGAAGAGATTTAGGTTCCCAGTGATGGCGAGCAGACTTGTTTCAAGTCAGCCAGTAGAGCTGCTCTTTGATAGCAAGCCTGGCCTCTGTCTGCCACACTAGAGCAAATGCAATTAATTGACAGAATATATTTGGAGCATAAATTAGAGACTTAAAAATTTCTTAATCCTTCATTTTAAACTGTAAATGTATGTTTAAGTATTTCTTTCTGTTTTACATTTAGGCCATTTCACAATTTTTTAAAACCTGTAGAAAATATCATGTATATTAGATGCTTATGCTACATACAATATAATAGATTCTTAGGAAATCACTGGGTGACCCAGAATTATCTATACTTCATGATAATGTATACCATTCTACAAACTATACTTCATGTTAATGAATTTTTCTTCTCATTTTCCTTCTCTCACTGGGCCAGAGCAATAAATTGCCCAGGAAACTAAAGAGGACAGAAATCAACCTAGATAATCTATGAAATATAAAATTATTTTTAATAACCTAGATTTGAGTTTTGACTGTTTTATTAAGAGCTGTTTAAGAACCATTTAATTTGGAATGTCTTTCCAATGACACTTTTGTAAGAAACCTCTCATTAAAAAAAACACACACATTTGTTTTATACTAGAAGGGTTTAGTTTTTAGGCTTTTAAATCTGTATATATTTTTCTTTATTTCCTGTGAAGTGAACTCATGGGATAAGAAAAATAAACTCAGAATGCTTTGTTTTAGCATTACTAATTGAATCTGAATATTAGAATGCAAATAAAGAAATTCACTTTTTTCCAGTGAGTAACAGTGCTGCAGTTACCTTTATAGGTCTTTAAAAATGGGAGTTCTCTCAGTCCCATACTTGATTATCATGAGATTTTTCTCAAGTGAATATATATTTCATTAACATACTAAAGAATACCATTGTTTATCACATTCTTATACATTTTATTAGTTAGAATTTCTTACATTGATGATAGAGGGGTAAACTTTCTCTGATTTATGAGTTATAGGAATCTTAACCCATTAGTTTTAAATCCAGACTTAAAAATTCTACATGTTTTGGATCCCAGTCATCTTCACGTCCCTGAGATTCTCCAGGCAAGAACACTGGAGTGGGTTGCCATTTCCTTCTCCAATGTATGAAAGTGAAAAGTGAAAGTGACTTAGCAGCAGCGTCCCTTTCTTTATATTTTGCCAGTGACGAAATGTAATAATTCTGATAACCCTTATAAATTCCGAAACTTTCTCTTAATGCTTAGGGGTTTTTACTCTTAAAAATAGTAACAAAAAATTGTTTTTTATTAGTTACGGTGTGAACGGTTTGTGGAGGAATTGGAAAGTTATGCTAAACAGTCAGAAGAATTTTACTCATTTGGAGATCTTCAGGATGTACAACGGTACCTGAAAAAGGCTCAGACACTGAATGGAAAGTTGGATTTAGCAGCAGACAAGGTATAATTTTAAAATTCTTAGTAGGATGAATTAGTTCAACAGAAAAAGCATTTGACTTTGATTGGGTATTCACCTTTAAGAAATGGATTCAAAGAGTTTAACAACATTTAGTTAGAGATTAACATATGTGGCACAAATGGATCTTATAGACGTGCTTCAGGGAGGAGCAGCATTGCTGTTTTCTGTTGGTAGTGATAACATTTTAGGGGCCTTCCTCTTTTATTTTAAAGATAGAGTTGTATGTCCATCTGCTTTTTAAGTTTTATTTTGTGTCACTTGATCATTTACATTATGGGATAGCACCTGGTTACTGTTTAGATTTCCCACCTTCATGGAAGCCAGCTTAGATTTCAAGGCTGTGTTTTAATGGTCCATTGTTTTTTCCCATCAAGCCAACTTTGTTTTTGCAATACCACTGTCTCAGAAACCAGTGTTCTCATTAGAAGCTGGGTGGGGAAAAGCCATACTCTTTGCCATGTAAGATGTTTGAAATTTTTAATTATATTTTTTATAAAAAGGGGAAATGGAAAAACGGGCGTCTGTGGTGGTTCAGTGGTAAAGAACCTGTCTGCCAATGCAGGAGAGGCGGGTTCAATCCCTGAGTTGGGAAGATCCCCTGGAGCAGGAAATGGCAAGCCATTCCAGTATTCTTTCCTGGGAAATCCCATGGGCAGAGAGGCCTGGTGGGCTACAGCCCATGGGGTTGCAGAAGAATCAGACACAACTTAGCAACTGAACAACAACAACAAAATATGAAAACAGACCATATTATGATTCTCTAACATTCCTAATATATTGCAAGATTTTGATATTTTAGTTCAGATAATTAAAGAGTTTATAATAATCTCAGATGTGTAAATACATGTTGAGAAAAGAGAAATTGTAGTTTTTTTTAAATTGATGCCACTGAAATTTTAAGTAACCTGTATAATTTGCATATCCAGCTCACTCTTTTCAATTCAGTAGATTACTCCTGATATACCCCCCACATCCTTACAACTTCACTGCTTTACTAACAGGAAATTAATGCTTTCTTTGCATCTCTTATCCTACTTACCTTTAAAACCCAGCTCCAGGTGCAACTTCTCTACAGGAGCATCTATGATTGTGCTATTTCAGAAGGCTCTCTTGTCTTTGAGCGATAGCATTTTAAAAAATATACTATTCAATTTATATTAAATGGCTACTGTTTTAAGGCCTTTCTTCTGTTGCTTATTTAATAAGTAACTGGTATTTAACTCCTCAACTGGATTACTAACTCCTTGGAATTGGTACTTTGCAATATACTTTTTTTCTATTTTCCATAGTACCTAACACAATACCATGTGTTTAAAAGTATTTAAATTCTTATTAATTAATACAAGAAGCTATATCCTCAGTATATCCGGATGGGCAGAGACTTCTTTATATGTATAAATTTACTATTTTAACTAACTTAAGAAATCATTGTTCTCTAGAAACTGTAATAAAAAAGAAATAGGAACAGCAAAAATGAACAAACAAAATACATAGGAAAAAGAGATTATTATTTTCCAGGTATGGCCTAATTTAAGTTTACCTTCAGCATTTGATGAGAGATTTTGGGGGGGGGGGGTCACATTGGATATATTTTTAAAACTTAATTTTGAATATCATTCCCTTTCAGAATAGTGTGTTTAATATTTGTCTTTCCAGATTGAGCAGTTTAATGCTGAAGAAGAGGCATTTGGTTGGCTACCATCAATATATCCTCAGCGTAAAAAAATCCAAGATGGTTTGAACCCTTATCTCCGTCTCTATGAAACTGCTGTAGAATTTAGCACCAAATATAGAGCGTGGACAGAAGGACCATATAACAAGGTGAATCCAGACCAAGTGGAAACAGACGTTGGAAATTACTGGAGAGGACTCTATAAGCTGGAGAAAACCTTTCACGATTCTCCCAATGCATTGGCAATGACCAAAAAAGTAAGAGCAAAGGTGGAAGATTTCAAGCAGCACATTCCTCTCATTCAAGTGATTTGCAATCCTGGTTTGCGCCCCAGGCACTGGGAGGCCATGTCCAACATCGTTGGTTACCCGCTGCAGCCAGCAGATGATTCCACTGTCTTCTCTTTCTTAGATATGAATCTGGAGCCATATTTAGATAGGTTTGAGGGTATTAGTGAAGCAGCTAGCAAAGAATATTCTCTTGAAAAGGCCATGGAGAAGATGATTAATGAATGGGATGCAATGGAATTTGTCATTCTTCCTTATAGAGAAACTGGGACATCTATTTTGTCATCAGTTGATGAAATTCAAATGTTGTTGGATGACCACATTATTAAGACACAAACTATGCGAGGATCTCCCTTCATTAAGCCTTATGAAAAGCAAATGAGGTAACGTGATATTTCTATGACAGTGTTTATAGTATGTTATCAAAATTATCACTCATATATAATATACAGTTCTTTTTGAAAATTGAGTCTGCACTTTATAGTTAATATTTTAAATAGTACATTGGAAGGAATGTTAACTTTTATTTCTTTTAGAAGAGTCTTGATACTTTTGCTATCATCTATATCCAGAGCAAAGGTAGTAGACAGTGTCCAGATATTCTTTTTTATTGCCCACAGTCCGATCTTATATATTAGATGCTCAAAAATAATCTTGTGCCTATGAACATAGTTTATAGAACATATAAACAATAAATTGAAGATATTATGTATTTTTCCAAATAGACTAATTAGTTTGTTGTTGATGACCCTTATCCTGTCAATTTTTTTCAGTTTTTGTAATCTGTATTAAGCAGTTTATATTTTACCTTAAAAAAGAGTAAATTCAAATCAGACTGCCATCTTCATTGTGAATTTACATGGCAAGGGAAAGCTATCTGCTTGGCAATATCAGCCTCTGGTTATGAGTACATTATCCTAATCCTGAGCTTGCCCAGCTATTGGTGTTGGCTCAGTCTCTGATTGCTCTGCCTTCTGCCCAGCTTGCTCCAATGTGCTCATCAAGAGTAATTTTTGAACTTCTCTGAAAGTGGCACATCTAGATTCTATTTTTAAGAATTATGCATGAGCTCATTAGCTAGTGAGAAATTTTCTGCATTAGCAGGGATTAGATAGAGAGAGGGGGAAGAGCACCAGAAGGAAGCAGAGGCATTCATTTCCTTGTGTGAAAGACAAATTTGTTGATGAACATGGAAAGGAAAGGCATTTTTAAAAGACATTTTAAAATGCGTGGTGACTTTTTGAACTCCTACATACATTTCTTGGTGTTTACAATCTAAAATTATAGATCACCACTTACAAATGATGAGTAACATATTAATCTACACATAAAGCTATCCCATATCTAAGTTTTGTTGCCTTTAACCAATTATTCTTCTTTATGGCTATGTTATCTCATAGCATAGTGATTACAACTGTCTAGGTTCAAGTCTGGCTCTTTTGTTCATTAGCTTGATGCTTACCTCTATATACCTTAATATCCCTACTTGTAAATAAATATTACATTCTGGACCCTGCCTCTGAAGGTTGTTGTGAGGATAGAGCAAATACACACGAAGACCTTAGAAGTGTGATTGTAAAATTGTTAGTTTATGCTGTAATTATAATATTTATTCTTAAGGAAATTTAGTCATTTTTTTCTCTATTTATATAAATGAACCAATAATTCATTTTAATTAAAAAATGCCACACTAATATATGGAGTCACAAAGAGTCAGACATTACTTAGCAACTGAACAGAACAGAATATACTTATGATTGTGTAGGTTTTTCTTTAAATGCCTGTTGTATCTGATCAATTGGAATGTTTTCTCTTGGAAAGATAGCCATTATGGGCCCAAATTTTAAAAAAAAATGAAAAAGCAAAATGTTAAATGAATCTTGGATGTAATTACCTTTCCTAAGAAGAAGTTCAGAGTACCTTTGTGAAAGGTCGGCGCATGCCCCGGGAATGTGCTGCAAGGCAAATTCCGGAGGCTGGCTAAACTTCCAGGGACCGACCCCCTGCAGCCTGGTCCAATCAGGTACCAACACAGAGCCCTCGGACACTGACCGCCGCTGTAGCCCGCGCTTTCTTCCTTATATGAAAAGACCTGGCCTGGACGCCGGCCCTGGCTATAAAACCCCTCCCCACCCCTCATACCTCGCAGACTCCCTTTGTCTCCTCACTCACCCGCCCCCAGGAGTTCTGCCCGAAAGCGAGAGCGACGCTTAATAAAAGGCCTTTACCACCGGTCCTTAGAGGTGGCTTTTTTCCTCCCGCGGCGTTTCTTAACACTTTGATTGAGAATACCATTACTATCTCCAAAATCTCATTCTCAACTCATAACTCTTTGGCATGGAATTGGATTGCAGAAAGGATTTATTGAGATGACATGTATAGAAACCAACCCGTTTGTAGAGAGGTGCATCTGTATTAGCATAAGTGTTGGTGCTAGTGATTTATCTTTGGTTGTCGGTAGATGAATGGAAACTGGCAAAACGACATTGCGTGCTCTGTTAGAAGTCTGGTTGTGAGCTGTACCGTGGGAGGCGTCTCCTGACTCTGTTGACAAGAACCGTGTCTGCCCCACAGGGACTGGGAGGGCAAGCTGCTGCTGCTCCAGGAGATCCTGGACGAGTGGCTCAAGGTCCAAGCCACGTGGCTGTATCTGGAGCCCATTTTCAGCTCTCCAGACATTATGTCTCAGATGCCTGAGGAAGGGAGGCGATTCTCAACTGTGGACAAGACGTGGAGAGACATAATGAAAAGTGTCCTACAGGTAGGTAAAAATCTGTGAGAACATGAGTATTTTGTTGAAGTAACTTTTTTTTTTTTTTCAAAGCAATCCAAGTAAGCCATTGTCTTTCCCCCACATATCTAATATCCCACATTAGATGCTCTGGTAGAAAGAGAGCAACGCGTACCCAGCACGGGATGTCCTGTCTGTTCTCTGCCTCGCATATTATGTCTGCACCACCTCTGAAGTACTCTGCGGTGGGAAAAAAAAGCAGCATGCCAACCACTCAATCAAGATGTTTCTCTGTAGGGACCTAAAAAAAAAAGAGCTGCAAAGATATATATATGTCTAAAGAACCCAATAAATATAAACAAAATGCAGTCTATCAATCAAGCAATGCACAGATACAGTGAAGAACTTATACTTTGAGGGAATTTAATAAAAACCAGTAACACTCAAGAAAGTATGGTTTATGTTCAGTTCAGGAGACATGCCTGCAAGGCATAGTTTGTGTGTTAGTGGATGTTAAGATTAAAATAGGAGAAATATTAGTTATTATATCATTACATGAACATGAACTTCTCTATTGGTGTTTTGATCAAATATTGATACAAGTTTATCATAAAATAGGGAGAAGATTATCTTAAATTTTTTTCTACCCTAAAATGGAAATATGTTTATTTTTATTATTGAACATTTAAAATTGTGACTGTCATCCTAAATGTTGATAATATTGTATCAGTGACAACTATATCATTTGATAGGAAAATATCCTATAAGATGGACATGGGTCTGTTTATTTAATAAGTTTACTTCATTTTATGTAATAATACTTGGAACAAAACATTGTATAAACCAAACTTTTATAGAATTAATCCCATTGGAATTCCATGTTTAAAGAACCTACTGATGAGTCACATTTTTCTTTTTTTTTTATTCATTTCTAATTGCTTTGTAAATTTAGCTTCTCCTTTTATATATTGTTTCCTTACAACATGGAAAAATCCTTGTAACATGTATATGTTTTTGTTTGGAAGAGGATGATGTTGCCCCCCATTTTTGTTGCCTCCCCCAAAAGAATAAAGCAGATGCTTGTGTTCTCCTAGTTAATATAATTTTAAAAGTTAAAAAAAAATTTTTTTTGGCATTTGATCAAGAGAAGTCAGTTGTGTCAGACTTTTTGTGACCCCATGGACTGTAGCCTACCAGTCTCCTCTGTCCATGGTATTTTCCAGGCAAGATTACTGGAGTGGGTTGCCATTTCTTTCTCCAGGAGATCTTCCTGACCCAGGGATCGAACCCAGGTCTCCCGCATTGCGGGCAGACGCTTTACCGGCTGAGCCATGAGGGAATCCGAATCAGGCATTTCATCAAAATGCTCTTCAAAATTCATATTGCTAAGAAAATTTAATAGTTCAATGCCTTGAAAGAGCGGCTATACTGAGACTAGTAATAATGGAGGCAGACTTTTAATTTTATAAAACTGCTGAATTAAAAACATATTAACAAAAAAGCATTACTTACTCTCATTCCCAAATAAGCAGTTGTCTTTGGATGACACTTCATTTACTTTTACTATAAGATTTGATTATCTTCCTCAACTGGCTTTACATTTTCTTTTTTTCAGTATGTTAGCATCAGGACAGCTTTTGTCTATACTCTCCAAAACCTTAAAAATAAACCTAAGTCCATATTCTCTTAGGAAGGCTAATGAGGATGATCTATACCATCCAGAGGTCACTGGATTAAGTGCTTGGTACAAAAAGTCATCACTTTCGGCCTTAGGGGTTTCTAAATGTTTTTTAGAACTATGCCAAGAGAAAAGGCTCAGAGGTTAAAAACAGAATGTAAATGATATTGTTAATATAAATGGCTTGATTGAGGTTGTTTTGATTCCTTAAGGCATAAACATGAAATAATTTTATGTTTTGGTATCTTCTCCCAACTATGCTTGGCCAAAGGCTGTTTCTCACTGGGAAAGACTCTCCTACTGAAAGTTCAGTGTAATTCCAGAATTTTCCAGCCACTTTTGGTTAGGATAATTTTGCCTATGAAGACTGAGCTGTACCTACTTGAGAACCTCGGTCTCATGTTATATTTAGAGCTCTTCTCTTCCACACAGTCAGGTCCGCCTGAGGCTCCTCTGGAGTGTGTGGGTGGGGACTGTGCTCTCCTGCTCTGCCTTTCTCATTCCAGTGCTGATCAGCGGGTACTGGGACAGGGAGGAGGTTGGGATGAGGTAAGGGGAGGGGCAGAAAGCAGAAAGCGGAAGGGAAATAAAGAAAGGGAGAAAGAAAAGTTCACTGATGTAACAGATCCAGCCAGATTATCTGCTCTTTTTGTTGGTGGTCATAATTTGGATGACCTCCTGTCTCTGATGCCCACGCACTGGGCCTTTACTCTTGGTCATCACAACTAGTCTAGCTTTTTGACCAACTACGGACAGGTGAAGTCCACAGATTACCTGGTTGTGCACAGGTGAAGACCCGGACAAGTTCTGGTTGCCAAGAGGCTCTATCTTGAGCATCTCCCCTTGGTTTTGTCTTCCTCGGCTTCATCTTCACACTGATGGACCAATGATGGCTTTTGCCACGTTCTTCTTATATGTGTCTTTCGCCCCATGCTACAGCAGTATTTCACGGATTTGTAGCCCTTAGTTTCACCTGGGGTCTGCAGCACCTGGGATCCGTCTTCTCTACCTCTTAGTAACCTTGAGCACATGGCCCTTGCCTCTCTGGTCATCCCACCACACCACCTTCTCCCAGAGCCTTTTTTTGTCCTGATAGCACTGGGGCAAGTCAGCAGGCTGGTGATAGCACAGACTTCTGGATGAAGACATTAGCCTTCTGTCTTTACATCCACTTGAAAAGTTTTCTAGGGGCTCTCTGAGAAGAGAGAATGTGGGAACTAATATGGGAACAATGAATTGCCTATCATTTGGAGTTGAAAGAAGTGGATGATCTTTTGCATTTATCCAAATTTGACTTTTGATCCACATGAATCTTTTTTATTTCCTGAGTTCAGTTCAGTCTCTCAGTTGTGTCTGACTTTTTGCGGCCCCTTTCATACAAGGCAGAAAAAGGCACTCTTGAATTTCTCCCCAAACTTTTTCCTTTTATAGTCTAACCCCATCTCAATAAATATGAAAACTACTCTTCCTGTTTTTCAGGCCAAAAGCAGAAGAGTCATTATTTTTCTTTTTCCTTTTACTGTCATAAATATCACTTGGCACCAAGTATCTCTCCAGTTTCTAGGGAGCTGGAAAGCTAAAAATTATGTCTTCCAGACTCCTTAAGTTTCTGGAAATGAATTTGACTTTGACGGTGAGGTACACTCATCGGGATTTGGAAGGCATACAGCAGCCATCTTCTTGCCATTTCAGCTATTTCTGCTGTCAAAAAATGTCACTTTTATTTTCTTTTCTTCAGTGTCTGGTCGCCAGTTTGATGGGTACTTAAAGGTGATGATGATGGTGTCTTCCCGACCCCCCCTCTGATCCTAGAACTGCAGTCACCGCGGTGTGTTTTTGAATGCAGTCGTTCCCCTGGCGGTGTCCTTCTGTTCTTCCTGGGGCAGAGATAACAACCCTTCCGGAAGATCAGTTCCGCAGGGTTCTCGGAGTTTTTCTGGAAAACCAGACTGGAGTGTGCTCCCCTAGACCTTCTAGTGATTTTTTAATCACTTAATTCCCTATGTTAAATTTCTTTTTTGCCTAATTACCTAGAAAGACCGTGCACTGAATTCTGAATACAGGTATCACAACCTCAAAGTTGAGATCTAGGATTGTCTACCTGACCCACTTGGGCTCTAGGGTGGTTAAAATCTAGTTAGCATCTGAAAATGGAACACTGGTGGTACCTAGCAGGCAGTGCAAAATTCCCTTACTCAAATTATGCTACTGGTCTCCTGAAGTGAAGAGTCTGTTTTACAGGCAATGCTTTGGTGGACCAAGTGGCTGCTGGAACAGGTCGATACAGAACAAACTTGAAATACAAGAGATGTGAGATGGGCTGAATTTTTTCTAAAACCCTTGGAAAACTAAAGAAATGGTCTAATTAAAGGCTTAAATTCTCTGCTCAAGATATGGTCAGAGGATTAAAATGCTTCTATGATTGCCCTCAGAGAGCCTCTTAATTCTCATAGCTACAGTTCTGACATAGCCAAAAATGACAGTCTGATCCAGCAGGTTGCCAAATTACAATGTAATTTAATTCACAGCCTTGCCAGATCTGTTCTGTGAACGATAATTTCCTTATTGGGAAAGAGTGGGATGGTGAGAACTGGGAACTGGGGATATTTGAGGAAATTTGATCAACTCTGGTTGCCCTGATTCTCACACTGAGAGCTTCCCTTGCCAGAAGCCTTTTCAGAAGTCTAAGGAATGTGGGAGGTATTGTATTGTAATAGTGCTTGTCTGGGGAGAACCAAAGTTAGATGCAGTCTAATGGACTGATGTGACTGCACTTACCAGACATTCATGTTTCAATGAGCTCGTCACGGAGATGTGAGTCATTCTCTTTACTTACTTATTTCTGCCAAAACCTGCCTCAATAAGATTTAAACAAAGACTGGTTTACAGATTTCTGCAAAATATGCTTGCATTATTCAGAAGCAAAAATTACAACACCCTCCCCACCTTAGGGGATTGACTCAAAGCGTAGTAGGAAGGGAATCCTTTTTAGAGGGTACAACTTCAATTAATATTAGTTGTTTGGGTTTTTTTTTGACCTTGCCTATAGAGATGGTCAGAAGTGTGGATCTACATTGATCATAATCAGTAGTAAACAGTTTGGCTATATGATCAAGGACTTAGAAGAAACAAGATTGAAAGATTGGTAATAAGGAGATCTATCAGGAATCACAGAATAGACTAGAATATGAGTATATTTGTGCTCCATGTAAATGTTTAATAAAAGGTAGTGCTGCCAAAGGAGGCACTTAATATAGTTGACCAGTTGATCTATTCGTGAATGTCAACCAGCATATGCCAGTTGTATGCACAGTGAGCTGTGAAATGGAAAAATCACATAATATATTGCCCAAACTGCAGAACTTCAGAAAGTTAGAGCAATTAATAAATAAGCTGGGAAAGCAAGCATAAGCCAGAACTCTCCTCATCAAACTGGGAATATGTGGTCACCCAGGCTACAAGCAAAGAAGTCATAATGGCAGAGATGGAAATTATGGAAGGATTTGTCATCAGGGGCTGTCCCTTACCCAACACTGCGGAGCATCCAAGCTGTCAACATGAGAAACGAACAAAATGCCTCTGACATGCGATCACACCTGAAGGGACCAGGCAGCCATTTAGAAGGAATTAAATACAGTGCACCTGTTTCAGAATAGAAGAGATCAGTGGTTTGTCTGCCCCAGACCAACACTGTCATTCATTGACTTACTGAATGACTTATTGCCACAGTTTGCATGCAATACTGCTTCTGCTATGGAATTCACATTACAAAGGAAATGAGGCAATTGACTGATACTCTTTAAGATTTACAGATACTAATGTGAAGACTGACCTTATAAAAAGTGGAATGTCTCATGTTGAAGACTCAGTTGCTATATGAGCAGGAAGAAAATAGTTTGTGAGTTTGGCATGCAGTTCTAGAGGATACATAGTCCATATTCTCAACCAGCTCCAAATAGCTTCTCCCACAGGCACAGTTCATGGGTCTGGGAATAAAGGAGTGAAGATGATGTTGACTTTTCATACTAGTTCACCCAATAAACAACTCACAACAGTTCTGCTTCCCAACTTTTGGTGTTGCTAGTTGAAATATCTTAGTATCCAGGGGAGAAATGCTTCTGTATGGGACATAGCGCTAGCTTCATTGAGCAGGAACTTCTTGATTTACTCACTTTACACTTTCACCTCTCTGTCCTTCTAACTCTCCACCTTACTTACTCTATTCTAGCCAGGCTAGCTGCCTTTTTTGAATCACACATGCCAAACACACTCCACCTTTGCACCTACCGGACCTCGTTCTTCCAAATATCTGCAGAGCTGATCAGTGTCTTTGCTTCCTGGAGTCTTTTCTCAACTATTGCCTTTATAAAGAGGCTCACACTGAGCTCCGTGTTTAAATTGAAACCTGCCTCTGCCTTTTCTGGCCATCCTGATGCCCCCTTTCTTGTTTGCAGCATTCATCACCTTCTAACTGACTATATGATGTATGAATTATTTTGTTATTTATCACCTGTCTCCTCTTGGAGGCTGGGGTCTTCGCTTTGTTCACAGTTGTGGCCGAAGCACTAGAAACAGTGTCAGGCATGTAGCAGGCTCTCCAAAAATATGTGTCCAGAGTGAATGAATAATTAAATTGAGATTGATCCTTGAATTATTGCTAGTTCTAAGAATTCTGAGTTCATTCTGAAAAACCTTCTCTAAAAATTCAGTGTTAGATATCTCCTGAGTCCTAAGAGCAGGAGTAATCCTAGAAACATCCTGCATCTTGAAAGGATTTCTATTTTTGGTGAGGTCGAAGGATCTGAAAGTTGTAAGGGAGCACAAAGGTCTACTTGGTGAATCCATGTTTCCTTTCTAATACTTAATAGGTTTAGTGAAGATCTGACCAGTTTTCTGTTGTCCAGGGGTTTCTGATTAGGAAGTTTATGCTTCTGGAAGTTTAGTGAACTGGCTTGAGCTTAATTCCATTAAGTGTACTTTCAATGCAGCTTCTCATGGCAGCAGTAATTAGAATGCCCTCTATATACCCCCAATTAAAGTTTCGGGCAGTGATACCATCAGCATTTCGTTTAGAAATGTAAATTAGCCAGTAACTTGTCATTTGAGCTGATGAGAGTGGTGATACTTGGGAAGCAAAACAAGACACCCAAAATTTGTAAAATTATCCTTTAACCAAAAAATATGGTAGTTAATAATTTCTTTTCCTCTCCAGAAGATAAAAAGTAATTAAAGTGTCAAAGGAGTTGCACTTAGTTTCACATTTCTGGTAGCTTCCTGTTTTAATATCTTGCTGTTCTATCTTGAGAGCATTAGCTAATGAGTTGGTACAGTAGGAAAACTTTAAAACTTTCTTTTGTTGGTATAAAAAGACTTCTTTGAGTCTCTTTGTGTTTCTGTGAACTGAACTCATCCTCATTCACTCAGTCAGTCAAGAGATATTTATGGAATGCTTACTGTGTACCCGAATTTTGTGGCAGTGCCAGTGTGGAACTTAAAGCCAGCTTCCTTTTACTGCGATAATTATCTTACCAGAAGGAAGGCAGTGTATGAAATGTCCGTTTTAGCTCCTTTAAATCGATAGCATGATGTAAGTGACTTACTCCACCCATTCCCCCAGGGTGGTGTCTGTTTGTTTCTCTTCAAGAGACATTTATAGAAGGTGAAATGGAAAGGGTAATTTCAAGTGTATGTGTGTTCTAGGCAGCAGACTAGGTGCTTCCAATATTTTGTCTAATTTGATCCTCATAACAGCTTTGAGAGATGGCTTTTATTGACATTTTAAAGATAAAGAGACAACGTGTAAATCTACTGCTGATTCATGTCAATGTATGACAAAACCCACTGGAAAAATAAATTAATTAATTAATTTAAAAATAAAATAAAAAAAATAAAAATAAAAATAAAATAAAATAGATAACCAAAATAAAATAAAATAAAGATAAAGAGACAGAGGCTCCGGTTAAATGGTCCAAGGTCACACAGGTAATCAGAAGGATGTTGGTCAGGAACAAGGCTGTGCTTTCCTTCATCTCATGCAGCTTCTGTTGTGTTTACCTTCTCATGGAAAGAGAGTTCCTAGTCAGGATAATGATTACTTGTCTATATTTTTTTCTTAAGACCGTATACCAGGGTACATAGATTATCACGTATACTCATTCAGAACTAGCATATTTGGTTCAGAGTCATTAAGCTGATCTAGATTAATAGGTTTGACCTCAGGAATTCAATAAAGTTTTTTTGTTGCTCAAATGCTCAGTGTTTCCAGAAGTATTTCTTTTGTAATTATAATATTTAGGGAAAGAAATATGAACTGTTGTTTTAAATAACTGAATTTTTTAACTTTCAAATCTCAGATCTAAAATAGCAAATTGTAGTATATTCTTTGGCTGAAAATAAAACATTGTTAATTTGTGAAAGGAATTTTTCCCATTTATTAGCATCTTTTTTTCTTCCCAACAAAGAAAAACATACTTCTCCAGAAGGTGGCACTCTAAGAACATCATTTTAGTTTTTTAATCTAAGCGTACAAGAGTACTACTCCATACTTTTTTTTAATGAACTGCACATTAAATTATGACCTGAGTCTCTGTCATGCTGACTTTTGTGTGCATTTTAAAATGTTTATTTGAAGTATAAAACTCTTAGGAAATATAATAAAATGCCTTTAGAAAATTGTGCCACTTTAAAGATAAGTGAATTGTATGTGTTGCATATTTCATATGAACCTGTTCTACTGAAAAAACAGGTTTTAATGATAATTATTTTGTTCTTTGATTAAATTGCTGTATTCCCATTATATTGTTATATTTTAAAACAAAGCAGAAAATTATCTTTCTTTCCAGTCACATTGAAAGTCTATTGACATAAACATTTTCCTGCAGTGAAATCAAATTTCTATATGAAACAATTTACAGTTGAAATTTTTGATTGATCTTTCAGTGAATACCAAACTCACTTTGGCTAAGTACCAAAAATTAGTTAGTTAATCTTGAAGTTCTACTTAACTTTTAACAATATTCCCTTGATTTAATTTCATGTAAATTTTCTAAATATACCAGTATATTCTCATGAGGTTTATTTGGTCTGGTGATGAAAATCTATAATACATTTTGATACCTTTTTCTCACACCTTTGAGCCTATTTAGTAAAGAATTCTTCTTTTTTTGTCATTGGTGTCAATGGTGGACACTGAATTTGGGATTGTAAAACCAGGACTAGACCTGGATGATATCAATTGTGTGTTAAGGAAAAATAAAAAGAATTTTATTTTGACTCTACCTAGACTGTGCTTTAAAATGTATATTTCTAAAGATTTTCTATAAGACTGGTGGTTACTGGTGTGGGTATTTTAAGAAATCAATAAACTACTTTCTTAAAATATCAGTTCTTAAGACCAACTTTTGGTTATAATTCTTATTTTGAATCCCATAGCATTAAAGAAAGCTTTATAAAGTACTTGATTGTATTTGAGTCACTTTAAAGCAAACAGTGACACTTTCAAGTGATAGAATGTTCAGAAATCTATGCCTTGAAAGTAGAACATTTTTAATCCCCAGAGAGTTCAGGAAGAATGCACCTTGAACTTGTTTTTCAGCAAGCAGAGTATTATAATGCAGGTCCAAAGGTAGTTCTTTGCAATGTAAGATCTTTATTGAAAGCTCCTTCTTCCCCACTCCCAAATGCTTATTTTTACTACGCTTATAAAACAGGATATGTATTATTTTATTATTGGTAACAATATTCAAAATATTCAAAATAATAATAATGACATATTTTTAGAGTACTTTCCCTTAAAGAACAAAAGGCAAACATATCTCATACTAATTTGTTTCCTCCTGTCCTTCTCGTGAGTTCAGATAATATTTTCTTCCCCTGCCCTTCTCTCTCACTGTCTGTCTCTCACAACTCAGAATGAGAAATTGTGGCCAACATCACTGAGGATCCAGTTAACGTGGCTTTTATGTAATTAAAGAGGCTGGTTAGATCTAGACCATGCAAGAGCACTTTAAAAAAAAGTATTCACTTTAAAATTTGTGCAACCTTTGTTATATTAAAACCATGCAATCTCAAATATAATATGAAGTTAGTATCTATTATTTCTGAGTTGTAAATTTTCTTTTACTTTTAGGATAAACATGTTCTGTCAGTTGTAACTATTGACAGGATGCTGGAGAGGCTGAAAAAATCTAATGAGCTTTTGGAACTCATTCTTAAAGGACTTAATGAATATTTGGAAAAGAAACGTCTCTTCTTCCCCAGATTCTTTTTCTTGTCTAATGATGAACTTCTTGAGATCCTATCTGAGACTAAAGATCCCACTAGGTAAGTAAGATATATCAATATTACTATATATATCATGATGCATACATCATACACGGCTAAGTTGATCTGCTTAAATTTTATTTTCAGAATGATGCAGAACTTGTATATGATTGTTGTTGTGTTATAGTCGCTCCGTTGTGTCCGACTCTTTGCGACCCCGTGGACTGTAACCCTCCAGGCTCCTCTGTCCATGGGATTCTCCAGGCAAGAATACTGGAGTGGGTTGCCATTTCCTTCTCCAGTTATATATAGTTATGTTTATGTAATAACTTAAGACTGTTGTAAATCAGCATAAGAAATACCATTGAATGATATTTTTCTAAACGTGGGGTGGGTTGCTCTTTTTATCACATAATTTCTTACAGATTTTTCAGAACACATCACTGTTCTGCATCCCGTGCAGAATAAAAGTCAGTGCCTCTCAGTGCCTTGCAGTCTGTCACCAGATACTACACCATGATCCTTCCTATTCATCCCCCACTAGTTTTCTTCTTGTTTATTCTGCTACAGTCCTTGCAATTCTCCCATAGAAGAGTCAGCCTCCTCCCTCAGCATATTGTTCTCTTGGCCTAGGATCTTCCTCACCCAAATATTCACAAGACTTCTTTTGTTGTTGTTCAGTCTCTAAGTCATGTCCAACTCTTTGTGACCCCGTGGACTGCAGCACACGCCAGGCTTCCCTGTCCTTCACTATCTCCCGGATCTTGCTCCAACTCATGCCCACTGAGTCAGTGATGCCATCCAACAATCTTATCCTCTGTCATCCCCTTCTCCTCCTGCCTTCAATCTTTCCCAGCATCAGGGTCTTTTCAAATGAGTTGGCTATTTGCATCAGGTGACCAAAGGTTTGGAGCTTCAGCTTCAACCACAATCCTTCCAATGAATATTCTGGATTGATTTCCTTTAGGCTTGACTGGTTGGATCTCCTTGCTGTCCAAGGGACTCTCAAGAGTCTTCTCCAGTACCACAGTTTGAAAGCATCAATTCTTCAGTGCTCAGCCTTCTTTATGGTCCAGCTCTCACATCTGTACATGACTACTGGAAAAACCATAGCTTTGACTATACAGACCTGTGTTGGCAAAATGATGTCTCTGCTTTTAAATACACTGTCTAGGTTTGTCATAGCTTTTCTTCCAAGGAGCAAGCATCTTTTACTTTCATGGCTCAGTCATCATCTGCTGTTATTTTGGAGACCAAGAAAATAAAATCTGCCCCTGTTTCCATTTTCTTCCCCATCTATTTGCCATGAAGTGATGGGATTGGATGTCATGATCTTAGTTTTCTGAATGTTGACTTTTAATTCTTTTTCATTCTCGCCTCCACCTTCATCAAGAGGCTCTTTAGTTCCTCTTCACTTTCTGCCATTAGAATGATATCATCTGCATATCTGAGGTTATTGATATTTCTCCCGGCATTCTTGATTCCAGCTCGTGTTTCATCCAGTCTGGCATTTCTCATGATGTGCTCTGCAAAGCCGGCTCAAACACCCGCCGCTCAGGAGGGCCTTCTCTGGTCACTGGATTGCAGCCCCTTCCAGCACCCCCTAATCGCCTTTCCTGATTATCTTCTCTGCCTTTTTTTTTTTTTTTTCCAGCACGCTTTTTTTTGTCACCTGGCTTACTCTATAATGTGCTTATTTGCTTACTGTTTGATTTCCTCCAGCAGAACATAAGCTCCATAAATGGCTGAGGTTTTTTACCTTTTTCTCCCTACAGCTGATTCTTGATTCCTTAGAAGGGTGTCTGGTATATATCAGACAGTGATTAGATATTTGTTACAGTCCTTAGTTTTGTGTCCTGTGCTTTCAGATAAGAGATAAGTAATCTAAAACATGCCAGAAACGAGGAATTTAGTCGGTTCCATCTATATTACAGTGTGTAGACCAAAGTTGGGCACCTTCCAAGTAGTTGATTTATTTGAAGTTCTAATCCTGTTGTGTAATTTGCAAGCAGTCTCTGAAGATCCCAGTTGAAATATCAATATACTTTGGTGCATTTGAAGATTCTTTAGATGAGTGTTTTATCTGTTGGTCAAAGTTGATTTGGTCCTTATATTACTTTTAATGTCTTTCAATTCTTTGTGCTGGAAACAAAGCCTCATGTAGCTCTTATAATAGTTGCAATTTTATAGGTCTTTTGTGATTATTCAATTAATGATGACCTCCCATTTGACTCATGTATGTGTATTCCATATGTATGTTTTTTTTTCCCCTTCAACACTTCATCTGCAGCATCTAGCAGGGGCCTCACACATAATGCACATTTATGAATTTTGAATAAAGTTTGGAATACACAGAACGTTGATATTTAGGGAATTCTTATATTTGGTTAATTCTTTTAAACATTCTTTTTCCTGACAGAGTGCAGCCTCACTTGAAGAAATGTTTTGAAGGAATTGCAAAGGTGGAATTTACAGAAAGTTTGGACATTACTCACATGAAGAGTAGTGAGGGAGAGGTGGTGGAACTCGTAGACACCATTTCAACAGCCAAAGCCAGAGGTCAAGTGGAGAAGTGGTTGGTTGAGTTAGAGAGAGTTATGATTAAATCCATCCACAAGGTAGCTGGCTATATTTATTATTATTTCTAGTAAAGATGATAGAATGTTAATGTATTACTGATAAATGCACTGTTATTTAGACAAACTGAGTCATAAATGATCAATTCAGTTATAATAGATTGAAGGCAAAGAAATGGTCTGTGGTACTGTTTTTGCAATGACTCACTTGAAAAGTAATGCATGTTATAAAACACTTGGGTTTTAGTCTGGAGTCTGTCTCGTTTCTTGTGCTTTTGGTATTAGATACACTTTGATCTACATGGTCTCTCTCTAGTCTTGTCTAGGAAGCACCTCTCTATAGTTTCAAATCAGTCTCTATGCTGCTTCCTTTTGTTCTGTGCATATGTAACATATCTACCAAAACGTTAGAAAATCTTTAACAGTTACTTCACATCTCACATTAACACATTATCATCTCAATCATTTGTAATATTTTTTTGTTACTAGAGAATTTTAAGTCATGGAGACAAATAGATATTAGTTGAGCAGTTAAATTCATTTTTTACCATAGTGTGAACTTATCATTCAAGTTCCTTACCAAGAATAAAAATCATGATTCATCAGGGAAGCTTGAGAGCAAGAACTAGAAGGAAACATGGCATCAGGTCCTAATCAACACAGTTTTCACTAAGTTTTCAAATTCTATCATACATTATTGAAAAATTCACTGGAATCCAGGTATTAAATATACATCATGTACCTTCATGCCCCTTTCTCTCAAATATAATTTTAGTATCTGCTTGAATTTTATTTTTTCAATAGATGTAAAATCTTTTGACCAGTTTCCCATTTCTTCCTATTATGGACTAAATTATAATGAATGTCCTTATGATAGAAATGCGTTCTTTGAATTATTTATTTTCTCGTGATACCTTATATATATAGGATGACTGGATAAAAGAGAATGAGCTTCCGTAGGTCTTGCTAAGTATTGACAAATAGTGTTTTCATTTATGTATCTATTAACAATTAAATGAATTCTACTTTGACCACTACTTAAATTGATTATATGGTTTATTAATTGATATGTGCAGTGATAACTCATTATTTTAGACATATTTAATATTATTTCAACTAATCTTTTAATTTTGCAATGTATTCAGATAAAATATTTTGGCTGCCATTTCAGACCATTAAGTTTGGTGTAGGAAATATCTTTTCCAAATGTTCATGTGTAAGTTGGTGGGAAAATGCAAGTAAATGCAATATAAAATACTACAGATAGGAGACATGTGTTACTATGTTGTGCTGTATGTTATTTGCATGCTTGAAAGGCATGTCTGCCTAAAGTAAGTGAATTTTGTGTCATTTGTAAATGATAAAATATCATGTTCTTGGCACCTTTGCCTCTTATTTCATTGTGTTATCATGGGTTTAATGTAGATTGCTACCACCAAAATATATGTAATTTTTATATATGGTATACACAGTTTTGTAATATATCTTATATATGATATCAGAACTTTCTATAATTATGTTTGTCCTCTTCCAACTATATAGAAATCTGTGAATTAGATTATATGCTTCTTTCTCGTTTTCGCCACAGAATCCTTCTAGAACACATATGTATTTCATCCTTGGCATTTCTCTACTGTTCCTTTTAGTCTTTCCAGTGTTTCTCCATCTCTCCCTTTTCACCTGCCTTTTCTGTGGCTACTTATGGCCTTTTATTAATACATTTTCTTTATTATCAATAGTCAGCGTTGCCCTTCATTTCAATTCAGCTCTGTAAATATCCTAGCTAAACTATAGAAGTCCAGAAAGGTTCACCTATCCTTATATATTTCTCATAAAAATGTAATTTTGACAACCTTTTCAGAAATTCAAACATTGACGTGGCTATCACCTCCTAGACCTTACTATTTTTGGTTGATATAATAAATTAGACTGATTGAAAAAGGGGATCTATGGATCCACTGAAAATATATGGAGCAAAGCACATGACTTAGACTTCCTGAATTTACAGCTCAGCCCTCTGTGAATGAAGTCAGTATCCACCCTGTCAGCATAGCCTTTAACATCAAGCGGAGCGAGATCTGGAAATAGGAAAAACTTTAGTGGAGTTATGTAGTTTGCCTAATGTGCATGTACACATGTGCACATGGCTCAGTGGGGATCTGATTAAATTCAAAGTAAGTAATTATCTGAATTTGAAGGATCTCATTTTGGATTTACTTGAACTTATGTTTTGTAATAAAATTGCTTTTGTTTTTCAGTCCAAAAGTATCTAGGACATCTTTGGCTGGTCAAAGAAATATTTCATATAATGTGGTTCATACAAATAGATTATATATCAGCAAAATAAAATGCTATATAGTATTTTTTTTTTGCTCACAGGTGTATGAAAAAACTTTAAATAGTCTACTCACATGATTTGAATATTCATAATTGGCTAAAATGTAAGAAGTAGAGCAGTACAAGTTAATCCGTTTAGGAGTTAGCTCTTCATTGTTTAGCTTGTTCAAGTTAAGTGTGAAACTGTTTACCTTTAAGCATTTTCTTTTTCAATTAGGTAATTAAAGACGCGATTCTTGCCTATACACAAAATGAACGAATTAACTGGGTAAGAGAGTGGCCTGGACAAACAGTTCTCTGTGTATCCCAGACCTATTGGACGTTAGAAGTACAAACATCTATTGCAAAAGGACAAGAGGTAAGTTTTTATTACCGCAAGGTTTTTCCGCATTTCTTTAATAGTGATTATTGCCAAAATACAATTATTCTAAAAAATTACCATCCACCCGAAAGCCAAGGATACTGGAGCCTCAATCTTGTTATTATATACATTTTTATGCTTTCAGAAATAGTGATAGTAGGACAAAGAAACTTCCTAAACTTAGAAGGATTAGGAGGAATTACATAATAAAATTCTGTCTTACGCCCTCAATGAAAGTACACTATGAGGTATGCTGTGGTAAGTTGCTTAGTCATGTCTGACTCTTTGCGACCCTATGGACAGTAGCCCGCCAGGCTCCTCTGTCCGTGGGATTCTCCAGGCAAGAATACTGGAGTGAGTTGCCATTTCCTACTCCAGGGGATCTTCCAGACCCAGGGATTGAACCCGTGTCACTTTCATCTCCTGCATTGGCAGGAGGGTTCTTTACCTCTAGTGCCACCTACGAAGCCCTGTGAAGACAAGATATTAATTGACTTGTTTTGACTATTTTTGTTTTTTTTTTTTTTGTATTAATTTTTAGGTAATATTTTGAGTAAAGCTTTATTTTAATTATTCTAGAAGATATATGAATTTACTATTATTAACTGAATTGCTATTATTAATTAAAAACAGAAACTGCATTCAGTGCAACATTCTTATCCTTAAAGTAGGATTTCAAGCAGATCAACTTTCACTTGACTGATGGGCCAGTCAGAATCCAGCAATTGCAGATGTTGTTTAAAACCATGAGTTTTAAACATTTTTTACATGAAGTTTGGCATTGTAGTCTGTAAGGTATTGGTGAACACTGAGTGTTGGGTTTGAGAGTCTTGTATTCCTTGTAAGCACGCAGATGTCATAGAGGAAGGAGCTGAGTAACACATGCTTAGTTGATTCCAACTTACCAACAAGTCACTTATTTCTCCTCTGGGGAAGAATAAAGATGTAGGGCAGGAAGTCAGGGCTTTTAGGGAAAGAGGTCTTACTTCATAGAAATTGGAGCTTGGGAGTGAGGGTTTCTCCTACTGCAGTAAGCCCTGGGATACTCCTGGACTCTTGGCTCTCTGTCTCCATGTGCATTTTTCTTTTTTCCCCAGTGGGTCCAGAATCTGCATTTTGTCTTTTCACTGTGAAGCTACCATTCAGCCACCTCCCCACACAGAGGGATTCCTCCATTGCCCGTGTGGGTTACTGGGGATACGTGTAGCCTTGGATCTTACTCCTCGCTGGCCCCAAACCACCAGGACAGCGTTCTCATTCGTTGTTGTGGGAAACAGAGGGGACAAAGAAACACGTGTGAGCAAACTGGGCAAATTCACAGGCGTCTTCCATGTTTCTTCAGTTTAAGGTTTAAATGTGGTGTCAGTTAAACTCCACCCGTCTGCCAAAACCATATTTTTCTCTGGTAGGATTGGTAGGAGTTGAGGTAGAGGATTTACGTGTAAGCCTTTCTTGTTTCTGCTCACCTCCCAAGCATAATTTGAATCTCAAGAGACACACAGCTCAAGTCGTTCCATCTTGGTGTGTCCTCTGCTCAAAGCTATCTGCCTGCAATTCTTACCATATCGTGTAAAGACACAAATAGGGTTTTTCCCCTTGGTTTACATCAGTATACTGATACTGAGATGAGGTTATTTATTCACTCATGTATTAGTTTGCTCCATTTTTTCTGTCACTTAATGTGGTACACAGTCACAGAGAAGGACAAAAGGAGAATCCATGCCTTGGGTGACTATTATTCCAGGGGAACCCAGCTTCATAGATGTAGGCCCTCTAAAGCTGTAATTAGTGGGATTTAGAAAGTCTTTGCCATTCCTTGCTAGACTGTCCTCCTCTGTTGTATTTTGTGGTGTTCTACATAGTATGTGTCCTTAAAGATTCTTTTCTTTTTCCTCTGCTTGTGAGTCCTCTGCATCAGTATGCCGTTCATCTGCTGCCCATGGACCTTGTCCCTGCCCACATCTCATGCATGTTTGGTTTATTTAAGTTCTGAAGCAGCATCAGGAGAGTACATGCTTTAGTATTCTAAAGCATTGATGATTTAAGAAAATTTAATATGTAGTTCTATTTTGGGAGGATAGCATATGTTTTCGTATTTTACGTGTTGATAACTTTTTCCTTAATTAATGTGTGGTTCACATCTGAGACTGATGACTTTACTTGAGTAGCTGGAGGCTTCTTGGCAGCCTCAGAGAAGACTAGGCGTTTCCACTCGCTGCAGACACCCCAGGTTGTCTAGAGCCTAATGCTGTAATGGCACCTTGTTGTACGTCCTGCTCCCAGAGGATGTTCCCCTCCGGATCCATTTCCGTTTATTTATTCAAAGAACATTGACTGTGGAACCAGTCAGTATGAGGCATTAGAGGGGCTGAAAATGAATGAAGTAACCAACACTTGGGTTATTGAAAATATTTATATGATTTTGAGTAAATGTATTATTGTGCATATCATCAATTCAATGGACATGAGTTTGAGCAAGCTCCGGGAGTTGGTGATAGTCAGGGAAGCCTGATGTGCTGCAGTCCATGGGATCGGAAAGAGTCGGACATGACTAAGTAACTGAACTGAACTGAGGTATGATAAATAAATTTTATTCCAGACCAGATTTGGCAGATTATATAATAGTAGTTATCTTTAGATTCATTAGTTTACTGTACAGAACAGTTTACAATGAAGAAAATGTAACAAAAACAATTTAGTATGATTTTTTCAATTTAGCTGATCTGAATTCTCATTGATTCATAAGATGTAGTTCCTAAAGAACTTAATTTATCACAGTTCGAAGCTAAATTTTAGTTTTAAGTCTGGCTTTTCTAGTACAGTAAAAATATATCCTGCTAATGTAAATAGTAAATTCTTGTTATTGCTGTTCAGTCACTAAGTCGTGTCTGTGATGTAATGGACTGCAACACACCAGTCTTCCCTGTCCTTCACTATCTCCTGGAGTTTGCTCAAACTCATGTCCATTGAGTCAGTGACGCCATCCAGCCATCTCATCCTCTGCTGCTGCCTTCTCCTCCTGTCCTCAGTCTTTCCCAGCATCAAATCCTACTCAGAAGCTTTTGGGACTCACAGCTCCCTGTGGGTACTAGAAGGACTCATGGGATCGAAGACAGAGCGTTTGGAGTTAGGATCTCTGTTCGTCACTGTTGCAGTTTCTCTTTTGTCATCTGTTTTTCATCTCTGCTGGTCTCTGTGGGCTTTATTCCGCAGTGAGGGTGAAGGCTTTCAGTAACTTCAGATTAGTATACTCAGAGTCTTCCAAGTCTTGTGAAAAGCACCTTTCTTCCTATCAGTATAGTAGTCCTTGGAAAGAATTGGGATTCTCTCTGGTTAGTCACACACACCCTCCTTCATGTTGCTTTGGAGATGGGACAACATGATTGACAGCTCACCACAACCACAGAACATACAGGCGTGAAAAGCGGAAAGGGAAGTGTGTTGGATAGCCACAGACCATGTATGTTTACTTTGCCTGGCTTGATTGAGATTGTTCACATAATTTGTTTTTGTTGTTCAGTTGCTAAGTCATCTTCGACTCTGCGACCTCATAGACTGTAGCATTCCAGGCTCCTCTGTCCTCCACTATCTCATGGAGTTTGCTCAGGTTCATGTTGAGTCAGTGATGTTATCTAACGACCTTATCCTCTGCTGCCTCTTTCTCCTTTTGCCTTCAATCTTTCCCACTGAAAGATTTTTCAATTGAAAGGTCATTGCCGTTGAAAACCTAATACTTTAGTAGTAAAAAGAAATTGATTATTTTTAAGTTGTGCAGTATGGCAAGTTATGATAAAAATGTAGATAATACTCTACTCTGTATATGTGCTAGGTCAAAAAATTTTTGTTCAAAGGGATTCTGACCACATTGAGTAATTATATCGTATTTTCTTTCAGGCCCTTGAGGAATATTTGGGAAAATGTAACAAGCAAATTGATGATATTGTCACCTTGGTTCGTGGCAAATTGTCCAAGCAAAATCGTGTTACTCTGGGAGCCCTTGTGGTGCTGGATGTCCATGCTAGAGATGTTCTCACAACACTTGTTAAAAAGAAAGTTAGTGATGACTCGGACTTTGAATGGTTAAGTCAGCTTAGGTACTATTGGCAAGTAAGTAATATCACTGAATGTTATTACACAGCAATTTCAGATCACAGCTGTTTAATTTGTTCTTACTAGCTCACATAGGTGATAGTATTGGTAATACAGAATTTTTCTTGCTGATGGCTAACTATACCCAAACAAGCCTTCACCACATTGAAGATTAAGGCAGCCAAAAACTGTATGTCATGTGTACGAAAACTATGTGTATATCTATATCCAAATACATAGTTACATAGAAATACATATTCACATATAGACACGCAAAAACTATGAGGAATTATAAGAACTTACTCAGTTGAAATTAGTCATTATGCTTGCTGAATCTGCAAAATGTTGAAACTAATTAGTTAAAAAATTTTTTTTTGATTCCTGATACATCTAAAGAATGTACAAATCAGAATTTTCAGTCTGATTTAGTCATTAAACTTTTCTCTTACTGATCAGTTGAAGGAACCTGAAATATGATCTGGAGGAAGGCTTCTATCAGCAGGCCTGGGTGGCTGGTGAGGGCAGTCACCGTCAGGGGAGCAGGAGGAGCAGAAACAGTGCAGTGAGCAAGGTGGGGCCTGTTGAGGGTGGGAAGGGAGCGCTGACGGCTGGAGATACAGACTCGAAAATTCTCATCGTAGTCACTTTTGTGAAAGGTTTTGGGGGTGTGTGGAGTGGAAGGAGAAGAGATAAAAGAACCAGAACCCTGGAACACTGTATGAGGCTGTGTTCATAGTGGTTAGGAGCTCAGACTGTGGAATCATAGCTTCTAATGCTGTATCTTCCCCTTACCAGTTGTGTGGCATTGGCAAGTTAAGTTGCTCTCTTCAGGCACCAGCTTCCTTACATATAAAATGGTGGTGATGATAATACTCTATAGTGAAAACTCATGGAACAAATGATTGAAAATATAGAAGAATAATGAACTATCTAAAAGAATAATTAAGAAAGCAATCCCATTTATAATTGCTCAAAAAAATAAAATACCTAGGCATAAATCTAACCAAAAAGGTGAAGGCCCTATAAACTGAAAACTATAAGACAGTAATGAAAGAAATTTAAGACACGAATAAAGGGAAAGATCTGTGTTCATGGATTGGAAGGATTAACATAGTTAAAATGTCCATACTTCCCAAAGCAATCTACAGATTTTAAAATTTCTATCAAAATTCCAATGGCATATTTCACAAAAAACAGAACTAACAATCCTAATATTTTTTATGGAAACAGAAAAAACCCCAAATAGAAAAGCAATCTTGAGAAAGAACAAAGCTGGAAGCATCACACTTCCTGATTTCAAGTTATATTACAAAGCTAAAGTAATAAATGAAGCTAAAGCTTAAGTAATAAAACCAGTATGGTATTGCCATAAAAACAGACACATAGATCACTGGAACAAAACAGAGTCCAGAAATAAATCTACATATGTATGGTAATTTATGACAAAGGAACCAAGAATATAAAATGTGGAAAGGACAATCTCTTTAATAAATGGTGTGGGGAAAACTGGAAAACCACATGCAAAAGAATGAAATAGGACCATTATCTTACATCATACCTCAAAATTAACTCAAAATGGATTAAAGAATTTAGTGTAAGACCTGAAACCATAAAACTCTTAGAGGAAAACCTTGATGGTAAGCTCCTTGACTTTGGTAATAGAGATTTTTAAAAAATTTGTCACCCAAATCAAAGGCAACAAAAGCAAAAAAAAAAACCCAAGTGGGACTATATCAAACTAAAGGCCTTTTGTACATCAAGGAAGACCACCAGCAGAATGAGAAGGCAGCCTACTGAATAGGAGAAAATATTTGCAAATTATATACCTAATGAGAGGTTAAATCCAAAATAAAGAACACATACCATGGGATCTCACTTATATGTGGAATCTAAAAAACAAAAGAAAATAAAACAAAGAACAACATGAAACAAGCTGATAGATAAAGAAAACAGACTGGGGGTTCCCAAAGGCTTGGGGTGTGGGTCGAGAGGTGAGAGAAATGGGTGAAGGGAGTCAAAAGGTTCAAACTTCCGAGTACAAAACAAGTAATTCGTGGGGATGTAATATACAGCATGACAACAGTAGTTAATAATACTGTTTTGCATACTTGAAAGTTGCTAAGAGTAGATCTTCAAAGTTCTCACAGGAAAAAATTTCTGTTACTATGTATGATGATGAGTGTTGATTTATTATGATGATCATTCTGTAATAAATGTAAGAATGGAATCATTATGTTATGTACCTGAAACTAATATAATATTGTATGTCAGTTATACCTTAATAAAATAGTGTTAGCAAACTTAAAGAAAATATGAGAAAAACAAATATATTTTCCAAAGTTCTATGGGAAAACTTGAAGCCAGTGACTTCAAATCTTATCCAAGGAAATTAGATATTGAATTCTTCTACTGAATTAAATGATGTCTGAAAAGTGAATTTTAAAGATATTGTTTATAGCATGGCTATTATTTATTAAAGAGCTTGAGATTTCATATTATTTAAATTTTACAGTTTAAGCTAACTTCATTTTGTTTGATTTATATTAGGAAAATAATTTAGAAACAAAGATGATCAATGCTGGTTTACGATATGGATATGAATATCTGGGCAATTCCCCTAGGTTGGTTATTACTCCACTCACTGACAGATGTTACAGGTAAACTCATTTATTTAAAGATCTAATTGGAAAAAAAACTTTCACTCATCTCTAGATCACTTAATTTTTTTAAGTACCAGAATATATCCTCTGTTACCTTTCCTGGACTATTCTTTTTGCAACTCGACCTCCATTTCTTTCTCTGCTGACTTCGTCCTCTGTAGACCTCTCAGCCCTGAGTGCTGCCGGGCAGTGCTGTCACTCCGCATTGTTGGTTTCCCCTCCTTCCTGAGCTGTCCTGACCGCTCCCTTGGATGATTGGAGGCTCCTGCCTCACCCCTTGGACTGTGTTTTCATGTAGTGCTTTGTGTCCTGCTTCACGGCTTCCTGATGTTCTCGTCTGCTCTTAGACTTTTTAAAACACGTCTTTATGTATGCGTTTGGCTGCACGTGGTCTTAGCTGTGGCATGTGGGGGGTTTGATCTTTGTTGTGGTATGAGAACTCTTAGCTGTGGCATGCGGGATCTAGCTCCCTGACCAGGAATTGAACGCGGGGCTATCTGCATTGAGAGCTCGGAGTCGTCACTGGACCACCAGGGAAGTCTCTACTCTCAGGCTTTAACAGCCCACATCCTGAAGATCCCCAAACCAGCACCTCCAGCCAAGGCCTCTCTCCTATGAGGCTTCACCACACACATACTGGTGGACAGCTCCGTTGTATACCTCATAGGTATTTATGTGTACGTTATTTTCTGTTGTCCTTCTGAATAATAGAAGACATGTATTTTTAACTTCCAGTTTCCATTCACCATATTCCAGATTTTTTAAATACTAAATTAAACTTCATTTTTTCATTTTCTTCCAGCTCTAAGTAGTTTATTGACTAAACTAGTTTCAGGATGCAAGCAGAAAGCAGTTTTATCCTTTTTTATCATTATTCTTTTAAACTTGCTCTATCAAATATTATCCCCATTTATGGATAAAATCTAGGGTACTCTACTCTTTCTCGGATATTCCCTACTCTTTCTGGTGACTCTAATATATTAATAAATAGAGTTATTCTTTTTAGGTGTTAAAAGTCCATTTAGGTATAAAATGAGTTACTATTTTTCGTACAGTTTAAAATGTCCCTTCCTCCCAGTTCAAGCTTGACTCAAGCTTGTGGCCTGCATTTGGGAAGGTATTGATAAATGTGGTCAATCTTTTTGTCATTATTATCCTTATCCATTGCACCCTCCCCTCAATAGCCCTTCCTTTTGGCTTCTCCAGTGTTGGAAGTTGATAGAGGAGAGGTGAAGGAAAGGGAGAGGTAGGTTTACAGGTGACAGGTGTCTTGGGTAACAACTATCTTTTGCTCTCTAGTGCCTTCCATGATGGCACAAGTTCAGATGTACCAGATGTCCCAAGGGATGTTCATGTGGGTTTTGGGAAGCCCCCGATCACCTGATCCTCCCACCTGTGAAAAATGCCTTCTCTGGCTGGCTTCTGGTGACTTTTGCTTTAGCCTCTACTGAGGTCCACCACACACAGACCCTCCTCCTGGGGTCTTCTCTGATTCTACATGGGTCTACTGCACCTGGGCCCATTCAGCTTAACTCAAGCCCGGCTCCCTGCCAGTAGGATCTAGATCTTGTCAGATGATACACTTGTGTTTTGCAGTCAGTAAGAGTGCATCTTTCGTACTGTCCCTGCTTTCCCCTACTCTGCCATCAGGAGAAACTACAGGCATCCTCTTGACTAAGTATTTTAAAGCTCTCCGCTTGGGGGTTTAGTCAAAATTCTAATACAAGCTGATCTCTATTTATTACACATTTTTACAACTAATATGTAGGTAGGTTTGCCAAAGATTTTATCATTGTCTTTACTCACCATGGCTTTTTCCTTTGTCTAATTTTTGCTTTAATTTTTCTCCTTCTGAAGCAATAACTTTTAGTCATTGTTCAAGTGAGGCTCTACAAGTAGTGAGCTATACCAGTATTTATCTAAAAATGCCTCTTTGTTGTTGTTTAGTCGCTCAGTTGTTTCCAACTCTTTGTGACCCCATGGACTGCAGCACGCCAGGCCTCCCTGTCCTTCACCATCTCCCGGAGCTTGCTCAACTCATGCCCACTGAGTTGGTAATGTCATCCAACCATCTCATCCTCTGTTGTCCCCTTCCCCCGCTGTCTTCAATCTTTCCCAGCATCAGGTTCTTTTCCAATGAGTCAACTCTTAGTATTGGAGCTTCAACTTCAGCATCAGTTCTTCCAGTGAATATTCAGGACTGATTTCCTTTAGGATGGACTGGTTGGATCTCCTCCTTGCAGAAGGCTCTCAAGAGTCTTCTCTAACACCACAGTTCAAAAGCATCAATTCTTTGGCACTCAGCCTTCTTTATGGTCCAACTCTCACATAAATACATGACTACTGGAACACCATAGCTTTGACTATACGGACCTTTGTTGGCAAAGTAATGTCTCTGCTTTTTAATAGGTTCCTTGTAGCTTTTAATATGCTGTCTAGGTTTGTCATAGCTTTTCTTCCAAGGAGTAAGCATCTTTTAATTTCATGGCTGCAGTCACCATCTGCAGTGATTTTGGAGCCCAAGAAAATAGTCTGTCACTGTTTCTATTGTTTCCCCATCTCTTTGCCATGAAGTGATGGGACCAGATGCCGCAGTCTTCATTTTTTTAATGTTGAATTTTAAGCCAATTTTTTCACTCTCCTCTTTCACCTTCATCAAGAGGCTCTTTAGTTCTTCTTTGCTTTCTGTCATAAGGGTGGTGTCATCTGCATATCTGAGGTTACTGATATTTCTCCTGGCAATCTTGATTCCAGCTTCATCCAGCCCTGCATTTCTCATGATGTACTCTGCATATAAGTTAAAATGCCTCTTATTCTTTTTTTCTTGGTCTTCACTAGATTGTTGTTGTTCAGTCTCTCAGTTGTGTCCAACTCTTTGAGACCGCATGGACTGCAGCACACCAGACTTCCCTGTCCTTCACTGTCTCCCAGAGTTTGTTCAAACTCATACCCATTTAGTCGATGATGCCATCCAACCAATCTCATCTTCTGTCACCCTCTTTTCCTCCTGCCCTAAATTTTTCTCAGCATCAGGGTCTTTTCCAATAGATTGAAAAGTGAAGTTGCTCAGTCGTGTCCGATTCTTTGTGACCCCATGGACTGTAGCCTACCAGGCTTCTCCGTCCATGGGATTTTCCAGGCAAGTGTGCTGGAGTGGGTTGCCATTTCCTTCTGTGATAGATTGTGAGTGAGTGAGTGAAGTCTCTCAGTCAACTGTAGATGAACGGTACTTTCCCCTCAGCTCTCCAAAGATGTGATTCTACTGGCATTTATTGCTACTGCTGACTAGCCTATTATTCTAATTATTAGTGTTATTCCTTTATAAGTAACTTTCTCCATTGTAGTTTTTAAAGTGTTCTCTTTATTGTTGATGTTCACTGGATGTTATTAGATGTGAAAGAGTTTTTATTTATCCTCCTTGGAACGTTTTCCAGTTAATATCTTTCTTCAATTCTAGCAAATTTTCAGCCATTGTTTTTAGAATTTTGCCTTTTCCCCATTCTCTTCCTTCTTTCTTCTGTGTCTTTAACTTTTCTTATTGTTGGCCTCTCTCCCTGGGTGATTTCCTCCTACTTATCTTCTAGTGCATAATTCTGTTTCTGTATGTTTTCTCTGCTATTTATTCTGTTCATTGAACTTTCAAAAGTTAAGAGATTATATTTTTATTGCTAGATTTCAAGTTTCCTCTTTTATGAGATTGACTTCCTTTTTTCCTCACAATTGTCTGATGTCTATTGCTTTTTATTTAAAATCTTCCTAAACCACCAGGATACCAAAGAAGGCAGAGTGCCATATATACAGTAGCCCTCTCAGACCATTGTCCAACTGCCTCACTGCCTTTGTCACTGCAAGTCTGATTCTTAATTTTGATCTCTCTTTCTGGTTTTAACTGTGAGCTCATTTTAATAGGATTGTTTCCCCAGGTGGTCTCCCATTTCTCAGATGTGGAGGTGTCCATCTGGAACAGTTTTACATTTATCTCTGTGGAGGGCTCTAGGGTTTTCTCTGGTTCAGAAAAAAATTTTAATGTTAATTTCTCAGTTTGGGTTCATAAGCCCATCAGTAGCAGAGAAGGCGATGGCACCCCACTCCAGTACTCTTGCCTGGAAAATCCCATGGATGGAGGAGCCTGGTGGGCTGCAGTCCATGGGGTCGCTAAGAGTCGGACACGATTAAGCGACTTCTCTTTCACTTTTCACTTTCACTCATTGGAGAGGAAATGGCAACCCACTCCAGTGTTCTTGCCTGGAGAATCCCAGGGACGGAGGAGCCTGGTGGGCTGACGTCTATGGGGTCGCACAGAGTCGGACACGACTGAAGCGACTTAGCAGCAGCAGCAGCAGCCCATCAGTAGCCGTTCCCTTCTCCAGCAGATCTTTCCAACCCAGGGATCAAACTGGGGTCTTCTGCATTGCAGGTGGACTCTTTACCAGCTGAGCTACCAGGGAATGGAAATTTGATGCCACCCTCTATGAATGATGTTGATTTCTCACTGGGCACTGCATGAAGTATAAGCTTCCTGTCCCTTCATTGACTCTTCTTTGTCTCCTGAGTAGGCTGCTGAAGTAATTTTAGTTCCCATTTACGCCCAAGGCAACCTTTCAAACCTTCTGGGTTTAAATAGTGAATCCATTCCGGCTCCTCAGCTCGCTCAGTTCTAAGACCTGTTGTTTCTGTGTGGGTATAAATGCACTTGTGTTTATTTACAAATTCTAAACCAATGTTCACCTCTACAGCCTTCGCACCTAATTACTTTTCCAGCTATGCATTGCCTCTTCTTTGATAATTTGCTTTTCATTCTCTCAAAAATGGTTCTATATTTCAAAAGTCATCATTTTTTATATAGCATTTCCATATGCTTGCAGTAGGGTAATTGGATGGTTCAGGATCAACTGAATTCTCCAGAAGTCAGCATTGAATTTCAAAGGTGAGCTTGTTCTGATTTTGTCACATGTATAGCTATTCAGAGGTAAAATATAAAACAGACAAAGATTTTCATAGGTTAGTAGGAAGGAAGGAATTTTTGCTGAGGAAATAGAAAATTTGGCTCTTGATTAAAATTTTTTTTTATGAATGTATATAAAAATCACATTATCACACAGAGATTGTTTATTTCTTATATTTCAGAACCTTGTTTGGAGCCCTTCATCTGCACCTTGGAGGAGCACCTGAGGGGCCAGCTGGCACGGGAAAGACCGAAACTACTAAAGATTTAGCCAAAGCTGTAGCCAAGCAATGTGTTGTTTTCAACTGCTCTGATGGGTTGGACTATCTGGCTCTAGGAAAATTCTTTAAGGTTTGAGTTAACTCCTCATTTATGCTATGATAACTTCTCAGAAAGACTTTTTATAATGAAACATAATTTGATGCAAATAAAAGACTTGCTATAAGTAGAGTTATATTAAAAGCTTATTTGAGAAGGAGTTCTACCTCCCTCTCAGATAGTAAAGAATCCGCCTGCAACGTAGGAGACCCAGGTTCAATCCCTAGGTCAGGAAGATCCCCTGGAGAAGGGGATGGCAGCTCACTCCAGTATCCTTGCCGTAGATTTCCATGGACAGAGGAGCCTGGTGGGCTGCAGTCCTTTGGGTTGCAGAGTGGGACATGACTGAACTGACTGACATTTTCACACTTTCTACCTCCCTCTTCAGTCCTTGCTTTATAAAGGGTCAGTATTCCTGATAGTAATGAATGAGTGGTGTCCCTTCAATGCACTGGACAGCTAGAAGTTTGAGAACCATTAATTTGAGTGAAAGTCTCTTAGTTGTGTTCGAGTCTTTGTGACCCCATTAGTCCATGGAATTCTCCAGGCCAGAATACTGGAGTGGGTAGCCTTTCCCCTCTCTGGGGATCTTCCCAACCCAGCAATTGAACCCAGGTATCCCGCACTGCAGGCAGATTCTTTACCAGCTGAGCCACAAGACAGGCCCAAGAATACTGGAGTGGGTAGCGTATCCCTTCTCCAGTGGATCTTCCTGACCCAGGAATTGAACCTGGGTCTCCTGCATTGCAGGCAGATTCTTTACCAACTGAGCTATATTGCATCATGTAAATAATGAGTTCTCTAAAGACTTCATTATTAATGAGTTACAATTCAATAATTTACTTTTATGGGCACATTCTATTTAATCTTTTTGGTGAACTTGAAATCCTTTTGTTTTTTCTTATTCTGAGTCAGACTCCCACTCTTACAAGTTGGTAAGATTGCAAAAGGGGGAGTGAAAGATATAAAGTCCCTGGCTAAATTCATTGCTGTAACCTTTGATCATCTGGTCAATTTGATGCTTTGTAGCTATAGTTTGTTGTTCCTTAAAATATTAGGTGGCACAGTTGAACAGAAAATTATCCATGTGGGATTATGAGTTCCACTTACTTGTTTTTTAATTTCTATTTTTGTATACCTTGCAAATTGCAATTTAATGATTCTTTAATCCTTAACTTTCAGATGTCTCCAGAAAAAGTTAACGTTAAAAGAATACTCAAATCATTTGTGTACCTATGACTGATTCGTGTTGATGTCTGGCAGAAACCAATGCAATATTGTAAAGCAATTATCCTTCAATTAAAAATAAACAAATTTTAAAAAAATTACTAGGCTATCCCACAGTATAAAAACATTATAAATAAAGAACAAATAAATGTGTTTTAGGATTAAAAAAAAAAATACTCACACTAACAAAACATAGTATAACAACCCTACCTTATACAGTAAACTATTCCTGGCTGAAATATGGCCTAGTCGTTTTATAAAAGATTTGGATCATAAGAAGTTTCTATATTTGTGACACTGAAACAATTAGAATAACAGTAAAAGAAAGGAAAATATTACAATAAGTAAAATATGAATAAAACATTCGAATGATCAGTAACTATTTCAATCATCTTCTATAATGATATACAACCTCACTGTAATGATTATTAAAGAAATAAACAGCAAATCTAAAAGGTTCTCTGTGTAGTTTAAAGAGCCATTATATTCCTAAATGTTTCAAGAAAATTCTGGTGTGCACTAAGTTTTCAAATCCATATAATAATATTCTTAATTCTTTGATATAGATTAATATATTAAAATATTGTTTTGTTATTGATAAGTATTGATTATATGGACAATTTGTATTAGGATCATGCTGAATAATGGGGGTACAAAATTAAAAAGACAAGAGATCTTACTAGAACCTCACAGTCTGTATAACTCTTTGAACATGTGAATTCATAAGCGTTTTGTTCTCTGTGATTTCTGATCCTTTTATTATATCATGTGTTAGATTTCTAAGTCTTAGAGTCTTCACTAAATAATGAAAATGTACTATTCTTTGACACGCATGGTGTTCATGTTTAATCCAGTGTGTTTGAATAGATGAATTAATACACAAATCCAAGGTTAGCCACTATTAGATATGTGGCATTGTACTAAATACTTAACATCTTATGTGACATAGCCTTAGTTTCCTTATATACAAAGTGCCATGCATCATGTCTTGCACATACTAGGTACTCAGTGAAATATACATACATACATATACAATCTAGAGGATGTACACTCAATAATCATTTTTGCATTTTTAAAATTTAATCTGAATTTGGACTCAGCTACTCAGGTTTGACTTTCCAGTTTTTCCTTTGACCAAATGGCACATAGTTACTTTTGGGATGGATGTAAGTTAGAATTGCAATCTGGAGCCTCAGACGGTGTTCATTGGTCATCAAGGTACTCAGGTTACAGGGTAGTCTCATTGACAACAGGAGTCACCTTATTTAAAGGATTATTACAATCCATTCTACGGAGTCCGTAAGGAAAAGCGAATAAAATCAACTTGTAACTAAAAAATAAGAAAGGCTTTGAAATTATAGATATACATCTAAATGCCGAAAAATACACAGAGAAAGTAAAAAAAAAATCAATTGGAAAATTTTTCAGTTGATCAAACTCTTTATTCATGCAGAATAATGAATTGGTAATAAAAGAGTAAGCTGTCTTTAAAGATAAAGGTGAATAAGCAATTTCCTTGATAGGATATTAAATCCGTGAAGAGATGAGGTGAAAATACAACATTTCACTGTAATATTCAATCAGATAAAATTGAAAATTCTCATTACTCTTTTCTCCCAGGGACTGTTATCTTGTGGAGCCTGGGCTTGCTTTGATGAGTTTAACAGAATTGATTTGGAAGTGCTATCTGTGGTTGCTCAACAAATTCTTACTATCCAAAGAGGTAATGGGCTAGTTTGTCTCTGCATTGTGTGAAAACAGTAGAAATACAGGACATGGTGAATGGCACGAGTCACATTTACATGTGGAATTGCTAAGTCATTTCATTCTTGATTACCCACAGGTATTAATGCAGGGGCTGATTTACTGGTGTTTGAAGGAACTGAATTAAAACTTGACCCCACGTGTGCTGTCTTTATAACAATGAACCCTGGATATGCTGGACGATCAGAGCTGCCTGATAATCTAAAGGTACAGAAGAGGCAATTATATAATCTGTTTCTTTTCTGTGATTTACAAAGTTAATATATAAAAAGAACATGCTCTTGAATTTTACATAAAACATTTCCTTTTAGATGTTATATTTTAGACAACTGTTTTAGAAAAATTTTAAAGCTTTGGTTACCTTTAAAAATATGCAATTTCCAGAACTTCTATTTTAAAACTGATCATAAGTATAAAAATTAGAAAACATAGGAAATACTGGAAAAGGTACCCATTCTACTGTTTACTATATGGTATTCCTCAATATTAAATGTTGAAATCAGACAATTGTGAATACTGGGGGAAGGTCTGTTCCTGTTAATATTATAATATGGGCATTTTTCTATCTTTATGAACATGATTCAAACTGTAAATAAGTTTATTGAACTGTGTTTACAGTTTGACATTTAGATTGCATTTAGTTTTCCTTCATTATAGATAATACTGCAATGGGAAATTTTTACTTAAGGCTTTTCTCTATTTTAAATTATTTCGTTGGGAGATTCATAGGACCAAGAGCTTTGTTGCTGAATTGCCTTCTAACAGAGGTCGAAACAATTTACATCCCATATCAATTCTCGGTTCTCCTTAATACCTAGCACTGCTTGTTTTCTTGTAAGAACAAAATAGCTAATTGGATAGACTAGAATCTTCATTAAAAAAAAACAAACTTTGATTATTAGTGAAATATGACCTTTCCTCCCTATCTTTTTTAGACCTTTTATATGCTTTTCTGGTGAACTGCAAGTTTATGGCTAGTGCATGGAGAAAAATGCTGAATAAATATACAGTGGTAATTGCAGATCCAAAACCAAGTTTTCTGACTCTAAATCCTACATTCCTTCCATTATTCACATTTTTAGAATGACAGCTTCTTAGATTAGGTGAGGTATTTTCTTTTCCACCAAAAAAACTTTTGATTGGACCAACTGCTGCCAAGTATTTTTGTGGTATTTCTGTTCCTTGCACTTTCCTTTGCTTGATGTGATGTTTTAGTACTTTGCCTTTGTGAAGGAAGGTATGATTTAAAAATGGAAATTAGTAAATCCTCCTTCATCTAAGAAGCATTTTGCGACTTTTTATTCCAATATGCATTTGGAAAAAATATACCTTCCAGTATACATTGGAAAAAAGCAAAACGGCTGTCTGAGGAGGCCTTACAAATAGCTGTGAAAAGAAGGGAAGAGAAAAGCAAAGGAGAAAAGGAAAGATATTCCCATTTGAATGCAGAGTTCCAAAGAATAGCAAGGAGAGATAAGAAAGCCTTCCTCAGCGATCAATGCAAAGAAAGAGAGGAAAACAATAGAATGGGAAAGACTAGATCTCTTCAAGAAAATCAGTTACCAAGGGAACATTTCATGCAAAGGTGGGCTCAATAAATGACAGAAATGGTATGGACCTAACAGAAGCAGAAGATATTAAGAAGAGGTGGCAAGAATACACAGAAGAACTGTACAAAAAAGATCTTCATGACCCAGATAATCACGATGGTGTGATCATTCACCTAGAGCCAAACATCCTGGGATGTGATGTCAAGTGGGCCTTAGAAAGCATCACTACGAACAAAGCTAGTGGAGGTGATGGAATTCCAGTTGAGCTATTTCAAATCCTGAAAGATGATGCTGTGAAAGTGCTGCACTCAATATGCCAGCAAATTTGGAAAACTCAGCAGTAACCACAGGACTGGAAAAGGTCAGTTTTCATTCTAATCCCAAAGAAAGGCAATGCCAAAGAATGCTCAAACTACTGCACAATTGCACTCATCTCACACGCTAGTAAAGTAATGCTCAAAATTCCCCGAGCCAGGCTTTAGCAATACGTGAACCGTGAATTTCCACATGTTCAAGCTGGTTTTAGAAAAGGTAGAGGAACCAGAGATCAAATTGCCAACATTCGCTGGATCATCAAAAAAGCAAGAGAGTTCCAGAAAAACATCTATTTCTGCTTTATTGATTATGCCAAAGCCTTTGATTGTGTGGATCACAATAAACTGTGGAAAATTCTGAAAGAGATGGGCATACCACACCACCTGACCTGCCTCTTGAGAAACCTGTATGCAGGTCAGGAAGCAACAGTTAGAACTGGACATGGAACAACAGAATGGTTCCAAATAGGAAAAGGAGTACATCAAGGCTGTATATTGTCACCCTGCTTATTTAACTTATATGCAGAGTACATCATGAGAAACGCTGGGCTGGAAGAAGCACAAGGTGGAATCAAGATTGCTGCAAGAAATATCAGTACCCTCAGATATACAGATGACACCACCCTTACGGCAGAAAGTGAAGAGGAACTAAAGAGCCTCTTGATGAAAGTGGAAAAGGAGAGTGAAAAAGTTGCCTGAAAGCTCAACATTCAGAAAACAAAGATCATGGCATCCCATACCATCACCTCATGGCAATTAGATGGGGAAACAGTGGAAACCATCGCTGACTTCATTTTTCTGGGCTCCAAAATCACTGCAGATGGCTATTGCAACCATGAAATTAAAAGACGCTTACTCCTTGGAAGGAAAGTTATGACTAACCTAGACAACACATTAAAAAGCAGAGGCATTACTTTGTCAACAAAGGTCCATCTAGTCAAGGCTACGGTTTTACCAGTATTCATGTATGGATGTGAGAGTTGAACTATAAAGAAAGCTGAGCAGAGAAGAATCGATGCTTTTGAACTGTGGTGTTGGAGAAGACTCTTGAGAGTCCCTTGGGCTGCAAGGAGATCCAACCAGTTCATCCTAAAGGAGATCAGTCCTGGGTGTTGGTTGGAATGACTGAGGCTGAAGCTGAAACTCCAATACTTTGGCCACCTGATGTGAAGAACTGACTCATCGGAAAAGACCCTGATGCTGGGAAAGATTGAGGGCATGAGGAGAAGGGGACAACAGTGGATGAGATGGCTGGATGGCATCACCGACTCGATGGACATGTTTGAGTAAACTCCGGGAGTTGTTGATGGACAGGGAGGCCTGGCGTGCTACGATTCATGGGGTCGCAAAGAGTCAGATACAACTAAGCGACTGAACTCAACTGATAGATTTGGAAAGCTCTTTTAGTCTTATTTTTTTATTCACTCATGTTTTTCTTTTATTTGGTAGAATTGATCTGAATACATAAGTATTTGTAAAGGCAAAATACCTGTGAGCAACTAATCATAAAAAACGGGACCCATTATGGATTGAGTCTGTTAATGCCCTATGTGGGCTCGTCCATGTTTTATGTATTGTGCATGTTGAAACAATGGTGCTTGGAGTATTTTCTTTCTATTTTAGGTCAAAAACTGTTCTCAAATTCTAGTAGCTTTCTGTTGTTTTCATTGTTCCTTTGTGCAGTCTTCTTGATTGGAGCTGCTATAAAACATCTCTTTTCAAGTACATATGGAAGTGCCTAACAGTTTGGAAAAATGTCTTAGCCTGAAATGAAAGATATATAGATATAAATATATGGGCTTCCCCTATGGCACTAGTGATAAAGAATCCATCTGCCAATGCGGAAGAAGCAAGAGACACAGGTTTTATCCCTGAGTTGGGAAGATCTCCTGGAGTAGGAAATGGCACCCCGTCCAGTATTCTTGCCTGGAAAATTCCATGGATTGAGGAGCCTGGCAGGCTATAGGCCATGGGGCTGCAGAGAGTCAGACATGATTGAATGCCTGAAAACGATCTATTTAAAGCCTGCTGAGACCCAGAAAGTGTTTTCATGTCTTCAGGATCATCCTTGAAGCTTCCCTCTTCTTCCCCCAGAGATTTCAGCCAGTTACCAAAACCAGTCTTATAGCTCCTGCTGTTCCTGGCCAGTGCTATGGCCATGCCTTGCTCCCACCCCTCTTCAGTATCGTCTTACATTCTTACTGCAGTGGTTTGCCTGTCACCGTTGGGATAGCTCTTTCTCTCTATATATATGACGTATGTATGTCTCACATATTCCTAAACATACATACATATGTAAAGCATACTCATACCTGTCATCAGCTTATGGGCACTTGGCTTGTTTCCTCATCTTGGCTGATATAAACAGTGCTGCTGTGACCAGTGGGGTGCATTTATCTTCTCAAATTAGAATTTTCCTTTTTTCCCCCAGCTGTATGCCCAGGAGTTGGATTGCTGGAGCATATGGCAACTCCATAGTTTATGGAGTACCTCTATACAGTTTTCCGTGGTGGCTGCACAAATTTACATTCCCACCAACCATGAAGGGGGGTTCCCTTTTCTCCACACCCTCTGCAGCTTTTATTATTTGTAGACCTTTGTATGATGATCACTCTGACCAGTGCGAGGGGATGCCTCACTGTAGTTTTGATTTGTATTTCTCTGCTGATTAGAGAAGTTGAGCGTCTCTTCAGGTGCCTGTTGGCCATATGTATGTCTTCTTTGGAGAAATATTTATTTAGGTCTTCTGCTCATTTTTTGATTGGGTTGTTTGCTTTTTTGCTGTTGAGTTATATGAGATGTTTGTATATTTTGGAAATGAAGCCCCCCTTTGGTTGCATTGTTTGCAAATATTTTCTCCTAGTCTGTTGGTTGTCTTTTCATTTTGTTTATGATTTCCTTTGCTGTGCAGAAGTTTTTAAGTTTGGTTATTCCCATTTTTTCATTTTGCCTTTATTTCCACTGCCTTGGGAGACTGACTTAAGAAAATATTGGTACAATTTATGTCAGAGAATGTTTTGCCTGTGTTTTCTTCAGGAGTTCTATGGTATCCTGTCTTATGTTTAAGTCTCTAAGCCATTTTGACATTTTTTTTTTCTTTTGGTGTGTTTAAAATGGGAGGGAATGTTATGACTTCTTTGATTTACAAGTGGCTATCTAACTTTTCCAATACTACTTGCTAAAGAGACTATCTTTTCTCCATTGTACATTCTTGCCTTCTCTGTCAAAGATTGACTGTAGGTGTGTGGGTTTACTTCTGGGCTCTCTATTCTGTTCCATTGATATGTCTGTTTTTGTGCCAGTACCCTGCTATTTTGATTAATGGAGCCTCGTAGTATTGTCTGAAGTCTGGGTGGGTATGCCTCCAGCTTTGTTCTTTTCCCTCAGGATTGCTTTGGCAATTCTGAGTCTTCTGTGTTCAGTCACTAAGTCATGTCACGCTCTTTGTGATATAAATTTTAGGATATAGTTCTGTGGAAAATGTTATGAGTAATGTGATGGGGATCGCATTAAATTCATAGATTGCTTTGGGTAGTATGGAAAATAGGCATATTCTATATCTTCTGATGTCACAAAGTCAATAACGTGATACACTGTGGCGTCCAACTCTAAAGGCACAAGAAGAAAATGCAAGTGGACCTGGGCTCAATTCCAGTGACAGAGCCTGGCCTCTCTGACACAAGGCTGCTCTGCCTGACCGAAGACAGAAGTCAGGAGCTGAAGGACATGGGAGCGTCTGGGGAGATCTGAGGGAGTCTGGTGTTCCAGGTGAACAAGAAGTCAGGGGTTCATTGAGGGCTTGGACCTCCATTCAGGAGGATTTGCAAATGCTAACACATTCTGATACCTAGCTTTCCTCAGAGTAAGTAGTGTGAAATACTCCATTAGTACAGAGAAAAAAAAGTGAAATAGATCCTGAATCCTCCATTTCATTTAAGTAAAACCTAGCTCATTTCTGAACAGGTCACAACATTATGAAATCTATTTCTAATCTCTAAAGGAAGAAATGGTAACAAGTTACTGCTTGAGATTTTGTTGTTGTTGTTCTTCCAAAAATGTAGTTCTTTGAAAGCCTCCTCTAGGAAGTATTTATAATTCCTTATGTATTGCCCTTTTTCTTCCACCCTATAGGGCAGAGGCAATAGAATAATTATTCTCAATCATTTATTTCTGCTGAGGTAAACATGGCGGGTAATGCTAACACTGATTACATGTACTGGAATTTATTCAAGCTCTGGCAGTTTACCTGGATCTATACTTTCCCATTCTTTTTTTTTTTTTTAAAACACTCAAGAAAGTATGGTATTGGGTAAGCCAGAATCCAAATTAATTTTTTTTTTCCTTTTAAAAGTGAAAGTTTTATTTTTTTTTTAATTTATTTTTTTTGGTCATACATTGATATGAATCAGCCATAGATTTACACGTATTCCCCATCCCGATCCCCCCTCCCACCTCCCTCTCCACCCGATTCCTCTGGGTCTTCCCAGTGCATCAGGCCCGAGCACTTGTCTCATGCATCCCACCTGGGCTGGTGATCTGTTTCACCATAATAGTATACATGCTGTTCTTTTGAAATATCCCACCCTCACATTCTCCCACAGAGTTCAAAAGTCTGTTCTGTATTTCTGTGTCTCTTTTTCCGTTTTGCATATAGGGTTATCGTTACCATCTTTCTAAATTCCATATATATGTGTTAGTATGATGTAATGTTCTTTATCTTTCTGGCTTACTTCACTCTGTATAAGGGGTTCCAGTTTCATCCATCTCATTAGGACTGATTCAAATGAATTCTTTTTAACAGCTGAGTAATATTCCATGGTGTATATGTACCACAGCTTCCTTATCCATTCATCTGCTGATGGGCATCTAGGTTGCTTCCATGTCCTGGCTATTATAAACAGTGCTGCGATGAACATTGGGGTGCACGTGTCTCTTTCAGATCTGGTTTCCTCAGTGTGTATGCCCAGAAGTGGGATTGCTGGGTCATATGGCAGTTCTATTTCCAGTTTTTTAAGAAATCTCCACACTGTTTTCCATAGCAGCTGTACTAGTTTGCATTCCCACCAACAGTGTAAGAGGGTTCCGTTTTCTCCACACCCTCTCCAGCATTTATTGTTTGTAGACTTTTCGATAGCAGCCATCCTGACTGGCGAGTAATGGTACCTCATTGTGGTTTTGATTTGCATTTCTCTAATAATGAGTGATGTTGAGCATCTTTTCATGTGTTTAAGCACTAAACTACCCTTTCATTTCATGCAAGGATGCTCATGATAAAGGACAGAAATGGCAAGGACCCAACAGAAGCAGATGAGATTAAGACGAGGTGGCAAGAATGCACAGAAGAACTGTACAAAAAATATCTTAATGACCCAGATAACCACTATGGTTTGGTCATTTACTTAGAGCCGCACATCCTGGAGTGTGAGGTCAAGTGGACTTTAGGAAGCATTATGAACAAAGCTAGTGGAGGTGATGGAATTCCAGCTGAGCTATTTCAAATCCTAAAAGATGATATTGTTAAAATGTTGCACTCAGTATGGCAGCAACTTTGGAAAACTCAGTACTGGCCACAGGACTAGGGAAGGTGAGTTATCATTCCGGGACCAAAGAAGGACAATGTGAAAGAATGTTCAAACTACCATACAATTGTGTTCATTTCACATGCTAGCAAGATAATGCTCCAAATCCTTCAAGTTAGGCTTCAGCAAAACATTCTGGGCTGAGAACTTCCAGATGTACAAGCTGGATTTGCAAAAGGCAGAGAAACCAGAGATTAAATTGCCAACTTGTTGGGTCATTGAGAAAGCAAGAGAATTCCAGAAAACATCTACTTTTGCTTCATTGGCTATGCTAAAGCCTTTGACTGTAAAGATCACAACAAATTGTGGAAAATTCTTAAAGAGTTGGGAATACCAGACCTCCTTACATGTCTCTTGAGAAACCTGTATGCAGGTCAAGAAGCAACAGTTAGAACTGGACACGGAACAATGGACTGGTTCAAAATTGGGAAAGGAGTATGAGAAGGTTGTATGTTGTCACCCTGATTTTTTAACTTATATGTAGAGCACATCATGTGAAATACTGGGCTGGATGAAGCACAAGCTGGAATCAAGATTGCTGGGAGAAATACCAACAACCTCGGATATGCAACTGATGTCACTCTAATGGCAGAAAGTGAAGAGGAACTAAAGAGTCTCTTGATGAGGGTGAAAGAAGAGAGTGAAAAAACTGACTTAAAACTCAGCATTCAAAAAACTAAGATCATGGCATCCTGTCCCATCACTTCATGGCAGATAGAAGGAACAGGTGGAAGCAATGACAAGTTTTATTTTCTTGGGCTCCAAAATGACTGTGGATGGTGACTGTGCCATGAAATTAAAAGACCCCTACTTTTGGAAGGAAAGTTGTGACAAACCTCAGTTCAGTTCAGTTCAGTCACTCAGTTGTGTCCGACTCTTTGTGACCCCACGGACTGCAGCACGCCAGGCCTCCCTGTCCATTACCAACTCCTGGAGTTTACTCAGACTCATGTCCATTGAGTCGGTGATGCCATCCAACCATCACATCCTCTGTCTTCCCCTTCTCCTCCTGCCCTCAATCTTTCCCAGCATCAGGGTCTTTTCAAATGAGTCAATTCTCCGCATCAGGTGGCCAAAGTATTGGAGTTTCAGCTTCAGCATCAGTCCTTCCAATGAATATTCAGGACTGATTTCCTTTAGAATGGGCTGGTTGGATCTCCTTGCAGTCCAAGGGACTCTCAAGAGTCTACTCCAACACCACAGTTCAAAAGCATCAATTCTTTGGCACTCAGCTTTCTATATAGTCTAATTCTCACATCCATACATGATCACTGGAAAAACCATAGCTTTGACTAGATGGACCTTTGTTGGTAAAGTAGTGTCTCTGCTTTTTAATATGCTATATAGGAGAGAGAAAGTTGGTTTAAAACTCAACATTCAGAAAACTAAGATCATGGCATCTGGTCCCATCACTTCATGGCAAATAGATGGGGAAACAGTGGAAACAGTGACAGACTTTATTTTTGGGGACTCCAAAATCACTGCAGATGGTGACTGCAACCATGAAATTAAAAGACACTTGCTCCTTGGAAGAAAAGTTACGACCAACCTAGACAGCAAGACAAACCTAGACAGCTTACTAAAAAGCAGAGACATCACCTTGCTAACAGAGGCCCCCTACAGTCAAAGGTGTGGTTTTTTCCAGTAGTTATTTATGGATGTGAGAGGTGGATCATTAAGAAGACAGAGTGCCGAAGAATTGATCCTTTTTACATATGATGCTGGAGAAAACTCTTGAGAGTCCATTGGACAGCAAGGGGATCAAACCAGTCAATCCCAGAGGAAATCAACCCTGAATATTCATTGGAAGGACTCTTGCTGAAGCTCCAATCCTTTGACCACCTCATGCAAAGAGCCGACTCACTGCAAAAGACCCAGATGCTGAGAAAGACTGAAGGCAAAAGAGAAGGGGGAGGCAGCGGATGAGATGGTCAGATAGCATCACCAACTCAGTGGACATGAATTTGAGCAAAGTCTGGGAGATGGTGGAGGACAGAGAAGTCTGGCGTGCTACAGTCCATGGAATCACAAAGAGCTGGATGTGACTTAGTGACTGAACAACAACAAAAGAAAGTTTATATCACCCTAACTTTGGCATTGACCAGCTAAATCACTAGTTCATTCATTCATTCTCTATTTTATTGATTAAAAAAAAGTTGTTGAGGACCTATCCTTTAAAAGAGGTACCATCTTTATAGTAATTCTCTTGCATTTCCGCACCCCCCCCCAGGTATGTAGTAGTTTTAAGCACGTGCTTAAGCGTCTCCGTTACAAATTATTTGTTCATGCTCTATGCTTTTAACATTTTATTCTTTCATTTCTTGAATGCTAAACGTATTGATAAAATAGCAGTGCTAAGGCCTCTAGCTAGTAATTAATGTAATGCATTGGAAGGATCTTGCTGGATGCAAGTCTTTTATTCTCAGTTAAGTGTCATAGCAGATCACTAAGGCAAAATGTCCTTATTCTCCACCTGCCTCGTGTTCTCGGTAACTTAGCTAGTTCCCAAAAGATATTTATAACCTGTCTGTATGTGAATGTCATTCCGTACAATCATTATTCATTATCTGAATATGATTGTCTTTTTATGTAACACTGTTGTTCTCCTGCTTTAATAAGAAAGCCATGTTTTCATGCTTGAGCTATTGAAATAAGTCCTGACAGAAACTCACCTTTTAAAGTTAAATTTTCTTATTCTTTCCCAATATATTCAGTTTCGTATTTGCCTTCCATCACACAACATTTGTCCCACAACATTTAAAATACCATGAGGAAAAATTATCTTAGAATTAGGAAAATGGATTTATCTCTAATAATAATCGTCTCATACTTGTTTTCAGCTTTTCCCCTTTATTGTGCTTGAACTGACATGGTGACTAAAGATGCAAAAAGGTTAAAAAATATCTCAAAATTTATCACTTATGTAACATACCCTTGTTATTAGGAGTTACCTTAATCAATTAGATATCTAGAGATCTTCACTTGAAGCACAGTCTCCCAATACCAGCCACTTTCTAACAGCTCCAATGAGAAACCCAACATCTCAGCAGAGCCTGATGCTTTTTCCCTGTAACGTGTCACTTTCTACAAAGGAATAGAACATAATGGATACTTAATACTTAAGTAAGTTAATAATTCACCAGAGCCCTAGGTATGACAGAAATTTGAAGTGTTCTCAAAGCATAATTTCAGAAAAAAATATTTAGATAAAAAGTTAGTGGCTTCTTCATTATATAACAATAACAAGAAGTCACATTTTAAAATGTTTTATCTACAAGATATGGATATTATAACAATATTATTGCAAAAAAGCTATAACATTGTAGCATGCTATGAAGAGTCGAGCCATCTTCGAGTCTACCTTCACGCCTGTTTATAAAGGCACCTTCTCTCCACTCCCATAGGCTCTCTTCCGGACAGTAGCGATGATGGTGCCCGACTACGCCATGATCGCCGAAATCGTCCTATACTCCTGTGGCTTTGTGACAGCTCGGCCACTGTCAGTGAAGATTGTGGCTACATATCGCCTGTGCTCAGAGCAGTTGTCATCACAGCATCACTATGACTATGGAATGAGAGCTGTGAAGTCAGTGCTTACCGCTGCCGGGAATCTAAAGGTAGAACACTCAAGTAACGTCTTACTCATTCATTTCCTGTTTGTACATCTCAGGGCCATGTGTCTTTACAGAGCTCTAATAACTGATTGGTTCCATCAACTGGAAAGAAAGTTCCCTATTGTACTAAAATAGCCGATCATTTGCACACATGAGAAAAGGCATTTTATGATTTGTAAAACCTTAGCCATGTGATTAGTGATTCGAGTTCCATCCCACAGTTTTAATTATATGAAACTGAGTACTACTGAGGAATAAAATTCCTTGCTGCTGAGAAATGCTTTGAAAGCATTTAGTCTATGTGAACATATGTAACTTTAAAGGAAACAATGTATATATAATTAATACATACCTACAAAATCCCTAGACATTGTTATTTAATATAATTATACAATTGTAGCCAGCTGTGGACTAGCAGTAATGGATTTGCACTGGTGCAATGGTAAAAAAAATCCACCTGCCAAGGCAGGAGACACAAGAGACACAAGTTCTATCTCTGGGTCGGGAAGATCCCCTGGAGTAGGAAACGGTAACCCACTTCAGTATTCTTTCCTGGAAAGGTCCATGGACAGAGGAGCCTGGTGGGCTAGAGTCCAGAGGGTTGCAAAGGGTCAGACGTGACTGAGCGTGCACACACACCTACCACCAGTGATGGATTTGCACTATAAGGTGTGCATTTTAAGATGGTATGAGTCATAACTATATTGGTAAAAAGGCCAAATATTTTAAGATTTGGGTAGCTTTTCATTGGAAGTATTTTTCAGAAACATAAAGTATAACTGTTCTTTTTTTATGAAAGTAAGCAAGATAGGCCATGTGTGCTAAGTCGCTTCAGTCGCGTCCAACTCTTTGAGACTCTATGGACTGTAGCCTGCCAGGCTCCTCTGTCCATGGGATTAATTAACAGCAAATTGCAAACTTTGACCTTGTAGCTTATAAAAATTTACATGTTCATGACTGTGGGAGATTTTAAAATATATCCTATGTGATTAAAAACAATGGCATGCATTTTTGACTTCTATAATGATGTTACCAAGAATTCTGATATATAGTGGTGATATTCTATTTCACATTTGTCTGACATGACTTCAAGTCATTATTTATAGTAATAAACAAATGCAACTAGAAGCAACAATTTGTATTAACCTGACATGTCATGATTGCATTGTGGTCAGATAATGGGAAAGATAATGCTTTGCCCTACTGTATGTCATCACTGACATCTTGACTGTGGAACTGAACTATTAAAGTTATGCAGCAAATGAATCCTGCAAATGAATCCTATCATTCTTTGTCAAAAGCTAATTTAGAATTGTTGAATGTGTTGGCTTGAATAGTTTGAAGCTTGTTTCTATTTTATCAGGAAACAATTTAAATGTTTGTTTTAAGATGATAGCCTTTTGACAAAACAGGCTTGGGACACTTCATAATTGATGTGTGGTCAGGTTGATGCAAAGACAAAGTCCATATTGGCAGAGCTGGCTTTAGGTTTGGGAGCTCTGGTAATTCAGACGGCAGGACTTAACTGCCAGGCGTCATTGACTTTGTAAAGTTAAAGCCAGTTAAGTAGGAGCATGGAATTTACTAGAAAGATTCCAGAGAGCAGGATGAGGGTTCTGGAACCCTAAACTGATGATGGTGGGAATAGCTTTGGTGTGAAATTTTGGGTCAAGTATAGAAGTTGAGAGAAACATTTCTGAGTTCAGATTCTTTTGTGAATTACATGAACCGTCTTATGGGCATGAGCAGCAAACTGAGTTCAGCCAGGTTTTTAGTAAACCCTGGGTTTACTACAGGTGTTTTGGAATTTAATATGTATTTTCTGAAGAACCTTCCACTCAAGTGACAGAGCATTACCCAGCGCACTCCACGCTGCCAGGGGGACACACTCAAGCACGCTAGTACCAAGGGTGCACTCAGAAGGTGGCGTGCCGCCCCGCCTTCCCACTGACGGTCAGGTGGCTTGTTCCCAAGACTTTCTGAAGCCACTGGGAGATGTTATTGTTGTTATGCCCTTTATTTAATTGTCAGTGAAACTGATGGTATACGGGCATGAAAAGAAGAGGTTTGTTTTTATGAAAACTGAGTTCCTTGTTCAAGAAAGACAGTAAAGATGAAATGCTAAAAAGTTTACTTGGAATTAGGTGTGAATAAGAGAGGTAAGACTGAAAAAGAACAATTCATGAGGATGCAACATTTAGATCGTCTCCTAAGTATCTTTGAAGAGAATGATTATCTTTAAAAAACAGAAACAACGAAACAAAAAAATCCAGAGCAATGATTCATTATTGGTTGTTTTTGGTTTTGTTTTGTGCAAGGAAAATTGTGCAGAACTCCACCCTCAGAGAAAAAGCCTTGGCACCAAAATATGGGCAAATGAGTGAATATTTATATGTTTTAACTTTAAATCTTTTAATGAGTCCCCATTTTTAATGATTATTTATACTTTATCAACTGACTGCTGGTTTTGAATGCATAGGACAAGCAAGGTCTTACCCAGGATAGAAGCAATGACAACTCCCAAACTCTTTGAAAGTCATGACCAATAGCTTTTTACCCAGAGCATCTGTGAAAAGGCAGTTAGTTCATCTTAGAATTTCATTATAAACTAATATAAAATTCAACAAGTGTAATCGACAGTTTCTAAAATTAATAACAGCACAGTGAAATGAAAATAAATAACATCTTTGCATGGGTTGGAATGCCCTCTGGGCCTGGGTGCTTGTGTGTGTGAACATGGATGGAATGCAGTTAACAGATGCAGATGTTATCATGAGTACATTTTCTTTCAGCTGAAATATCCAAATGAAAATGAAGAAATTCTGCTGCTTAGATCTATTATTGATGTAAATTTGCCAAAATTTTTATCCCACGATTTACCACTCTTTGAGGTAAGAACATTTTTTACTCTAATGTATCAAAGTTCTTATAATAATGTATTTATCAAGTGTCCAAGTTTTCAAGTCCCATTGAGAAACTTCCACTGTAGAAAACAGAGAACCATAGGTCACCCCATGTTTTATTTGAAATGTGTTTAGCTAGCTTTTTTTACTTGTTGTGACAAGTTAGGGTTAGGGTTAGGGCTAGGGTTTACTTGTTGTGACAAGTAACTTTTAACAACTTGGGATTTTTTTAAGTAGTACTTTTTTTTCTACTGCAGAATATAATCACACAAAAGTCACAGAATGTTTGCTTATAAATTTCACTAGGAAATAGACTCCATGGAGGAAAGTAATTGGTCAAACACACCACTGAATTCCTTACACAGAGGGGTACTTTGCAAATGTTTGTTAAAATTAATGATCGAAGAAGTAAAAAATAAGCTTAATTTCTTCAAAAGAGTGCAGTGGCTTTTATGAAATTGGTTTTTTTTTTCAGGATAATTTAAGAACTAGGTTTAATAATGTTGTATTTTAAAAATTAGATTGTAAGTAATTGTAAAGAATTATGAGAGTGATGGTTAAAGTTCCTGTATTGTCACGTGATGTCATTGATTTTCTTTCCCCGTTCTCAGTAGAAGTGACTGGGGGTGGTGGGCGGCTGACCTACGGTAGAGTTACTCTATCTTCCCCTGCCGTGCGGTATGGACAGTTAGCTTCCAGCGTGTAGAGACTGAGATCAGAGGACTCTCGTAGGGAAGACAGAAGTGACTCTGCCACTGTGGTGTGCTCCAGGGCCCTTAGCTATCCATAGGAACAGTGTTTCATCCTTCTAAAAGAAGCTCCAGTTAGTATTTGGAGTTGACAGTGCAAATATTTTATAGATCAAGTTTTCAGGGAGTTGGTTCAAAATTTCTTGTTAAAAATCACCCTCAGTTTCTTTGGTACTAGTACACTGTACAGATTTTCCAGGAATAAATATAAGTAAAGCTATATTTATTTTTATAAAGTACAGGTATATCTCATTTAGATGTATTCTCCTATAGCTGTGTATTCATTCAACAAATATTTCTTGAGCAATATTTCACAAATGGAGCATTACTGGCATTTTCAAATAGGACACTTCCCTGTTGTGAGAGACTGTCCCATACGCTACAAACTCTTGGCATCCCTGGTCCCCCCCAGTGTCTCTGGACTTTCACAGTAATATAACCGGAAGGACAACTCCATGTATTCGCAGCTCTCTACCTGGCAGAGAGGAACTGGTGAAAGGAATTGGTCTTGATTGAGAACCACTAACTACCAGATATGATCTGGAATTGTCTGCTTCTTTCAAGATTAACCATAAATAATTTGAACAATCTGAGAAGATATTTTTGCTTAGTTAGCAAACACCATGCATTTACAATGGACCAGACCCTGTTCTAAGAGTTTTATGAATAGTTACTCCTAAGCACTGGTGGCTCAGATGATAAAGAATTGCCTGTGATGTAGGAGACCTGGGTTTGACTCCTTGACTAGTAAGATCCCCTGGAGAAGGGCATGGCTACCAAGCCAGGCTTCAGCAATATGTGAACCGTGAACTTCCAGATGTTCAAGCTGGTTTTAGAAAAGGTAGAGGAACCAGAGATCAAATTGCCAATCTTCACTGGATCATCAAAAAAGCAAGAGAGTTCCAGAAAAACATCTATTTCTGCTTTATTGACTGTGCCGAAGCCTTTGACTGTGTGGATCACAATAAACTGTGGAAAATTCTGAAAGAGATGGAAATACCAAACCACCTGACCTGCCTCCTGATAAACCTGTATGCAGGTCAGGAAGCAACAGTTAGGACCGCACATGGAACAACAGACTGGTTCCAAATAGGAAAAGGAATATGTCAAAGCTGTATATTGTCACGCTGCTTATTTAACTTATATGTAGAGTACATCATGAGAAACACTGGGCTGGAGGAAGCACAAGCTGGAATCAAGATTGCTGGGAGAAATATCAATAACCTCAGATATGCAGATAACACCACCCTATGGCAGAAAGTGAAGAGGAACTAAAGAGCCTCTGGATGAAAGTGAAAGAGGAGAGTGAAAAAGTTGCCTGAAAGCTCAACATTCAGAAAACTAAGATCATGGCATTCTGTCCCATCAAAATGAAGTGAAGTCGCTTAGTCATGTCTGACTCTTTGCGACCCCATGGGACTGTAGCCCACCAGGCTCCTCCATCCATGGAATTTTCTAGGCAAGAATACTGGAGTGGGTTGCCATTTCCTTCTCCAGGGGATCTTCCTGATCCGGGGATCGAACCCAGGTCTCCCGCATTGCGGGCAGATGCTTTACCATCTAAGCCACCAGGGAATCCCAATACATCATGGCACATAGATGGGAAAAAATGGAAACAGTGGCTGACTTTATTTTTGGAGGCTCCAAAATCACTGAGGAAGCACAGACTGGAATTAATATTGCCAGGAGAAATATCAATAACCTCAGATATGCAGACGACACCATCCTTATGGCAGAAAGTGAAGAGGAACTAAAGAGCCTCTTGATGAAAGTGAAAGAGGAGAGTGAAAAAGTTGGCTTAAAGCTCAACATTCAGAAAACTAAGATCTTGGCATCTGGTCCCATCACTTCATGGGAAATAGATGGGGAAACAGTGGAAACAGTGGCTGACTATTTTTCTGGGCTCCAAAATCACTGCAGATGGTGATTGCAGCCATGAAATTAAAAGATGCTTACTCCTTGGAAGGAAAGTTATGACCAATCTAGACAACACATTAAAAAGCAGAGACGTTACTTTGCCAACAAGGATCCATCTAGTCAAGGCTATGGTTTTTCCAGTGGTCATGTATGGATGTGAGTGTTGGACTATAAAGAAAGCTGAGTGCCAAAGAATTGATGCTTTTGAACTGTGGTGTTGGAAAAGACTCCTGAGAGTCCCTTGGACTGCAGGGAGATCCAACCAGTCCATCCTAAAGGAGATCAGTCCTGGGTGTTGATTGGAATGACTGATGCTGAAGCTGAAACTCCAATACTTTGGCCACCTCATGCGAAGAGTTGACTCATTGGAAAAGACCCTGATGCTGGGAAAGATTGAGGGCAGGAAGAGAAGGGGACGACAGAGGATGAGATGGTTGGATGGCATCACCGACTCAATGGACATGGGTTTGGGTGGACTCTGCGAGTTGGTGGTGGACAGGGAGGCCTGGTGTGCTGCGGTTCATGGGGTCGCAAAGAGTCAGACACGACTGAACAGCTGAACTGAACTGAACCCACTCCAGTATTCTTGCCTGGAGAACCCTCTGGACAAGGAACCTGGTGAGATACAGTCCATAGGGTTGCAATGAGTCGGACACTACTGACCGACTAACAAGCCCCCAGTAGGACAGGAGCTATCATTATCTCCATTTTACAGATGGTGTAACTGAAGTGCAGAGTTGATAAGTTACTTGTGGTCTTAGCCAGTATATGACAGAAAGAGAATTGCAGCCGCTTAGCCAGGCTACATCCTATTGCATCATCTTTGTGTCTCCTTTGCCCAAAGGAAACTTACTGCTCTGAACTGGAATCAGTTTCTCTGTAACAGCATTTAAAGAATTAAGTTGAAGGGTGGTTAAACTGAAAGTTTGTCAGTTCTAAGGTATAACTCGAAGGCATGCTTTCATGTTAAGCTCTTCTGAATTTTCACTTTCACCTTCAGCGTGAAAGGAATAGTTGTATTTCTCACATAGGTTGCTGTGAAGTGAAATGAATGTCACTCAGTCTGTCTGACTCTTTGCCACCCCATGGACTGGGGTCTCCAGGCCAGACATGAATTCCCCAGACAAGAATCTTCCAGGCCAGAATACTGGAGTGGATTGCCATTCCCTTCTCCAGGGGAATCTTCCCAACCCAGGAATCGAACCCAAGTCTCCCACATTGCAGGCAGGTTCTTTACCAACTGAGCCTCCAGGGAAGCCCTAAGTTGCTATAATGCTTATGAAACATCCTCAGTGGTTTATAAAGGAATGTTTCTTAGACCTTGAAAGTGACTTTATATTTTCATATAAACTATATGTGGAATTATAATTCTTTCCAATCCTATATTATGTGATTATATTATTTTTCTAAAGCTTCCATAACAGAGCACCACAAACTTGGTGGCTTAAAACAACAGAAATTTATTTTCTCACAGTTCTAGAGGATAAAAGTCTGAAATAAGCTGTTGGTTACCTCTGAAAGAAGGTAAAGATTCTTTAGGAAAGAACCCTTCCTTGCTTGTCCTTAGCTTCTGGTGGCTACTGACGATCTTCATGTTTGTTGGCTTGTCATTGGTGGCTCCCAATGGTTTTAGCTTCTGTCCCCATCACTAGAATGGCCTTGCTTCCCAGGTGTCTCTGAGTCTGCATCTTCCTCTCCTTTCTGTTGTATAGATACCAGTCACTGGAGTTAGGGTCCAGTAGGATCTCATCTGATCTAATTACGTCTGCAAAGATCTTATTTCCAGATAAGGTGACATTCTGACATAAATTTTTGAGGAACACTAAAAGGATTAACATACTACCCACTACACTGATTAAAATACTTTTAAACTAATTTTTATGTATGATATGAGGTATGGATTCAAGTTCATTATTTTGATAAATCCAGGTATCCTGGCATACTTTGTTCAAAGACTGTTTTTTAAAAAATCTTTGCTGGATTGTTTTTGCTTGAGAATGAGTTTTCATAAGTGTCTGGATCTATATCTGGTCTCCCTCTTCTGTTCCATTGTTACATTTTGTCTATTTTTATGCTAGTATACTGTTTTTATAATAAGCCTTGAAATCAGATAATGTTCATCGTTTAACTTTTTAACTGAAAAATATGTAAAACTACAACATCTGAAAGAGAAAATAGGGGAAATTCCCTGTCAATTTGGGTTAGGAAAAAATTTCTTGAATACACCGCCAAAAGTACAATTCATGAAACGATAAATTGATAAAATAGGCTCATCAGAATTAAAAAGTTTGCTCTTTGAAATACACTGTAGGAGGATGAAAGACAAGTTAGAGCTATAAAAAATATTTGCCTATTAGAGGTATGGTGAAGCGCTTGTAAGTAGAATGCTTAACAAATGGTCAAAACTTACCATGAAGAAAACAAACCAATTAACATAGGCAAAATATTTGAGACTGAGCAGCCTCCGGGAGATGGTGAAGGACAGGGATGCCAGGAGTGCTGCAGTCCTTGGGGTCATGAAGACTTGGACGGGACTTGGCGACTGAAGATCAACAACAGCCAGAGATTTGAGCAAACATTTCACTGAAGAAGATACACATATGGCACAAAAGTAACGCAAAAGTGTTACTCTTTAGCAAATGCAAATTGAAGCCATAGCAAGCTACTGTTACACACTTGTTAAAAATACTAATTATACCAAATATTGAAACTCTCATACCCTGCTGAGGGGAATTTAAAATAAGATGACCATTTTGGAAAGCAGACTGTTTCTTCAAATGCTAGACACATACTTGCCATTGTCGTGTTAGTCTCAGTAGTGACTGACTCTCTGCGACCCCATGGACCATAGCCCACCAGGCCCCTCCGTCCATGGAATTCTCCAGGCAAAAATACTGGAGTGGGTTGCCATTCCCCTCTCTGGGGGATCTTCCTGACCCAGGGATTGAACCCAGGTCTCCTGCATTGCAGGCAGATTCTTTACCATCTGAGTGTACTATCCAAGTATTCCACTCCTCAGTATTCACTTGAGAGAAAGGAAAGCTTTTGTCCATACAAAGACTTGTGTACATGTTTATGGCATCTTTATTTATTTCCAAAACTAAAAACAATGAAAATGTCCACCAGCAGGAAAATGGATTTAAAATCTGGCACCTCAGGATGGTGGACTACTTCAATGCAGTGAACCATTGATATATTCAGTGACATGTTTGAGTTTTCAAATCTTTATGCCAAGTGAAAGAAGCCAGATTTTAAAATGTAGTACACATAATGTGTGATTTCATCCACATTAAAGTCTAGGCAATGAAAATAAAAAGAGAAACAGAAAGCAAATTAGTGTGTGTGTTGATTGTCTGGGAATGTAGGTAGGTGTCAAGGAGAGGAAAGAGGAGGATTACAAAAGATCATAAGGAAACTTGTGGTGATGGTTGACATGTTGATTATCTTCATTGAGTTGGTGGTTTCACTTATCAAATTAGGCCCTTTAAATATAAGCAGTTCATTGTATGTCAGTCATACCTCTATGAAGCTTTTAAAAATGCTGAGCTATTATTTAATGGCTCTATTTTCATCAGTATTAAATTTGAGGGTGTGAGAAATTTTATCAAGTTTATAAACATATACATATGTGTATAGATGTACACATATACATACAAACATATATAGAGAGATAATATGAGAGCTTATAGCTATATAATGTTAATATTAACATCCAAATCATCTGTCATCAGGGAATTACTTCAGATTTGTTTCCTGGGGTGAAATTACCAAAACCAGATTACAACGATTTGCTGGGAGCTATCAAAGACAACTGTGACTCCATGAATTTGCAAATGACCAGATTCTTTTCTGAGAAGATTCTTCAGATATATGAAATGATGATTGTTCGTCATGGCTTTATGATTGTTGGAGAACCATTTGGAGGAAAAACCAGTGCATATCGTGTCTTAGCTGGAGCATTAAATGACCTATGTGAAAAGGTAAGTGTGGTATTAATCCATTAATTTACCAATAATCAGCTTTGTGTAAGATAGAATGTATGGTCACTTAAAAGGATACTTTAATGCAGCAACTTAAAATTATGAAAATACAGAGAAAATAGAAAAGTAATATGATTCAAGTAGGAAGTTCAGCATATAAAGAATATGCCACAGATTTGCCTCAAAGCCTTTGGTTCTTTTTTTTTAAGTTTAATTATAAAGGTAACATGTTCATTGTATAAAAAAGTCTGAAAATGTGAAAAAACCTTATACTTTCATAGAGTATTTTATAATTTCATAGGAGAGTGTATTTTATTTTCTTGATGTTCAGATTCATAATGCAAACTTCCTCTAGTGCTGTTAGTGGTATTGAATTGAAGTGTGTGTTGTGTGTATGTGTATGCATTGTATAATATGTATATAAGCATAGTAAATAATGATAATTATATTATTCAAAATTACTATCCTAGTTGACTCAGTTTGATCTACTTTGATAGGCTAAAGCAGTGAGGCTGTTTTAAATTCTCCAACTTATACTGCATTTGTGTCTAGTTATCTTTTTATTTCAAATAGTTTTTGCCACATATATTTCAATGTTTGTAGCCAAATGGGATTTGTATCATTATACCTTCATTGTGGAGCCTCCCCCTTCAGCCAGTATAATATTATGTGCTTGTGTTATTTGCCATGGATCCCCTGTGTCTAATTTCAGTATTGCACCCCCTGCTTTTTCCTTGCATACATATTTGCCCACGTTTGTAATTGTGACTCTGACTGTCACTGTGATTTACTTTTTTATGGAGAGTAAATAGTTTGACTTTTATTTTCTCTGTTTGATGGCCTTTATCTTTTCTTTGGGGAATTTAGATTCATTTGTATTTATCATCAAACTGATGTGTGCTTACTTCTGTCATCTCTGCCTTTATGCTTTTATCCTTCCATGTGCTGTCCTTTCTTTGCCTCCCTTCCTTTCCCTTTATCCATCTTGCCTTCTTTTGCTGAGTTTTTGTTTGCATTCTTCCTCCTTTGTTGCTTTATTATTATAGGAACTAATTATTTTGCTATAAAAAAATAAATCTCTAAAAGTCAAATGTGGTGCCACTAAAAGATTTTAAAAGGTGAAGGCCTTATCTTCGACAAAGGAGGCAAGAATATACAATGGAAAAAAGACAACCTCTTTAACAAGTGGTGCTGGGAAAACTGGTCAACCACTTGTAAAAGAATGAAACTAGAACACTTTCTAACACCATACACAAAAATAAACTAAAAATGGATTAAAGATCTAAATGTGAGACCAGAAACTACAAAACTCCTAGAGGAGAACATAGGCAAAACACTCTCTGACATAAATCACAGCAGGATCCTCTATGACCCACCTCCCAGAATATTCGAAATAGAACCAAAAATAAACAAATGGGACCTAATGAAACTTAAAAGCTTTTGCACAACAAAGGAAACTATAAGCAAGGTGAAAAGACAGCCCTCAGATTGGGAGAAAATAATAGCAAACGAAGCAACAGACAAAGGATTAATCTCAAAAATATACAAGCAACTCCTGCAGCTCAATGCCAGAAAAATAAATGACCCAATCAAAAAATGGGCCAAAGAACTAAAAAGACATTTCTCCAAAGAAGACATACAGATGGCTAACAAACACATGAAAAGATGCTCAGCATCACTCATTATCAGAGAAATGCAAATCAAAACCACAATGAGGTACCATTACACGCCAGTCAAGATGGCTGCTATCCAAAAGTCTACAAACAATAAATGCCGGAGAGGGTGTGGAGAAAAGGGAGCCCTCTTACACTGTTGGTGGGAATGCAAACTAGTACAGCCTCTATGGAGAACTGTGGAGATTTCTTAAAAAACTGGAAATAGAACTGCCATATGAGCCAGCAATCCCACTTCTGGGCATACACACCGAGGAAACCAGATCTGAAAGAGACACGTGCACCCCAATGTTCATCGCAGCACTGTTTATAATAGCCAGGACATGGAAGCAACCTAGATGTCCATCAGCAGACGAATGGGTAAGGAAGCTATGGTACATATACACCATGGAATATTACTCGGCCATTAAAAAGAATTGATTTGAATCAGTTCTAATGAGATGGATGAAACTGGAGCCCATTATACAGAGTGAAGTAAGCCAGAAAGATAAAGACCAATACAGTATACTAACGCATATATATGGAATTTAGAAAGATGGTAACGATAACCCTACAGGCAAAACAGAAAAAGAGACACAGATGTACAGAACAGACTTTTGGACTCTGGGAAAAGGCGAGGGTGGGATGTTTCAAAAGAACAGCATCGAAACATGTATATTATCCAGGGTGAAACAGATCACCAGCCCAGGCTGGATGCATGAGACAAGTGCTCGGGGCTGGTGCACTGGGAAGACCCAGAGGGATGGGATGGGGAGGGAGGCGGGAGGGGGGATCGAGATGGGGAACACATGTAAATCCATGGCTGATTCATGTCAATGTATGACAAAAACCACTACAATATTGTAAAGTAATTAGCCTCCAACTAATAAAAATAAATGGGAAAAAAATTAAAAAAAATAAAAACAAAACTTGAAAAAATAAAAGGTGAAGGTGATGACCATGTATTCTAGTACAATACAAAGCCTCAAAGTGATTCATTACCAGGAAGTTCTAAGAGTGACATTGTGGTAAGGTAAATGGGGCTTCAGAGTCACTGCCTACAACCTGCAGCTTCACACTAGCTCTGCTGCATTTGGGGCAAATATCTTTCTTTGATGGCAGCAACTTTGTCCTGACTGACATATTCTAATAGAGCTTTCCCATGCTTCTGAGTTAAGGATGACATATTGTTATTCCCTTCCTGGGAACAAAGAAGAAAGCAATGACCTTGAGTTTATTTTACTGCTTCGTATTATTATTCCCGTATCTTTTCTTCGGTTTGGTGTTTCATGCCTCAAGCTCCAGTGCTGGTGGGCAGAAAGCAGCATGGGAGAGTTGAACTTAGTATGTTGTTATACTCAGGTGTGGCCTGAATCAAATCCCCTACGATTATACAGTGGAAGTGACAGATAGATTCAAGGGATTAGATCTGATAGATAGAGTGCGTGAAGAACTATGGATGTAGGCTCGTGACATTGTACAGGAGGTGGTGATCAAGACCATCCCCAAGAAAAAGAAATGGAAAATGGCAAAATGGTTGTCCGAGGAGGCCTTACAAATAGCTGAGAAAAGAAGAGAAGCTAAAGGCAAAAGAGAAAAGGAAAGATATTCCCATCTGAATGCAGAGTTCCAAAGAATAGCAAGGAGAGATAAGAAAGCCTTCCTCAAATATCAGTGCAAAGAAATAGAGGAAAACAATAAAATGGGAAAGACTAGAGATCTCTTGAAAAAAGTTAGAGATACCAAGGGAACATTTCATGCAAAGATGGCCACTATAAAGGACAAAAATGATATGGACCTAACAGAAGCATAAGATATTAAGGAGAGGTGGCAAGAATACACAGAAAAACTATTCAAAAAAGATCTTCATGACCCAGATAACCACGGTGGTGTGATCATTCACAGAGAGCCAGACATCCTGGAATGTGAAGTTGAGAGGGCCTTAGGAAGCATCACTAGGAACAAAGCTAGTGGAGGTGATGGAATTCCAGTTGAGCTATTTCAAATCCTGAAAGATGATGCTGTGAAAGTGCTGCACTCAATATGCCAGCAAATTTGGAAGACTCGGCAGTGGCCACAGGACTGGAAAAGGTCAGTTTTCATTCTAATCCCAAAGAAAGGCAATGCTAAAGAATGTTCAAATTATTGCACAATTTCATTCATCTCACACTCTAGCAAAGTAATGTTCAAAATTCTCCAAGCCAAGCTTCAGCAGTACATGAACTGTGAACTTCCAGATGTTCAAGGTGAATCTGGAAAAGGCAGAGGAACCAGAGATCAAATTGCCAACATCCGTTGCATCACTGAGAGAGCGAGAGTTCCAGAAAAATATCTACTTCTGTTTTATTGACTATGCCAAAGCCTTTGACTATGTGGATCACAACAAACTGTGGAAAATTCTTAAAGATATGGGAGTACCAGACCACCTGACCTGCCTTCTGAGAAATCTGTATGCAGGTCAAGAAGCAACAGTTGGAACTGGACATGGAACAACAAACTGGTTCTAAATTGGGAAAGTAGTAAGTCAAGGCTGTATATTGTCACCCTGCTTATTTAACTTCTATTCAGAGTACATCATGAGAAATGCTGGGCTGGATGAAGCACAAGCTGGAGTCAAGATTGCTGGAAGAAATATCAATAACCTCAGATATGCAGATGACACCACCCTTATGGCAGAAAGTGAAGAAGAACTAAAGAGCCTCTTGATGAAAGTAAAAGAGGAGAGTGAAAAGTTGACTTAAAACTCAACATTCAGAAAATTAAGATTATGACATCCAGTCCCATCACTTCATGGCAAATAGATGGGGAAACAATGGAAACAGTGACAGACTTTACTTTTTTGGGCTTACAAATCACTGCAGATGGTGATTGCAGCCATGAAATTAAAAGACACTTGCTCCTTGGAAGAAAAACTATGACCATCCTAGACAGCATATTAAAAAGCAGAGACAAAAAAAAAAAAAAGCAGAGACATTACTTTGTCAACAAAGGTCCATCTAGTCAAAGGTATGGTTTTTCCAGTAGTCATGTATGGATGTGAGAGTTGGACTATAAAGATAGCTGAGAGCTGAAGAATTGATGCTTTTGAACTGTGGTGTTGGTGAAGACTCTTGAGAGTCCCTTGGACTGCAAGGAGATCCAACCAGTCCATCCTAAAAGAAATCAGTCCTGGGTGTTCATTGGAAGGACTGATGCTGAAGCTGAAACTCCAATACTTTGGCCACCTGATGTGAAGAACTGATTCATTTGAAAAGATCCTGATGCTGGGAAAGATTGAGGGCAGGAGGAGAAGGGGATGACAGAGGATGAGATGGTTGGATGGCTTCACCGACTATGGACATGAGTTTGAGTAAACTCCAGGAGTTGGTGATGGACAGGGAGGCCTGGCATGCTGTAGTCCATGAGGTTGCAAAGAGTTGGACACGACTGATCGACTGAACTGACCTTAACTGGAAAAAAAAATGATTGTGAATAAGTAGAGCACAGTGAAGCTATTCTATATATGTTGTAATGGTGGATACATGCTGTAAAGCATATAATACCTACTGTTTATAGATCTCGACCAACATTTACTGCTGCTGCCGCTGCTAAGTCACTTCAGTCATGTCCGACTCTGTGCAACCCCATAGACTGCAGCCCACCAGGCTCCCCCGTCCCTGGGATTCTCCAGGCAAGAACACTGGAGTGGGTTGCCATTTCCTTCTCCAGTGCATGAAAGTGAAAAGTCAAAGTGAAGTCGCTCAGTAATGTCCGACTCTTAGTGACCCCATGGACCGCAGCCTACCAGGCTTCTCCATCCATGGGATTTTCCAGGCAAGAGTACTGGAGTTTACTAATGTATTCCTAAGTATCTTATGAGTTTTTAAATCCTATTGTAAATGGTACTTCTAAATTTTATTGTCAAGTTTTTAATTGACATTATTTACGAAATACAATCAATGTTAAGATAATGACCATGTACTCTGGAACCTTGTTACATGAACTCTTTACTTCTGATAGTTTCTTTTAGAGTCTTTAGGATTATCTACATACACAATCATGTTTTCCATGAATAAAGACAGTATTCTTTTAAATAAATAAATAATTGTTTTCTATTAAGGGGTTAATGGAAGAAAACAAGGTTCAGATTACGGTTTTAAATCCTAAGTCCGTCACCATGGGCCAGCTGTATGGACAGTTTGATTTAGTGTCCCACGAGTGGTCTGACGGGATCCTTGCAGTCAGTTTCAGAGCGTTTGCTGCTTCATCGGTAAGTGCTAACACTTTGCATGTCTATTTGGAAAGGCTATGAGGGTTCTGATTTTTTCAGTTTCAAGTAGACTCTTGTATTTATAGTTCAAGGTACATATTTAAAGTGCATTACTGAATAGTCTGGCAGAGTTTCTATGAAGAGCACTTGTGAGTCTCTACAAAGACGGCCAGAGACCGTGGGGGCAGGCATATCCTCCTCAGTAAGCACAGAAGAAAGGGCACGGGGAAAGGAGGCTGAGGACAGCATTTCTGGTGCTCATTTTCCAGGTTCGGTGACCCAGCAAGGAGAGCGTCTGAATGACAGGATCCTTTTGATCCATCGGTAACATTCTCTGCCCTGCTGCTCAGCTGGCTGTCACTGTCCCACCTACTAATTGTTAGATAGACTCCAGTGCTGAAAGAGGCAATTGCAGACCAATCCCAGTGCTTCCCTCTAGTGTGCTGGGAGAGCATGAGCTGTCTGTAGAAAGAAAAAGTGAGGGATGTGCCAGCTGCCGACCTCTGGGAGGGGGGTGGGAACTTACTCCTTCCTGGCGTACCCTGCGGAGGGGCTGCTGCCCACTCTAAGAAAGGCCACTGACCAATACATGTTAACTTGGTTGTTATGTTAGCAGTCTCTCCATGGACTATGATCAGATAGAGACAGCTTGTTAAGGCTAGTCTTACAGGAAAAGGGGCCTAGGCTAGAGACATTTAATTGTTTTGTTAAATCTTATATATTTTTTATATAAGAATATATAAATCTTATATATCCTTTATTCTGACTACCATACATCCTAAATTTGGCGCTCTTTCCTCATTTAAGGACAAGACAGTCATGAGTCAGTGTAATGACAGAAAAACATTAAATCACAGCAGTGCTTTTATTTTCCTGAAGGATCTTGAGCCATGAATGCCACGAGGGTCGGCTGTCTTGGCAGAGATCTTGTGCCGGGTCAGCAGGCACAGGTGGGGCACACAGGGGCCTGGGGCCACTGACCAAGCTTCTCAGATCTGTTCTTGTCACAGTAACTGTGCTCTGGCCCAGATCAACGTGTGCAGTCTCTAGATGATGTGTGCTATTGCATCATGTACACCGAAATAATCATGAGATCCCTCTCATTTTATGCTTCGCTACATAGTACGTGTTATATTTTCCAGGAAGCTACATCCCATAAGTATTAGTCTCAGGAAGGTTAAGTAGCTGTCCCCAGGTCACACAGCTGGGAAATAGTAAAGTCAGATGAAAAGTGAGGTCTCAGTTGTGTCAGGGCCCACCTGCTCACCGTCGGGGGGGCGTTTCTCAGAGTGGAGCCTGACAGGCGTAAGAACCCAACCACAGGAAGAAACGTTGATCTGAAGGTTTCCTCTCCCAAGACAGCACACTCTTCCATGCTTCCTGAGCACGGCCAGAGCTAGCTTCTGAGGGTGGGGTGGGTGACCTGAGTCCAGACAGACCCACTGTCTTCTGGATTAATGCTTTTGATCACAGGATGGAGAAGTTGTTAAGGTGGATTCAGATTCCCCACTCCTTCAGCTCACGTGTGCATTTGCTGCAGGTGGACCCGGGGCATCGTCTGTGTCCACGGGATGGCTTCCTCATAAGGGTCTGGAAAAGAGAATCAGTTTTTCCCTTTGTGGGACTGTGAACATTATATTGATGTTGATGCCAGATAGTATACGACAACAAGACAGCTCATTCTAAGAAGGATGTGTATGTGGGTGAATTCATTCAGTGGAGGGAACAGAAAATTTGACTTAACACACAAGAGTAATTGATCTGTATGAATACTAAATAGAATGTCTATAGAGTCAGACAGTCTGAATGAAAATTGTTTTCCCTGGCAGTTGCATTTCTTTTTACTTTTCTAAAATATGTTGTATATGATTTCAGAGACGCTGGAAAAGATAAAATCTTAAGATGTTAAAAATTTGTCTTGTCCATGGCACACATAGGCTTCTTTAGTGAATGTGTATATTCACACACATATGCACTCTATTCCAAAGGTGCCTTTACATTTTGATGGTGAAATTAGTTTTAGGAGATACATTTTAAAATTGTAAAATAACATGAATGAACTGTTTCCTTCCGTAACCATTTTTGCCCTTTATTCACCATCTGAATGAACCAGACACCAGATAGGAAATGGTTAATTTTTGATGGGCCAGTAGATGCAGTATGGATTGAGAATATGAACACTGTGCTGGATGACAACAAAAAGCTATGTCTGATGAGCGGGGAGATTATCCAAATGTCACCACAAATGAATCTTATTTTTGAGCCAATGGATTTAGAAGTTGCTTCTCCTGCCACTGTAAGTTCTCAATTTTCACATCTGCTAATAAATTTGAAATGTTATAAATGTGTTTATTGCTTAGTAATTTTGACTCTAGATGAAAAAAAGTATTTATGGAATTCATTTTAACAGCCATCTGTGATTCTCCAAGGGCGGACATGTCTGTTGACATACCTTGACAATGATGAGTCAGGGATATTTCCCGCTTTGTCTAGGACCATTTGGTAAAGTCATACATGAAAATTTAGATGAGGAAATTATATAAAAGTATGCTTTTTTCCCCCCACGAGTGTTCTAAAAAATGTAAGAAATATATGTACCGAGTCATCCTTCTTTTATAAGCAGTACCTTGGTGGTAAACAGTGATTATTTTTCCAGGTTTCCAGATGTGGGATGATATACATGGAGCCTCATATGCTAGGCTGGAGACCGCTGATGTTGTCTTGGATAAATCTTTTACCTGCTACAATCACTGTTATTCAGAAGGAGTTTATAATAGGCTTATTTGACAGGATGGTTCCTGTTTCTGTTGAATTTATTAGAAAGCATACAAAGGTAAGAGGATTGAAAGTTTTAAGATTTAAAAAATAAATGGAAAATCCAAATTAGCCATATATATACATTTTAATGTCTACTTTATTGTCAACTACCAGATATTAAAATAATTTATTAATTAGTTTGATTAAAAACTCTTACTAAAGTTTAAAATTTTTAATTAATATAGTCCTCCAAAAAAGTATTTTAAACAGAGCTTCTTATGGTTTGAGAAAATGTACGGATGATAATCTTTTCCCTTAAAAAAACAAACTTGAAGTCCTATCTAATCACATGTAGGTGAAAATATTCTAAAAGGTGATCTCTCATTTCTGATAAACTATTGTTTTTAAAAACAGTTTCCCTCTTATAAAACTAGAATTGTAACACTAACACCTTTCCGTAGATGTTATGGCTGTTATAACCAAATGAGTTCAGTAAGAATTAGTTGATACTGTTTCAATTAGTGCCTTATTTAAACTGCTTCATAGACTTTTTTCTCTGATTTTTTCAGGAATTATCTCCAACTTCAGATACAAACTTAGTCCGATCCCTAATGAATCTGATAGACTGTTTTATGAGTGACTTTGCTGATGACGTCAAAGTAAGAGAGAGAAATGATCGAGAAACTTACTCTTTACTTGAGGTGAGTCCATGTACTCTTTACATGAGGTAAGTCTTTGAATCTTGGAATAGAAAAGGGTTTATTGCTTTCCCCAGTAAATTTTCCTAATTAATTACTCATTTTTCCTGGAACTGGAGGCTAGATAATTAATGTGTGGAAGCTGAACAGTGAGAAAGAATCAGGTCCGCTGATAGGAAAACTCCTTGCCTGGTGTTGTATTGAAGCATGAAGTTTGGGTGGAGCCCAGTGACCCCCACAAATCTGCCACTGATACCTTGAATCATTTGGCCCAGTCTCAAAGATGATGGCAGCTCTGTTGGTAAAGAATCTGCCTGCAGTGCGGGAGACCTGGATTTGATCCCTGGGTCGGGAAGATTCCTTGGAGGAGGGAATGGCAACCCGCTCCAGTATTCCTGCCTGGAGAATGCCCATGGACAGAGGAGCCTGGCAGGTTGCAGTCCGCGGGGTCACAGAGAGTCGGACACGACTGAGCAACTGAGCACACACACAGCAAAGATGCTTGGTCCCCAGAATGTCAATCACCATTTGACAACAAGAGTCACTTCCGCCTTCAACCTCCAAATTATAATTTATTGTTTTTTCTTCCATAATTTTTCTCCTTGTTCATGAGATAGAAATATTTAAAATATATGTGTGTATATAAATATTTAGAATGAAGACAGCAAGAAGATACATAATCTATAAATGTTTTAAATATAGGAATAAAATTATCAACAGACCTTGAATCTTCTTTAATAAAAAATTACATATTGCTAATGGTAGCACTTCTAATGTAGTCAGTGTTACTTTTCTGCTTATTTTTTTTATGAAATACATTTTAAATTTCATTTAAAATAATTTTCAAAAAGAGACAGTCTGAATAATCTAGGAGTAGATAAATAGTGTCAAGCTAGAGTTCACAACTTTTATAAGTATAGTCAGAACTGTTTTAGCTTTGGCTTGGAGAAGGAGATTTGATTTTTAAAACAAGCAAACAGACCTTCTGATTTGAGTGGTGTCTTTTTCTGTTCCCTCTGCCTGAGTCTGATAAGAAAGCTTGCAAGACAGTGGTTCTCATGATACAGTCAATGCTCGGGTAATTATTACAACAGGTAAATAAAAGTACATGAATTTTTTTTACTTTACAAAACATTGTATCAAAATTTAATAAACATATATTGAGTTGATTATTCTTTATTGAAATATGCTTTTTCACTTTAATAAAAAGTTATCTCAATATTCTTTGTAATATCAAAGTTCAGCTGTATACTTGAATTAGCACCTGATTTACCAGACTAATCATTCTAAGTTTTTACTATGCCTAGAATTTATGCTTTGCATTATATTGTCTTCTCTGATGCTAAGATTTTGTGACATGTAACTTAATAGAAAAAACTAATTATTACAAAATCCCGAGATAACCTACTACCATATATCAGTTTATTCATTTCCATTCAAAGATATTAATCTGGCTGATCTGATTTAAGCTTCAAGGATGGACTAAAGTTATTCTTTAATGCATTCTATCTTCTCATCTCTCCAAATCAGGGCATTTTTCTGTTTTCTTTGATCTGGTCTGTCGGTGCTTCTTGTAAAGATGACGATCGGTTGAAATTCAGTAAGATTCTTCGAGAACTGATAGAAGGTCCGATTTCAGATATAACTCGAGATAAATATAAATTACTGAGTGGAACTGAACAAACATCTTCAAAACAACTAACTGTTCCATTCCCTGAAAAAGGAACAATTTATGATTATCGGTTTATCACTGAGGTAAGATCTGCACCTGTCGACCAGGCTGGCTTTCCCTGGGAGACACACAGCGCAGAATGGCTCTGTGGCCGCCTCGTCACCACTGTCTGCCTGGAGACAGCGTGGGGTAGGAGACGGTGTGCTGGGTGTGAAGGCAGCCACACCTGGGTCTGCTTTCTTCCTGTATAGCCTTGGACAGGTTTTTAATCTCCCTAAATCTTGGTTTTCTCATTGATAAGATGGGATAAATAAAAGTGCTGATTGGGCCAGTTGTACCATTATATAAAATCACACATTAGCACATCCAGCCCAGCAGCAGGTGGGTACTGCTCAGGGACACCCCTCCCGGAGGTTCACGGTGCAGGTTAGCACGTCACGGGCTGAGTTCCTGCAGGACCGCAGATGGGCTGTTAGGAATTCAGCACTTCCCAGACAGAATGGGCATTATACCCTGGGTGGGGTCTGTTCACTTGTTTGTTTTTGTCTAACAGCTCCCGTAAATACAGTAATTGAGGGCAAAGTTTAGGCGTACATGTTATTTAAATATGGGCTTCCTGGGTGGCCCTACTGGTAAAGAACCCGCCTGCCAGTGCGATTCTGTCCCTCCTGGGTTGGGATGATCCCCTGTAGGAGGGCGTGGTAGGCCACTCCAGTATGCTTTCCTGGAGAAATTCATGGACAGAGGAGCCTGCTGGGCTACAGTTCATAGGGTTGCAGAGAGTCAGACATGACTGCAGTGACTTAACATGCATGCATTATTTGAATATATGCAGATTTTAGTGAAATTGGGATCACTCTATATCCTCACTGGGCAATTTCATATCCTGCTTCTTCCCTTAATAAAGAGAAGAGCTCTATCTCACTGATGCTTCTTTAATAAAGCTTATTTTTCTAAAACTCCCTATATTCTACCATTTCAGTGGACCATGATTGATTCAGTTTCCTAATCTTGAACACTGAAGGGTTTTTGTTGTTTTAGTTTTAGAGCTTTGGTGAGTAGTCTTGTATACAAGTCATTGTTTACATATCTGATTGTTTAAGATAGGTTCATCAAATGGGAATTAGTGTATCAATTTAAAAATTTCTATGATTCTTGAGAATCATATTGCTGAACTCACCTCAGAAGAGGCTCTTCACCCTGCCAACTGCAGGATACCTTTTTATCTTTGCTAATTTTATGATATTCTAAATTTTCAGAGCACTTTGCAGCTTATTAAGTTTTCCCACAATCGCTTTTATTTCCCAGCATCTCAGTGAAATGGGGAAGATAGGATTATTTTCCAGATTTTACCACTGAGGGAATTGAGGCTCAGAGATATTTTGTGGTTTTCCCAGGATTGCACAGTCTCTAAACGACTGTCCGTTCCAGGTTTTCTGATTCTTAATTTTCCCTTCCCCGTAAGGTGGCAAAAGATTCATGTTAGAAAGGTTATCAAGAATATTAAAGGAGCATTGTTTCTTCATCAGTTCTAGAAAGTTCTAGTAATTTCTTTGAAATACTGTTTTTAGAGTTATGCAAATTTAGCCTCCTCAAATTTTCTACTTTGTGCTCAACACTTGCAAATGATACAGAAATGAATAAAGGACAGTACTGTCCTGTGTGAGCTCCCGAACTCTTCAGGAGGATGTCATGTATACACTAGGACAGAAGAGTGCCGTATGTCAAGGTCCAGGGACTGGGGCAGTTTTGGAAACAGTAGGCTCATCAGTGAGGCTAAGCTGTGGGACACTTGAAGATGTGCAGGAAGATGGGTCTGAATTTTAATAGACTTTGAATGACCATGAGCTTAAACTGGATTTTGTAAGGATGGAGAGGGTGGTGGTGTTTTTCTAAGGAGAGTTAACATGTTTTTGAAATTTTTGTTATAGACACTGCCTTAGCAAATGAAAACTTTAGTTCACAAAGCTAATAGGATGCAAAGATACAGTGTAATGTTACTTCATAATAATAATAATCTCATTAAGAAATCTTGTCTGTTCTGGATATCTCTTACACATCAACATGAATTTAGCTAATAATATTGAGCCATACACTTAAAAACGGTTGAAGGTAAATTTTAGGTGTTTTTTTCTTTACTACAATTAAAAAAAGAGACATACTACTATAAATAAAATAGATAACTAATAAGGACCAAGAAGTTTACTCAGTACTCTAATGATGGGTATGGGAAAAGAATCTAAAAAAGAGTGGAGATATATATATATATATATATGTATGTATGTATAACTGATTCACTTTGCAGTACAGCAGATACACGACAGTGTAAATCATCTATACTATACTCCAATAAAATTTTTTTAAAAGAGAAAGAAATCTTGCTTGAAATAATAAGCTGATGTTGCAAGTGCCATTATAAAAGTCAAACAAATGCAGCTAATGGTCTGTGTAGAAAAATATTCTATATTGGTTAACATTTACTGAATAAAATTCTTTACTCTTTAACACATTGATTAGATCAGTTTTCTCAATGCTATTAAAGAATCTAATATTTGGCAAAAGTAACTGATCTTTGGGTTGATATAATCAGTGGTTCCAGGACATCAAATTATTACATCATTGCCATTTCATTTTTATCCGTACAAAAGTCCAATTTCTCCTTAATTTAACACAAAATTTAAAAAATTAGAGTGAAGAGTTTTAAAGGATAAAGACAAATGTATACATATCAAGGATTGTTGGTCTTGATCTTTCATCTTTTCTGCAGTGATGCAGAAGTACAGAGCTTCTGAACGTATTTTACAACATGACATTCACTATTTGGTTATTTGTTGTAAACAGGGAATAGGAAAATGGGAACCATGGGTAAAGAAGTTAGCCGAAGCCCCTCCAATTCCTAAGGATGTGATGTTTAATGAAATCATTGTGCCAACTCTGGACACAATTCGATACTCTGCACTAATGGAGTTGTTGACCACCCATCAAAAGCCTTCAATATTTGTAGGACCAACAGGAACGGGAAAAAGCGTTTACATTATTGTAAGTATTGTAGAAATATACATATTAAAATGTGCATAATAGTCCAAAGAATATTATTTCTTAAACGACCTGAACTGGTAGGCAGTGTTTTTAAAATACTTATGTATTTGTACATTTCTATGTTGGAACCATAGAGAATTTTTGAGTAATTATCAAATTATCAAAATTACGAAAATGTCTCTCCAAAGAGAATTTATCTTTGGAAATTGATTAAAGATATGCTACTTTATATCACTAAATTATTGTCCATTTTAAAAGGTATTTTAATGAAAATAGCTTATATAGGACAAATAATTTTGTCTGCCTTAAAAAAACAGTGTTTTGGTTGATATTTAATTTTCTAAATTATTGAATATGTGAACATTACTGTATGGTAATAAAACTGATTTTCTTTAATAATTTCTGGAATCATACCCACTGTGTGCTAAGAAAATGTTAGCTGTTATAAAAGACATGCCCCAAATCTCAGTAGCTTTATGAAACCTGAGTTCTCTGGTGTTTAAGGGGTCATACTAATCAAAGACCAGTTCTTGCCTCTAGTGTCAGATTTCTGAAAGCAGAAGGCTGGCTGGGATTAAGAGTGAATAGCGCCTCCAGCCTTTGGTATGGCAAGTAAGCGCGAGTTTCTCCCGGGTCAGCTGGACAATGTGAAATATAAGTGAGCCTGATCATTCCCGGGACTCCGTTCCCTGTAACTGCCCACAGCAGGGAGGGAATGCCACTACTCCTCGTAGGTCAGCAAACTGTGCAATGTGATGTTCCTTTGGAGTATCTAAGGAGCCTTCCCATCTGCTCTTCTCAGAGAGCAAACATTTGGAAGCTGCCATGGGAGCAGGCAAGATAGCCTTAATCAGGAGGGATCACAATGACCCCAGTGAATAGGACTCTTGCCTTCTCCCTCCAGCTGCGCTCACCACCAGCTGTGGGATAGGAAGGACAGAGGAGGCAGGTGGAGGAGGGGGGAGGGCCTGTTAGTGGCCCCTTCCCCATTGCAGGCTCCCAGGCAGTCCTCCTTTCCCCAATCGTGGTAGTGCTCGTTTATAGTTCCTTATTGATTCTATGTTTAATACAGTCCCCCTTTGGCTTATATAGTCAAATAATTGTTCTGGTATTATTTATTGAATAATTTCTTCCCCAACAGATTGAAATGTTGCTTTTATTGTACTAAATGCTGTGTGTATCAGGGAATATCCAAGAGTAGGGAGGGAAGAAGTTTAGACTGAGATTTTAAATCAAGGTGTTGAGTTGGACTGAGTTAAAAAAAAATAAGTGTACAGAAAGCTAAAGGATTTATCTAAGATACTATCAAGAGTTAGGAAATAAAGACATGATTCAAGGAGGTGGGTGGGGAAAAATAAAGCCTTCTGTCATTTGTACTCCCACCAAATGGCAGTCCAGCTAATAAACTGCCCAGGCCAAAAAAAAATTACTTTTCACAACATTGGAAACATACTTCACATATTATTTTGTAATCTGCTTTTTTTCTTCTTAATGTACTGTAAATACTTTCTTGTTTCATTATTCTTCTACAAGATGATTTGTAGAACACAACATCTTGGTTAAGAACCATTGCAATTGTACCTGCTTTCCAGTAAATTCCATTTTGAAAGTACAAATTATATTATGTAAGCTTCCTAACTTACAGTCAGATAACTTATAGAAAGATAATAAGCTGTGTTACAGAGAACAGTGGTCTGCAGAGAGACAAGTGGCAGTCTAAATTCTTGTCTCATTTCTGAGACTTTAAGCCAAGTTTCTTAACCTCTGAGTCCCTATGGTTTTATGGTGAGTAGGAGTGTGTACTGGAGAAGGAACTGGTGCCCCACTCCAGTACTCTCGCCTGGAGAATCCCATGGATGGAGGAGCCTGGTAGGCTGCAGTCCATGGGGTCGCCCAGAGTTGGACACGACTGAAGCGACTTAGCAGCAGCAGCAGGTGTTTTTGGAAGTCAGAGAAGCCCTGTGCCCAGGGCCTGCACAGATAGGGACGTTCCATTGACTTGGTAACTGTTATGTCTGTTGATTCCATCTCTTCACATTATGACACTTGAAGATTAAATTTGAGTACGTCAACAATGAGGCTTAGTAGTTATTTTCAAGTGTCAAAGATAATGGCAGCTATGGCTCATCTTATTATTTCTTGTTATTATACAGAATTTTCTTTTAAATCAACTCAATAAAGATATCTACAAGCCTCTGCTGATTAACTTCTCAGCACAAACTACAGCAGCTCAAACTCAAAATATCATCATGTCAAAACTGGACAAAAGAAGAAAGGGAGTTTTTGGTCCTCCTTTGGGCAAGAAAATGGTAATTACTCTCTTTACGTATACTACAGTGCTGGCACTGTTCCTGGTCATTGTTACATTCAGAACAAGGAAACCAGATATACTAGGACTTGACATCTTTTTGTAGTTCAGTTTTTATTAACGTATCATAAATGTTGGTTAAGAAGTCTTCATAAGAGTGTTTTTATATTGTATGTGCATTTGGCAACTTGACATTAAAAACAAGCAGTTGCCTTTTGAATTCAAAGTAGAATATTCACCTGGGAAATTATCTATCTTCCTAATTTCTCTCATTAACATTTTTACTCAGCAGAGTCTTTGCTGCTTGCTCTCTAGGCCTTTAAATAACCAAGCTATCAATTGACATTTCTGTGTTCCTCTGCCAAGAATACCCTTCTCAGCCTCACTGAGGCTTTTATAATCATTTGAAGATCATACCTTTCTCATTTATTTTAATGTATTGAAGTTGTGCAAGGAAAAAAGAGAAGGCATATTGAGAAACAAGTTATATGAGAGGATTAATAAGTTCTAAACTCTTAGCTATAAAGGTGAGTAATAAGACTGCCTCCCTGTTCCTGGGGAACATGGATGCTGAGAGATGGTTGTGATGTGCAAGGAAATCATCAGTTCTCACTTACGCACTTCACAAAAGGGTGATCTTATTCTCGGCCTGAACACTGTTCGTCCCATAGGACACTACATTAAGATGCTAATGTTTCTAATACCTTTCCTCCTTTCATTCTCAGATTGTCTTTGTAGACGATGTCAACATGCCTGCTCGAGAGGTGTATGGGGCCCAGCCTCCCATCGAGTTACTTAGACAGTGGTTAGATCACTGGAATTGGTATGACCTAAAAGACTGCTCTATGATCAAACTAGTGGACATTCAAATTATGTGTGCTATGGGACCTCCAGGTATGTTTTCTGAGTTTGTGGTCACTCTGGCTGTATCTAACGAGCAGGAGAAAGAGAAGCCCCGTCAGACAACCTGAGTCGGTGTTCCGTGTCTTTGTGTTCTGCGTCTGTTTGTTCTGCCCTAGCAGAGTGACCGCGGTGGTCAGCACTCCACAGGGGATGCCTCCTCTGTGGTCTGTGCTGCGTGCTGTGTTTAGTCACTCAGTTGTGTCTGACTCTGCGATCCACTGGACTGTAGCCCGCCAGGCTCCTGGGTCCATCGAGTTATTCAGGGAAGAATACTGAAGTGGGTTGTCCTTTCCTTCTCCAGGGGATCTTCCTGACCCAGGGATCGAACTTATGTCTCCTGCATTGTGGGCAGATTCTTTACCTGCTGAGACATCGGAGAAACCCTGTTTGGGGTGATTCTCCCCAAATCATATAGCTCTCCCAAATCCTTTTTCTTCCATGTTCTCTTCCATGTTTGGTCCCCATTTCCTCTTCCTGCATTCTGAGGTCTCAGATCCCCTGAGAACCCAGGTTCCCCTGCAGAAGCTCATTTTCATCTCTTTCATTCCTTAAAGTTTCAACTGTATTCATACATCCCTGCTTTCCCTTACTCCAATCACTTCCCATTTTAGTGAGTCTCTGGATTTAGACAGACTGTTGAGGGAATTTAAGTAGGAAATCATGAAAAGAATGAATTCTTAGATATTCTTTATACTTTTCAAGGGAAGTTTATAAACTCAGAGATCTCTATGTAGGAAAAAATTTTCTTTTATTCTAGGATATCTGAAATAGCTTGATTTAACTAACCGGACATCTTTAACTGTTCTTCTCCTGAACTCATGCTGGTGTTCTATATTTTTAATATAGAACAGTGTGCCATGTCTTAGGGAATTTCTCCACTATTTGCTTCTGAACTCTTGACCTTTATCTGACCTGTAATGCAGATAGTTTGCTCTGAGTCAGTAATTGCTCTCAGCACCCTCTCTGGGCCACTTTGAATGCTAGTCCCCCTTCTTTTCTTTTCTTTTTTTTTTAATTCTATTACTCTTGGGTCCCAGAGTTCAGTTCTGCTTTGCCTCTCCCCATCCCCCAGCAGTCATTTGTAGTAAGTGTCTGCTTTCCCTGCCTCTTTGGGGACTGGACAGGGGAGCAGACTGAATCCATGAGGTATCTTTTCCTCTTGGACCTCATTTTTCTAAAAAAAAGACCGCCATTTCTGACTGTTCTCTGGGAGGAAAGGTTGAAGACACAGCTGGGTGTATGATCTTACACCTTTCCTTCTGTAGCTCTTTCTCCATTTCCTTAAACTTGCCCAGGTAAATCAGTGTTTATTATGAGCTTCTAAATACATAGCAATACCTAACTGTTTTGATCTATAACTGTAGACTACTAGTTATATGCTTTCACACATTGTTTATGTTTTTAGAATCAGCACAGTATAATGCAGTGATAAAAGCAAAGTACAGATTTACTTGGTTTAAAACAAACATAAAACCTGAACCTATAGGTTTTTAAGCAAAATATATATTAAAGATATTACGCATTTTTAAAACCACTCTTTACTGGAGATTTCATGATTGAATCCCTTTAAAGAGACAGTGCCTTTTATTGATGCATGTGAGGATGATAATATAAACCAATTTTATAAAATGGTGTTACATTCTAAATCTGTTTTTAAAATTTCATATTTGAAATTATAATAATTATTTTGTGAAAATGAGATATTCCTCCAATTTTTAAAATCGAAAGCAGCCAGTGACGTGGCCATGTGAACCACATTGACTAGTCTTAGGGAAATTTATTTCAAGATGTGAGGGAAGAATGAGGCTGTATGTCAAGGTCATGCTGAATTTCAGCCATGCGCAAAGGCCCTTAAAGTGTGGTCAATCAGAGTCATCAGGGTTATGTTAACATCACGGTAATATTATATTAATAATAACAATATTATATTAATATTACATAGTATTGTCCTAATATTGTATTGTTGAGAATGTTTGACAGTTTACTGCTTTGGGCTGTGTATGAGTGATGGAGAAGGTGGATGCTGGGTCTTTCTGTCTGGTTGGATTTCCTTTGGTAAATAAACCTGACCGAGATTATATCTAACTGATTGAACTTATAGAGACCATTTTCAACTAGAAAACAACACTTTCAGGTTGAGGAAAAAACTGTTTTCAGATCAAGGTTATCCAAATAATTGATTACTTCTCTCTGTGTGCCATGAATTTGTCCATCTTTCACGCTGTTTTATGCTGTAAAGTGTAGAGAAAATACTCTGTTATATATGAGTAGCATTGTTAAGGATTGTCCTTTTTGATATTTAGGTGGTGGTCGAAATCCAGTAACTCCTCGATACATGCGGCATTTCAATATTATAACAATCAATGAGTTTAGTGATAAATCTATGTTTACAATATTTTCTAGAATCTTAACCTGGCATTTAAAAACCTGGTAAGTAATTGAAAGTGTGTTTGTTTTTTCCCTAGTGGGTATAAAATCTTTGGGGAACATGTCAGTATAAGTAGTGCTTCTCAGACTTCCACAAAAGCACCTCGAGAGGAGGAGGAAGCTAAGAGGCAGCAGTTGCTCCCCTCCTTTGCGCCCGTCTCCAGGAAAGGGAACAGAACACAGAAAGCCTGCAGGATCTTTCTCTTTTTCCTTTATTTGTCTGAAGTCTTAGATTTTAACCTAAAAATTCATACACATTTTGCATCCTGTTGTATATGTCCATGTTGGAACGATCAATATTTTGAATTTTTGCCAAGTAGTTCAGTTAATGCTGGAAAGATTGCCAGGTTTATCCTGTGACTTTGACACCCTCTAGTAAAACTCTTGAGTTCCCCCAGGGGTGTCCGTGTCCAGGTTTGAGTGTAGCCGTGGAGCCTGTGCCCTGGGAAAATGTTGCTCCCTAGATCTGGACACTCAGCACTTCTCCACAAGATTCCTGGAGGTAAGGAGCCAAGTGGCCCTGAGCAGGACAAGTCTTGGCTCCATGATGTGGACACCATTCTCAGGAAATTGTCATTCTTTGTCTTATGCAATGGTGATGGAGGGGAAAGCTGACTGCTCCTCAAGCCAGAAGTGAAATAAAGCCAATTTTTTCAAATGGATAAGGTTCTTTCTACCTTAATCATCCCTTTGCCCTTTAAAAGAAATCCTGGTTTACTATTTCACTTTGTTTTAACTCCCTTCTCCCCACTTCCTTACTTTTTTCTGAATTTTTTTCTCCCTTCCCTTTCTCTGAAAATACCCATTTCACCAGTGTTCTTCAAGGATCCTATCTATATGCAGCTAAGAATGCCAGGTAGTGAAAGAGGTTAGGAAGCATCATCTAGTGGATCCTGGGTTTGAATTATATAATATGGGTTCTTTGGCTGGCTCTTCTGCCCATTTATTTAAGCAGTTTTAAGCTCATTAAACTGGTCCTGCTTACTCATGGAGTTCCTATGAACATAAAATAATGAATAGAAAGTAGCTTTAAAAGAAGTAAAAATTCTATTATTATTATTATAACAAGAGATGGTAATTTTGTAAACTAAATCAATTGATTTAATATAAGAAAAATTCATGTTAGTTGTAGTAAATATCACTATGTATCATAATTCTATGTTTGCTAACATTTTCTCTCTTTTCACTTAAAAAAAATTTCAAGTTATAAATTTCCAGATGACTTTCTAGATTTGACGACACAGATTGTAAATGGTACAATGACTCTGTATAAGGAAGCAATGAAGAATCTCTTGCCTACTCCAGCTAAGTCTCACTACCTGTTCAACCTCCGAGATTTCTCCCGTGTCATTCAGGGGGTATGTTTGTCAAGACCAGAAACGGCAGAGACCAAAGAAGTGATTAAACGTCTTTGGGTTCATGAGGTAAATCTCTGTGCTACTGAAACATGATTACGCAAGAAACAAAGATTTTACCATGCCAAAAACTGGGTAAAGAAATATCCAGCAATTGTTGAAATGCATTCCACTATTTGGCATTATGAAGGTCAATGGTCAGGATAATTTTTAAAAATACTTCACACTGACATATTCTATGATGCTTAAGATGCTTTATCTCTGATTTTCAGGACTTTCTATTGATTTATAGAGTGTTTCAAAGGAGCTGTCATTTTCAGTCTCCTTTAAGTGACTTTAATCCTTTCAGTTTGACTTCAAATAATTTTGAGATGGAAATACTTTTGTTTTTGTTAGTTCATGAGTGTTAGCAGACTTATTCATAATAGCCAAAAAGTGGAAACAATTCAAATATACATTGGCTGATGAACAGACAAACGAATGTGGGCTCTGTGTGTGTGTGTGTGTGTATACATACACACAATGAAGCTCTTTTCAGCCCTAAAAAGAAATACTGATAGATGTCGCAACATGAACAAAACCATTACACTAGAAAACCTTACAGTAAGTGAAAGAAGCAAGACACAAAAGGCCACGTACAATACAGTATTTTTCCATTTATATGAAATGTCCAGAATAAGCAAATGTTACAACAGGAACGAACCTAGGAAACATTACACTAAGTGAAAGAAGCAAGACACAAAAGGCCAGATACAATATAATATTTTTCCATTTAAATGAAAAGGCTGGAATAAGCAAATGCATAGTGATAGAAAGTAGATTAATGGTTGCCAGAGGCTGTGGGGGCATGGAGTAGGAATAGTAAGGAGTGACTGCTAATGGGTGTAAGTTTTCTTTGGGGGGGTGTTGAAAAAGATCTAGAATTAGACGGTGGTAATGGCTGCACAATATTGTGAATATTCTAAAAGCTGTTGAATTATATGCTTTAAAAGTGAATTTTAGGATATGTAAATTACACATAATTAAAAGAATTTGTAATCCAGACTTTAAGATAAGTAAGTTCAAAGCACAAACACAGGATAAATGCTTCTCTGCAAAGGTTTAGCTTTATAATGGAAACGTTTAAGAACCTGAGGGATAGCAGTAGAATAAAAGTTGCCTGCGGGGAGGGAGGAGGGCAGGCGTCCCGCAGGGGTGAGAGTGGGTGAGTCTGCTAAGGTTTTGAGAATGTTCTATGTCTTGATCTTGGTGGTAGTTTTGTGGGCGTATAAATGTGTGAGCATTCCTGGAGGTGTACACTGAAGATTTTTGTACCTTGTGGTAAGGAAATTTTAGAAAAGAAAAAAGGATCTTCCTAATCATCATCCTCAAAATTTGTAAGTCAACAGATACAGAATGGGTCCCTAGATGTAGGTGTGTTGACAGTCTTTGAGAAACCCTGTCTTGGGTTCTTGCTAAATTGCAGTTAGATAATACTATACTTGATTCATGCTTAAACACTGATGCCCAATATATGTGGTTGGCTTAATTTAGTTTCCTTTCCTCATTAAAAGAAAGAGGGCTTCAGTGTCTCAATCTGAGGAAGTGACTATTGTCATATTTTGGGAAACCCAGTCATCCAGGAGAGAGAGAGCTTTTGGACTACTTGGTCAGAGTAAGTGGGAAGCTTCAATCATCCCATTTATGTAGCCACTGCTGTTGTGAAAAGGGATGACATGGGTATGTCAGCTTGACAGCAGTGAAAATACTAAAATCATTATTCTTAAACATAATTAGGCTGATTCCAAGGCAGTTTGTAATCATTATTTCTCAGTTCTGTAGTGTTTTCATACCTGTTATCATTTCATTTTTGCCATGCATCTATGAGATTTGTAAGGCAAGCATTACCACTTCTATTTTATAAGGTGAAGAAGCTGATGCAGAGAGGATTAATGTTAGAAATTTTGCTGACAGAAATATGTGTTGCTTGTATCATATGAGTATTAGTCTGCTAGTGTTGTCATAATAAAAATACCACAGACTGAGTATCTTAAACAACAGAATTTTATTCCCTCCTACCTCTGGAGGCCAAAAGTACAAAATGAAGGTGCTGTCTGTGTGGATTTCTGGTGAAGGCTCTCTTCCTGGCTCACAGAGGGTTTCCTTCTCACGGTGTCCTCACAAGGTCTTTCTTCTGTGTTCCTGCCATGAGAGAATGAGGGCTCTGGCATCCCTTCCTTTTCCTACAAGAACACCAGTCCTGTAGGATTAGGGCCCCACCCACATGGCCTTTTTATACTTAATTACCTTCTTAATGGACCTCTCTCCAAATACAGTCACATTAAGGGATAAGGCTTCAATGTACAGATGTGGGCACAGGGGAGAAAATTCTGTCCAAAACAGACTGTAAAGTGAAAGTGCAAGTCGCTCAGTTGTGTCTTATTGTTTGCGACCCTATGGACTATACAGTCCATGGCATTCTCCAGGCCAGAATACTGGAGTGGGTAGCCTTTCCCTTCTGCAGGGGATCTTCCCAACCCAGGGATCGAACCCAGGTCTCCCACATTGCAGGGGGATTCTTTACTAGCTGAGTCACAGGGAAGCCCAAGAATACTGGAATGGGTAGCCTGTCCCTTTTCCAGGGGATCTTCCTGACCCAGGAATTGAACCCAGGTCTCCTGCATGGCAGACGGATTCTTTACTGACTGAGCTATAGAGATATTCATACCACTCTGAGGAAATATTAATAGTTATGTAGCAACCTTGATTAACTATTTTTGCAGTCTCTCAACATGTGCATGTAAGTGGAGATCTATTTTAGTACATTGCATCTGCAGTTACTTAGAACAAAAATAATTAACATGTCCAAAACAAAGTTCCCTCCATCTAAGACATTCTTACGTTTTCTATAAAATATGCTTTTATAAAGACAGTAATATCTATAGATTTGCCAGTAAATTCAAAATATTATCTGGCTGGGAAAAGGAAACAATCACTGCAAGGGAGTTGCAAGATCCTAGACACCGGGGCCCAGGTCTGTTACCTATATCTGTATAGGCAGTCACCTACCTTTGCTAATCTTTTTTCCCCTTCTCTAGTCCTTAGTGCACTTAATACCTCTATAATCTAGTGCAGTCTCCCTAATTTACCTTCATTTATTGGTAACAATGTAACTATGTTTTATTCTAAATATATGATCAAATCTAACATTTAAAATAAATATGCCATTCCTTGTTTAGATGTGCCCATGGAAATTTCTTGAGAGTACTTTTTATATTACTTCAGATTAGCACAGAAATAGCACTTTAAAATAGGAAAATTGATTCTTAAAGCTGCTTTTTAATTATTGTACAGGTCCTCAGAGTGTATTATGATCGCCTTCTGGATAATGCAGACAGAAGTTGGCTTATCAGCTACATTCAAGAAATCTTAAAGATACACATGGAAGAAAATTTTCATGAGCTTTTTCAGAGTTTGGATTTTGATAAAGATGGGATCGTGGAAGAAGATGACTTACGCAGCTTAATGTTCTGTGATTTCCACGATCCCAAGAGAGAGGATACCAACTACAGGGAGATTGCAGACGTGGATGCACTCCGGGTGATAGCAGAAGCGCACCTAGAAGAATACAACAATATGAGCAAAAAAACAATGAACCTTGTCTTGTTCCGATTTGCCATCGAGCACATCAGCAGAATTTCCAGGATCCTGAAACAGCCTCGCAGCCATGCTCTTCTGGTTGGTGTTGGAGGAAGTGGAAGGCAGTCTGTCACCAGATTGGCTGCCCACATGGCTGATTCTTCAGTTTTCCAGGTTGAAATCGCCAAGGGCTATGGTAACTCTGAGTGGCATGAGGATTTAAAAGTGATCTTAAGAAAATGTGCTGAAGGGGAGATGCAGGGTGTTTTCCTGTTTACAGATACTCAGATTAAAAAGGAGTCATTTCTAGAAGATGTCAACAATCTGCTAAATGCTGGGGAGGTTCCAAATCTCTTTGCATTGGATGAGAAACAGGAGATCTGTGATAAGATGCGTCAGTTAGATCGCCAACGGGATAAAACCAAACAAACAGACGGAAGCCCCATAGCTCTTTTCAACATGTTTGTTGACCGCTGCCGCAATCAGTTGCACGTAGTCCTTGCCATGAGTCCCATTGGAGATGCATTTCGGATTCGTCTTAGAAAGTTCCCTGCTCTCGTAAACTGCTGTACCATTGACTGGTTTCAGGTATTGTCATGTAAATTTTAGATAGACTTCTAGAAATATTGACTCTCCATCATCAGCATGACTTATCTTAGAGTCCACCCCCACCCCACGCAATTGTGGCTCAGCAGAATTTTCTGATCAATAATAATATATTTTATGAAATTAAAATTCAAAAATCATTATAACAGAAAAACCTTTTATTACTAGTGTATACAGTCATTGACATCAACTTACTGTAGAAAGTTTTAGGGTAAAGTTGTATGCCTGTCAGTTCCTGACAGGGAAGAAAGAATAGCTGGGAAGGCCTCCCTGAGGAAAGTTGAACGAAGGAGCTGTTCATGAAGGTGTAGGCAGGATTAAAGGAGCTTGGGAGGGATGGTGAGGCAGGAAATGGTGGAGCACAGCAAGAAGATGTTACTACAGCTGCTTAAAGGGGCACAGGGAGAAAAACGTGTTACCGGAGCTGGAAGCTGTGGAAGTAGGAAAGTCTGACGGGATCAGGAACCCCAAACCTAGAGTTCAGCTTCTGATAGACAGCAAGAGGGATAGAAATGCCTCTACCTCTCTCTTCTCCCACCCTCCAGTCTCTTTCCATTAGAAAACCTGACAGAAAGTCAAAAGGAAGAAAGTCCCAGTGACCACTTTTTCTAATAAATTTCAGTATCAGAAGTATAGAACACACAAGGGTATAGGGTAGGAAGTTTGTGAGCTGTGGCAGAGATCCTGTGAGTGAGATCTAACACACAGGAATTTTTGACCTTGGGGAATTTACATAGCCCCTTTGTCCCTCCAATTTCTGCTAAGATTTCATGAAAAAACATATTTATTGAACCCTTGCTTTGTAGCAGATCTTATTCTAAAGCTGGAGATGAGTCAGAAAATGAAGTAGACTAGGCTTCTGCTTTTCTTGAGTTTACTTACATACTTGCAAATAGTGAAAAATAATTCCATCATACAGGGTAGCATAAATGGAGTAAAAGGTTTTCTGAATCAGTGACCTTCAGGAGGAAACATAAAGGACAAAAAGTACCAGTACTGAGAGGATCTGGTGAGAGACAATAAATTAGTGAAGACCAAGAGCTCCATAGGAAGAAGGAATAGGGTGAGAGAAACTCAGGGTGACAAGGGCGTAGTACCTGAGGGGAAAATCATAGAGTTGGGTTAGAAAGGTGGAAAGGGCCAGATCAAGTAGAGATTTACAGATTAGCTTTGGATTTTGTTTTGAGTATGTTGGGAAGTCTTCAAACAGTTGTAAATTGAGAGTGTGAAATTAGCTATTAGTAATCTGCACTTGATGAGATCACTGTGGTGGCTCCATAGAGCACACAGCAGGATGGACAGTTAGGACACTGTTGAAATATTCCAGAAAGACGGTAACAGAGGTGAACTGCCATGGCGATTATAGGTGTAGAAGGAAAAGAGTTGGAAGCTGTTTTAGGCATGGTGCCCATAGAACTGGATTTCGAGATGGATATAGAATTGAGGTGTTTACTAAGTTGGGAAGATTGCAGCCGTTTGCGGGGGAGAAATGGACCGAGATTCAGACTTGTTGAGTTTGAGGCGATTATGAAAGAAATCAAGGAGGTAGTTATTCGTCTAATTCTGGAGTTTAGGGTAAAGGATAGTAACATTTATCTCAGAAATTTGGGGAGAATTAAATGAGATAATAATAGTAGAATGTGCAAACAGATACACATTCTATAAATTTGGTTCCTTTTTTCTTCCTTGCTCTCGCAATACTCATGTACAATTTCTCTAACTCCTGAACAAACCAGAAAGAGTTGACAACATTACATGCATTACCTACTGGCTCCCTGTCCCAAGTACTTGGGGGGAAGTTTCTCCTGAGTTTCTGTCCCACCCCATTCCTCACGCTTCCTCCTGCATTTCCACCGTCTGTGGAGGCCCTCAGTAGTAACAGGCTCCTGTCAGTGACTTCGATGATAAGCTAAAGCATTTATCTTACATTCAGTCCTGGCCTGAAGATGCACTACAGGCCGTTGCCTCCCGCTTCCTGGAAGACATTGAAATGTCAGAGGAAATACGAGACGGCTGTATTGAGATGTGTAAGAGCTTCCACACTTCTACTATAGATTTATCGACATCCTTCTATGTTGAACTTCAAAGATACAATTATGTGACACCTACCTCTTATCTTGAATTAATCTCTACCTTCAAATTGTTGTTGGAAAAGAAAAGGAGGTAAAAATGAAATTTATTCCTAAGTAAGCTATGGTGGTTTTAAAACATTTGTGTGGACAAAAATGACATAGCAAAGATGAAAATTTTTATTTCATATATGTGTATACTGTGAGTTTTGTTGAATCGTTTAATGATTTACTCCACAGACATTTTTAGGGTAGGGAGCAGGGCTTATTCTTTTGTGCACATGATTGCCTAGGACGTCATAAGTGTATAATCATATTTAAGGAATGAAGATGTGCCTCTGAGAGCTGCAGTAAGGCCCCAGGGTACTTTGACAGTGCTATTGGGCAAACGTCACTAATGAGTAATTTTTCTTCAATAAGTAATTAGATAATAAATAAACCTTCTCTTTAGGTATTGAACAGCTGGAACCTAGAGACAGCCACTCAATGTACATAGCTAGCTTTCCTTCTTTAAGTAAACTCTTATTTGAGAACATCAATACAAACATCAGTAAACTTATATACTATAGAACGTGTCAATGTGAGCTTTTTTGATGTTGTTAAGGTTAACTTATACATGCAGTAAAGTTGATTTAATAGTTTCTTTGATTCTAAAAATTAATACTTAGTCTGCTTGGGTCAGGAGGATCCACTGGAGGAGGAAATGGCAACCACTCTGGTATTCTTGCCTAGAGAATTCCATGGACAGAGGAGCCTGGTGGGCTACAGTCCATGGGGTCACAGAGTCAGACATGACCGAGCACATGACCCACTTTCCACACACATACACATATATATTATAAAATGTAAAAATAAAGACACACATATATATTATAAAATGCAAAAATACACACATGTATATTATAAAATATAAAAATAAAGACACACATATGTATTATAAGATGTAAAAATAAATTACCTATGAAGTTAGATGTTTAGAAATTTTGCTAATCACCTTTAAGGAGGTCTTTTACTAATGAAATTTATTTAAGCAATTTATATATTACATTTATAAATTTTAATATTATTATTTCCCTGATTTAACAAACTAAACTTTCCCAGGTACTTAATTTATATAAAATCTGGTAAGTTAAACTTACACATATGGTAAGCCTTAAGCTTTTTTAAGTGTTTGACTATTACCTATAGACTTGATGGGATTTTTTTTAACATGAAACCACGAATTAACTCTGTTGCTCAATTATGCAACTTATCAGGGCTTCCCTGGTGCTCAAACAGTAAAATAGCTCCCAATTATTGGGTTGGTTAGTTACCAACACCAACCTACTTTTTGAAAAGAATTTCTAAAATGCATCGCTTTTTACTTTGAAACATTATGGCATCTCAGATATTTAAAATGAGACAAATTATAAAGAAGCATTTTCTCAAGATGTGTAATTATCTCTGGAACATATATGAATGCAAAGCAAAAATTTAAAGTATATTAAAATATTACATTATTTTGAAATCAATTATTATTACTTTATAAGAATTTTGTACCAAAAAAAGAGTTGAGCTTTATTCTCTGGCCACTTGTATTTTAAATGAAAAATTCCTATTTCAAGATACTTAACACATATTAAAATTATATGCCACATTTGGCAATGCTCAAGCAATATATTTTGGGTACTGAAGTCTATTTAAAATAATTGATTATAAAAAGATCTTAAGGAAAATATTGTTGTTGGAATAAACTTCCCAAGATGACTAATTACAGAGGTATATCATTCATCTTGATGGAGGAGGTTCCTTGACTTATACTTAGTATATTTTTCTTTTGAATTTGTTATATGCCTAGATACTGTGATAGATACTGGCAGTACAAACAAATCCCAAGACATACTGTCTGCTTTTAATTGCACACAATCTAGAATTCTAGAGTTCATATTTTTTACCAACTGTTAATATATGCAAAAATCTTTCAAACCACTTTTTTAAAGTTGAAGTATGCTTAATTTACAATGTTGTGTCAGTTTCAGGGGTTAAGCAAAGGGATTAAGTTATATATATATATGTGTGTGTGTGTGTGTATGTGTGATTTTTCAGATTCTTTTCCATTATAGTTTATTACAAGATATTGATTATAGTTCCCTGTGCTATACAGTAGGTCCACTTCTTTAGTTATGCCTTGAAAAAATCTGAAAAGCTAAAGAACACTAATTTTTTTCCCTTGAAGAAGAAGCCTAGAGCCTGACAGCTAACCTTGTTTTATCTCTTTGCTTTTAGTGAAGTCATGAAAATGAAAAAGAGGTATGAAGTGGGTTTGGAGAAACTGGATTCTGCTGCATCTCAAGTAGCCACAATGCAATACGAGTTAGAGGCTCTGCATCCCCAGTTAAAAGTTGCCAGCAAAGAGGTTGATGAAATGATGTTGATCATTGAGAGGGAATCTGTAGAAGTTTCCAAAACTGAAAAAATCGTGAAAGCTGATGAAACAATAGCAAACGAACAAGCTATGGCTGCCAAAGCCATCAAAGATGAGTGTGATGCTGACCTGGCGGGGGCTCTGCCCATATTAGAGTCAGCACTGGCTGCCCTTGACACCCTCACTGCGCAGGTGAGAGCCCAGCCGCGGGCTTGCTGGGAGACCTGTTAGCATAAATAAGGAAGTGCTTGCCATCCTCTGCTGCAGTTTGCTCTGTCTTTCCAAAGTCTCCACATTGAATGCGATTGAAATCATTTTCAAATTGGCCGAAAGATTCCCTAACTGACCTGGGAAAAAGAAATGGACATGCAAGACTAAGACAGTTTTGAAAAGAAAGTTTTCAAATATTCTAAACAACCTACAGCAATCATTATTTCAGGAACTTTGCAGAGCAACTTTAATTGATAGGGGCATGAATATACACTTTTATTCTATGTACACTTTTTCATATTTAGAAACTTGTCGCTGGGTATGCTTTACAGTATATATGGGAAGGTGTTGTGTCCGTGTTTGTCAGTGGGTTTTTTGTGTGTGTGATACATATGTCACTTTATTTATGATTTTTAATATATGATAACTGTTAGTATAAAAATTTATAATTGTTATAAAACAAAATATTTTATTGTATAATAACATAGCTTTGACAGTATTAAAAATTAAAGCATGAAGGGGAACGTTTCAGTTAAGAAAGATTAAGATGAATTTTGAAAAATAGTGTTGACGATCTCAACTAAACTTTTGGGTGAATTAGTAGAGGATGGGGCTTCCCTTGTGGCTCAGCTGGTAAAGAATCCGCCTGCAATGCAGGAGACCTGGGTTCAATCCCTGGGTTGGGAAGATTCCCTGGAGAAGGAAAGCCTACCCACTCCAGTATTCTGGCCTGGAGAATTCCATGGACTGTATAGTCCGTGGGGTGGCAAAGAGTTGGACATGGCTGAATGACTTTCACAGCACACACAGGAGAGGATGTGTTAGATCCATTCTTCACACCTTCCTCAAAAATAGGTTTCAGATTGAAGTTTAAATATAAATAGTTATATTACATTATAAAATAGTATAAAATGTAGGTCAGATGTTAATAATTGTGGAATATAAACTAGGACTGAAGATTTCTTTGGTATCAGAGAAGAAAACACTAAGCAATATTGTTTGTAATATATATGCTCTGGATACTCTGTTGTATTTTTCATAAATAAGAGAATTTTTATACCTTAAAATGTAATGGTACATTTTTTTTACCTGAAAAGGTAATGAATTTTAGTACCTAAAAATCAACACATTTTATTTCATATAAACACCATGGATAGAAGTTTAGAAACACTAAGGAAAAAAATCTTTCAACTGCATGGGAAACAAAATATTAATATACTTCTGTGTGTAAAGCTCTTACAAACCACTAAGAGAAAAAATGGCTCTAACATAATATAGTAAGTGATATGAAGAAATACTAATTCAAAAAGGAGGAAACACAAATAGTTAATAAGGATATGAAAATATATCATACCTCACTTGTATTTAAAGTCTATACAGTTCATGGAATTCTCCAGGCCAGAATGCTGGAGTGGGTAGCCATTCCCTTCTCCAGGGGATCTTCCCAACCCAGGGATTGAACACAGGTCTCCCACATTGCAGGGGGATTCTTTTTTTTTTTTGCAGGTGGATTCTTTTTTTTTGTTTGTTTTTGCAGATGGATTCTTTACCAGTTGAACTACTAGGGAAGCCCAAGGAATACTGGAGTAGGTAGCCTTCTCCATCAGATCTTCCCAACCTAGGAGTTGAACCAGGGTCTCCTGAATTGCAGGCGGATTCTTTGTCAGCTGAGCTACCAGGAAAGCCCCAAAAGAAATACAAATCAAAATAAAATTTCTTTTGCCTGACAGAATGCTTACCCATGTTGTTAAGGGTATATGTAATAAAACAGGCACCCTTATATATTTTCTGCACGGCAGTTTGTCAATATTTGTCAAAAACTTAAAAAAAAAAGACATTAAGACTTTAATTGTAATAGTAAAGAAGAAAAAGGCATGGAGTGTTAGGATTATGGTTCATATCTATATATCAGAAAGCTGTGCAGCATTAAAAATGATGTAAATGTTTACTAGCACGAGAGTATGTTTATTATATGTTATTAAAATAGAACAGTTTAAAACAGCATGTACATTAGATGTACTATGATTCCACTGGTTAAAATAGGGCAAATACATTGGTTTATAGCATACACACATGAAAAAAATGTAGAGAAATGTAAAGTAAGATGTTTACAGGAATTAACTATATATGATTGGTTTTACAGGAGACGTATGTACAGTTTCTATTTTTCTGTTTGTATCTATAACTTTTATAGTTTTTAAGAAGGAGCAAAGCTCTTACTTTGGGACAGTCAAAAGAAAGCTCTTTCATGTGTTCTTGAAGTGGATTTCATGTCATAAGTGATCGCAGGGTATTTTCGCATTACTCTTTTTTATTTTTAATTTTGAGATAAACTTCTCAACACTTCATGATATAATTAATTCTATCACTGTCACCAGCTTCTGACACTTATCACTGTCAGTGAATAGCGAGTTTCTATCTTATGGCTTAGTCTGAAAATAGGAACCAAACCCAAGTCATATGTAAACAATTCTTGCATGTTGTTATTTCAAGGACATTACAGTGGTAAAATCCATGAAGAGTCCTCCCGCTGGTGTCAAGCTTGTTATGGAAGCTATATGCATCTTGAAAGGCATCAAAGCTGACAAAATCCCTGACCCAACAGGTACAGGGAAAAAGATTGAGGATTTCTGGGGTCCTGCCAAAAGACTCCTTGGTGACATTCGATTTCTGCAGTCACTTCATGAGTATGACAAGGACAATATTCCTCCGGCTTACATGAACATCATAAGAAAAAATTATATTCCAAATCCAGATTTTGTTCCAGAAAAGATAAGAAATGCTTCCACAGCAGCTGAAGGCCTGTGCAAATGGGTCATAGCAATGGATTCATATGATAAGTAAGTAGTAACAAAAAAGAAAACAAACTTTTTTTTTTTTTCAAGTTGGTTCTTCGGGTAATATAAAACCTATGTGCTACATGGTGAGAGGCTCCTCAGAAAGTCAGGTCTAATGCCTACTCTGGCATGCTTACTGGAGGCAGGACTGTACCAACCACATAGCATAGTGCATGATATTTAAGCTTCTTGGACTCAGGAGCATTTTGTTGTTCTTCTTCAGTGGTAAGTTGTGTCCGACTCTTTGCAACTCCATGGACTGAGGCGCACCAGGCTTCCCTGTCTTTCATTTCTCCCAGGGTTTGCTCAAACTTGTGTCCATTGATTTGGTGGTGATGACATCTGACCATCTCAACCTTTTACACGCTAAAAAATTATTATAGACCCCCAACCTTTTTATCAATATATTAGAAATTAAAACTGAGAATTAAAAAAAAAATTTACTGATTCATTTCTAAAAAGCAACAAACTTTACATAAATACTTCTTTTTTAAAGTCCACATTTTCAAAAAATTTTGGAAGAAAAGTGGTGGCATTTTATACTTTTGCAAATCTCTTTACTATGTTCTTTAAGAGAAGACAGCTGGATTCTCAGATCTGCTTCTTCATTCAATCTACGAAGAAAATACAGCCTCACACAGATGTTTAGTTGACAGGGAGGGCCTCATTGGAGTCCCTGAGGGGGAGGGGACATGTCTTGGACCACATTTTGAAAACAACGCTTAACGTATAGTCTTTGATGAAACAAACAGCTTTTATAGATGATTATATGAGAAACATTTATATCATATACAAAACAGTAAAAATTGTTGGTTATTCCTTTGAAAAAGCAACTATTACAGGCTATCTTTAAATCTCACATACAATTCTATTTGTATATGAGATGTGTACGTCTATATTTCATGCTATATATGTTTTGGACAATGATGTATTCTGTTAATGATAAATTTTAATTTAATGTTTTATCATTTATTTGGGTTTCCCCGATGGCTCAGCTGTAAAGAATCTGCCTGCAATGCAGGAGATGCAGGAGACACAGGTTAGATCCCTGGGTTGGGAAGATCCCCTGGAAGAGGAAATGGCAGTTCACTCCAGTATTCTTGCCTGAACAATCCCATGGACAGAGGAGCCTGGTGGGCTACAGTCCAAAGGGTCGCAACGAGTCAGACACGGTTGAGCAACTGAGCGCACGTGCGCACGTACATTTATTTAGGTGGTGACACTGCCGATTCCATTTTCTAGAAGAGAATCTAGATCTCTAGTTTTCCCTACATAGTCCCTTTTATTACTGACACACATATTTATAAGATACCTGGTTTTAGTTAAGGGTATATTCTGAAATTTGAAAAAAAGTAAAATATAAAGACAGAAGCATCATTGTTATAGGTATATAATAAGCCTGGAAGAGAAAAAACAAAAGAGCTGGGGAACTGAAGAAGTGGGTGGATACAATATCATTTTAACTATTTTGAGATAAAAATAAAATAGTAAGATTAATCCACAAAATAATAAAAATTAAAATGAAAGAATAAGATGACATAAATAAAATACCCTTCCTTTCTTCATTGTTGTTAAGCCTGAATGAGTTAGGCTAGTTTCCATAAACACTGTAATATTTTACATGTATGTGCTTATTCTCCTTTTCCAAAATCACCAAAATTGACACTGGCAACAATTTAATATTTGTCTGTGGTTTAAAAAAAATCACTTATTTAGGGGCTTTCCTGGTGGCTCAGACAGTAAAGAATCTGCCTGCAATGCAGGAGACCCGGGTTCGATCTCTGGGTTGGGAAGATACCCTGCCTGGAGAATTCCATGGGACAGAAGAGCCTGGCGGGCTACAGTCCATGGGGTCTCGAAGAGTCAGACCTGGCTGAGCGACTAACACATATATGCAATCACTTATTTGAAAATATTATATATATTTGATATCTATTTTGAGAATCATATTTTATTGCTGGCATTAACTTTGTTAAATATAAGATATAGAAATCAGTATAGGTTTTATGTGAAGACATGTTTTGGGTTATAATAAGGATTTTAGAAAAGTAATTCATGTATCTACTATTGTGTGAAAATTATATAAATCCTAATTGTGTTGAATTGGTTCACAGTGCTTTTCAGGTCTACTATATCCTTCTACCTTTCTGTATGTTCTGCTCATTTGGGGAGTTTGATACTGAAACTCCACCTAAAAATCTTAATTTATCTAAAATAATTGTAATATATAGTAGAGCTATACATAATCTTGTTCTGTATTTTCCAAGTCTCCTGTAAATGTGTTGTCACTCTTTCATAATTTAAAAAAATTAAAAAGTAAATTCAGTGATGGAAAGTACACTAGAATATTAGATATGTATTTAATTTTCCAATTTTACTTTTGGCAGAGTGGCAAAAATCGTAGCTCCCAAAAAGATAAAACTGGCTGCAGCTGAAGGGGAGCTTAAAATTGCTATGGATGGTCTCAAAAAGAAGCAGGCAGCACTTCGGGAAGTTCAGGACAAGCTGGCCAGGCTTCAGGACACACTCGAACTAAATAAACAAAAGAAAGCTGACTTAGAAAACCAGGTATAGTATAATATAGACAGACATAGGCAAATCTTCAGTTACTCTAAATAGGAATAGTGTTCACGCTGGTACAAAAACAGCAATACTGTTTTCTTCTTGGTCGGGAGTTGACAGACAGTGGACCACAGTATAAACCCACCTTTGTGTGGCCCACAAGCTAATAATGACTTTGACATTTTTAAATGATTACTTATTAAATGATTATACAAGTTTCTATATAATATTCTGAGTTTTGCCTCTTGGTCTACGAAGCCTGTTTATCTTCTGGCTCTTTATCCCACAAAAAGAAAAAAATTGCCAACCATCTCTACTATAGATTACTAGAATATTGAGCTAAATTATTTAAGTCATTCTTCATTATGAGTCTTCCCTGGTGGCTCAGAGGTTAAAGCGTCTGCCCGCAATGCGGGAGACCCGGGTTTGATCCCTGTGTCGAGAAGATCCCCTGGAGAAGGAAATGGCAACCCACTCCAGTACTCTTGCCCGGAGGATCCCATGGACAGAGGGGCCTGGTAGTCTACACAGGGTTTCAAAGAGTCGGACACGACTGAGCGACTTCACTTCACTTCATTATGAGTGAGAAAATGGAAAACCAAATTGTTAAGTAACAGTTATATAAAAATTAATGGCAGAGCTGAGATTAGAACTCAATACCCAGAACCATACTGTTTCCACTGGAAATGTTTTTAAGACTAAAATCATTACTCCAACTTAGTGATACCTTTTGTAAAAAGTAATTGCTAGGACCTGATTATGTTCCCCAGAAAAGTCCAAGCATCTTGATATACAGTCAATATTTACTGAGTGCTTATCATGTGCAAGGCACTGTTCTGAGAGCATGTATGTCACTGATTCTCACAAAAGCTTTCTGAGGGAGGTAATCTTTTTAGATTATTTTCTAGAAACTAAAGCACAAAAAAGTTAAGCAACTTGCTCATGGTCAACCTGGTTTCTAAGTTTAGATCCAAGTGCAGGCAATCTGACTCTAATACATTTCTCCATCCCATCCTACTGGGCTGCTTTCTGTACAATATGTGCACAAATTCTATATTTGTACAATCTGTGATACTGTGCTAATCTTAAAAATGTGTCCTATTATTTGGCATGGTCTTCAAGTGATCAATTTTAGTTTAAATAATATAACTAATACATAGATATGTGGTTGCTCACTGTAAACATTTTTCAACTATGCCCTATGTTTGAAATTATTTTTCATAATAAAATGTTAGAAAATTATGATAATGTAAAATGAATATGTGTACTAAAAGCTTGCTTTGGAAGAGAAATTTTGGTTAAAATGTTTCTACTTAGTAGTTTCTGATGGCAGCTTTATTATGGTCCAAGACCTTGATTTAACATTTTAGTAAAGAGAAAAATGTGTGAAGAAAGAAACCAGGATGCAAAAGGGAATAAAAAGAGGGAAAATTAACGGGAAAGGTTTTTAAAGAAGTATCAAAAATCTTACTAATTACATACCTTCTGGTCTTTTAAACCCATCTTTATATAAACTTTTATGGTATTTTATATGTTTAACTCTAAAGGCATTTATTATTATTAATATAAATATTAATAGCATAGGAAAAAGTACAAGCCAAATTCTCATTCCAAAATAATCTAAATGTCTCTGTTTTTATCAATTATTTACTTCTTTTCATGTAAATTATTTCATTTTGAACTTTAAGATAACCTTTACTTAATCTTGTCATTCTCTAAAAATAATATGTCACTTAAAATTAATCAAAATAATTCAGATATTCCACTGGAACATTGCTATTTCATGGTTTAAAATGGCTTTTGCCCAAGTTTTCCACATTTGTAATTATCCTTCCTCTTTTTTGAAAATAACATTGCTTAATTATGTATAATCAAACTTGGTTGACAGTCTTACACACAAAGTAGGCTCTCAGCTATTGACTGATGTCCTAATTTAAGGTTAATTGCAAGTGTCTGAGTAGGCTGACACAATTTAGCAGCTTGAAAATTGTGCTTTGTAAGTAAGCATAAATTATTAAAACTTTTAAACATTTAACCTTTAAAGTTATCATTAAATCAACCATAAGTTAAATGAGGGGGAAACGTTCATAGAATATTTAAAATAAAATGCACTTTGATTATTAAAATGGTGGGTAAAACTTTCACTGTCTCATACTGTAGCTCATTTCCTTAAATAGAGCAGTTGTTTGTGTTATATGATAAATACCTGTTACGAGTTTCACAAATTAGATTAAAGTACTCTCTTTACTATGAAAAATTCTAAAAGATCATGGACTCTCCAGTCTTCATAGTGAACTTCTGCACATTTTTCTTCCACAGAGTGTTAAAAAAAAGAAAATTCCAGGTGTAACTGTAATTTAAAAATTTATCCCTGAGGTTAAAATCTGGCAGAATTTTTAACTTACTCTCCTCATAGGTGTTGATAAAGGTTTACTTCTATTTTTGAGGTTGACCTGTGCAGCAAAAAGCTAGAACGAGCTGAACAATTGATCGGAGGCCTTGGGGGTGAGAAAACACGATGGAGCCAGACAGCTCTGGAGCTGGGGCAGCTGTACATCAACCTGACGGGGGACATCCTCGTTTCCTCAGGGGTCGTGGCTTACCTTGGAGCCTTCACATCTAACTATCGACAGGTAGGGAATACTTGTCCACCTCTAGGGTCCCCTCTTGATCCTCCTGGTATAACCAACATTAATCTTGCATTTTTTTGTTGTTGTTGTTTGGAGTTCTTGCTAAGTATGAGGTAGAAAAATGTTTGCAAGTGATTTTTAGTTGTGTATTTTAATTATTCAGTAAGTTAGCTTGGTGACCAAAAAATGCTATATTAAATACTCTTCTAATTGTTTTAGAATTCTTTTTGAAACAAAAAGATCTACTTTAGGATATCATGTGAAATGTAGGCCCTAGTAAAAAAATTTTAGTTCTTATAAACAAGTATAAAGGTATCAGGATTTTTTTTGATGTTTTTAATCAACTACTCTCAGTGAGTCTCAATAATAAATCATTTCCAAATGACTTCAGAAGCTAAAGCTTCCTAAACCTTTAGTTTTAGTTTAGGAAGAGATGAACCTGCCTAAAAACAATTGATCAGGAGCATCTTCCCTAAGAAAATAAATACCAAGTTCCCTGCTTCAAATTCCCACCCCTCTGATGAATTCTGCCTCAGTCTTATCCTTGACTCCACTCCTAACCCTGCTTCTTCTCCTGACTTTTTTATTCCACTTTTTAGTTTCTCTCTCAATGAGACCCAGCATATTCTTCAGCTCTCTTTAGAAATACAACCCAGGACATGGCCCTGCCAAAGCAGAAGAAGGCAGTGAGAATAGAGAGAAATTTGAAGCATTTGGCAGTAACTTCTGGTGTTAAGGAAAGAGAGAAAACGTAAATGAAAACTCACTTCTAAAGTGGGGCTTTGTCACTTTACAAAGCATTTGTTTTGTTCATGGTCTCAGTTGAGATTCACTTGATTTCAAGGTTTCTCTTAAGTAGAGTTGATTCTTGGAGGCCACTATTTTGGTTTGTTTGCTCGCTTTTAGCCAAACTGGTTTAAAATCCTCATATTGATCGTGCTTCTGTCTTCAGGCTTCTGGGTTCTGGAAGCCCTTGTCCTGGCACATGAGTTTCATATTCTTCTTAGCTTTCTGTCTTCATTTGTGTCTGAACAACTATCTATGCTTATAGCCTCTACGTGAAAGTGAAAGAGGAGAGTGAAGAAGTTGGCTTAAACTCAACATTCAGAAAACTAAGATCATGGCATCCGGTCCCATCACTTCATGGGAAATAGATGGGGAAACAATGGAAACAGTGACAGACTTTATTTTTTAGGGCCCCAAAATCAGTGCAGATGGTGACTGCAGCCATGAAATTAAAAGACGCTTGCTCCTTGGAAGAAAAGCTATGACCAACCTAGATAGCATATTAAAAAGCAGAGACATTACTTTACCCCAAAGGTTCATTTAGTCAAAGCTATGGTTTTTCCAGTAGTCATGTGTGAATGTGAGAGTTGGACCATAAAGAAAGATGAGCACTGAAGAATTGATGCTTTCAAACTGTGGTGTTGGAGAAGACTCTTGAGAGTCCCTTGGACTGTAAGGAGATCCAAACAGTCCATCCTAAAGGAAATCAGTCCTGAATATTCACTGGAAGGACTGATGCTGAAGCTGAAACCTCAATACTCTGGTCACCTGATGAGAAGAACCAACTCATTGGAAAAGACCTTGATGCTGGGAAAGATTGAAGACAGGAGGAGAAGGGGACAACAGAGGATGAGATGGTTGGATGGTATCATTGACGCAATGGACATGAGTTTGAGCAGGCTCCGGGAGTTGGTGATGGACAGGGAGGCCTGGTGTGCTGCAGTCCATGGGGTCGCAAAGAGTCGGACATGACTGAGCGACTGAACTGAACTGATAGCATTGACATCTTGTAGTTCAGATAATTAACATTTAATATGACACTATTTCCCTAGTCTTAGACTTGTTTGCTTGACAGTTTCAGAGCCTGAGGCTTATAAAGATTAAGAAAATTGCTCATAACCACACAGCTGGTTAATGACAAAGCAGAAAAGAGACTTGTCGTCACCCGAATCCTCACTGAGCCCTCTTTCTACTCTTCTGTGTCAACTTGGAATGATGGAGGAAGTCGCTGCAGGGCCTCCTACGCTCCTCTGTTAGTGCCCACCATCCCTGGGTGTCTGCTCTGGGTCCAGCGCCATGCTGAAAGTCAGCATCCTGGGGCACCCCTCCAAGTCCAGCCCTGTCCAGTGACTCCTTCCAAAACACAGCATCTTGTGCTCACTCCCTAGTCACCTGCTTCCCCTAGAATGAGGGCTACCAGTTAGACCATCCACACAAATGCTTCCAAAAAGCACTGAGACCAGAAATGAGACCTTGAAATTTACGGACAGAAGCAAAGCAACACTTCAGCTAGACTCAAGATCTAAGCTCATAGCTCCTTCCATGAACTCACATCCACTGTCCCCACCGCTGATTCGAGTAGACACATCATCCCATCCCATCTAAGAAGACTTGAAGGCAATTTTATCTCTTCCTTGTTTTACTGTAGCAACCTAGGCCTTTACTTATCTAGTCTCTAATGTCACTGTTCCTTCCTTTGAATTTATTCTCCACACCCTACTCTGTAATCATTTATCTCTTTCTCCTGGGTCAGGGCAGCTGGCAGTTTATACCCCATCAAAAGTTTCCCATTTGATTCTAAACACAAGGGCAATAGTAGCAACTTCACTTCTCTACCCAGATCCCCACCTGGCTTCCTGTGCTTTCACGTCAAACAACCAGCACCTGTGGCTTTTTTTGGCTGACTTACCTTGGGTTCTTGCTGCTGCTGCTAAGTCACTTCAGTCGTGTCCAACTCTGGGCGACCCCATAGATGGCAGCCCACCAGGCTCCCCCATCCCTGGGATTCTCCAGGCAAGAACACTGGAGTGGGTTGCCATTTCCTTCTCTAGTGCATGAAAGTGAAAAGTGAAAGTGAAGTCGCTCAGTCATGTCCAACTCTCAGCGACCCCATGGACTGCAGCCTACCAGGCTCCTCTGTCCACGGGATTTTCCAGGCAAGAGTACTGGAGTGGGTTGCCATTGCCTTCTCCGCCTTGGGTTCTTAGAACCCACTTTGCCCAGTGTTTGGATAGCTAAAATTGCCTGGGAATTTACTTCCCTCTGAGGTGGGCTTTAATGAAAGACAGATGTGAGAGCCTGAAGGTCTGTCTCCCTTCCTTCTGGTTAACACAAATCCAAGGAATAACTTATACCCACTGTAGGATCAAGCTGAAACTACCTGTGCAGAACTTCCCTCCACCTTTTATTGGCTCTTTGCCTGTCCTTATACTGCCTCTCTTAATATCTCTTCCTTAATAAATCACTTCATATAAATCTTCATGTCAGAGTCTGCTACTGGGAAACCCAAGTGAGGCAAAAGGCTTTAAAACAATCTTGGGTTTGTTTTTACTCTAACAGCAAAGGTTCGGGATACCAAGAGCCCACAGTAAGTAGCTGCAGCCCCTCTCTCCAGGCTCGAGCCTGAGTAGCTGTCAATTATTCATCCACCCTTTTAGATTTTCTGGTACTCCTCATGATAAAATGTAGAAAATTCCAATTCTCCTGGCATAACTGGGGCCACATGTTTGATTGTAATGCCCATGCCAGTCTCAAAGGCAGAATTCTACAATGTTGTAAGGACATACAGGCCCTGGAGTTGAATTAATTTGAACCTTTTAAGAGATCTTTTCCCTACCGATAATCAAAGTCAAAGCTGCTCTGGTGGTGGTACATACTTTCACCAAATTGTTGTACAGTCGCTCAGTCACATCTGACTCTTTGTGACCCCATGGACTGCAGCACACCAGCTTCCCTGTCCTTCACCGTCTCCTGGAGCTTGCACAAACTCATGTCCATTGAGTCAGTGATGCCATCCAGCCATCTCATCCTCTGTTGTCCCCTTCTCTTCTTGCCTTCAATCTTTCCCAGCATCAGGGCCTTTTCTAAGGAGTTGGCTCTTCACATTAGGTGGCCAAAATATTGGAACTTCAGTTTCAGCATCAGTCCTTCCAATGAATATTCAGGATTGATTTCATTTAGAATTGACTGGTTTGATCTCTTTGCTGTATAGGAGAATCTCAAGAGTCTTCCCCAACACCATGGTTCAAAAGTATCGTTTCTTCGGTGTTCAGCCTTCTTTATGGTCCGACTCTCACATCCATACATGACTATTGGAAAAGCCATAGCTTTGACTATACGGACCTTTGTGAGGAAAGTAATGTCTGCTTTTTAATATGCCATCTAGGTTTGTGATAGCTTTTCTTCCAAACAAGATGTCACCCTTAATGGTCAGTTTTCCATTTCCACCATCTGTTTTGCCACCTGATTATTAGCCAGGGTTCTTGGTTTGTATTTTTACTTGCTTGTTCAGAGGCCCTCATGTTAATTTCACTTATTCTCTGCTGCTGCATTCTTACAGATGTTGAATTGAGCCACTTAAATTGCTAACCAGAGTTCATCTGTGATGACATACTATACCTGTCAACTAGAGAGAGCATTCCACAGCAACTATTGCTTTCCTTTTCCCTATTCTTTCCTGTATCATTGGCTATGAAGCCTACACCAGCATCAAGCTATATCTTGGAAAACCTTCAGACCTCCCCCCAAATCTTCAGACCAACAACAACAACAAAAAAAACATGCCCATAGGAACTGTGTACTAGGAATCAGAATCAAACTGGAAATGCTCCCTTGCCCCTCCACTCTAATGGCCAGGCCATCTGTTCTAATACCAGCAACCAAATCAAGCCATATAAAAAATGCAGATGATACTTATTAAGTATTCATGAGTGTCCTGCCTTAACTCAGTCTTGAATCATGATTAACAACTCTGAATTCCCTTTTATGGGCAGTTTGCTAAGCCCTCACCTCAACCATTTCCCTTATCAGGCTGTGATAATCCTGGGTTACAATAGGCACATACCCAACTTCCAGAGGACTTCCCTTGTGGCTCAGCTGATAAAGAATCCACCTGCAATGTGGGAGACCTGGGTTCGATCCCTGGGTTGGGAAGATCCCCTGGAGAAGGCAAAGGCTACCCCCTCCAGTATTCTGGCCTGGAGAATTCCGTGGACTGTATCATCCATGGACTCACAAACAGTCGGACACGACTGAGTGACTTTCACTTTCACAACCTCCAGAGACCCCCGCAGATACCTAGTCCCTGCTTCCCAGTGCCTGTGGGACTACTCAAGAGACCAGTTCTCAGGGGGCCCAGGAAACCTGGCCCCCTCCACCCCACTCTGCTTGACGTTTGCAGACTGCCCCGTACAGTTCCCGCTCACCATTTCCCTGTGTCCAGGTGTAGTCTCCTGTGGGGCAGCTTTCTCTCATTTGGAGCTTTGAGTGATGGAGTTCTGCCTCTCATCTAAGGAGTGACTTTATGTTGTGTCCCACCATCCAAGAAAGTTTAATCATACCTAAGGTCATGTAATTATGACACAAAAGCCTGGCAGGAAACACTTTAATCAAAATAAAACTATCATCTATAAAGGGACAATGTGAAATTCGGTGCCATGGATGGGCTGCAGTGAGAACACAGTATCATTTCGTTGATATTCCTGCCAAAGGTGCATAATCTGAATTGACTCTTGAGAGAACGTCACACAGACGCAGTTGTGGGCCATTCTAGGGAATGACCGGGTAAGCAAGGTGGTAAAAGGCATCAGTTGTCCCCAAACCGTCATAACCTTTTCATGTGTCAAAGGAATATCGGTCCAGTCTACTCAGCAGGAGCCCGAGGGAGATGCTAGTGCCCACCATGGCCTCTCAGCTAGGCACACACCTGGCACGCGCAGCATCCTCATTTGCCCATGGACTGGTTTCAATACTGCATATATATGCCCCTTTCTAACCTATTTTCTCTCCAGTCATGTCTTCCACTATTTCTGAACTCTTTGATCTGTAACCTCATATTGGACCTTGATTTCTGATTTTCTGAGTATGAACCCAAGCTTGATGCACCATTTTGTATTCCTGAGCATCCTAGCACACTGTGCCCCAGGTGGGGTATCCAGAATCCCGGTGTGTGCCCTGATTCTTATTGGTGCCTAAGAGCCTTGCTGTAGTCCCTTCCCCAGAATAAGTGAGAGCCAGACACATGTTTTCTGTGTCCCCTGCTGGTTCACATTGGATTTACTTTTATACCATAGTATTATAGTGATACTGATAGTCATAACTTAAAGAAAATATATAGAAAAACATGGTAACCTCCATCTACTTGGTCAAATGAAGCTTTAGAATCATAATTGGCAATTATTTTTTCCATATATGGAGTTCTGAATTCACTAGTAAGTGATCTATCTAAATATTATCTTAACAGTAGATAGAATTTTCATTTGAATACATAGTAGAGTTTCTGAATTACAATTTTACTTCAAAATATGATGAACACAAATCAATTTTAAGGTAGTTTCAACCATGGTTTGTTGGCTCAAAGTATGATTGAGGATTTTACAAAATATTTTTTTGGTAACCTCCAGCCTCATTTTTATATCTCTCTGTGTATGTCTCAAAGAACCAAATCAAGGAGTGGACCAATTTGTGCAAAAGAAGAGATATCCCCTGCTCTGAAGATTATTCCCTTATGAATATCCTGGGAGAAGCAGTGACAATTCGAGCCTGGAATATTGCTGGATTACCTTCTGACTCATTTTCTATTGATAACGGGATCATCATAATGTAAGGAAAATGTTTTTCTCATAAATGTTCTCTGTCAATCAGTAGATTTACTTATCTGTATACCTTTTTTAATGTAGCTAGTAAACTTTTATAGTATTGAAAAAATTTGCTTAATTAGTTAAATTAAATATGGATGAGCACATCCTTCTCTAATTAATGTTGGAGCAGTTGAGTATTGGAGACAGTAGTAATTAAACTAAAAACCTCAGATGACTCTTGTGTAATTTTTAATCAATTTTTAGCAAATAGAGCAAAACCCTGCCGTAAGTGAAGTCCCAAATCTTTATTCTCATAGAACACAGGGTTTTGTTATTGTAGGTTAATGAAACATGCAGGGGTAAGTTTGTGGTGATGATTGATGTCTTAGTTCTGCTGGGTGTGGGACCACCTTCAGTGGTATGGATACATTTCTGGGTCTTGGACTGATTGGGGCTTTTCAAAAAGTGGTGCTATTCCTAGAATCCATGGTTAGTAGATAAAACCCATGGAGGTGAAGTTGGGAGGATACTGGAGGCTCATCCAACCTTACCTTTCCTCAGGGTCTTGCCTTTCAGAAGCCAAGGACTTCACTCTGCCCTACTGTGGGGACAATTATTAATTGTGTTATTATCAAGGTCACATTATGAAGGGTCTTCTATCACTGGGCCAGTCGTCTTGGAGGTTTTAGCATGTTAGCAATAGCACAGGTAAACCATCAGTAGGAAACATTCAGTTTTGTGTTACATGTTTTGATTAGTTGTTAGTTTACTACTGAAAAAATACTTGATATGATAGTACTTAATTAGAAGATGCTTACTCCTTGGAAGGAAAGTTATGACCAACCTAGATAGCATATTAAAAAGCAGAGACATTACTTTGCCAACAAAGGTCCGTCTAGTCAAGGCTATGGTTTTTCCAGTGGTCATGTACGGATGTGAGAGTTGGACTGTGAAGAAAGCTGAGTGCTAAAGAATTGATGCTTTTGAACTGTGGTGTTGGAGAAGACTCTTGAGAGTCCCTTGGACTGCAAGGAGATCCAACCAGTCCATCCTAAAGGACATCAGTCCTGGGTGTTCATTGGAAGGACTGATGCTGAAGCTGAAACTCCAGTACGATGGCCACCTCATGCGAAGAGTTGACTCATTGGAAAAGACCCTGATGCTGGGAGGGATTGGGGGCAGGAGGAGAAGGGGACGACAGAGGATGAGATGGCTGGATGGCATCACTGACTCAATGGGCATGAGTTTGAGTAAACTCCAGGAGCTGGTGATGGACAGGGAGGCCTGGCGTGCTGCGATTCATGGGGTCACAAAGAGTCGGACATGACTGAGCGACTGAACTGAACTGAACTGAAAGTAAAAATGGTTGAGGCATGTAAATTTTTAAAATATAATTAGCCACTATGGGTAAAAACCAGTTATTATTAAGTTTTTATGAGTAATATTTATGAAACTTATTCTACAAATTTAAATTATAGTGAACAAATTGCTTAACTGTTCAGCAAATGATCCTGACATATGGATTTTTATAGCATTTATTTATGGACTATTGTAAAAGGACTAAACTTTCCCAGGAAATACTACTCAGCCATAAAAAAGATGAAATCTTGCCACTTGTAACAACATGGATGGACCTTGAGGGTACTATGCTAAGTGAAATAAGTCAGATGGGAAAAGACAAATACTGTATGTTTTCACTCCTATGTGAAATATTAAATAAGTAAGTAGATAAATAATAAACAAAACAAGCGAACACATGGATACAGAGAGCAAAGTGTGTACCAGAGAGGAAGGGGTGTGAGGGGAAGGTGAGACAGGCAAAGGGCATCAAAGGTTTGGTAATGAATGGAGACTGATCCTTTGGTGGTGAGCATGCTGCAGAAGTCAAAATGTAACATTGTGCAAGTAACAATGATAATAAAATTTCATTTTAAAAATTTCAGTAGAAAAATAAAGAAGTCTACCTTTTACCTTGTCCAGCTGGACCAATTATCTTCAGCCTCAATAATAGTTCAGTTGTTGTTGTTGCCGCTGCTGCTGCTGTTTCCCTCTCAGAAAAAAACCTTTGCTCTTCCCAAACAGTTGTGAAAATAATTGACCATGTCCCATGTAGTAGTTGTTATGCATTTATTATTTTGATTTGCGATTTATATACCTTTGGTCTACCTAGAAGGACATCTAAACCTATTCTTATAACTGTTATCTATTCAGTGGAGAATAATATACCTGTTAGTTTCTAGCAAATAAATACCCTTTCTTTTAGGTCCAGTCGTATTTCAATAATACTGGAACTGTTGATGAATATTTCCGCTTTTAAGATTCCAAATCTTTCAGTGATTATTTTTCAAGATGAACTCCCATTTCAGGAGGTAGAAAATAGTTTTAATGAGCCATAACCCCTATGTGTTGGCTATTTGTTTGTAAAAGTGTTGTATTATTAGAAAGAAGTAATGGTAGAAACCTTACTAAGAAGGAAATAGTAATGTTTTTCATTCTTGGTTTTTTGGTCAATGATTTTGGTAATCTTTTACTGAGAGGTTTCAGGAAATAGGTTAAGGTGATCATGTTGAGGGCCTCCCAGGTGACTCAATGGTAAAGAACCGACATCTGCCAGTGTAGGAGACACAGGTTTTTATCCCTGGGAAGATTTCCTGTAATAGAAATGACAGTAGGCTCCAGTACTCTTGCCTGGAAAATTTCTTGGACAGAAGAGCCTGGCGGGCTACAGCCCGTAAAGGGTCGCAAAGATTCGGACACAACTGAGGGAGTGAGCACGCATGCTTGATCATTTTGAAGTATCAGATAAGTCTTCCTTGCCAGTGTCTTCTTCCTTCCCCAGAGATACTTACTTGATAATAATATCTGATAATAATATCTAATACAGAGCACTTACTAAAGACCTGATTTTGTGTTAGATACTTTTCATATACTATCCCAGCTGAGGGAGGAGTTGATAATTTAGGAAACTAATCCTAAAATTAGAATTTTAATCCTTTGAAATACACCACTGCTATATATCTGAATTCCTTCCTTCCATGCATACTACATATATCATCATGTTGTTCAGTCACCAAGTCGTGTCTGACTCTTTGTGACCCCATGGACTGAAGCACACCAGGCTTCCCTGTCCTTCAATATCTCTCAGAGTTTTCTCAAACTCATGTCCATTGAGTTGATGATGCCATCCAACCATGGTGTGGTTGATATCATTGAAATTAGATGTAACAGATTATTATTTTTCTGTTTTTACATCTGATTTTTGTTGCCCTCTTCCCCATTTCTTGTTATTTTAGAATATTTGAATGATCACCATTTTTAGTATCCCCTTTTAATTTATCAATTTTTAACTATAATACTTTGCATTATTTTTCAGTACACATTTTCGCAATCTATCTAGAGACGTTTTACCACTTCAGTTAAGACGTAGACGCCTAGTAACTGTACAAGTGCCCTCCCCGTCCCCTGATTATGCCACCATAGTCGTATGTTTTACGTGCGTCAAAACTGCCCCTCCACACACACTCAGTGTTTTGCCTTAGTATCCATATACATTTGAAAGAACTAAAGAGGGGGAAATAGCCTGTTCTATTTACCATTTTTGCTCCTCCTTTATTTCTAAAACTCACTGTAGCATCATATCCCCTAAGGGTGAAGAACTTTAGCATTAGCGTCTGTTTAGAGCAGATCTGCTGGCCCATACTTTTGAGAACATCTTCATTTTGCCTTTACTCTTGAAGGATATTTTCGGTGGACATGGAATGCTGGATTGACAGTTCTTTTCTTTCAACACTTTAAATATGTTCTACTGTGTTCTGGTTCCATGATTTCTGATACAAAATCTGCAGTCTTTTGAATAATTGTCATCTAAATGTAATATATCATTACTCTCTGATGCTTTAAAAATATGTTTTTTCAAATCTTTGGTTCTCAGCAGTTTGATTATAATGAGGCTGGATGTGGGTGGGGGGTTTTTGGTTTTTTAGTCTCTCCTTTTCAGAATTGAGTTTCGTGAAGCTGTGAATTTACATGTTTCACTGAACTTAGGAAAGTTTCAACAGTTTTTTCAAATATGTTTTCCACACCAGTCTCTTTCTTCCTTCTGGCCCAAATGACATGAACGTTAAACCTTTTAATATTTTCTCACAAGTCTTTGAGACTCTGTTTCTTTTTTTACTATCCTTTTTATTATTCAAATTGGATAATTTTTATTCATAGGTCATCAAGTTCACTGATTGTCTACTATTGAGTTCTTACAGTGAAATTTTTATTTCAGATATTATCCTTTTCAGTTCTAAAATTTTCATTTGGTTCTTGTCGCACTTTCTATTTATCTGCTAAAATACCTCTTTCCATTTGTTTTTAAAAGTATTCACCTTTACCAAATGAAGTGTTGTTATGATAACTGCTTTAGAGGGTTTTTTCCTGATAATTCTAGCATCTGTTTCTTTCAGAATTAGTCACATTCTGGTTCTTTGTATATTGAGTAATTTTGGATTGAATCCTGTTAGAGCAGCCCGAGCAGGTTATGACGCCCCTCAGACTCTGTGCACAACAGAGGTCCCTTTTCCAGCTCTTCTGTCCAGAGAGAGATTTCACTCAGGGTTTAGGTGGCTGCAGCAGCACTGCTCTGCCGTGGCGATGCTGTAATGTGGCGGGGTGGACCTGCGGGCAGGGCAGAGAGAACAGAGATCCCCTCAGTGCTGTCTGGCTCACACGTTCTTATTTTCTCAGTCTTCTGTTTTGAGTTTTGCTACCTGTGCCTGCTGCATGGTTCCCTGCATCAGGCCTATGCTCAGGTCAAAACCAGAAGACAGAGAAAACACATACACACACACATACACGAAAGTCACCACTCCCTTGCTGGTCATCCCTCAAGCGCTGACTTTTCTTCCATTCACTTCTTATTGCTTACTTTTTAGAATCTGCGAATTGTTGGTTTTTGTATTTTATCCTACTGTCTTCAGTGTGATCAGTGACAGAGATAGGCTCTAATGAACTTCGCCAAATTTGGTCACCACCAGAAGTCCTTTTTTCTGATTTTGAGATGGTGTTCTTTGGACCAGTATTCTTCATTCAGGAGTAATCTCTTATAAACTGTCCATGTTTAGAATGAGTTAACTTGTATGGTCTTTGTCAGATTTTTTTTTTTTTTTGCTGTTGCCACTTCAGTGGATTATCACCTGCAAACTTTATTTGATTTAGGAAAAGAGGATAAAGAAGAGTCAGTGTGGTTCCTCCCTCAGGATATATAATTTAGTTGAGTGATGCAGCTAATAAATTATAGAATTACCATAATAAAATATTATCATTTTGTGAAAGTACATAAATGTAATATAGATAAATGGCTAAAGAAGTTCCATGAGAAAAGATATCAAGACAGGCTTTGTGGACTGATAGCATTTGAGTTTGCCATGAAATGTAGGTAGTACTTGAACAAGAGAGGATGGGAAGAGGTACATTTTGGACGAAGAAACAGCACAAACATGGAATTGTACCTAAAAAATGTGGAAGCAACAGAAGAGTGAGTCATTTTAGTTTCTTTCAGTTCAGTTCAGTTCAGTCGCTCAGTTGTGTCCAACTCTTTGCGACCCCATGAGGTGCAGCACGCCAGGCCTCCCTGTCCATCACCAACTCCCAGAGTTTACTCAGACTCATGTCCATGGAGTCAGTGATGCCATCCACCCATCTCATGCTTTGTCATCCCCTTCTCCTCCTTCCTCCAATCCCTCCCAGCATCAGGGTCTTTTCCAATGAGTCAACTCTTCACATGAGGTGGCCAAAGTACTGGAGTTTCAGCTTCAGCATCAGTCCTTCCAATGAATACCCAGGACTGATCTCTTGTAGAATTGACTGGTTGGATCTTCCTGTAGTCCAAGGAACTCTCAAGAGTCTTCTCCAACACCACAGTTCAAAAGCATCAATTCTTGGGCGCTCAGCCTTCTTCACAGTCCAACTCTCACATCCATACATGACCACTGGAAAAACCATAGCCTTGACTAGACGGACCTTTGTTGGCAAAGTAATGTCTCTGCTTTTTAATATGCTATCTAGGTTGGTCATAACTTTCCTTCCAAGGAGTAAGCGTCTTTTAATTTCATGGCTGCAGTCACCATCTGCAGTGATTTTGGAGCCCCCAAAATAAAGTCTGACACTGTTTCCACTGTTTCCCCGTCTATTTTTCATGAAGTGATGGGACCAGATGCCATGATCTTAGTTTTCTGAATGTTGAGCTTTAAGCCAACTTTTTCACTCTTCTCTTTCACTTTCCTCAAGAGACTTTTTAGCTCCTCTTCACTTTCTGCCATAAGGGTGGTGTCATCTACATATCTGAGGTTATTGATATTTCTCCCAGCAATCTTGATTCCAGCTTATGTTTCTTCCAGCCAGCGTTTCTCATGATGTACTCTGAATATAAGTTAAATAGGCAGGCTGACAATATACATCCTTGACATACTCCTTTTCCTATTTGGAACCAGTCTGTTGTTCCATGTCCAGTTCTAACTATTGCTTCCTGACCTGCATATAGGTTTCTCAAGAGGCAGGTCAGGTGGTGTGGTATTCCCATCTCTTTCAGAATTTTCCACACTTTGTTGTGATTCACACAGTCAAAGGCTTTGGCATAGTCAATAAAGCAGAAATAGATGTTTTTTTTGGAACTCTCTTGCTTTTTCGATGATCCAGTGGATGTTGGCAATTTGATCTCTGGTTCCTCTGCCTTTTCTAAAACCAGCTTGAACATGTGGAAGTTCACGGTTCACATATTGCTGAAACCTGGCTTGGAGAATTTTGAGCATTACTTTGCTAGTGTGTGAGATAAGTGCAATTGTGCAGTAATTTGAGCATTCTTTGGCATTACCTTTCTTTGGGATTGGAATGAAAACTGACCTTTTCCGGTCCCGTGGCCACTGCTGAGTTTTCCAAATTTGCTGGCATATTGAGTGCAGCACTTTCACAGCATCATCTTTCAGGATTTGAAATAGCTCAACTGGAATTCCATCACCTCCGCTAGCTTTGTTCATAGTGATGCTTTCTAAGGCCCACTTGACTTCACATTCCAGGATGTCTAGCACTAGGTGAGTGATCACACCATCATGATTATCTGGGTCGTGAAGATCGTTTTTGTACAGTTCTTCTGTGTATTCTTTCCACCTCTTCTTAATATCTTCTGCTTCTGTTAGGTCCATACCATTTCTGTCCTTTATTGAGCCCATCTTTGCATGAAATGTTCCCTTGGTGTAACTGATTTTCTTGAAGAGATCTCTAGTCTTTCCCATTCTATTGTTTTCCTCTATTTCTTTGCATTGATCACTGAGGAAGGCTTTCTTGTCTCTCCTTGCTATTCTTTGGAACTCTGCATTCAAATGGAAATATCTTTCCTTTCTCCTTTGCTTTTCTCTTCCCTTCTTTTCACAGCTATTTGTAAGGCCCCCTCAGACAGCCATTTTGCTTTTTTGCATTTCTTTTCCATGGGGATGGTCTTGATCCCTGTCTCCTGTAAAATGTCACGAACCTCCTTCCATAGTTCATCAGGCACTCTGTCTATCAGATCTAGTCCCTTAAATCTATTTCTCACGTCCATTGTATATTCATAAGGGATTTGATTTAGGTCATACCTGAATGGTCTAGTGGCTTTCCCTACTTTCTTCAGTTTAAGTCTGAATTTGGCAGTAAGGAGTTCATGATATGAGCCACAGTCAGCTCCCGGTCTTGTTTTTGCTGACTGTTTAGAGCTTTTCCATCTCTGGCTGCAAAGAATATAATCAGTCTGATTTCAGTGTTGACCATCAGGTGATGTCCATGTGATGAGTCTTCTCTTGTGTTGTTGAAAGTGGGTGTTTGCTATGACCAGCATGTTCTCTTGGCAAAACTCTTATCAGCCTTTGCCCTGCTTCATTCTGTACTCCAAGGCCAAATTTGCCTGTTACTCCAGGTGTTTCTTGACTTCCTACTTTTGCATTCCAGTCCCCTATAATGAAAAGGACATCTTTTTTGGGTATTAGTTCTAAAAGGTCTTGTAGGTCTTCATAGAACTGTTCAACTTCAGCTTCTTCAGCGTTACTGGTTGGGGCATAGACTTGGATTACTGTGATACTGAATGGTTTGTCTTGGAAATGAACAGAGATCATTCTGTTGTTTTTGGGATTGCATCCAAGTACTGCATTTCGGACTCTTGTTGACCGTGATGGCTACTCCATTTCTTCTAAGGGATTCCTGCCCACAGTAGTAGATATAATGGTCATCTGAGTTAAATTCACCCATTCCAGTCCATTTTAGTTTGCTGATTCTAAAATGTCAATGTTCACTCTTGCCATCTCCTGTTGTACCGCTTCCAATTTGCCTTGATTCATGGACCTAACATTCCAGGTTCCTATGCAATATTGCTCTTTACAGCGTAGGACTTTGCTTCTATCACCAGTCCCATCCACAGCTGGGTATTGTTTTTGCTTTGGCTCCATCCCTTCATTCTTTCTGGAGTTATTTCCTCACTGATCTCCAGTAGCATACTGGGCACTTACCGACCTGGGGAGTTCCTCTTTCAGTATCCTACCATTTTGCCTTCTCATACTGTTCATGGGGTTCTCAAGGCAAGAATACTGAAGTGGTTTGCCATTCCCTTCTTCAGTGGACCACATTCTGTCAGACCTCTCCACCATGACCCGTCTGTCTTGGGTGGCCCCACGCGGCATGACTTAGTTTCACTGAGTTAGACAAGCTGTGGTCCTGTGATCAGATTGGCTAGTTTTCTGTGATTATGGTTTCAATGTATCTGTGCTTTGATGCCCTCTCGCAACACCTACCGTCTTACTTGGGTTTCTCTTACCTTGGACGTGGGGTATCTCCTCACGGCTGCTCCAGCAGAGCGCAGCCGCTGCTCCTTACCTTGTACAAGGTGTAGCTTCTCACGGCCGCCCCTCCTGACCTTGAACGTGGAGTAGCTCCTCTGGGCCACTGCCTCTGACCTCGGGAGTGGGGTCGCCTCTCTCTGCTGCTGCCTCTGACCTCAGACGTGGGGTAGCTCCTCTTGGCCCTCCTGCACCCATGCAGCCGCTGCTCCTTGGACGTGGGGTTGCTCCTCTCAGCTGCCACTCCTGACCTTGGGCGAGGGATAGCTCCTCTTGGCCATGCTTCTGCCCGGTCCATTGCAGCTGCGGAAGCATCAGTCAGTCAGTCAGTTCAGTCGCTCAGTCGTGTCTGACTCTTTGTGACCCCATGAATTGCAGCACGCCAGGCCTCTCTGTCCATGACCAACTCCCAGAGACCAAACCCATGTCCATCGAGTCAGTGATGCCATCCAGCCATCTCATCCTCTGTTGTCCCCTTCTCCTCCTGCCCCCAATCCCTCCCAGCATCAGGGTCTTTTCCAATGAGTCAACTCTTTGCATCAGGTGGCCAAAGTATTGGAGTTTCATCAGTCCTTCCAATGAACACCCAGGACTGATCTCCTTTAGGTTGGATCTCCTTGCAGTCCAAGGGACTCTCAAGAGTCTTCGCCAACACCACAGTTCAAAAGCATCAATTCTTCGGCACTCAGCTTTCTTCACAGTCCAATTCTCACATCCGTACATGACCACTGGAAAAACCACAGCCTTGACTAGACGGACCTTTGTTGGCAAAGTAATGTCTCTGCTTTTTAATATGCTATCTAGGTTGGTCATAACTTTCCTTCCATAATGCTGTCTAATGCTCACATAATCCCCCAACCTTAAATATATTTCTAAAGTGTGTAACAGAATGAAATTTTAAATATAAGTTTTGTTTCTAATTTCACTCTCACTTCCTTTAGTTTCTTATTAATAGCATCCCCTTTTTATTAGTTTGTTGCATCTAAGATATTGCACTATTCTTTTGGTCTCATTTCTTCCCCAATATAATTAATATTATAACATGAATTCTGTCCCCTCACCCACTATGAAATCATATGTTGAAGATATAACCCACTAAGTTATTATATCTGGAGACAGAGTCTTCAAAGTGATGGCTAAGGTTAAATAAGGTCATAAGGGTAGAACCCTTATCCAGTGAGAATGGTGTCCTCCTAAGAAGAGGGAGAGATAGCATGAATATATGTGCAGAGCAAAGGCCACCTGAGGACCCAGCAAGAGGTCTGTGTTTTCTGCAAACCGAGGACAGAGACCTCTGCCAGCACCTTGATCTTGAACTTCCAGCCTCCAGAGACGTTAGAAAATAAATTTCTGTTAAGGCAGTCTGTGGTATTTTTTATGGCTTCCCAAGCTGATTAATACATTATATAATGCTAATATTGGAGAACTGTGGTTACTTCCATTTGGGACAAATTATCCAATGAAACTCTAAGTTTGTATTATAATGAGATGGAAATGAATATATTATCCTGATTCACCCCCAGCTTTTTTTTTTTTTTTGTCCCAGTCACCTTTTATTTCCTCCTCCTGCTCTTCTGATGCTCTGCATGAATTTGCTCTGCTCACTTATGGAAGAGTATGAGAGAATCTTTAGGGAAACTGGCCAAAGTGACAACTTGTGTTTATTGAAACTTCTAAGAAAAAGAAAAAGAATGGTAATCTTAATGCTGTTTACATTTCACAGAAAGTAGAAAGCTATGTGATTGGATACTATGTCCAGATGGCTGAAACTGGTTAACTCTTTGTGACCCAGCAACACCCTGAACTGTAAACTGGGTGCCTTGTGTTGGTTCACTGCTCTTGTTCTTGTCCTAAAAAGGAGATATGAGTGAGAATAAAGCAATAAGTATGAGCTCTCTCATCGGGCAGATCCTGACTTTCATAGAATATATTTCTGTCCATAGGAAGCTCACAATCTCTGGGCAAGTATGTAGTGAACTATTGGATTGGCAAAAAAAAAAAAAAAAAAATCACTTGGGTTTTTCTATAAGATCTTATGAAAAACTCGAATGAATTTTTGACCAATCCAATACAAATGTGACATTAAGTTTACAAGTCCTTGAAGTTACTGGGTCAACAATTGTGTTAACACTTAAGGGTTGATTGTCATCATGAAGGTTGCTGCTGCTGCTGCTGCTAAGTCGCTTCAGTCGTGTCCGACCCTGTGCGACCCCATAGACGGCAGCCCACCAGGCTGCCCCGTCCCTGGGATTCTCCAGGCAAGAATACTGGAGTGGGTTGCCATTTCCTTCTCCAATGCATGAAAGTGAAAAATGAAAGTGAAGTCGCTCAGTTGTGCCCGACTCTTAGCGACCCCATGGACTGCAGCCTACCAAGCTCCTCCATCCATGGGATTTTCCAGGCGAGAGTACTGGAGTGGGGTGCCATTGCCTTCTCCTATGAAGGTTATTTAGATGATACACAATTTTGCTTCACATCTTTTTTTTTTTTAGACCATTAAAGAGATATGATGTCTCCATCTTTTCTCTTTGCCTCTTGATAGATGGCAAATTATAGCAAATAAAAGCAGATATAATGACATCAAATGATATCATTATAATGATAACAAATGATAGCAGATAGAAGATGAAGAAATGAAGTGGCTTGCCCAAGGTCACAAGAGTGATAAACAGCAGGGCTTAGTGAAGAACTAGAGTTTTCTGATTTCTGGTACTCTTGACGGTTATCATTGTGATTTAAGTAGCAAGAACAGTAAACATTTTCAAAAATATCCTTTAACATTTAAGAAATTGCAGTTTTCCAAAAGGAGTAAAAGAACTTGTGTTAAGTTTGCCAGATGGCTTTTATAGTTGTCATTCTAGTAGCCTGTTCAATTTAAATGTCTCTGCTTCAAGAACCACAGTTTCTCAAAACAAGTTACAAAATAAAATAACACTATAAAGTATAAACTGTAAGAAAGTGATGCATGCATCTTTAAATAGAGACAAATTGTGACCTGACCAGCATTGTCTTCCTTTCCCTTTCAGGAACGCAAGAAGGTGGCCTCTGATGATAGATCCTCAAGGTCAGGCTAATAAATGGATCAAGAACATGGAAAAAACCAATAGTCTTCACCTAATTAAATTAAGTGACCCTGACTATGTCAGAACTTTGGAAAATTGCATCCAGTTTGGTACCCCTGGTATGTAGTTGAACAATAAACATGCATTACAGAAATATCTGGAAAGGGCCCAGGTAAACCCAAAATAACATAGGGTTTTTTAAAAAGTATTTGAGCCAGGCTCAACTTAAATGATTACTTTGTTAATATCTTTCATTAATTATTGATAATGAATCAAGTGAGAACTTTAGAGATTATAGCTCTAACAGGTTAGGATGCTTTCTTTGTCTCAAGATTCGTTTGGGATGCGTCTTCTAATTTAAATTAGCTGATTCCTAGTGTAGCTAATTTAGCTGTTGTAATTTTTGTCTGCTGTTTGCCCTTCCTTAGTTCTCATGATAGCTCTACTTCTACAATGAAAAGGGCCACTTGATATGCCAAAAATATTTTAACACATGATTCCAACTATTTCTTTGTTCTTCTCGCTACCTATCCTACAAAAGTAGCAGAGAAGTGGGTATGCATTTTATGTGTCTGACTTGCCATTTATAATGGAGAAATTAAAAACATGCCAAGAATTTTTCGATGAAGTTCTATACACAGGCCACACTTGTCTACGTAAACCAAAGTACTTATGATTTGAGTACGTTGGGGTTATTAGTCACATTTTGAATCCATATTATCTATCAAATTTTGACTATTTACTTGACCAGGTAAATTGTCAACATTAGGAAAGGACAACATGTTTAGCCCCAGGACAAGTTAAGCAAATCCCAGTTGCTAATAGAACCAGTGACACATGGAAAGAATAAAAACAGATATACCAAATAGACTTACTGACAGTTTATTTTTGCATACCAATATATTAATTGCAATTTTAAGCTTGTTTTGGATAAGAATGAGGTGAAAAAATCTGTAAGTCTACCTATAAAATGTTGTGTTTGTGTATATGGACACACAAACACCTACACAGGTAGTATTTCATTCATCCGACTGGTGTTCTTATAGTATAATGATACGGAGTTACCAAAAAAGAGACAACCTGATCTCTGTATCAGATATTTTGCTTATTAAATGGGCAGGACCAGACAATATATCTGTTATAAAAGTAGAAATTGGACATAATTCACTAACCCTTGTTAGGACCACTGTGCACTGGCTCTGGAATCAGAGTACCTGCCTCTTTTATTCAGTACTTGCTTCAGTCACCTTTCTGAGACTCAATTTACCCATTTATATTCTGTGCAAGGAAGAAATGATTACTGTAATTTGGGTACTTATGACAATGTCTGATAAAATCAACTTATATCAGTTTTTTGTTTGAGGATTTATTATGTGGTTTATGTATCAGTTCAGTTCATTTCAGTCCTTCAGTTCAGTTCAGTTCAGTTGCTCAGTCGTGTCCGACTCTTTGCAACCCCATAAATCGCAGCACGCAGGCCTCCCTGTCCATCACCAACTACCAGAGTTTACTCAAACTCATGTCCATCCAGTCGGTGATGCCATCCATCCATCTCATCCTCTGTTGTCCTCTTCTCCTCCTGCCCCCAATCCCTCCCAGCATCAGGGTCTTCTCCAATGAGTCAACTCTTCGCATGAGTTGGCAAAAGTATTGGAGTTTCAGCTTCAGCATCAGTCCTTCCAATGAACACCCAGGACTGATCTCCTTTAGGATGGACTGGTTAGATCTCCTTGCAGTCCAAGGGACTCTCAAGAGTCTTCTCCAACACCACAATTCAAAATCATCAATTCTCTGGTGCTCAGCCTTCTTTATGGTCCAGCTCTCACATCCATACATGACTACTGGAAACACCATAGCTTTGACTAGATGGACCTTTGTTGGCCAAGTAACATCTCTGCTTTTTAATAGGTTTGTCATAGCTTTTCTTCCAAGGAGCAAGTGTCTTTTAATCTCATGGTTGCAGTCACCAGCCGCACTGATTTTGGAGCCCAAGAAAATGAAGTTTGTTATTGTTTCCATTGTTTCCCCATCTATTTACCATGAAGTGATGGGACCAGATGCCATGATCTTAGTTTTTTGAATGTTGAGTTTTAAGCCAACATTTTCTTATATTATCTCTTAATTACATTAGAATCATACATAGTTACATATAATATAGTTTGTATAATGAGAAAGGCCATACAGACAATCTGTCCAGTGTTTTTTTAACTATGAGTCACAGCTGTAGGAGAGAGAACCAACTTAGGGGTTGTGACCAGCATTTGTAAATGAAATGCAGTGGAGTGAAGCACATTAAGCTCTATAGCATAGAGTAAGCATTATTTCATGAAGTTTTAAAAGTTTTATATGCACATGTGTATAGTAGATCAAGATTTAAAATATATTTCTTACTTGGAGTTGTGACCATAAAAGTCTAAAATCTAATAGTAATTCTAATATCCACTACATTTTAATAACAAGGTATGTAAGCTGACAGAAGATGTTAGTTATGTGGTTTAACTATGACTGTGTCTTCAGGTCAGGGAAGCGTTAAAACTAGTCCCCAAATCTTCTGCCTTTGTCCAGTGCTTTCTCTGTCACTCACAGTTGCTTTAACCTACTTTTTGGAATGAAATACTTTAAAAATGGATAATGATTATTCACAATGTCTTCTAACATTAATCATCAGAGAGAAATGAAAAGTTTTAAACCTATTATAGAAAGAGAAACAGATGGCAGATTTTATAACTGTTTTTATATTTAGCCTTCAAGTAAAAGAATCAGTTACTATTACAATTTTAAAACATAAGCAACTAAAGATTCTACCATTTAAGAAGTTCTCTTTAAGTTTTGACCTATTTCAGGACAGTGACTTCTGATCCCTGCCAGGTGGCCTGGGTAGACAAAGCAGAGGTTTTGCCTTCACCCACCTGCGTCTGCAGACCTCCCTTTTTTGTTGTTTATATTGAGCTTTAAGATAGAATCCTCTTTGAAAAAAGTATCCTGCTGCTTAAAGAAAATGTTTGAAAGCCAATGTTCTAGAAAATAAAGGTACATCTGTATTAGCTACACCAGTGGTCAAGGTGTGTGTAGAATGTTATTCAGGTTAATATTCTGATAAGTTAACCAATTCACACTTCAATAAAGCTGGAAAAATGAAAGAATACTTTTTTAATTTTTTAAAAAGAAATCAGTTTGTATAGAGGAGCTTTTAATGGCTTTGCATTAACTCTGTGAAAAAAGTTCTTTGCATTTACAGCAAAGCTTATTATTATCTGAGCCTTCCTTGGGCAGAACTACTTCTGGCTCAGTGTTTCTTTCATTTGCTCATTTCTTTGTTCAGTCATTCATCTTACGAATATTTATTTTGCAACTGCCACGGCCACTGAAAACACAGCATGAAAATACAGACTTGGCCTCTGCTGTCTTTGAGCTTATTGGTTTAAAGAGAGAGACAGAGATTATGCATGGGATGAGGGTTAGACGGGAATACAGGGCAGCTGGCAGTACATGTAACAAAATGACAGTTTCACATCTCGTCCATACTCTTCCATCATTTTGGTGAATTCCTTCAAATTTAATATGCAGTTCAAACACCTCTTTCTATGACATCTCTCTCAAGCTGTTCAATCAAGTGCCAAGACTAAAACTTTTACAGATTTCTACAACTGACCTTAGTATTGTGTATATAACTTTTTCTCAACACCAGCTCTTTGAGGGTAGTCAGTAAGTGCCTAGTAATTGATTAATCGACTTTGAATGCAATATGCTATACAGCCGAACACACTATGTACATTTTTCCCTAGTAATTTGAAGTCTCACATAGGATAATGTAGATAGTAGTGTAGTGTTAGTAGCTCAGTTGTGTCCAACTCTTTGCGACTCCATGGGCTGTAGCTCGCCAGGCTTCTCTGTCCATGGGATTCTCCAGGCAAGAATACTCCAGGCAAGAACCCACTCAAATGGAGTGGGTTGCCATGCCCTCCTCCAGGGGATCTATCCTGATCCAGGATTGAACCCAGGTCTCCCGCATTGCAGGCAGATTCTTTACCATCTGAGCCAGCAGGGAATAATATATTGTAGATAATTCATTAAAAAAAACAAAAACAAAAACTGATGTCAGTTACAGTGGCTCAGTGGTAAAGAATCCACCTGCAATGCAGTAGACTCGAGTTAGACCCCTGAGTCAGGACGATCCCCTGGAGAAGGAAATGGTTGTCCATTCCAGTATTCTTGCCTGGAGAATCCCCATGTTCAGAGGAGCCTGGCGGGCTACAGTCCATGGGGTCACAACTGAGCGACTTAGCACACAGCACATATGAAACAAAAACCTCGGATGACTTTTAACAATGCAGAGTAAAGAAATCACAAAATTTCACACACACACAAAACAACAAAAGGCCTGAGTAAGGCATTGTTTTTTCACTGATCAAACCATAGTCTCACCTTATACCAAAGTATGCTTCAGATGATCTAAAGAGTTAAATATGAAAGACAAAAAGAGAAGACCTAAATGCTAAAATAAAACACAAGGGAATAACTAAGTTGTCTTTGGAAAAGAAGTTTCTAAGAAAATATACAATGGAGAAAAAATTTCAAGGTAAAGAATAATAGAATGAACTCTACAAATTTATAATTTAAGCCAAGAAACATTATATAAAAGAAACTTAGAGAATATCAATCACAATTTATGGATTATTTGTATCCCAATTTAGCAATCAAACACTAATCAACGTATTTTAAAACAATGGGTAAACATATCCCCTGACTTGATATTTGATGAAATTGTGAATTACTGATAATTTTTAAGATATATTAATTTTTAAATATGAGTCTTTAACTTTAAGAGATACCTACTCAAATATTTGCAGATGAAGTTTTATGGTGACTGGGATTTGTTTGTAAATAATCCAGGGTGAGATAAGGAATAGATGAAACAAGATTGGGTGAAATTGGCAAGAAATTTTTTTTTTTTTACCTCTGAAAAAAGTTTGAGAATTTCTACAGCAAAAAGTTGAATTTTAAAAAGAAATATAAACAGATTTAAAACCAAGCAGAAAACTGGGGGTGATGTTTGCTACAAACAATATTTATCAATCCCACTTCTGGGCATACACACCGAGGAAACCAGATCTGAAAGAGACACGTGCACCCCAATGTTCATCGTAGCACTGTTTATAATAGCCAGGACATGGAAGCAACCTAGATGCCCATCAGCAGACGAATGGATAAGGAAGCTGTGGTACATATACACCATGGAATATTACTCAGCCATTAAAAAGAATTCATTTGAATCAGTTCTAATGAGATGGGTGAAACTGGAGCCCATTATACAGAGTGAAGTAAGCCAGAAAGATAAAGACCAATACAGTATACTAATGCATATATATGGAATTTAGAAAGATGGTAACGATAACCCGAGGACCCGGGGGAATCGGGTGGAGAGGGAGGTGGGAGCGGGGATCAGGATGGGGAATACGTGTAAATCCATGGCTGATTCATATCAATGTATGACAAAACCCACTGAAATGTTGTGAAGTGATTGGCCTCCAACTAATAAAAAAAAAAATAAATTAAAAAAAAATATATAAATAAAGTTTAAAAAGCTAACACACTGTGACAATTGGTGCCCACTGTTCCCTAATAATCATTCTTGCCTCCTTACCTTTAGCATCTCCTGTGTTTTTCTGGGCACATTCCATTCAAAGTAAAGGAATACATTTCCTAACTTCTGTGAATGTAAGCAGAAGTGCCATTTGTGATTGAAAATACCCTTAAACGATACTTCTTTCTTTTCTGTTTTATCTTTTTTTTTTTTTCCTGATGATTGCAATGTGCATTTTCTTTGAAAGACTAATTTGGCCCCAAGATAAAGCCATATGCCAAAAATGGTGAAGCAGCAAGACAGCAGGAGCTTGGCTCTCTGAGAGTTTAAACACACCGTCCTTTCGTCCTGGGCAGACTACCTCAGGCTCCCCTTTACATGAGAGAGAAATTCCTTCTTGCTTGCGTCACTATTACTTGGGTTTTTTTAATCACTTGCAGCTAAACCTAATGGTGAAAACATGCCCAGGACAGGAAAATAGGCAAATATTTTAGCATACAGTTTCTAGAAGGAAAAGTATAGTTAGGCAAAGAGCACCTAAAGCATCAAGCCCAAAATACAAATTTTGATAGTGATTTTTACCTATCAAATTATAGAAGTCATGAATATAGTTTTCAATGCTTGCAGTATCACATAGTGGTTAAGAGAGCTGTGTAAGGAGACAGATTGCTTGGTTCAAGTTCCTGCTTTTATCATTCACTAGATGAAAACTTTATTGTAGTCACCTGCTTCAGTTTCCTCATCTGTAAAACTAGGATAATGATACTGGATGCTTTTCAAAGTTGTGAGGATGATGAGGAAAGGCAACGTGGCGCCCAGTGTTTGTGAGTGTAGCGATAGTGAGTAAATCAGGTTAAAAATAGTAGAGCTGCAATGAACATTGAGGTGGATGTATCTTTTCGAATTCAATTGGGATTGCAGGATCATATGGCAACTCTATTTTTAATTGTTTGAGGAACCTGCATGCTGTTTGCCATAGTAGCTGCACAAATTTACATTCCCACCAACGGCGAAGGAGAGTTCCCTTTTCTCCACACTCTCGCCAGCATTTGTTATTTGTGGACTTTTTAATGATGGTATGGCGCACTTCTTTATACTCAGAAGACAAAAATAGTTTATGGGCAACCAGAAACAGCAGCAATTTAGAAGGCTGAAAGAATTTTGAGAGTTGGAAGTTTATAGTCACTATTTAAAATAACATGAAATCTTTTTCTGATTTTATTCCAGTGTTGCTAGAAAATGTGGGAGAAGAACTGGATCCGATCCTGGAACCTCTTCTACTAAAACAGACCTTTAAGCAGGGTGGAAGTACATGCATACGACTTGGGGACTCTACCATTGAATATTCACCAGACTTCCGCTTTTATATTACTACCAAGCTAAGAAATCCTCATTATCTTCCTGAAACTTCAGTAAAGGCCAGTATCTAAAATAAATGTTTCTGTATCAGCTTTTGCAAGCCTGTATTTTCCTCCTGAGCCATGAGGAAAACAGGTCTTTCTAAGTAAAATGGATTTTGTCCTTGTTTGGCATTTCCTGAAATTGCTATAATAATTTCCAAATGTTGTTCTTGTGTGTGCATGTCAGTAATAAAGGAGCCTTCAGTATGCAGTGACGAAAGACCATGATAATTTAATTTCTGCAATCAATAGTATTCTTAGATTTTCACTGTTAAAAATAGATGGCACACATGCATGTTCTTTCTTCACCATAAATGATAATATGCTGATTCTTAGAATGAGGATTCAGGAACAGAGCTCCATGCTTTCTCAGAATAAGGCAGCTGCTATCTGATTTTATGTAATTACCTAAAGGAACTGTTTTTGATCACTTGTTCCTTTAAAATACTAAACATTCCTTTAAAAAGTAAAGTTAAAATTATAGTCAGTGACTAAAATGACTTGAGATGTTGAACTGTAACCAAGCTTCGGGAGCTTATTCCATTCATTATTTCCAGTTCCCAGCCGTGGTCGGCATTTGATGTTTGACAAATTTTTTGTAGAATGAATGAATGAGGGAGGGAAGGATAGTTTTCATTTATAACGTCCGCTCAGAGGACAGGACGTTAAGAAATACTCAGATTTTGAAGGAAACATATATAGAGACAAGATTTATCCAGAGATTTCGAACACTGTTCATTATTAGAAATATTTAAATTAACATAGGCATCTCTCTATAGAGCCAGAGAAAACACTAAAATGAAATAATTTATGCCCTCAAAGGTGAAAATACATGAAAGATGAAAAGCTCGCAAGAGGCTTACACTGTAAATAATGTTATTGTTTATGACTAGAAAGGCATAGCGGGATTCAGAGTTGGGGACACACTTTAGACTGGACATTTAGGGAAGCCTGGAAGACTGGGTAAAGGTGGAGTGACCCTTGAGCTTAGTTTTAAAAACACAATGTTAAAATATGAAAATTCTTAGCCACTGTTTTTAATTATTAAAATAAATATGTTATCTAAACACCTAAAAATTGTGTTAAGTACTACTAGGAGAGGCAATATCTGCTAGTAGTGAAGGGCATGGTCGGGAGTTAGACTTCCTTGGTTCAAATCTCGGTCTGTCACCTACCGTTGTGTGACTTTGGCTGTGTTGTTTAACCTCTCTGTACCTCAGTTCCCTCATCTATAAAATGGGAATAATCAGTGTCTAGCTCATAGAGTCGGAGCAGGCAATGGCACCCGACTCCAGTACTCTTGCCTGGAAAATCCCATGGATGGAGGAGCCTAGTGGGCTGCAGTCCATGGGGTCGCTAAGAGTTGGACATGACTGAGCGACTTCCCTTTCACTTCACTTTCATGCACTGGAGAAGGAAATGGCAACCCACTCCAGTGTTCTTGCCTGGAGAATCCCAGGGACGGAGGAGCCTGGTGGGCTGCTGTCTATGGGATCTCACAGAGCCACACACGACTGAAGCGACTTAGCAGCAGCAGCAGCTCATAGAATGATATGAAGACTAAATAATCTATGTAAAATGCTTATAATAAGACCCAGCAATAGTATTATGATTGTTAACTATTAGAATTATTATTTAACTTTCAAATTTAAGTGGAAAAGAATGACTCATAAAAGAAAATAAAAATCCTGAAGCTGCATTACCAAAAAGCTTTTTAAATAAATCACATGGAACATCTTTTTTTTTACTTTTCAGTAAAATTTATGAAAATATCACAGATAACATAAATAATAATTTATGTCTAGTAATAACTAGTTATAGTTGAAGCCATAAACCACTGTGGATAGGGAACTATTTTGTGATTCATTATTGAAATCCTTGAGATCCCTAGAGTGTCTTATTGCTTCATTATTTTTAATTGCTGGGATTGATTAAAGAGGGATTAGAAAACATAGTGAGGCAGTTACTTGCTTTCATTTACAAATTAAAATACTTCCTCTTGATCTTATTTTTAGGATCTTTTATGTACCTTTTGCTTTCAGAAGTACCCAGGGGATGATACTGTGCTGCTATAATTCATTTGAATCTAAATGAAAATAAAATTTGAAGCCATATTTGTGTGGTTTTAAATGTTTGTTAGCAAAATGACTAGATTTGCAAAATCTTGATGTCAAAAGATCTAACGTTAATGGAATATGAATGAACCCCTCTGTGTGTCTGAGGTAAAAGTTTTCACACAGACATTCCTCTGAGCACTGTGATGCTGGTCTGGGGACTGAAACGAATGTAATCTGTGTTCTTGGCTTCTCGGCCCCACAGGGAAAATCTCTTAGAAACGTTAATGATAATTTTTCCATGACTAAATTCTGAAGCAGTAGAGAATTGCATGACAACATTGAATCATTTTTGATTGCTCAATTTAAAGGATTGTTGCTTATTATTCCATACAAATGTATGATTATGCCTATGTAATCACACTTGGTGGCATCCAAGGCCTGCCATGGGGCAAGCTGGGGGAGAGGTTTGATTGGAGGACAGTACCGTGGACAAGGTGCCTGGTTGCGGGTGGAGGAGGACATCACTTCACAGGGGTAACAAGGAGCTGTTTTACACCTCCTGCTCCCAGGAAATAATTCTCTTACAAGGAAGGTGGGAAAACACAAGTTCTCCCAACTCAGCAGTCAGGGCTGAAGCATATGCAGATGGCTTATAGTCTGTGTGTCTGAGATTTCACAGTCAAGGTAGGTACACTGAAAGGCATGTGAAAGGGAGGAGTGGGAAGTGATGCTCAGGACACAGGTGCAGACCTTAATTCGAGATGTGAAGGCAGAAGACTGCACGATAGATGCCTAAAAAAGCAGGGGAACAAGGGAGGTCAAATTAAGCCAAGGTCAGGTGTTTATTGGCTTGTGGATCCATTGGTGACCAGAGCTAGAAAGTTGCTATAATTTATTGCTGTGAGTATTGATGGGTATGTAGAGGCAGGAATGAGAGCAGATTGTAGAGGACTAAGGAATGAAGTGAGGCATAGACAAAAGAATATACAAATGACATTTTCAGTTATGCATTTAATAGTTATGAAGGCACAAAGAGAGATCCTTCAAGAACTGAAAGCGATTGTGTGGATGATTTGTTTTTTGCTTTTGAAAAAGAGAGACCTAAGCATGATTACTTTCCCACTTATGGCAAAGACTCAGGAGAGGGGTAACTTTAAGACTCAGGCAGCAGAGACCTGTGTGTAAGAGTGATTAAATGCTGATCAGATGAAGCAGGGTTAGCAGACTGCATCTTGATGGATGCTGGTGAACTGTGTATTCCTTCGTTCCCAATAGTGGCTGAGTATCATACTGTAATGTCCCGTAACACAATGTGCTATATTGTGATATGATTACATTATAGGATGTTGTGGTTGCTGCTGCTGTTTAGTCTCTAAGTCGTGTCCGACTCTTTGTGACGCCATGGACTGTAGCCCGCCAGACTCCTCCATCCATGGGATTTCCCAGGCAAGAACACTAGTGGGTTGCCATTTCCTCCTTCAGGGGATCTTCCAGATCCAGGAATTGAGCCCCGGTCTCCTGCTTGACAGGCAGTTCTTTTCCTGTGAGCCACCTGGGAAGCCCCCAGGTTTTTCCGAAACATCGTTAGGAACAACCTGAACGAACTTTTTGGCAAACCTAATATGTACTCATGACAAGTCATCACTGTGTTCTTTTTTCTCTTAAGTCTCTGTTTGTTTCTCTTATCTCCTTTGCTTTTGGACACCACTAGGCACTTAGCAGCAGCAGCAGGCGCCTTAAGGGCTTCCGTGGTGGCTCAGCTGGTAAAGAATCTGCCTGCAATGCGGGAGACCTGGGTTCGATCCCTGGGTTGGGAAGATCCCCTGGAGAAGGGAAAGGCTACCCACTCCAGTATTCTGGCCTGGAGAATTCCATGGACTGTAGCCGGTCCAGCCAACATGTAGGTTGGCCTGCAGCCAGATTCTAATTGATTTTAGGATTAATGGGTTGTCAGAAGTTGGATGAATTTGAAATAAGAATTAATTGATCACCAAACACAGCTCTCTGCAATATTACATTTATGAGCATGAGAAACTTTTGCAGGTTTTAATTCAACAACATAGTTTGTCTATATCCTTAATCACGGTCTCCCCAAATTTTACTTTTCACACACACTGTACTCAGTCACTCAGTTGTGTCTGACTGTGTGCAACCCTATGGACTGTAGCCCACCAGGCTCCTCTGTCCATGGGATTTTTCAGGCAATAGTACTGGAGTGGGTTGCCATTTCCTCCTCCAGGGGATCTTCCCGACCCAGGAACTAAACCCACATCTCCTGCATTGCAGGCGGATTCTTTAGTGCTGAGCCGCCAGGGAAGCCCCTCACGTATACTACTGTGATGTTAGAGTCAACTTTAAGGTTAGGATTGGAAGCACATAAGCAGACGCCTTCTCAGCAGGAAGACTGATGCAGTTGTTGCGTACCCTCCTTTACAGGTGACACTGTTAAACTTCATGATCACTTCTGAAGGGATGCAGGATCAGCTTTTGGGAATTGTCGTAGCTCGAGAAAGGCCAGATCTTGAAGAAGAAAAGCAAGCCTTGATATTACAAGGAGCTGAAAACAAAAGGTTTTATACATTATAAAGTACAGAATCATTCTTTTTTTTAATTTATTTTAATTGGAGGCTAATTACTTTACAATATTGTAGTGTTTTTGCCATTTGTTTCAAGATCACTTAGAATCAATTAAAGTACATATTAAAGATCTAGGTTGTTAGGTTTAATAGGTGCATTGAATGGAAAGACTTGAGTGGAAGATAAAAGGTATTACAGTCTGTATGTTAATTTAGAAAATTGCATTGCAGAGTATAGTTTTTACATACAAGTTCTTAGGCACTGAAAGGATTAGAAGGCCTGCCACAAGTCAAGGCAGTGTATTTTCAACTCTTCCACCAAGTTTTAGCACAAAAATTTTAGCATTCACTATGTAGCTGAGGTTACCTGTTTTCGCTGAAGCATAGTCTGAATGAATATGTTGCATATCACTTTCTGCTTGTGGTATCTATGTCACAGGTAGAAAGGGTAATGCCCTATAAATCATGAAAAATTTCAGAAAATAAATGGAGTGATACTTTCTATTTAATTGGGAGCTGAGCTACTTGATGGCAGAGTAGATGGGCTTACTCTCTCTCTCCAGTTACCACATAAACGATCATTAGAAAGGGAAGTGGAGCAGAAAGACCTGTCTTTCTGACATTTCGCAAGATAAGAAATTAATTATATGGCATCACCGTTCCAGATATTTGTCACAATGTGATGTATTTCTTTAGATTACATGCTCTCTGTTTCTTATAAAAGAATATATATGTGAAGTGATTGTTAATGATTTCTTCTTCTTCTGAGAAATTTTTTTTTATTCCAGGCAGTTAAAAGAAATAGAAGACAAGATTTTAGAAGTTCTTTCATCTTCGGAAGGCAATATATTAGAAGATGAAACTGCCATTAAGATATTATCTTCCTCCAAGGCTCTGGCTAATGAGATTTCTCAAAAGCAGGAAGTAGCCGAAGAGACAGAGAAGAAGATTGATAGCACCCGCATGGGCTATCGACCTATTGCCGTTCATTCCACCATCCTGTTTTTTTCTATTGCTGATTTAGCCAACATCGAGCCCATGTACCAATACTCATTGACCTGGTTTATTAACCTTTTCATCCTGTCTATTGAAAATTCAGAGAAGTCAGAAATTTTGTCAAAAAGGTACGTAAAAGCAATACTAATTAGTACAAATAATAACTAATGCATGAAATATAGTAATTGGTGGCCTTCACTGTTGTTTCAGCATGGTGTTCACCTTACAGCCATATAGCTAGAATGAACTTGATTAATCATTGTAACAAAAATAAATTTGAGGGTTAGACGTTGAACAGATGTGTCCAAATTCAGTCTGCCAGGAAATTGTTTACAGAGATATGGGATTATAATGTAATACTGAAAAGAGGAAGCGTTGTTTATCATTTGCAAAATGTATTTATGATTGGAAGTATGGAAAGAGGAAGTAATATCCCTAAAAGATGCAATTCTTACTTTCTGTGAGCTTGCATTCCAAAAGTTACAAATTCACATTTTGATATACACATATATAAAATTTGACAGATAACAAAGTTTTTAAAAAACAGTCTGCTGTGATTGTGATATTTGTTTTTAAAAATACCTATTTTTCTGTTGGCTATTGCAATAAGTAAAATAAAGAATAAAAATAAAGAATAAAAATTTCATTTTTTTTTGTTGTCAGTGAGATAAATTTTAGCTCGGTATTAAAACATGTTTTTAATAGCGTCTAACATTAAATTGTTTCTTGAAAAGATAATAATTACAATCTTTGTCCTTTATAACTTTATTGATCAACACAGAGCTAGATACTTCAGTTTTCTAACTGTTCATACTCACAAAGGAAACTCAATTTACTAATATCATTCACATTTAAGAATTACCTTTTAGAAGTCCAAAATGCTCATCTCCTAAATCTAAAGTGAATTCTTTCATTTATCATGGTAGAATTTTGCAAAATTTTAAATATTCTTAGACTGAGTAATCTTTGGTTAATATCTTTCATTATTTTACAAGCCTGAGTATATGAATATGTACAAGTAGATGAGACTAATGAAGGTATAGCAGTGACGCTTGGCTTAGCAAACAACTTCTCAAATACCTGCCCACGAAAACGGGAAGGGGAGGAAGAGGGTGTCTTTAGGGAAGGAATGCACAATGGTAGAGTTTAAAAGTTTCTCTTTATATTATGAAATTTGAAAACATTTCTCTCAGTATCTGACATTTTCAAGGTGAGCAAGGATTACTGAAATACAGAAAACAGAAATTTAAGTGACCTTTCATATTAAAGTTCCCAGCCATTTGCATTATGTTACTTACTTGAACAAGCATGTCTGGTTTTCACATTAGAGTCTGAGTTCCCTGAGGCAATAATTTTTTTTATATTCCTAGAATCTAGAACTTATCACAGAGCTTAATCACATAGAGTGACACAGTAAATGATGTTCTGCTTTTCATTGCAGTTTTTAATTTCTATCTTGATTAAAACAAGACTACCAGAGTGTTATCATTTTAATTAATTTAAAATCTGTTGGAGTCTAGAGAAAAAAACTTTGTTTTTTCTCTTAAAGACCTATTTTGTATATAAGTTTTATAAATTTGGACAATTTTAGACTTTAAAAATAGTTACTGGTTCCTTTACTATCTCATTATATGAAATTAGGATTTACTCACAGATATGATATCTCTTTCTTCATAACTATAATATAGCCCCTTACAATTTATAGAAAATCAAATTCTTTTACCTAGATGTAAGATTTGAATGAAGTCCAGAAAACAAAATGTGCCTTTTTAGTTTTAGTTAAAATTCTTTCATTTAGAAACAATGAAAATCATATTTATGACTACAGTGATCTTAAAAATATAATTCTGGAACCAAAGAGTAAATATTAAAAAATATATTTGAAAACTTTGAAGTTATTACTATACATACAGAAACATGCAGAAATCAGAAGCATTTGAAAAATAAAATTTTATGTGAGTACATCTGTGTAACTAACATCCAGGTCAAGACATAGGACTTTATCAACGGCCCAGAAACCACTCTGTTTCCCCGTCTAGTCACTATAATCCACATCCCCCCAGGTAATCGCTGTCCTGAGTTTCAGTGCTAGAGATGAGTGTTGCCTAATTTAGAATGCTATTTAAATGGAATTACACGGTCGTGCTCTTTTTTATCTGACATCTTGCACTTAACATTGTGTTTGTGAAATTTATATTGTTTTGCACAGTGCAAAGAAGTGGTTTATTCACTTTCATTGTTAAATATGGGTGCATTCCCTATGCTCCTATATTGTTGGGGAAGTGTAAAAGCAAATCTTCTCCCAGTCCAGAAAATCTCTCCACAAAGCAGTTGAGAAAGAAAGCAGTTTTTAACTGAATAAGTATTAAACTAGAATGTGACCCGCAGCACGAGCAGCAGTTCGCTAAGAGAGCACAAAGACAGGAATCTCACTTCCCCGGCTTTAGCAGACTGGCTTCACCCAGAGGAAAAACCAGTGTCTTATCTTTATGATAGGACATAGTTTGGCAGCTCAGAGTCAGGAGCCCATGAAGTTAGCCGGTGAAAACGGCTCTCAGATCTTCAGAAGGGACATTCCTGGGCCGTAAAGTTGACAAAATACCTACCTATATTTCAAAGAGAAGGTACTTATAAACTTTCAAAAGTAAATGCTCTAAGGAAAAAGAGAGGGAAATCTCTTCTTAACATTTTCGGTATAAAAAGATTGGGCCTTTTATTTTTATTTGTCCTTTCACTATACCTCAAGTTTTTTATTCATTCTACTGCTGAGGACATTTGGGTAGCTTCCAGTTTGGAGCTGTTATGAATTTTTGCTGTCTTGTACACTCCTGTATGTGGCTTTTGTATGTACATTTATGTGGTAAGTACATATCCAGGAGTGGAATTGATCATAACAGAGTATATATATATTCCATTTTAATAAATATTGCCAAATAGAGTTCCAAAATGGCTACCACAGTGGAGACTCTACTAGTAATCTCGTTTAATCTTCCTTTTTTTTTTTAAGTAAAAAGTAGGAGGAAGCAAGATCTCATTCAGAAATTAGAGTTCTCATAGAAATCATTTTTTTATTTGTCAATCATTGATAAACATCAGATAATCTATTAAATATGTACAAGTTTTACTTGTCAATCATACCTCAATAAAGCTGGAGAAAGAAACAAAAAAACATTAGCTGACCTGTTGGTCTCTGGGCGCTGATTAGTTTGTAGCTATAACAAAAGTGTAGAAAGGATATGACTGTTAACAGTAGACTACTAAATTGTTGGAGAATCTTAATATTGGTCTAAAATTATTTCTAATTTTCTTTCATGAGAGATAAAAATCTCTCTTTTTGTGTTTGTATTCTGATAGTTACTATTCATAATAATTATTATTTAATAATGCCAAACACATATTATAATTAAATATATACTGTGTATATACTATGAAATAACCATAATAATTGGAATCATCTGTCTTTATAATATTTTAATGCATTATAATTTATTATGGCAAAATAAATAACTGTAGCAAAAAAATACAGAAACAAAAATCTAACTAGAATATGGCTTTGTTACAGGAACCACACTGAAATCAATCTCTCTGTCTCTTACTCTCAAAAATATATGCAAGATCACACATGCCTGTGTGCACACACAGAATTTTTTCTTTCCCTTCTACTTCTGTCAAGATAATTTTCCCTTGTTATTAATTATTCTTTTGAAATATAGTTTTTAGCAGCTGTATAATATACTTTTATTGAATGCACCATAATTTTCTTCATAATTTTCTTATTGTAGGATTTGCAAGTAGTCTCCAACTTTTGTATTATAAATAACACAGTAATAAATATAAATGTCACCATCATTGATTATTTCCTTTGGCTAAATCCCCAAATTAGGACAGATGTGTTCACTTTTTTCAGACTCCTGATATAAATAAATTCCTTTTCTGTAAGGTTATTCAAATGAATAAATTCATCAGAGGGAGCATGAATACCTTACAACACTGTGTCACACATCAGCATTGAGAATAATAATTTTCTCATGTCAAGGTTTACTGTGAATACCAATCACACATGTTAGCATTTACTAGGGTGCTGTTAGTTGCAAATATTGTGATTATTCATATTTCTAAGACTTGTCTATGTGGTAAATAAAAATGTAGTTTATTAAGTTATGTTATTAGTCCAGCTTTTATGGATTTATGAACAGAGTAGCCCTCTTCTAAACTTAATTTAATAAAGAAACCATTAACTTTAGTCTGTTCATTTATAATAATATATCATATAGAACATACATAAAAGTTTATGAAATATGGAAATCCAGTTTTACCCCAAGAAATGTTTTGTAGTTTTCTAAAAGGAAGATTAAGTTTTGTTAAAAAAAAGTCAGTTGATGGTAAAAATGCAATTCTACTGAAGTGTTCCTATATTGCGTAACTCTCAAATTGGTGCCCCCAGTTAATGAGAATCCTTGATCTGTTTTGGGAGTAATTGACCAGAAAGTTTATTAGAAGAACACACATCTAAATGGTTTATAATAGGTTTTCCCAAGAGCATTTTTTGAGAGAATAATGCATTTTTATTTATTTACTTTTCTTTTGTTGACCCTTAGGCTTCAAATTCTCAAGGATCACTTCACTTATTCCCTTTATGTTAACATCTGCCGATCCCTCTTTGAAAAGGATAAACTACTTTTTTCATTTTGTCTAACTGTAAATCTACTGATACATGAGCGATTGGTCAGTACTGTTTTAATTTATGGGGAGAAAATACTAATGTGAATTTATTAATTTATGAATTTGTGTGGGAATATATATAAAAGGATTGTTAATAGCAATTATTATAGTGAAGGCAAGATATCACAACTAGACTGAACTTCACAGAGGTGAAAAATAAATTAAGCAGAGTTCCTTATGTAACTATTACGACTTAAATTTTTGTATGTTTTAGCTTAAAATAGTTTCTATCAGAATCTCACATATAAGGGTGCATATAAACTTCTCAAATGTATTGATATTATGTACCCCAAGTAATAATATAAATGGTAATGTTTTTAGGAACTTTTACAAGTTTGTCAAATCTAACCATTGGGTTTAACAATACCATTCATTAATTTTAGCTATGTTTCAAATCTGTTTACTTAAAATATGGGAAGCACTTTAAGAATGGAAGAGAGGTGTATAAATTCATTATTTTATATACATGTGTTTAAGCTTTATTAATTTCATATGGCAATGTATTAGCTGAATTCTGAAGAAACATTTATTTTAGTATTTCTTGCAAAAATTTCAAGAACTCATCATATTTTATAGAAAATAATTGAAAACATGGCAGGTGCATGGCTTTCTGCCTTCCCACAACTTTTACAGACAATAAAACTTCGCAGTCATTTTGGAAGACATATATTAAAAAAGAATAAAATTCAGATTTCCATGTTTCGATCAGAAATTCTGGAGGAAGATTATCAACAAGTAGCTCTCTAGTATCTAACAAGTAGCTCTCTAAAATGGAACTATTTTGAAAACTGGTTATAATGAATACATTGATTTCTTATGAATCAATACTGGCCTATACCAATAACTAAAATTTTATGGGGGGATATTTGAAACTTGAAAATCATTCAATTTTTTTAAATGGTTGTAAGTTACCTGTGTATATGGTGAACTCATTTCTGACTCTTCATGCTACTTTGTTTTCCAAAGATTAATAAAGCTGAATGGAGGTTTCTGTTAACTGGTGGCATTGGCTTAGATAATCCTCATGCTAACCCTTGTACATGGCTTCCTCAAAAATCTTGGGATGAAATATGTCGGCTGGATGATTTGTCTGCCTTCAAAAACATTCGTAGAGAGTTTATGCGCTTAAAGGATGGATGGAAAAAAGTATATGACAGTTTGGTATGTTTTTAACTCTCTTGCTTGTTTCAAAGTTTTTAAATGGAGAAAATAATGTCAAATAATTTATTCTTGTCTGTAAGTAAGCATTAAACAGCTGGTCAAATATAATGTTTCAATTAGGCTATCCCCACTTTCTAATTGGTTCTGTTTGCACTTCTCTTCAAATTCCTTGGAATCTGTAAAGATGCAGAAAAGTTGCCTGGTCCTTAAAAGTACTCTTTTTGGATTTCCAGGCCAGATTTTTATTATCAACTTAAACTTTGGCAGTCATAATGGCAGATGACTTAAAATTTTATAGAACAGGTTTCGTTTGGATTTTCTGAACACAGGGCACAAACTAATAAATATTTTTGTCATTTGACGAGAGGGAAAAAATAATAGTTCTCAAATAATTTTCATGAGACCTGATCTTATTAGTTGGAAATTACTATAGCTAACATATACCATGATGCTCAGTTTCCCTTCTGGAATATAAACAAATTGCTGCCTTCCTTCACTTTTTCCTTAGCACAAGGGCTAACATTGTGATTCCCAGTTAATTTTTTCTAGTGTTTCTACTTTTTTTGACATTTTGCTTTTCTTGGGCTTAACATGCAACAGCTCTATTTGGGGGTGGGGGTTGGAGGGAGAAAAAAAGCAGGATGCGTGGAGAACACTTTGGTGACCTGTTTATTGTACTATACATGATAGAGTGTGTCTGCACATGAATTTAAATATTTTGGTTTGGATCTCTTTTGGATTGATCCTTGTTAGTAATAAAAGTACTTTTTCCAGAGGCAAATATGTTTTTGTATGTAGTTGAGTCTAAATAGAAATTTCCCTATTCGGAAGCATGAAGATTTCTGACCTGAGATAACCCATAGCCTTCCCAGCTGTTTCAAAGATGCAAGTATCTTCTTTTCCCATTCCTCCTCCTGGGATCTTGATACATCTCTTCTTGCATATTTTTAATAACATTCTTTGGCTTCTTCTTTACATTCTGTGTGTAGTGGGGGAAGGGGGAGGAACGCACATGCGCTCAGTCACGTCCAACTCTGCAACCTCATGTGAGCCTGCCAGGCTCGTCTGTCCTTGAAATTTTCTAGGCAGGAATACTGGAACAAGTTGCTATTTCCTACTCCAGGGAATCTTCCTAACCCAGGGATCCAACCTGAGTCTCTTGAGTCTCCTGTATTGGCAGGCGGATTGTTTACCACTGTGCCGCCTGGGAAGCCCCTTCTTTACTATACACATTCTCAAATATTCCTTTCTTGAAAAGATATCAAAATTTTATCAAAATAAAAAGTAATGCATAGCCTTCTTTGTTTGCAATAAATGTTTATTTTTGTACATGGATAATGAGAGTAGTTAGTTGGCAGGTTTTTGAAATGCCTTTGGAGAAATAATGGGAAAAGATCTCCTAATGCACATTTATTGTAGTAATAGAAAACATTTGTGCTATTGATTAACGTTCATATTGACACTAACCTACTTATTTCATGTCTTAGTTTTGGTTTTACGTGGCAGTTAAATTTTTCTTTTTATTTCTTATTTCATAGCTTTGCCCCAACCTAATAAAATTTACATTAGCATTCTTAATTTCACTTAATTATTTTATGTTTTCTTTAAACTTAATTTAAAAGTCAGAATACTGGGGCTTTGGCTTTTTATTAAGTCTTCCAAATAATATTGAATTATATCCACTGTCATTTTAGGAACCACATCATGAGGTTTTTCCTGACGACTGGGAAGATAAAGCGAGTGAGTTTCAAAGGATGCTTATCATTCGTTGCTTGAGGCCGGACAAGGTAAATGCTGTCTTTGGAAGCAGCTCAGTGAATTCTAGACCTTCCAGCTCCACATGCCAGCCAAACATGTGTTTCCTTATGTAATCATTGGGGGTGGGGTGGTAAACAGCTGCAAGAAATAACCCCAATTCCCTCTAATGCAGTCATTTTTTAAAAAGTGTGTATTTATTATAACTGCAGTAAATTAGTAACTCACCAGATTATGTTTAATAGTTTATTTATGTTACAGCTCTTCCTTTTATCCCTGGAGAAGGGAATGGACAATCTACTTTACATTTTTGTTCTTATTGTTTTGATGAAATTGGTCAATGTTTACATGAAGCTGATTTACTATACCTTCTGGTTCCTCAAATGCTATCCTGTACATGGTTCTTTATTGGCTTTTGGAAAGCTAGTAGAATATTGTTTTTAAGATGTTCATCATCGCTCACCACAAAGGAAAATGTCAACACTATTAATTTTCATTTCTTTAAGTAATAAATTATATAACCAGCAAATCAGCTGAACTGTCATATCAACAAATGAGAGTACTCATTGATATCCTCATTTGTATTATTAAACTCTGTTTGAAAAAAAAAAAACTCTTCACTTAAGTGTAAAGATGCATATCCACAGAGATAACCACATAACTCTGAGGAACGATAGACATTGGGAATGTTGGAAGAAAAACTGAAAATATATTCTAATTGTCCACTGTTACTATTTGAGTAAAAGTATACATAATTACTCCAAAATTTATTGTATTCACAATTTGAGTTGCTAAGGATATAGGATAATACTTCCATTCTGACAGCAATAGAAAAAGCTGCACTTGTATGATAAAGACAGTGTTTTTTTTTTTTAATTTTACACATAGTGATAATACAAGGTAGAGGCATTCTTTCCTTTGTAAGTCAGGGTCTGTTTGATGAAAACATGTCATTCTTTCTTTTTTTTTTCATATATTTTTATTAGTTGGAGGCTAATTACTTTACAATGTTGTAGTGGGTTTTGTCATACATTGACATGAATCAGTCATGGATTAACATGTATTCCCCATCCCGATCCCCCCTCACACCTCCCTTTCTACCCAATCCCTCTGGGTCTTCCCAGTGCACCAGGCCTGAGCACTTGTCTCATGCATCCAGCCTGGGCTGGTGATCTGTTTCACTATAGATAATATACATGTTTCGATGCTGTTCTCTCAAAACATCCCACCGTCGCCTTCTTCCACAGAGTCCAAAAGTCTGTTCTGGACATCTGTGTCTCTTTTTCTGTTTTGCATATAGGGTTATCATTACCATCTTTCTAAATTCCATATATATGCGTTAGTATGCTGTATTGGTCTTTATCTTTCTGGCTTACTTCACTCTGTATAATAGGCTCCAGTTTCATCCATCTCGTTAGAACTGATTCAAATGAATTCTTTTTAATGGCCGAGTAATATTCCATGGTGTATATGTACCACAGCTTCCTTATCCATTCATCTGCTGATGGGCATCTAGGTTGCTTCCATGTCCTGACTATTATAAACAGTGCTGTGATGAACATTGGGGTGCACGTGTCTCTTTCAGATCTGGTTTCCTCAGTGTGTATGCCCAGAAGTGGGATTGCTGGGTCATATGGCAGTTCTATTTCCAGTTTTTTAAGAAATCTCCACACTGTTTTCCATAGCGGCTGTACTAGTTTGCATTCCCACCAACAGTGTAAGAGGGTTCCCTTTCTCCACACCCTCTCCAGCATTTATTGCTTGTAGATTTTTGGATAGCAGCCATCCTGACTGGTGTGTAATGGTACCTCACTGTGGTTTTGATTTGCATTTCTCTGATGATGAGTGATGCTGAGCATCTTTTCATGTGTTTGTTAGCCATCTGTATGTCTTCTTTGTAGAAATGTCTTTTTAGTTCTTTGGCCCATTTTTTGGTTGGGTCATTTATTTTCCTGGAATTGAGCTGCAGGAGTTGCTTGTATATTTTTGAGATTAGTCCTTTGTCTGTTGCTTCGTTTGCTATTATTTTCTCCCAATCTGAGGGCTGTCTTTTCACCTTGCTTATAGTTTCCTTTGTTGTGCAAAAGCTTTTAAGTTTCATTAGGTCCCATTTGTTTATTTTTGCTTTTATTTCGAATATTCTGGGAGGTGGGTCATAGAGGATCCTGCTGTGATTTATGTCAGAGAGTGTTTTGCCTATGTTCTCCTCTAGGAGTTTTATAAAAAAATATGGAACACTTCACGAATTTGCATGTCATCCTTGCGCAAGGACCATGCTAATCTTCTCTGTATCGTTCCAATTTATGTGCTGTCGAAGCGAGCACGTCATTCTTTCTTGAATTGGTAGTGTGGCCTTAGCCAGGGCCAAAGTATCCATTAAGCATAGGACCTCGGGTCCATGATACTCTTAGGAGTTCATGAAAGTGCTTTAATTTCTGTTAAAATGAGAAAATAAACTAGTCTGTTATATTTTAATTATACAAAAACAGTTGCAAAATACATTTTTTTCTATTTATCGATGGAAGGAGGGGTGGTCCGCAATGTGCCAAGGGCCCCTAAATGTCATAGTGCTGCCCAGCTCTTAGATGCTGGAAATAGTTCCCATTGTTGAAGATCATTATTAAACTGCACCTTGGGGGCCCTTTTAAAAATGAATCTTCACTGAAACTATTAGCGTTAAGCCTCAGAAGTTTTCACTGCAAATATTAAATATGAAAGAATATGAAATAGTTCAAACTCTTGTCTAATATGGCTTCTTCCTTTAAAACTTTTTTTTTAATTTTCAAAGATTTTTTACTTTGTTTTCTAAGATAAAAACTGTTACAGTAAATGGCTTTCTGTGTTCCATTAAACTTCTCCCCTCAATATTTGACAGAGAAGTTTCTGATCATATTCTATATTGTTTAGTTAAAGTGATTAATGAGGTGTTTCCTAACTGCAGCAGTTTCATCTATAAATTTATTTTCCCCAGTTTGTTTTTAAAAATTTGACATTTTAATCTGAAAATACATTGAGTACCAAATAGATCAAATATTATTTTCCTTAGTCACTCTCTTTTTCAAGTGAATATGAGGAAGCTGGGAAATTTAGATATTCAAGCTGAGGGGCTTTTGTTCATTTTTTGAATCAGTGGAGGTTAAACTTACAGTCCTACTTCTCTTAGCTCTTCTGCAGAATGCTTTAGCACTGTGTTTTAACTTTTTCTTATATGTTTCCATATCTCCTCTAGAGTTTTCTTTGCATGGGTGGAAGAGTGTAAACATTAACACTTCTCAGCAGTATTCCTGGTTCTCTCCTGTGTATACTCGAGGTGGGGGCATTGTGGCCATTAACCTTGTTTTGGCCAGTAAAATGTGAGCAAAAGTGTCAGGGTGGAAGCATTTAGCTATCATTGTGAGATTCTCCAGAATACTTCCTCTTGCCATCAAAATTGTGGAATCACATGTTGGTATTTAAGTGCCATAAACAGGCTGGAATGCTGAGTCAGAGCAGGGAGAGTTTGTTGCCTGGACACTCGGATGACTTTTCTGAGATGGTAAGCTTTTGTTGTGTTAAACCACTGAAATCTTGAAGTTGTTTGCTACTATAGCATAGTTCAATTTATCCTGTTAACTAGTTACCATTTAATTAGTTACCATTACCTGTACTATCACACCTATAATCCTTAATATATAAATAATTATCAGATTTCCCTGGTGGCTTAGATGGTAAAGAACCCACCTGCAATGCAAGAGATCTGGGTTGGGAAGATCTCCTGGAGAAGGGAATGTCTACCCACTGCAGTATTCTTGCCTGGGAAATCCCATGGACAGAGGTGCATGGAGGGCTGCTATTCATGGGGTCACAAAAGAGTCCGACATGACTGAATGACTAACACTTTTTGGACATCTTTCACAGGTCAGATGGTAAAGAAACTAGTTGCCATTGTCTATGCCATCATACCTGCAATCCTTAATATAGAAATAATTAGTATGCTCTTTTATTACTTGCAACTTCAAATGCTTCAATCTTGCTGTTTACAGGCACTTAAATTCCTAGTCATAAATCACTGATTTTGGAACCTATGTATTTAAAAATGATATATGACTACAGTATTATGCTTTGAAAAGAATAATTTTCCAAAGCAAAATGGTATTAGCGTGCCAGAGAAAGGAATAGTGCTATATAAGGCTGACAATTGGGCTAGTACTACATAAATAGATTTTATTTCTTTGCTATCTCTAAGTCATGAGATATATATCTCCACTAGGAAAAGCCATAATTGTTTGATCTCTAATATAAAGTATATATTATTTGTCACCATAGTGTTTTTCTGTCTCCTTTCCACTGCTCTGCCTTCAAAACCGACTCCATCCTGTGGTAAGAAGTCACAAATGCTATGTTCTCTAATGCTGTGGTTTGGAAAAATGTAAAAGATGTTCACTAAACCATCAGTAGGAAAAATGAAATGTTTGCACTTTCCTTAGATTTCAATAGTTTATAGTGTTTTATTGACAAAAGCATATCAGATGTATAAATACTGAGGTATGGAATGTTTTGAGCCCATTTACAAAATGAAGAGCTTCTGGCCACAATTTTCTCCTTCCGGACTGGAAACAAAAAGCAAATTAAGCAGCTTTTAATAAGAAACTTGTCAAGTATAAGCTAATATGTTTCTCTAACCTCAGATAAATCCTGTAGGAACTTGCAAGACACAGAAAAGCATACATAGAAGACCACAAACTTCTTTTCTGCCTTTGGGAAGATGGGGGCCTAAATTAGTCTATAATTTTTGTTCCTGACAGATTTCATTTTATAGTTCTTACGCTTGCATAATCAGATTGCAGAAGCAAATCCAATTCCATCACCTTCCAAATTGAATAGCTTGCAGTTTCATTTACCTCAGAAGTTACTGTTTCGTCTTGGGAACAAGTTGGTCTCATTCAGTTGTTTTTTGTTTTTGTTTTTTAATTTTTGTGTTGACTATTGTGTTTTAATTTTTTTAATTGGAGGAGAAAATTCCATGGACAGAAGAGCCTGGCAGGCTACAGTCCATGGGGTCACAAAGAGCTGAACACAACTGAGCGACTAACACGCACGCACAACCGCTTTACAGTGCTGCGTTGCTTTTTGCTTACAGCAGCGCGAGTCGCTGGAAGTGTAATACATTCCCCGTCTTGAGCCTCCCTGCCTCCCACCCCACCCCCAACCCCCCCAGGTCATCACAGAACGCCAACCTCAATCCTCTGGGTCACACGGCGGCTTCCCGCTAGCTAGCTGTTTCACACATGGTCGTGTATACGTGTCAATGCTACTCTCTCAATTCATCCCACCCTCTCCTTCTCCCACTGTGTCTACAAGTCCGCAATTTCTATGATCTTATTCAGTTTTAATGTTAAAAATGAAACAATGAAAATTATCATGTGAGCAGCCCTCACTGGGTCTTCCTGTACTACCAGAAGACTCACTTCCCATCTGCCATGTTTGCACAAATGCCGTGAATGACCCCGGCCTGAACCGCTCAGAGCTCAGACTTCCTAAAAGTGAAACCTTGTACTTAAACACCATGTGCTTTCGGTTTGTTTGTAAAATTAAAACTGAGTGAAGAGGTTAGCCTTGAGAGGAGAGGTTATTAAAAACTATTTTGTTTTTCTTTGTTAATTGTTATTGTTCTCAACCTAGGGGGAGAAGACAGCCATAGGAAAAGAATAATAGGGAAAAGGGCAAGGACAAGGGCTGAGACAGGAAGTGAGGATATTTTCAGTTTTCTACCATCAGCTTGATATCTGTTCCCATTCAAAATATCTGAAACATGAAATAATTTCCCTGGAAATGAAATTTTATGCATAGGTGAAGAAATCTGTATGCAGTTCAGGAAGCAACTGTTAGAACTGGACATGGAACAACAGACTGGTTCCAAATAGGAAAAGGAGTACGTCAAGGCTGTATATTGTCACCCTGCTTATTTAACTTATATGCAGAGTACATCCTGAGAAACGCTGGACTGGAGGGAGCACAAGCTGGAATCAAGATTGCCGGGAGAAATATCAGTAACCTCAGATATGCAGATGACACCACCCTTATGGCAGAAAGTGAAGAAGAACTAAAGAGCCTCTTGATGAAAGTGAAAGAGGAGAGTGAAAAAGTTGGCTTAAAACTCAACATTCAGAAAACTAAGATCATGGCACCTGGTCCCATCACTTCATGGCAAATAGATGGGGAAACAGTGGAAACAGTGGTTGATTTTATTTTTCTGGGCTCCAAAATCACTGCAGATGGTGACTGCAACCATGAACTTAAAAGACACTTACTCCTTGGAAGGAAAGTTATGACCAACCTAGATAGCATATTAAAAAGTGGAGACATTACTTTGCCAACAAAGGTCCGTCTAGTCAAGGCTATGGTTTTTCTAGCGGTCATGTATGGATGTGAGAATTGAACTATAAAGAAAGCTGAGTGCCAAAGAATTGATGCTTTTGAACTGTGGTGTTGGAGAAGACTCTTGAGAGTCCCTTGGACTGCAAGGAGATCCAACCAGTCCATCCTAAAGGAGATCAGTCCTGGGTGTTCATTGGAAGGACTGATGTTGAAGCTGAAACTTAAGTACTTTGGCCACCTCATGCGAAGAGCTGACTCATTGGAAAAGACCCTGATGCTGGGAAAGATTGAGGGCAGGAGGAGAAGGGGACGACAGAGGATGAGATGGTTGGATGGCATTACCAATTCAATGGACATGGGCTTGGGTGGACTGTGGCAGTTGGTGATGGACAGGGAGGCCTGGTGTGCTGTGGTTCATGGGGTCGCAAAGAGTTGGACACAACTGAGCGACTGAACTGAACTGGATATTTATTTAGAATTTCTATAATTACAGTCTCACCTTCATAAAAGAGAACATCCTAATTTATTCATTCACTCAGTAGATTTTTATTGTACGGGAACAATATATGAGTAATCTCCTTAGATATATCCATGCCATTGTGGCATTTACACATTTGTTATTACTTTTCTATACCTTTCTGTAGTTTTAAATTTTTTATTGATGTACAGTTGACTCAGAGTACTGCATTAATTTTTGGTGTACACCAAAGTGATACAGTTATACATACATATATATGTTCATTTTCAGACTCTTTTTCATTATGGTTTATTGTAGGATATTGAATATAGTTCCCTGTGGTATAGAGTAGGATTTTGTTGTTTATCTGTTTTATATACAGTAGTGTGTATCAGCTAATCCCAAACTAACTTACCCCTCCCTCACCTCCTTTCCTCTTTGATAACCATAACATTGTTTTGTATGTTTGTGAGTCTGTTTCTGTTTTGTAAATAAGTTTCCTTGTATCGTATTTTAGATTTCACATGTAAGTGATAGCATATGATATTTGCCTTTCTCTGACTTGACTTAGTGTGATAATCTCTGGCTCCTCCATGTTGCTGCAATTGGCATTATTCCATTCTTTTTTATAGCTGAATAATATTCATTGTACATATGTACCACATCTTTTTGAAAAGTTTTAATTTTGTATTGGAACATAGCTGGTCCTACCACTTCATGGCAAATAGATGGGGGAAATATTGAAACAGTGTCAGATTTCATTTTGGGGGGCTCCAAAATCAATGCAGATGGTGACTGCAGCCATGAAATTAAAAGACACTTGCTCCTTGGAAGAACAGCTATGTCAAACCTAGACAGTGTTTTAAAAAGCAGAGGCATCACTTTGCTGACAAAGGTCCATATAGTCAAAGCTATGGTTTTTCCAGTAATGTATGGATGTGAGAGTTTGACCATAAAGAAGGCTGAGCACCAAAGAATTGGTGCTTTCAAACTGTGGTGTTGGAGAAGACTCTTGAGAGTCCCTTGGACTGCAAGGAGATCCAACCAGTCCATGCTAAAGGAAATCAGTCCTGAATATTCATTGGAAGGACTGATGCTGAAGCTGAAGCTCCAATACTTTGGCCTCCTGAGGCAAAGAGCTGACTCATTGGAAAAGACCCTTATGCTGGGGAACATTGAGGGCAAGAGGATAAGGGGGCGACAGAGGGTGAGATGATTAGATGGTGTCACTGACTCAATGGACATGAGTTTGAGCAAACTCAGGGAGATGGTGAAGGACAGAGAAGCCTGATGTGCTACAGTTCGTGGGGTTGCAGAGAGTCCGACACGACTTAGCAACTGAACCACAGCAAGAGCGTAGCTGAGTGACCATGCTGTGACAGTTCTGGGTGGATACGGGCCATGTCCTCTTTATCCATTCATCTGTCAGGGGACGTTTAGGTTGGTTCCGTGTCTTGGTTATTCATACCCTTCCATGTTTGAATGAATGCATTGTGGAGACAGTAAAAACATTTAAGTAAAGATATTCCTTCACTGTTTCTTGGCTCCCCACCCTCACACACTCAGTCTCTCTTTCTCTCTCTCCCTCTTTCTCAATACACACCTATACCTACACATATATCCACATCAGGACCGACACTGTTTTTAAGGTATTGTGACTTGTTAATGAGTTTTACTTACAAATCTTGTGTGAATAGATGTTCTGAGAACGCACTATTAAAGTTTGGAGATATTTGTAACTTTCTTTAGAGAAGACCACCTTTTTGAGGTTCTTGGTATCTGTGAATTGCTCCTGCAATTCCCTTTAAGTTCAGAAAAGTTACAGGATGGTGGAATTCATGTTCTAATTTGGAGTGTTGTATGTACACACAATTCTATCCTTGAATATGAGCAGGTGTCCAGTTGGAGTGATTCTGAAGCTTTAAAGAAATTCTCCTTGTTCTTGTCACTTCATTACTTCTCTTCATGAGATCAGTTTAGTTCAGTCACTCTGAACTCTGAGATCAGTTCAGTTCAGTTCAGTTATGTCCAACTCTCTGTGACCCCATGGACTGCAGCACACCAGGCTTCCCTGTCCATCACCAACTTCCAGAGCTTTCTCAAACTCATGTCCATCTAGTTGGTGATGCCATCCAACCATCTCATCCTCTGTCATCCCCTTATCCTCTGCCTTCAATGTTTCCCAGTATCAGGTCTTTTCCAGTGAGTCAGTTCTTTGCATCAGGTGGCGAAAGTATTGGGAGTGGAGCTTCAGCTTCAGCATCAGTCCTTCCAATGAATATTCAGGACTGATTTCCTTTAGGATGGACTGGTTGGATCTCCTTGCAGTCCATGGGACTCTCAAGAGTCTTCTCCTTGGATATGTTTACATAATTTGTTAAGCTAGATACATGGATACAGGTTAATTAAACTTATACTTATGACTTGCTTGGCTCACACCTGAGCCATTGCCCAGAGATGCCAGGTGTGGACTCTTCATCAGAAAGAAAGGATGATATTCCTGAAGCTGTACATCAGCCATACTGCTTACCGCAAGTCTACTTGCACATCACTGTGAAAGGGACACACAAGCCCCAAGTTCTTTTCTTTCTTAAGCGTATTCCCAGGAAATACACAAGCGTGTTATCAGAAAGTTTATACGACATAGTTTTGCCTCTTTTTTGAAAGTATGCCTTCTCTTTCACAGTACTTTTCCTCTTCTTTGTTTTTTCAGCTACATCATTCTTTCTTGGCATAGGATTGTATAAATCACACTAGAATCTACTTTTGAGTTGTGGACTTTGAAACATAGTCAAGTTTTACTTAAAAATTAAGTAAAGAATTAAGGTTTTTTATATTCTTCATCCAGGGTATGTTGAGTACTAACTAAAAGGAAGAAAAATGCCTTTGGATTTTGGTGTCACCACCCATCTTTTATTGTTTAAATAATGTATACTTTCCATCTAAAAGATAGCTGTGCCTTTGACTCTTTATCAATGTTTACAAATACACAAACAAGTGGAGAGTCGTTTGTTATAAAATACCTTTGAATGTGAAGTTTTTAAGGTTTTAGGCAGATTTCAAATATTCCTTCAAATCCTTTCTTGTCCCTTTCTAGGTTATTCCAATGCTGCAAGAATTTATAACCAACAGATTGGGGCGTGCATTCATTGAACCACCCCCATTTGATCTATCCAAGGCATTTGCAGACAGTAACTGCTGCGCACCCCTGATATTCGTACTCTCCCCTGGAGCAGATCCCATGGCTGCCCTTCTAAAATTTGCTGATGATCAGGTACTTTAAAACTCTATTGTCTTCAGCTGCTTCTACCTGCTTGTGTCAATAAACTGTGGCTATTTGGACAGGGCATTCTCCTCTGCAGCTCCCATAACTCAAGGACTGTTCCACTGTGGCATTCAGATGGTAATTGTTCTAGAAAGACTAGGGAGTCCCAGACACCATCTCCCAAAAGTGTAGATGAATAAGGATATAGGAGAAATGAATTCCAGGCAAACATTCCCACAGATTTCCTTAAATGAACTTGAATGGAAATTAGAGGCTAATAGGTATTTTTACCTGAACTTTATGCAGTAACCAAATTAGTTAAGATATAATTATTCAAAGATCTGGAGGAGACTGGGGTAAGTTCATCTCTTTATTCATAGTTTTCAGCTTTGAATTTTAGGAATTGCTGCATGATAGCAGGGTTCATTCATCTGCTCATATTAAAAGTCTGTTTAACTTTTTCCTGCCTCTTATCTCAACAGTCAAAGACCCTACAGGATGTTTCATTTATTACCATGACTGTTTCTTTCACGAACTGGCTTGCGTTGTATCTGTTTTCTGGCTTCTGGATCAGGAAAAGTTTTCTAGAGTTGTGTGTGCTTGGGAGTGCTGAGGGATGCAGCATGATTAAATTTTAATGTATTTAATATGAACATTTCCTGTGATGATAATATTGATTCTTCTTCAAAATTTGATTTTAAATGACATTTTCACTATCCTCATACAGGGATATGGAGGAGCAAAACTTAGCTCTTTATCTCTTGGTCAAGGCCAAGGTCCCATAGCCATGAAGATGTTAGAAAAAGCTGTCAAAGAAGGCACATGGGTTGTTCTTCAGAATTGTCACCTCGCCACCTCTTGGATGCCAACCCTCGAGAAAGTTTGCGAGGTAAAAATGCAGGCTTGTTTTGATGAGACGGTAGTCCCCCAGTGTAGTTAGTGATGCACATACCATCTAAGTAACTCCACTCCTGTCCTATGATTTGCAGGTTGCAGGTTTAGTGGCCTGGCTGGATTTTAGGGGAGGTGGGCTCACACTGGGAGCTGGAGGACAGCCCATGGCAGGGCCTTGCCTAATCCCTCCTACTAAGGGCAAGTTCTCATCCCATGGGTCAGAAATATCCTTGATCCAGAGGCACAGCCTCAAAGATAAGAATAAACCACAGGGTAAATAGAAAGCAATTTACTTTTTACAGCAGTGGACCAAAAACAATGAAAAAGACTTTTGGGGGGAAATTCATGTGGCCCCTCTAAACCGGAAGGCTTCAGGGTGTAACTTCTCTGAAATTCACTTCTTGCCCACTCAGCCTGTCACTGCCACAAAGGCTGAATCTGAAACCAGAAGAGCAGTCCTCCCACCCTTGTTGCAGTGGGTCATGGTACTTCCCTATCTTTGTGGTCAGAGATTCCAGGAAGAAAACCCCATGTAGCTCAGCTGAGTAAACAGACAACCTGGCACTTGATTTCAACAGAGAAAAATGTGTCCAGATAATTACCCATGACTCTAGCCCTCTCCTCAGCTACAGTCCCGCTGTAGCTGGCATTATCCAGGCATCCCCCCGGCACTAAGGAGCAGACTGTGGTGGTCTTCATGCCACTTGTCACGACTTCACTTTGTCTGTCTCCCACTAGAATGTAAGCATGCACTGTTTTGTTCCCTGGTTTACCTCTGGCACCTTGAATAATGCATGGCTCATGGGACATAATCAGTGAATAATTACTGAACTTGTGAATGAATAAAGTAGGCTCTTCACTGCTTAGAGCCTTTCCATGGCTTTCCATTGTGTGAACACAGTGTTCATGCCCCCATCATGGTTTCTTCATCTGAGCATTGCCTGCTTCTCAGGCATTTCTGTCTTGACTTCTGTGCTCCAGCCACTTGGCCTTTTCTCACTTTCATTGGGAGAACATGCTTTCTCAAGAATGTAGGCCTCCAAACTGTTCTTTAGCATTTTTCGCCTTACTAACATCTTCTCATGCTTTGGGCCTTATATTAGAGGCCTTATATTTGTGCCTGTTTCCTCACAATTCCTCTGTCTCTAGGCTGTCCTCTTGGCCTGTCAAATCATATCATATACCCGTTAGAGAGTCAATCCGAGAGACAAGAGCTGCCTCCAATGAACAGTGAAATTGAGCCAAAGTCCCATGAGTCATGCTACCTAAGTCACCAGGCATAGGCCCAACAGTGGGAGAAAAGAATGGCACCTTCACTGTTCATTAAAAATGTGTGTCCCTAAGCATCCTTCTAATCTCCCCCACCCACCCCTTTACCACATGAGTGCTCACATTTCTTTTTTACTGATAAAGATTTGCAATTTAAAAAGCACAGATATGACTGACATGGACAGTTGGGAGGAGTTAGTGGAACAGGAGAGAGGGAAAGCCCGGTGTTGTCATTCTAAGGCCTGATACTGCCTTCACAACAGTCATGAGTGTTCCGTCATCCTTTATCCTCCTAGCAGGCCTCACTGTCCCCACAAACAAGTATCGCTAATAATGATATGGTTTAGTGCTTCAGGATGCACCAGTTCTTCTTGCCTTTCAAACCTCCCCCTTTTTGTTCATCCCTACTTGGCTTATCATTGGTTTATCTGAGTGTGTGGCTTATTCTCACAGCTTGGTTACAGCAAGAAGACATCATTCTTAATATGGCTCTGGGGCAGAGAAGTATTTCTATAAATATTTCAGCAACAGCAGTGAAGATGCAAAATTTTTTGGAATGTCTTAGTCTTTGTCATGGCCAGCTCTGAATTATGTAATGCCTTTGTAAACTTTGTGGTCATGTGTTTTAATTGTATCAGGGAGGGGGGCAACCCTCTGGGCCTTCCCAGTGAAGTATGTCCTTACCGTGGCAGTGTTATATTTTAAGGCTTTTGCCTTAAATTGCAGCAGTAAGCCCTATTTTGTACAACCATTTCCTCCCACTTCTGGCTCACATGATCCAGAGACTTTCCTTCCATTTTATGTATCTTATGTATCTGATTTTTTGTTCTTGTTGCAGGAGTTAAGCATAGAAACAACTCACCCAGATTTCCGAATTTGGCTGACAAGTTACCCATCTCCAAATTTCCCCGTGTCTGTGCTGCAGAATGGAGTGAAAATGACCAATGAAGCTCCGAAAGGTTTACGGGCTAATATCATTCGCTCCTACCTCATGGACCCGATCTCTGACCCCGAGTTCTTTGGCAGCTGCAAAAAGCCTGTTAGTAATGGCTAAGTCTTGTTACCTCAGCCCCGTAAAGCAACTCAAGCGGCCCCCCGTGGTCCTGGATGTGGTGCTGAGTAAAACTGCAAATTAAATAGGCCTCGCGCACTGTGGCGCAGTTGGTTTTGATTACTGATTATTGACTGTCCCGAAGTCAATCTCATTAATATTTTATTTTAATCTTACCACTAGGCTCATTCCTGCTCAGCTGATATCTAGTGGGGTATTATTAATTATGCAGCCTTGTATTTAGAAAGTCAGCTGCAAGCCATTCCCCATACAAATCTGCAAGGTTGGAGAATCCTGTTTCAGGATATTAGCTGAGCCCTTTGCTATTTGAAGCCATATCTTTAAATTAAAACATAAAAATATTTCCTCCATATAACTATAATGAGAGCCAAAATGATTTTACTCCCTGATTGATGGGACTCATAAGGGTCTTTTTTTTTTTAGCATCACCAGGCAGGCAGGGAAGCCACCCACTGCTTTCATGATTAGAATTCTATGTGTGAATGTCTGTGACCTAAAATTGTTTCTCGGTGTTTTGCCATAATTAAAAATGGAAGAACTTCTTTTTAAGAGGGGTTATGAACCTTGGTAAGTTTTTGCCATTAAAAAACCCACACTCTTGATGCTGGAATATGTTTTAAATACACATCAAAAGAAAACATTAAGAATAAAGAAGTACTTTCATTAAACAAAAGTCTGGGGTAATAAAAAAAAAAGGAGGGGGAGCCTGTATTTATAAGTAAGTCAGACCTTAGTAGTTCAAGACCTGCTATATGACCAACTTTTGCATTGATTTGGCCCAGAGAGGGCAGGTTACTCCCAGGTAGGTGACGAGGGCATTTCTGCACCTGATAGCTAGACAGAAGCCCTTTTGCAAAGTGTCACTCCCTTTCTTCTAGATCTATAGGTCTCTCCAGTAGTTGTCACACACATGAGAAGTCCATGCATTTACGAACTGAAATTCAAACCAAAAATCTCAAATGCCAAAGCAGCACACCATAGTTCATCTGTTTTAGCTTTTCATTTGGAAATAATTTTAAATTCACAGAAAAGTTGCAAATATAAAAGTAATATAAAGAACAGCCCTATGCCCTTGACTTACATTTGCTTCCTGTTAACATGTACCATCTGCAGGAAAGTTAGATATGTCACTGCCCTTTATTCCTAGATAAATACTTCAGTGTTCTTATTTCTTAAGAATAGAAATATTATCTTACCCAATTACAGTTATTATTGTAGTATTATTTTAGCAGGGATACACTACTGTATCTAATCTACCCAAGTCTGTGTTGTGTCCCAAATTTGTCAGTTGATGCAGTAATGTCCTTTAGAACGTTTTCCCTGATTTACTGGGGGATTGGTTCAGAGTTAGGATCACAGTTAGTTGCCATGTCTTTTTGTCTGTAATCTGGACCATTACCTCAGCCTTCCTTTGTCTTTGATGGCCCTGACATTTCTGAAGAATTCATCTCCCTGCATTGTTTTTAATAGAACATGTCTCACTCCTTGAGATTAGTTTTAGGTTACAAGTTCTGAGCCACAGTGCGACTTGGGTGAAGTCATGTCCTCAGAGGCTTGCACTGGGAGGCATGCAATGCCCATTTATCTCTCACTGATGATACTAATTCTGATCCCCCAGATGAAGTGTGGTCTGATTTCTTCACTCTATAATAACTGCTTTGTCCCTTGCAACGAATAATCTGTGAGAAGACACTTTGGACCATGAAGACATCCTCTTCCTCATCAAAGTCTACCTGGGACCCAGATTTAGTAGCCAGTGGTGATTCTTGCTGGACTCACTTGTTTCCTTTGGTGATTCCAACTCCAGAACTCCTCCGTATCTGACACTTGACATGCTGTTGTCAGCAGTTGCCCTGCCTTCTCTCTCATTTATTTATCTTTTATAGGTGTGAACTCATAAATTCTTTACATCTTTTCCAGTGGTTAGTAATTCATTACTATTCTTAAGGTTTTTGCTCAAGTTTTGTCCAGAATTCGTCAGCAGGAGCAGCTTTTGTGCTTGTTATAGGTACCATTGTTTATTACTATTATTCTTCTTTCTGTCATAAGCTGCTCCAGGCTTATCTGGACCCCAGTCTTGGAACCAGCCATTTTTCTGAAGAGTGCTGGTTCCTGTTTCATGGGGAATGGTACTAGAGACCAAGATTTGGGTGCTAGACGTGTAGCATTCATTGTCTGTAGTTCTGATCCTTTTAGAGAGAACTTGGAAACATATGCATGTACTCACAATATGTATATGCAAATCTGCGTACGCACATACAGTGCATACAGACGACCCCGTGCACACACAGACATTCATATACATGTTTTAGAAGTAACAAGTTCCTACCAATACCTCCAATTTCTGTTGCTCTACCCTGGGTTCTTTCCAGCTTTTCCTCATTCCGTATTCACATGTCCCTTCTTCAATGGTGAGAAGCCTGGCTCCCACCTCAACACATTTATTGATTTGCTCAGTTATCTAATATATCCAGAAGAGTTGCAGAATCAGCACAGCATGTTTAACTTTGCTTCTCCCCCCTCTTTGGTTAAATTTATGCGCCTTTCCTCTCATCTCACACTCTCACTTTTGATTTTATTCCATGGGGGGTGGGGGGGGAAACTTCCCTCTGCCCTTGTTTAAACTTTGGGCAGTCTCCTGGCTTTCCTGATTAAGGTCAGGTAATTAAATGATCTAGAGTCATTTTAAACTGCAGAGCCAGTCTTGAACCAGAAATCAGAAAGTGCAACATGATACATTAATTGATATTTCAACTTTTGTTGAAAACATAGGTTTCTACTCTCTAGTATCTCACCTTGGGCCTGGTGAGGCCTCAAACCGTAGGGGGAAAAAGTATAGAGTTGGAATCTTTCTCTCTTTTTTGTCGAAGTATAGTTTATTTATAATACTCTGCTAGTTTCAGGTATACAGCAAAATGCTTAAGGTTTTTTAGATTATATTCCATTGTAGGTTATTATAACACAATGAATATTATTCCTAAGTGCTATATAGTAAATCCTTGTTGTTTATTTCATGTTCGAAAGTGAAGGTGTTAGTCATTCAGCCACATCGGACTCTTTGTGACACATGAACTCTGGCTCCCCAGGCTCCTCTGTCCATGGAATTCCAGGCAAGAATACTGAAGCGGGTTGCCATTTCCTTCTCCAGGGGATCTTCCCCCAGGGATCAAACCTGGGTCTTCTGTATTGCAACCAGAGGGGAGATTTCTGTTTATTTTACGTTTAATAGTTTGTATCTGTTGATCCTGGACAGACTCCTTCCTCTTTTCTTTGGTAACCATTAGTTTGTTTTCTGTGTCTGTGAGTCTGTTTCTGTTTTGTAGATAGATTCATTTGTTTTATTTTTTATATTCCATATATAAGTGATATCATACTGTATTTGTTCTTCTCTGACTTATTTCACTAAGTAAAATATTTTCTAATTTCATCCATGTTGCTGCAAATGGCAATATTTCACTCTTTTCGTGGCTTGAGTGATACTCCATTGTGTACATGTATATATCATATCTTCTTAAGCCAATTATATGTTGATGGAAGCCTGGGTTGTTTCCATGTCTTGGCTATTGTAAATAGGGTTGCTATGAACCCTATTGTAAATAGAGTGCGTGTATTATATCATTTTGAATTAGAATTTTCTTTTTTTTTTTCAGATATATACCCATAAATGGAATTGCTGGATCATATGGTAGTTCTATTTTTAGTTTTTGAAGGAACCTCTCTACTGTTTTCCATAGTGGCTCTACAAATTTACATTCCTACCAACAGTGTACAAGGGCTCCCTTTTCTCCACACCTTCTCCAGCATTTGTTACTTAATGTCTTCTTGGTGATAGCCATTCTGACTGGCGTGAGGTGGTAATACTGCATTGTGGTTTTGATTTACATTTCTCTAATAATTAGCAATGTTGAAGGTCTTTTCATGTGCCTGGAGCTCTTTCGACTTGGCCGGGATTTGAAGCTGACGCTTTTGCCTTGTGAGTTCTCTCAGGGTTCTTCTTTGGCTCCCTTGCTGCTTGGCCTCTCTGTGACTCCATCACCCTCGGCAGCACCTCCCCTTCCTCTCAGTCTTTGGTTCTCCAGCCTTCGCTTCATACCGGCTCTTACTGTTGGGGTTTCCTTGCCCCATGACGCAAGTCCCCTTGAGAAGAAAATCACTGAAATGGCCACTGGTGGACATTCCTAGTCCAGCCCCCTGTCCACCCCTTGGGATCCACTCCAGATTGGCCCACCATGTGAAGGAGAGCTACTGATTTCTGCACCGAAGTCCACAGCCCGAGGCCAGAGGCTGCTCTATACTCCTAGGCATGAATTTTGCGTTTTTCCACTCTATCCCAGATACAGGGCACATGTATCAACTCTCTGAGTGGCCCCAGGAATTTCTTCCTGGTAGCTTGGACCCAACACACCCGTCTCCTCTTCCTGGATATAAGGAAAAGGGGACTGCCAGTACAGCAGCTGCACTTTCCAAGGAAATCTCTTCACAAATCCTTTCTCAGGCTCTGGTTTGACCATTTTTATATCCTTGTGGAGGGTACAAATAATTAACATATTGCATTGTATGTTCTGATTTCTGAATCAACACTGGATTTGTGTTTGACAGTGACTCTAGGACTTTTATGGGCTTCTCCAGTGGCCCAGGGGGTAAAGAATCCACCTGCCAATGCAGAAGACACGGGAGATGTGGGTTGAGTCCCTGGGTCGGGAAGATCCCGTGGAGTAGGGCATGGCAACCCACTCCAGTATTCTTGCCTGGAGAATCCCACGGACAGAGGAGCCTGGAGGGCTGTAGTCCATAGGGTTGGACATGGCCGAAGCGACTGAGCATGCACACACGCATGCACCTAGGACTTCTGTGGTGGCATAAACACCGTGAGGCTGCCCCAGACTTCAATCCAAAAGTGCTTGTAGAGTCTCTTAATTGATTTGAACTGTCTCCGTTGAAATTTCTCCATGGTGATCTGGGAACAAACATTGGAATTCATAGTTTTTGCCTCGCAGTGCTTAAGTTGATATCCTCCAAAATCCTATGTATATATATAAGGTAACATTGAATTAGACAAGCTCACCATACTTTCTGAAAACCTGGTGTGCATAGAGGCTGTGTGTGTCAACTGAACATGTATGCAAATGAGCATATTTTTGCCTAAATAGCCGGTGGAAAAGTTAACTCTGTTTTGGTTTCACTTTGACATGGATATATTTATAAGCAAAAGGAATTACTTTGATTTTAAAGTATGATAAGCATAATGCAATGTTGGGGATGAAAGAATGACGCTATACCATTTCTTCTCATTACAGGAGGAATTCAAGAAACTACTATATGGCCTCTGTTTCTTTCATGCTTTGGTACAAGAGAGACGAAAGTTTGGCCCCCTGGGGTGGAATATTCCTTATGAGTTCAACGAGACTGATCTCAGGATCAGCGTACAGCAACTGCACATGTTCCTGAATCAGTATGAGGTACTGTAACAGTCAAGCAAGGACTTACCTGTTGGCACTTTATCACAGAGTGTTTGTACAGTGAGCACGGGCGTCTGAGTAATTTCTCCTTTTGTAGAATAAATAGCAGGATATGCGTTAGCTAACAGGCTTCTGAATGTATCGCAGTGGTCCACAGAGGACGTGGACCTAGGTAGCAGTGAGAAGCTGTATCAGCTACTGCAGCTTTAAGACAAAGTTGTTGTCTCTTTGGACTTTAAAATTGTTCCTGTTTATTTTTGTCTAAACAAATAAACAAGAGGATTTTTCCATGAGGGGAAAATAATGAACAGCAGGATAGTTTCCCAAAGTTTTTTAAATAGGATTTTGTTGTAATAGGATGTTATAAATGCCCTAGCAGGTAGTTAGGATGTCAGTTTATCTATTAACAATCTGTATTTTATCATTTACTTTGATACATAAACACCTTTGCAATTTGAAAAGTGACATACTATACTTATTTTGTGAAGGGTTTGGGAAGACCATACGTCAGCCAGTCTCCAAAATGGAAAAAAAAAAACAACAACAAAAGCCAGGCTGATTTCCCTCTGTTCATGGCTTTATTTTGAGGGAAATGTCATAATACTTTTTTTTCTAGAATTTGGGCCGTTTGTCCAGGTCAGACAGACTGCTTCAGGCAGTGGCGTTGCCGTGAGGTGTGGGTCCCGGGGAGAAGCCCGCGGGCCGCGCTGTCGTATCGGCCGCGTTCATCAGCCTCGTTCATCAGCCTCATTCATCAGCCGCGTTTATCAGCGCGTTCTGCCCCCTCGCTCTCCTGCTGTCTCTGGCTCTCTCCTCTCGTCTGCCTCTCTTGTTTTCTGTCTGTCACAGCTGTGTGCACACACACTGTTTCTCTCTCTGCTACTCATCAGTTGGATTTTAATGTTTGAACATAAAAAAAACAACTGTTTGAGTAAGTCAGTCTAAGTGCCCTACACGAATTTTGTTCAGAATTAGTTGGAAATCTTTACCTAAATCAATCAAAGGCGTATCAAAAAATCACTTTAGTTTTTGAAACTTTTAGTGAATTGTGATTATTTTTTTAAAAAAGGTTTATGAACAGGAAGTCACTGAGTTCTGTCTCTATAAAGCAAAGGGAAAACTGAGCAAGATAAATAACAAGAGTTTAAATGACATATCTAAACTAAAATGAACATTTTATCTGGTCTTCTGTGTTTCTTTGGACAAATTTGTATTTTGTACTAAAATGAAATAAGTTGAGAAGGCCTTTGATTTTGCGGCATTAAAATTTGGTGAAGCATTCAAAAGAAGCATAGGTTTGATGAACTTCTTCCTTATAATAATATTTATTTTAAAATTACTAAGAAGGGAGGCAAAAAGTATAATGATACATACAGTGCATGTGGAAGTATATGAGGTGAAATACAGTTTTCAATACAAACAAAAAGAATGAGGAGGAGCTCCTTTAATTAGCACTTTGTTAAAAAATCTGTTTAGAGTATATTCTAATTTAAAATATTATAAACCTCTAGTGGAGTCAGTTAAAAGTGTCAACAATTTAAAATAAAGTAACCATAAAATGAAACTTTGAAAAACATTATAGACAGTTTTACTTTAAAAATTAAAAATCTATGAGACCATATGAAACAGAAATTTTATAATAGTTGTCTTCAGTTGCTTTATTATTTTAAAAGCAATGTTTGAATAGAACCACTTACAGGTCTGCCAGTATGAAAATAGATTTACTCACACACACACACACACACACACACACACACACACACACATTACTTTTAAATTCCATATTACTAATCATTTTTAGTGCCCATGTTCATTCTCAAGGTGTTAAAGTTTTTTGACAATAGTTTATTTGGTCACTCTAGCTTTTTAAGCATCTGAACCCAAACAAGGAGGTAAATAACTCAATGAATGTGATCAGGGAAGGTTCCAGAGAGGAGGAGTTGCTTGGGACTCAATGAATAGGAGGTTTTCAGGTAGATGATATAAAGAAGCAGCAATAAAAAGATTTGAAAAAGTAGAAATAGGTGAAAAGGTTTGGTGAAGGATAAGTGATTTGGAGCATCCTTGTATGCCATGCTAACTGATTGGGAATTATTATGTTGTTATTGGTCTCCTTTTAGGAGAGCGTTTCCATTTTAGCAGAACCACTGTAGCAACAGTGAACTTGGATGACAGGCTAGTTTTAGGTGATGTGAGTTGAACTGTGTCCCCCATGCCAAAAGGTATGTTGAAGTTGTAATCCGTGGTACCGCAGAATGTGAACTTATTTGGGAATGGAGTTGTTGCAGATATTATCAGTTAAGCTAAGATGAGGTCACACTGGAGTAGGGTGGATCCTTAACAGAATATGACTGATGTCGTAAATAAACCTTCCCTGATCGCATCCAGTGAGTTCTTACCTCCTTGTTTGTGTTCCGAAGTTTAAAAAGCTAGGGTGACCAAATAAACTATTGTCAAAAAACCATTAACACTTTGAGAGTGAACGTGGGCATGAAAGATGATTAGTAATCTGGAATTTTAAAATACTGTGTGTGTGTATTATGTAGCGTGTGTGTATCATGCATAGGGGGACATTTGGGTGCACAGAAAAGATAGCCAGAGGCAGACATCAGAGTTATGCAGTGAGAAACTAAGGAACACCTGAGGCTACAGAAGCTGGAAGAGGCAAGAAAGGGTCCTCTTAGACATTTTGGAGGGAGTGTGGCCCTGCCCACCCCTTGATTCCAAACTTTTAGCCTCCAACATTATCAGACAACGAATTTCTCTTGTTTTAAGCCATCTATTGGCAGGCCTAGGGAACTAATACAGGAGACCATCACAATAACCCATGCAAGAGATGCTGAGAGTTTAAATCAAATCATTTGGACTAGGATGGGAAATGGGGAAGAGATATAATAGATATGTAGGGACAAGGATTGAAATGACCTAGATATTAAGTGGTAAAGCGATAGGAAGAAGTCTCTTCGTGTTAGATTTCAGGTCTCAACTGGTGGTCCATCCACTTATTAATCCAGACAGGAAATAGTACCAGGAATTAGTAGGTGGGTAGTAGGTGGGTTAGTGAAATGGGGATGGTTGAATGGATAAATAATTCAGTCTTGTACATTTTATACATCTGAGATGTCTAGGTTGATAACCATGGTATTTGATAGGCTTTTGGCTATAGGTGTAAAGCCCAGGAAAAGAAAGCACAAATAGAAAGCTGTACGTTGTTAATGTGTAAGGAGAAGCCTGAGAACACCTGAGATTTGAAAGAAAGGCCTTGCAGAGTGAAAATGAACTAAAGCCTGAGTGCTGGTGAGCATCCAGTGTCAGTAGTAGGAGAGAGGACGGGAGAAAGGGAAAGAGCAGCCGGAGCAGGGGAGCGAGCACCCTGAGTAAATACGGAATATCAGGAATTGTCTGTCCGAGCACATGCCACGGCCTCTCTCACTGACATATAGGACCGACTGGCCGGATTCCTACTGTTAAATGACAGTTGAGCAGCACTTCCCATTCCTCCAGCAAAGCGATCATGCAACAAACCGGACAAAACTGCTACGCACTCGACTCAAATAACCCATCAAGAGATACAGAGAGTTTTTTTGAGGAATGTGATTCACAGTTCCCTTTGATATTGAATCTAATGTAATTCTTCATCAATCAAAATTTTGTTCTTTGTATTGAAGTGCAATTTACCTGCAACATTCTATTAGTTTCAGGTATACAACATGATTCAACATTTGTATATATTGCAAAAAGATTACCACAATCCTTCTAGTTATCTGTCACCATAGAACTAAAAAAAATTTTTTCTTGTGATGAAAACTTTTAAGATTTGCTTTCTTAGCAACTATCAAATTTGCAATACGATATTACTAACATCACGATGCTCTACTTAGATCCCCATGAGTTATAACTGGAATGTGTGTCTTAGTCTCTTTCACCCATTTTGCCTTCCCTGAAACCCCTTGCCCCATGGTAGTCATCCATCTATTCTCTGTATCTGTAAGTTTTGTTTTGTTCATTTCTGTAAGATTCTACATTTAAATGAAATCATACAGTATTTGTCTTATCTCACTTATTTCACTTAATATCCTCATTCACGTTGTCACAAATGGCAAGACTGCATTCTTTTTATGGCTGAGTAGTATTCCATTGTGTATTCCACATCTAGTCCACATCTCCTTTATCCATTCATCCATCAATGAACACTTACATTGCTTCCATGTCTTAGCTATTTAAATAATGCTGCAATAGACATAGGGTGTATATAGCCTTCCAAATTAGTGTTTTCATTTTCTTTGAATAAATACCCAGAAGTGGAATTTCTGAGTCATATGGTAGTTCTATTTCAAAACATTTTTTGTGGAACCTCCATACTGTTTTCCATAATGGCTGCACCAATTTACATTCCCACCAACATATGTATTATTTCTTGTCTTTTGATAATAGCCATTCTGACAGATGTGGAAGAACATCTCATTGTGGTTTTGATTTGCATTTTCCTGGTGATTAGTGATGCTGAGTATCTCTCCATGTGCCTGTTGGCCACCTGTATGTCTTCTTTGGAAAAATATCTATTCAGATCCTCTGCCCATCTTTTAATCAGATCATTTGGGTTTTGTTATTGAGCTATATGAATTATATATATATATATATATTAATTTTTAAAAAGTGAACAGGAAAATTAAATTACAAAAGAAGAAAATGCAGGTAGGTATAAGGTATAAGGTAAAATGTACGTGGCTGATGGGTAATTCCCAGAGGTGTGTGTGCCATTGTGTGTGTGTGACTGTGTGTGAATAAAAGTCCCACCCCTCACTGTCACCCTAACTTCACCCCAAAGCAACCAGTTTCACAGTAGGGCCTGTCCAGACTTCTTGTGCACAAATAGTTAACATATATACATATGTATATGCACAGATTTTCCTCAAAAACATAATTGTATTTGTGTATCATTTTCAGCTCTCTGTTCTTACTCACATATGTTGTGGACAGTCATAGTATAGATCTTTGTCTCAGTGGCTGCATACACAGCTTCTCCTTTGTGACTATCAGGATTTTATTTCCTTTTTATTTCTTACTATTCAATAATGGTGGTGGTCGTTTAGTCGCTAAGTCGTGTCTGACTCTTGTGACCCCATGGACTGTAGCCCACCAGGCTCCTGGGATTCTCCAGGCAAAAATATTGGAGTGGGTTGCCATTTCCTTCTCCAGGGGATCTTCCCAACCCAGGAATTGAACCTGGGTCTCCTGTATTGCAGAAAGATTCTTTACCAACTGAGCTACAAGGGAAGCCCTCCACTATTCAATAACAAGCAGTGTTAAGATGAATAACTTCATATATTAACATAACCTTGCATACTCATTGCCTGGTTCTACACTCTCTCCCAGTCCACGGTCTCAACCCTCTTGTTACAATGGAGCAGGAAGCAGTCCCGGCATACAGCTGCTATTTCTACAACCCCAGCCGATGGACCCAGGCCTCCAGGAGAACACATTCCTGGGTTTGATTGGCCCTGTTGTGATGAAGCAGCTAAGACAAACACCAGTTTACCCATCGGTTCTCAGGGGAATGTTGGCAGGTTTAACCCTTTATACGTAAATCAAATTCTTCCCCCTCCAGATGTCATTTTATGTCTGCCTCACAGCACTCCCAGGGGCCAACTCATCCTCATACACTAACTATTTAATTTGTGCAGGAGTTGTTTTTTTTTTTTTTTACCGAAGTTTTATGACCTATCAGCAAGGCAAAACCCAAGCAGTGCTGCATCTGCAAACTCCCTCATCACCTGCCGGCTTCTCCCTCCTGGTTCTGCTTGTTTCTCAACCAGGTCTTGGTCCTGAGGCATTCTCCTAAATTCACTGCCTTCCCTTCCAGTTCTGCCGGAGAACTAGTCTCAAAATTCCCAACCCTGAATTCAGTGAATTCTTCCTTTGTTATTAGTACCACCTGTTCTTCCCAAGAGCTATTTTTTTTTCTGTTGAAGGGATTCCTCAAAGTGGGATCACTTTACAGGTAACTGCAGGAAGATGTGTAGAACAACAACAACAAAAAATGCTAGGAAAATATCCTGAAGTAAAAAATGTCTATATTTTAGTAGCAAACATTTTAAAACATTGCTATAATAAAAAGCCATAAACAATTAAACATCATAAAAATAAAAGACAAGATGACTTGGAGAAAATATCTAAAATTTGTATGACAAACTGATTCTGTATCTTTATAGAGCTTTTAATAATAAGAAAAAAGATACTCAGTTATGTGAGGAAAACACTTAAAAGAAAAAAGTGGATTATTTAACAATAAGAAATACAAGTGGTGAATAAATACTTTTCAAATGTCAGTATCAAAAATAAAATTAAGATATGTCACGTACTGTATGGTGACTATTGTTAATACTATACTGCATATTTGAAAGTGGCTAAAGAAAACAGATCTTAAAAGTTCTCAACACAAAAAAATTTTTGTAACTGTGATGATGAATGTTAAATGAGCTTGTTGTTATCATTTCACATTACATACAAATACCAAATCATTATGTGGTATACCTAAAACAAATATATTATATGTCAATTATATCTCAAAAATCAATTTAAAAATTAAAAACAATTTTATTGCTTAATTATCATTTTATCTAAATGATAACACTCAGTTTTGTTGTGAGCAGTGAGAGAGAATTCTTTATATTACTGGTGGGAATGTAAGTATTTAGGCTTCCCTGTTAGCTCATCAGGTAAAGAATCTGCCTGCAATGCAGGAGACCTCAGTCAGGATGATCCCCTAGAGGAGGGCATGGCAACCCACTCCAGTATTCTTGCCTGGAAATCCCTGTGGACAGAGAAGCCTGGGGTCACAAAGAGTTGGACATGACTGAGCAACTCAGCACAACACATGTAAGTATTTGTGGTTAAGCTAAATAGAATTGCAATATGAAAAATTAGTTCATTTGCATTCATAAACATTTAGAAATTATGTATACTAGTGAATACAATAAGAAAGCAAAGCAACAGGGAAAAATATCTCTACAAATTTGATAGAGGTCAGTTTATAAAAGAGTTAACACAAATAAAATAAAACTATTAAAACTTTAATTGAAAAAATGGATAGGAGGCTACTTTGTAGAAGAACAAATGTTATTAAAAATTAAATGATCATAAATTTTATTAGTATTCTAGAAAATGCAAATGAACATAATATTAATTATCTTTGGGCAATCAAATTAGCAAAGATTTTAAAACTGTTTTAGCAACTACAGTTCCAGAAAAATAAACGACCCAATCAAACATGGGCCAAAGAACTAAACAGACATTTCTCCAAAGAAGACATACAGATGGCTAACAAACACATGAAAAGATGCTCAACATCACTCATTATCAGAGAAATGCAAATCAAAACCACAATGAGGTACCATTTCACGCCAGTCAGAATGGCTGCTATCCAAAAGTCTACAAACAATAAATGCTGGAGAGGCTGTGGAGAAAAGGCAACCCTCTTACACTGTTGGTGGGAATGCAAACTAGTACAGCCACGATGGAGAACAGTGTGGAGATTCCTTAAAAAACTGGAAATAGAACTACCATATGACCCAGCAATCCCACTGCTGGGCATACACACAGAGGAAACCAGAATTGAAAGAGACACGTGTACCCCAGTGTTCATCGCAGCACTGTTTACAATAGCCAGGACATGGAAGCAACCTAGATGTCCATCAGCAGACGAATGGATAAGAAAGCTGTGGTACATATACACAATGGAATATTACTCAGCCATTAAAAAGAATACATTTGAATCAGTACTAATGAGGTGGATGAAACTGGAGCCTATTATACAGAGTGAAGTAAGCCAGAAAGAAAAACACCAATACAGTATACTAACGCATATATATGGAATTTAGAAAGATGGTAATGATAACGCTGTATGTGAGACATCAAAAAGACACAGATGTAAAGAACAGTCTTTTGGACTCTGTGGGAGAAGGCGAGGGTGGAATGATTTGAGAGGATAGCATTGAAACATGTATATTATCAATTGTGAAACAGATCACCAGTTCAGGTTGGATGCATGAGACAGGGTGCTCGGGGCTGGTGCACTGGGTGGACCCAGAGGGATGGGATGGGGAGGGAGGTGGGAGGGGGGTTCAGGATGGGGAACACATGTACACCCGTGGCGGATTCATGTCAATGTATGGCAAAACCACTACAATATTGTAAAGTAATTAGCCTCCAATTAAAATAAATAAATTAAAAAAATTAAAAGATCATAAATTTTATTGGTATTCTAAAAAATGCAAATGAACATAATATTAATTATCTTTGGGAAATCAAATTAGCAAAGATTTTAAAACTGATTTAGCAACTACAGTTGCTACAGTCTTTCAGGAAAGTAGTTTGATAACATTAATCGATTTTTATAAATTCCTTTCCATTGACGTTGTAATTTCCTTTTTAGGAATCTAGACTAAAGAATCATTAGAAAATTTAATAAGCGTATATTTAGTGAAACATAAGTTAACAAAGTAGAAAATTAGGAGCCACTAAAGTCTTCAGTATTATGATTATTAAAATAGTATTTTCATATACTATTTTAAGAAACAGTAAAACATATGAGATTTGGTGAAAAATTATATGCGAAATTGTCCAATTGACAAAATATCAATGTATACAGGTATAAAAACGTGGTGAAGGAAATTAAAACTGATTATCTCTGATTTGATTGGTTTTGAACGTCACTTAGCAGTGCTGGATTTTGAAGGATGGTATTATGTTCTAATGTATTTTGCATCAGGCACATAGTAACTGATCCACTAATGCTGGTCGAATAGTAGGTGAGTTCACAAGTTATAGAGGATTTCTTTTCTTTGCACTGACGGATTGAAAATGACCACAAAGAGAGAGAGACTCTGGGGAAAATTGCAGTAAAGTAGCTGGGAAGTGAACATATAAAGGGAAATTGTGGAGATGCAAGTGTTTTGTAAACAACATGAGCAAACGGGAGACACAGATCTGTATGACGGGGCTGCCGAGTCTTGCCTGGCTGAGTGACTGGCGCTCTCCCGCAGGAACTGCCCTACGACGCGCTGCGCTACATGACCGGCGAGTGCAATTACGGCGGCCGCGTGACCGACGACTGGGACCGTCGCACGCTGCGCAGCATCCTCGACAAATTCTACAACCCGGAGCTAGTTCAGAACCCGCACTACAAGTTCGACTCCAGTGGCATCTACTTCGCGCCTCCTGCTGGTGATGTAAGTACACGTGCTCTTCAGGAAAACTGAAAGCAGTAAAGCATGAAATTCCCCTGATACCGAAAATGGTGATTTTTCCCCCCAGAGGCTTTTTTTTTTTGTTTGGTTAACCATTGTGTGCCCTTCAGTCTTACAGGGACAGAGCAAACGCTATGCAAAGATGGAGTTAGTGGTTTCCTGTTTGCTGTAATGTGAGGACTATCAGAAACGCTCCTCGCCCAAGAATGTCTTCCTCAGTGACCTGAAACTCTCTTACTGTGAATTCAGACCTTTGGGTCAAAAGACATTGCCCCCAATTAAAATGGGAGAAATGAAGTCGCTCAGTCGTGTCCGACTCTTTGCGACCCCATGGACTGTAGCCTACCAGGCTCCTCAGTCCATGGGATTTTCCAGGCAAGAATACTGGAGTGGGTTGCCATTTCCTTCTCCAGGAGATCTTCCCAACCCAGGGATTGAACCCGGGTCTCCAGCATTGTAGGCAGACGCTTTACCATCTGAGCGGAGAAGGGGGTTACAAAATAGTATTAACAGTAATAGTTAATATGCAGATCATTCTTAATTATTTACAAAGCAGTTACATGTAATTATCTCATTACAGCATCGAATTAACATTGATGCTATTATTCCTCCTATTTTACAAGGAAGAAAGTAAGTTCACTAAACTTAAATAACTTGCCCAAGATCCCAAAGGTAGAAAGGGACGGAGCATCACACCTGCTTCACAAGACCAAGGTTGTCGGCTCCTATTTTTTCCAGTCCTGTCTAACAGCTGTATTTGCCTTCAGATTATCACACAGTAGACTTCTAGGGACTGCCGCTACAATTAAATTGGTTCTCGGTTTATTCCCAGAAGTCAAAAGGGCACACATTGAAAGTTAAACACACAGCCACAGGCAACAGAGGCACATGCCTTGACTCCACATCCACTTGGATGAGCTCTGGCCGCGGGCAGACACTGAGAGAGGAAGAGAAACACCGGTTCCAGAGCCCGGTCACAGATGGGGCGGGGTAGTCAACACGGGGAGTCATGGCAACAGGATTTCCAGGGATGAGTTGGAAAGTAAGAAGACGGCAAGCTAAAGTCAGGTCATGTAATGTGACCCATATAGAAAAATCATCAGTGACCAATTGCCCCACCTCACCGTGTGTATGTGTGTATATGTAAGTGTATATGTATATATATGAATGTGTATAATTATACATATCCTTCCCTGATTATACATATCTTCCCTGGTGGCTCAGATGGTAAAGAATCCGCCTGCAATGTGGGAGACCTGAGTTCGATCCCTGGGTTGGGAAGTTCCCCTGGAGGAGGGCATGGCAACCCACTCCAGTATTCTTGTATAGAGAATCCCCATGGACAGAGGAGCCTGGCAGGCTACAGTCCACGGGGTTGCAAAGAGTTGGACGTGACTGAGTGACTAAACACATGTGAGCATCAAGACAAGTATGGAATCTTTTTTTTTTAAATCTTTTTATTAAACTTTGTATTTTATATTGGAGTATGGCTGATTGACAATGTTGTGATAGTTTCAGGCGGACAATAAAGAGACTCAGCCACACATGTACATGTATCCATTCTCCCCCAAACTCCCCTCTCCTCCAGGGTACCACATAGCATTGGTTCCCTGTGCTCTAAGGAAAAGTATGGATCCCTCGGTTGGGAAGATCCCCTGGAGAAGGAACTGGCCACCCACTCCGGTATTCTGGCCTACAGCAATCCATGGACAGAGGAGCATGGCAGGCTACAGTCCGTAGGGTCTCAGAGAGTCAGACACGACTGAGCAACTAACACTTTGAACGCTCATGGAATCTTGATAGAAGTTTAGGTAAATATAAGGAGCCCGCGTGCCTGGCCGGGGGAAGGGACCGCAGGAAAGAAAAGAGATCCTGTTTGCTGCGGGGAATGGACTGGAAAAGAGGAAGCAGTGGTAGAGCCCATGGGAGAGTGTCGCAGAAGCCCAGGTCAGCTTCTAAGAATCAGGCATTGGGGGAAGATGCTCCGGAGACTGTGAGGCCGGATTGGTGAACGAATGGCGTCGTAGAGTCCACTGGAGTCCTGGGAGACACCTGGAGGGAGGGCTCCAGTGAGAAAGATGCAGGCCCGGGATCTCAAGGACGGTGTTTCTGTCCGAGTGGAAGGAACGCAAGGTGGCCCTGTCGCGGCTCACCAGGCCGGAGGTGAGAGACGATTTCCTGCACGGGCTGCAGATGCTGCGGGCGCTGCAGAGCGAGCACGTGGTCACGCTGCTGGGCTACTGTGAGGATGACAACACCATCCTCACCGAGTACCACCCCTTGGGCGCCCTGGGCAACCTGGAGGCGACGCTGAGCCTCGCCAAGTACCGCAGCCTGAACACGTGGCAGCACCGGCTGCAGCTGGCCCTGGGCTACGTGGCCGTCCTCGACTTCCTGCACCGCAGCCCCCTGGGCACGCTGGTCATGTGCGACTCCAGCGACCTGCCCAAGACCCTGTCCCAGTACCTGCTGACCGCCAACTTCAGCATCGTGCTCAATGACCTGGACGCCCTGCCGCTGGTGAACCGCAGCTCCGGGGCCCTGGTGAAGTGCGGCCACCGGGAGCTCCGTGGGGACTTCGTGGCCCCAGAGCAGCTGTGGCCCTTTGGAGAGGACGTGCCCTTCCAGGACGACCTCATGCCTGCGTATGACGAGAAGACTGACATCTGGAAGATTCCTGACATCTCCAGTTTCCTTCTGGGGCACGTGGAGGGGAGCGACATGGTCCGATTCCACTTGTTTGACATTCACAAGGCATGTAAGAGCCAGGTGCCTGCAGAGAGACCCACCGCTCAGGCCGTCCTGGACGCTTACCAGAAGGTTCTGAATCTACTCAGAGACACCGCGACGTCTCAGACTAGAGAGATGCTGTGAAAGACAGGGTGGTCGCTGAGGGATGGGAGTCAGGGGACAGCTGGAAGAGCTGCCCCGGTTTTGCCCTGATGGAAGGTGTTAGCGGTTCTGCCCCGGGTTCTTCCTCTCCTGACCGCCTGGCGGGAGTTGCTGAGCAAGAGCACATGGGCTTGCTGTGAGCCTGGCTGCAAGCGAAGGGGGAGAGAAGCAGTGAGTCGGACCAGTATCTGAAGGAAGTAACAAAAATGAAGCTACAAAGAGGTGTCCCTAACAGCTGAATCCATAGGCTTGTAAGAAATGTGCGTGGAGAGGTTTTTAAGTGGCAGTGTGGGGAAGAGACAAGCGGTGGTTCTTGCTTTGTCAGCTGAGTATCTGCGGTGTGCTTCACGGTACCGAGGAGACGTCACTGTGTCTCAGGTGACTGCCCAGGGCCACGCCTGTGTCATCCACGTCCCAGCGAGCTAGCGTGCATGCTCTCTGAAACCTTGAGTGGATAAGGAGCTTTGAAAGTATCATGTATGACGGAAATCCCATCTGTGTTACTACTGCCTCAGATGGTGCTTGTGAAATTCCTCTTTACCTTCCAGCTGGATATTTCTTCTGTGCTCAACATTAATTATCGTGAACATTTTACACCAATAGTGTCTGTCACTCACTCATTAATGGAAGGCGTTGACAGAATTTCCACTTGAGTTGCATGATTGAATCCTTCAGAAAGCTTTCCTTGGTCTCTGTCATCCTCATTTGCAGGGGAGGAAGGATTTGGTACATATTGATCACTACCAATAAGGGGGTCAAAGCTGGCATTGAGGGCAGAAAGGCTGTGTGCAGGCCTCGTGGTCACCGGAATTACAGAGAGCTGGCCCAGCCCCGCAGTCTCGGACTCAGTGTCTCAGTGGAGTCTCTGCATTTCTCACTGGTTCCCTGGTGATGCAGCCAGTGCTGCCGGTCTGGGAACCACATTTCGAGAACCATTGTCCTTACCTATCCAGGCAGTAGACAGGGAGTGTGATCAGTATTATCCTTGTTCTACATCCCATGGTGACTGAGTCCTGGGAGTCCTATGGTTGGTCAGAGAATACGCTTGCCCAGAGTATATTAACTGCTGCTCTTAGTTATAAACATGCTGCCAGAACCCACGAGGATGGCTGTAATCAAAAGAATGGACAGTAACAAATGTTGGCAAGGATGTAGAGAATTGGAACCTTCATACGTTGCTGGTAGTAATAAAATGGCCCGGCTGCTTTGGGAAACAGTCTGACCATCCTCAAAAGGTCAAAAATAGAGTTACCATGACCCAGCAGTTCCAGTTCCCAGTATTTACCAATGAGAATTGAAAACATGTCCATAAAAGAACTTGGACACAAATATTCATAGCAGCATTATTCATAATAGATCAAGAGATACAAAGAATCAAGGAGGATCTGGGAGACTATTTAGAGGACCCAGAAAAATATATTAGAGCTTTTAAAGGTGTTACTCTGCATTATGACCTCACTTGGAAAGATGTAATGTATATCTTGGGACAAACGTTGACTCCTGACTCAAAGGCTCGAGTTTTGGGAAAAGTGGTTGCTTATGGAGATGAATGGCTTGGTGATGAATCAGTGGGAAAGAGGGAGGACGAGATAACTGCCCTCCCCACTGGGAGTCAGGCGGTCCCAGCTACAGAACCAGACTGGGACTATAACACTGCTAAAGGAAGATGGGATCAGAGTCATTTTGTCAGATGTATTCTTGAAGGACTCAGACAGGCACGTTCTAAGCCTTTAAACTATGGCAAACTGGCAGACATAGAACAAGAAGAAAAGGAAGCTCCTGGTTGCGGGGAGCCGGCCTGACTGCTCAGGCCCCTTCTCGGCCCTGAGAGAGATCAAAAGGTCCCTCTCTGTCCCGCCACCCCTGATTTGTTAAAGTGCAAATTGGCCTTTCTCACCTCCCTCAAGGAAATCGCTGCAGCCACCATTTGCCCATTTTCCTGACTCTGATAAGATTATCGGGCTCCTGTGAATGGCTTATGTCTAGGTAGTCTTTACCTGATTGTAAGACGCTGGTGCCATGCTCTGCTGGAGTTAAGATAAAACTCCTGAGCTAAAACTAGTGTCTGCAGTTCTGCATGTATGCAAGTCTTTGATCTAAAATTTGGTGAATCCTGTTAGTATATATATGTATGTTACCCCTCAATAAAGTCGTCGGAATCAGTCACAAGCTGACTCCGTCCCTCTCACACACACACACAAAAAAAAAAGTTTACGTAAATATAAAACATGTGTGCATGAGTATAAAAGAATTATATTAATGGTGGTTATTTCATGATGATAAAATCTCAGGTAATTTTTACTTTTCTGAATTAAGTGGATTTATCACAATAAGAGGAAACAGAAAAATCAGAGTAAAGCAGAAAAGAAACTACTGTGGTAAATTAAGAACAGTCATCAGCAAATGCAACACGGAAAGATTTCTGTGGAAGAAATTTCTAAATGAAGTAGCCAGGATATTCCTCTCTCCATTTAAAAATTCATTTCAACTGAGTGGGACATTTTTTTTCTCTTTCTAAATGTGTCCATATCTTTTTTTTTTTTTCCTTTTTTTTAATGCTTTGGCCCTGGATGAAAGAAAATGAAAGCATTCAGTGTCCAGTCTCACAGGCTCATCCACTCAATAACCTGAGCACTGAAAATTACCTCTTTTCAGTGAGCAAGTTCTACAGGATAATTGATTTCTAACCTCCTGGCTCCTTGTTATTTATCTTTGCAGCACAACAGCTACATTGAATACACAAAGACACTGCCTCTGACCCCAGCTCCGGAAATCTTTGGGATGAATGCCAACGCCGATATCACTAAAGATCAGTCGGAAACTCAGCTGCTGTTCGATAACATTCTTCTCACACAGGTGTGTGATCTGTGCATTGGTGGATTCTGAGGCTGCAAAGGATGGTCCCCAAGCAGCATGAGCCCACTCAGGAGAGGTCCAGGCCCAGGATTCCATCTGTTCAAGTGGAGAACCATTTTTAGGAAAAGAAAAGAAAATACGTACCTTAAAAATAAGTTTAAACATAGAGTAAATGAATGTGTGAGTTTTGTTTTCGCCAGGCTTTTGATTTGGAAAGCATCTTTGAGTATCATTCTGCTGCCAGCAGTTCTTTGAATAGCATTCTTTGAGTATCTCTGAGTATTCTTTGATATCATTCTGCTGCTAGGAATTCCATTTTGCCTCTCTTGGCTTGAATTATGCCCCAGAACATATATTATGTCCTTTATAAATTTCTTAAAGTGGAAGAAGAGTTTCAAAGGTGCCTGGAAGCAGTTTGATGCCAGAATTCATCTAGAATTTTCCCTATTTAATTTTCTAGTCTCTTACTAATGCAACATTTTTAATGACTTATCTTTATCAAATGTTCCAGAACATTTAACCTAGTTTGCGTAGTTTTTTTGTCACATCAGTATTTTATCAGATTATATAGTATTTAAAATATAATAGTAAGTATGAAATAAATTAAAAGATTTAGGAGAACTGTTGCCTCTGAGACATGCAGCTCTGCTGGTGAGAGCATAAACTTAAGGGCACATCAGAGGATGACCTCTGAAGGCACCAGGATTCAGCATGCCGTGGCACAGGTTAGTTCTTTGAATGAAAGATGTTTAATCTTACTTGTCTATTAAGAGATCTTCTATATTGTTTTCTGTTAGAAGATATGCTTGTTTGTTTTAGTTCTGAAAGCAAATTAGTCCAAATGGTGAGTTCCCTTAATGACTGCATGAAATTTTAGTAAGTTAAGGATGATTATTCATTAAGCAAATTATTCCCCTAACTGATTTCAAGCTGATCTTTTTTTAATTTTTATGGAATCTCAAAGTAATAATAATAATAGTTAATTATTTTATAGTGCTTCTTGTATGGGAGCACTGTTCTAAATGGTTTATGCATAACAGTGTAATGGTTAGGACAGTCCTGTGAGATAAGGTGCTAATTATTCCCATTTTATAGCTAGAAGACAGACACAGAACGATTAAGTAGTTAACTCAAGGTCAGCTAATACAATTTAAAGCCAGGACTCTGCGCCAAGTAGTCTGACTCCCACTAGTTTGGCTCCAGAATCTGTGTTTTAAGCTGTGTGATGCTCTTTCTAGAGTCTAAAAATGGAATAAACCTCAAAGGCAGATAACCAGAGATGCTAGGGGAACTAAGAACTGGATTGAAAGAAAGAAAGAAAATGAAGTCGCTCAGTCATGTCTGACTCTTTGAGACCCCATGGACTGTAGCCTGCCAGGTTCCTCTGTCCATGGGATTTTCCAGCAATAATACTGGAGTGGGTTGCCATTTCCTTCTCCAGGGGATCGTCCCCACCCAGGGATCAAACCTGGGTCTCCTGCATTGCAGGCAGACTTTTACCATCTGAGCCACCAGGTAAGTCCAAGAACCAGACTTCTTTGGTGGCTCAAACTGTAAAGAACCAGATTGAGAGGATGGACTAGTGTGCTGTCATTGATGGAAGAGTTCATGGAACTTCTGGTTCTGGTCTGTTGTAAAATGACATCTGCTAATAAGGCAGAAAGAACAAAGACCATGTTTTGATGTCCATTTTATATGTTAATACCACTAAGATCAATTATTGCTCGAGCATGAAATCATATATAGACAAGAATACGTAGATCTTTAGCAACTTTAGTGCATGTAGTATGCAATAGTCTGACAACAGGAGATTTATAGAGCCTTCGGCTTTTTTTAAACTTGATGGACTGTGCCATATTACAGAATACATAAAGCAGTGGTCGTATTCCAACAGAAAATGACTCAGAATCAAACAAACAAGTTTAAATACACTTGGGATATCTTCTCAGGATTAAACAACCTCTTTCAATATTCTGCAACTCAGATTGGCAAATACAATTAATGTAATGGGTAGGCAGGCGTTCAGTGATTCAGCATTGAGTTTACCACAGTTCAGAGGCAACCAGAACAGCGGTTTAGAGAGCAAGGTCATGAGGACAGGACCTTCACATTGCATGTTGAAATAAAAGATCTTTTGAAGTGAGAGGAGCTAGTGGGGTTGAGAATGTTACTTCTGCAGAGCTGTCTTGAAGTGCTAGACTTGCTTTCAAATAAGAAAATTGTTTCGACCTAAACTATAGAAATGGAAAGGTTGAATTCCATGATGTCTCCTTGAAAATGTATCCCACTTATCTTTATTTGTTTAATAAAAGGAAAACAACTGTTAGAAGATTTCAAATGGTATTTATGAAAACTCTTAAGAAAAGACAGTTAAAAAAGAACCCAAGTTAAATAATTACAAATAAATAATACCCTTTTGCTCTTAATTCTCAATATCAGTTGGATATTACTATTAAAACGTATCTCCCCAACTGTGTGATTCTGGTGTGTGAGAAATAGGTATAGGAATGTTTGTGTTACTAAAATATTTTTCTTACATTTTTGAAGGGTTATAGGCCTAGGATTTATTTGGGGGGGGGTGTTTGATGGAGGTGCAGCTCTTGTTAGAAAACAGTAATGTTTTTAATGAGTTTATAGTACATTGTATGCACATCAAAATACAAATAGAAATCAGCATATCATTCTTCAAATGCAACAGAAATAGATATTTCACTAGTTTTGACCAAATATTCATTACCTTCTTTATTATCTGTAATTTGTTTTATATATTTGGTTGTAAACCTAGTAGTTTGGGATTGTGGTAAAGGATTACTATATTAGCATAGCCCCCCCCCCCTTTTTTTTCCTAGCTTGTAATTAATACTAACATTTAATTTTTTATTGCACATTTTTATAGGAAGGTGTTAGGGTACCATTAAAAATCTTACTAGAAACTTCAGTAGAAGTTACTGTCAATATGTATGGAATAGATCCAATATAGAAACTAGAAAATATAAAATCTGAAATAAGACTAAACACAATTTCCTGGGGCTGAAAAAATATGAGATGTATTCATTTATATTCTAATAGTGCTCATTCTGTCTCCATGCACACACACACACACACACATTTATTTTGAGGATTTAAAGGTTTTCTCAGAAAATATAGATTCATTTATATGGTGCCACTATAAACTTAAGAAATAAAAATTGAAATGAAATTCCCCTTCCTTGCTTCCAGTGTGAATTACTAAAGTCTGCCCTATCTCTATAACTCTTCCAACTGCTTGGAAGATTAGAGCTTATTTTCTTTGCCCTCTTGGATTCAAGGAGAAAGCTATATCTCTGCTTTTGGCAACCAGTAGGCAACAGAGTTATTATTAGCAAATATGTTTGTGGCAAGCTTTCTCATAGCAAAACCAGATTTCCTCCTTGTGGGCTTTGATACCCATCATCACTTGACCACCTCACCATGGTGAATGCTTTTGCTCCCTCTGTCCACAGCATCTGCCCTTCCCTCAATTCCCAGAGAGCACAATGCTTCCTCCAGACCTCCTTTTGCTGTGAACATTGTACATAAACTTCTAACAGCTGTTTTTCTCCTAAAGCTCCATTCCCGTGCCTGTTACCATCATGTCAATAAATCTTATGTGGAGAAGAATCATAGATAAAATAGCAAAGTAGTACTCATTCTTACAAAATTGAGGAATTTTCCCATCCAGCAATTCTTAGACCTTTGTGAGCATTTCTGATTCATAGTTTGAATTCTTCCCAGTCTCGTTCAGCAGATGCTGGTGCAAAATCTTCGGATGAAGTGGTAAATGAGGTTGCTGGTGACATCTTGGGTAAACTTCCGAACAACTTTGACGTTGAGTCTGCAATGAGGAGATACCCAACCACGTACACTCAGAGCATGAACACAGTGCTTGTTCAAGAAATGGGACGGTTCAATAAGTTGCTGCAGACCATAAGAGACTCATGCATTAACATCCAGAAAGCAATCAAGGTAAGGGAAAGTCCAGCCAGGAAAAATCATCAAAATAAATCATTCATTTACTCGCCAGCATGTATTGGGCACAGATTCTGTGAAAGTGCTTTTCTTGGTTCTGGAATAGAAAGAAAATCCCTGCCCTTAAAATGTGTATGGAATTCTGGGGTTGGCAGTTAATAAGTGGGTAAGTGAGTATAGAGTATGGTACGTAAAGCAGTCATTTGCTGGATGAGATATATGCTAAGAAGGCAGTAAGCGTTAAGAGGTAAGAAAAACAAAGCTTCTGCCCTCAGTGAGCTTACCTTAGTGAGGGAGACAAACAATTAACAAATACACTTTTCAGTCAATGGTAAAGTCTATGGAAAAAAAATAAAATGGGATAAGGATGTGGAGGGTGAGAGGTGGGAAACGCAGTCATTTGGAGTCAGGCCATTCTGAGGAGAGGCCCGATGGGAGGGGCAGGCCATGGGATGTTTGGGCAGCGGGTTGAGCTGGCAGGAAGGCCCTGAGAACAGCAGCCTGGTGTGGTCGAGGGTACCATAGGGAAGGCTGGTTTGGCTTGAGAAGGGGGAACACGAGGGAGACGGTAGAACAGAGAGGAAGGCACAGGCTCGCGATGGCCTTGTTGGCCAAGGTCGGGATCTTCAATTCTATTCTAAAGTGCAAAGGCAAAGGGAGGCCTTCAGAGGAATTTAAGCAGTAAAGTGAAATGACCTGTTTTGTATTTTTGAAGATTGCTCTGATCTCTGCGGAACGGATTGTAGGGAAACCAGAACATAGGCAGAAGCCAATTATACGATGGAAGTTTTCCAGCTGAGCTGGTTTCTTGTCGTAGCGGTGGAGGTGGAGGAGCGTGGTTGGTTATGAGTTGTTGAAAGAGGAGTCTATCTGGCAGGGCTGTTTGGCTAAGTATTCGGTATCTTATGTTTCTCCTTAACCTGGCTCTTCCTGTGTCCTTCCTGGAAAGTGAAGGCCTGGCTTTCCACGTTCTAGGAGATAAAAGGGGAAAGAGGCCTGTGGGAGCTCAGCGGCTGGTACACGTGGATTCACTTAAATCCCGATTTCGAGATGGGAATTCTGACACCAACTCAGCCTGGCATTCTTCCCCTCTATGAGGTTCTTCATTTTCCTGTCCAGGTTTCATTCAAAGTAGGCGATGTGCAGTTTTGTGGGGAAAGACCCAGGACTCTGTGTTTTAAGGCAGATCCCAACAATCTTCATTTGAGCACCACCTTCTTCTCCTCCCTGGCTAAGGCCATCAGTTCCAAATATCTTGAATATCCTAGTTGATCCTCAGCTTTGCCCTCTGCCAGTTTAGGATCGAGTTTCTCGGCACAGCTGAGTCAGCTGCCAACATGCTTTCTAGCTCCCAGTATCGTTCTGCTTCTTTCTGCACCTGTAGGCTTATGGGGGTTTTTTGGAGGTGTAGTATTTTTTGTTTTCCGGGGGCGGACTTGGCCATACCACACAGCATACAGGATCTTAGTTTCCCGCCAGGGATCGAACCTGTGCCCCCTGCAGTGGAACCGTGGAATCTTAACCACTGGGCCACTAGGAAGGTTCCTAGGCTTGTGCTTTTAAGAAATAAATTCCTCTACCATTATTTCAGGGTTTGGAGAATGAGGAAAATGAAATGTGGGTGTTTAATCCATTAAATTTACTCTAAAATTTTCTCCATATGTTAGCTGGAATGATATTGTCAGCTATGGAGAAAACAGAAATGATGGCACCTGGCCCAGTTGCAAGATCACATAGGAATTTTCAGGGGTCTCAAAGTTTTACCATCTGTTAGGATCTTCAATTTTATTCTGAAGTGTAAAGGTAAAGGGAAGTCTTCATTATGCAATGATGTAAAATGATCTATTTTACATTTCAAAATGGGATAAAAATCAATTTGACTTCACACTTGCAATCCAGGATATTCAACCTTTCAAGGCACTTTGAATCATTTTGCTCATTTTATATTTATCACTATCCTTTTAAGAAGGTCAGGACAGAGGTATGTTAGCTGTCTATTTAATAGATAAATAAACTTAAGTCAAAGTTAGGCTGTGACTTAGTAGACAGTGAGAAGCCGAGTGTTGATTAAGATCTTCCAGGCGGGGCAGAATGGGTAAAGGTAGTCAAAAGGTCCAAACTCTCAGCTACAAGACAAGTCCTGGAGGTACACTGTACAGCTTAGTGACCACAGTCAGTAATACTGTGTTGCTTATTTGAAAGTTGTTAAGAGAGTAGATCTTAAAAGTTCTCATCACACAAAAAAATGTAACCATGTATGGTGATGCATGTTAACTAGGCTTATTGTAGTGATCACTTTACCATATACACAAATATTGAATCATTATGTTGTACATCTAAAATTGATACTTTATGTCAGTATTCTTTATATTTCAATAAAAGAAACTTTACATTAAAATTTGATTAGATTAAAATCGTTATATTTTTCCAAGAAATAACTCAAAGATTCCACGTCTTACTTGTGAGCCAAAGAAAATACCTTTTCTTTCTCCTTTTTTTTTTTTTTGCTATACTTAACTAATCATAACTGTAAACAAGTTTAATTATAAAATTACTCAAATGTTAGAATACTGTCATTTCAAACAATGGTTAAATGTGTTTCAGGGACTTGTAGTGATGTCTACAGAACTTGAGGAAGTGGTTAGCAGCATTCTGAATGTCAAGATCCCAGGAATGTGGATGGGGAAATCGTACCCGAGCCTTAAACCCCTTGGGAGCTATGTGAATGACTTCCTTGCAAGACTAAAGTTTCTGCAGGTGAGTTCATCCAAATGCTCACATATTAGGTTTCTTTTGATTTCATTTTCTTCACTAGGATTTGCGACCCCATGTACGGTAGTCTGCCAGGGTCCTCTGTCCATGGGATTCTCCAGGCAAGAATGCTAGAGTGGGTAGCCATTTCTGTTTCCAGGGGATCTTCCTGACCCAGGGATCAAACCTGGGTCTCCTGCATTGAAGGTGGATTCTTTACCATCTGAACCACCAGGGAACCCATAACGAGCATTATTGTCTAGTTTTTCTGTGCATGCCAAGCATAAATGACCACTACTCAATATCGCATATAGTTTATGTAACTGTTGCACTAAATTGTCAAAATACTAATATTGGAAGTAGAATCACTGGAAGCTTCTTTAGGAGAGGTGTTCATGTTCAGTGAAGTTAGAAATTCAAATCAATGACATTTCAGCAGAAAAAGGGACTCGCTGTGTTGATATTTCTATTGAATATTTAGCTTTAAGAGATCCCTACAACAGATTCTCCTACAAGGCCACACACGCTACTGGTAAGGAGAATTATTTCTTCCTTGTGCAGCACTCTTCCAGGTCATGAAATCACTAGATTGCTGTTTCAGCCCAAGTCAGTAATGGGCTAATTGTCTTGGAAATGTAGAGTGGGCAGAAGTCTGCCTCCTAATTACCTGGCAATATTGGTTCTTAACAGTGTTCTTATTAACAGTTCTGTTAGAAGTATTAATTTCCCAGGTACTATATATAATGCATCAAAAATTGCCTGTGAGGACATTTCTCCAGGGGTGGACTGACTAAACTCCCCTTTCATAATACAGGCCTTCTGTAGTACTAGTGAAGTGAAGTCGCTCAGTCGTGTCCGACTCTTTGGGATCCCATGGACAGAAGCCTCCCAGGCTCCTCTGTCCATGGGATTCTCCAGGCAAGAACACTGGAGTGGGTTGCCATTTCCTTCTCCAGGGGATCTTCTGGACCCAGGGACTGAACTCATGTCTCTTACATCTCCTGCATTGGCAGGTGGATTCTCTACTACTAGCGCTGCCTGGGAAGCCCGAAACAGTCACTGGGCGTGTATAAAACAGGCATTTGTATCTGCATTCATATCGCTGCACAAGCTGGTGCAGTGGGTATGAAATTGACGCCAGAACACAATGTGCTGGCTGTTTTTCAAACTTTGAGAGTATGGCTTTTTATTCCTCCAAGTGTTAGCTTATTACTTTACTAGAGAATCACAGGGGGAGTGTTTGGGGCAAATTTTATTAAGCCATGTTGCATTCAGAGTTGAAAGGCTCTAGTGTCTGGACACTTGTGCTTTGACACCACAGCAATGGTACGAGGTCGGCCCTCCTCCAGTCTTCTGGCTTTCTGGCTTCTTCTTCACACAAGCCTTCCTGACTGGTGCCCAGCAAAACTATGCCAGGAAACACACCATCCCCATTGATCTTCTTGGGTTTGACTATGAAGTGATGGAAGACAAAGAGTACAAGCATGCTCCAGAGGATGGTGAGTAGCAGCAGTGGAATGAGTTGGCTTATATCTTGACACTGAACAAAAACATCACCTTCTTGCTCAATTTTCTCAGCTGTTCAAAAGGCAGAATGAGCAAAAGAGAGCAAGGATAAGAAAAAAATGGGGATGACATGAATCTGAATAGAGTATATGTCCCTTACATTGTTTTAGTCTTACACAACTTTGTAATTCTGAAGTTATTTCTAAAAAAATATGTTGACTAGAAAGTAATCAAATTACAATACATGGGATAATCAGCCACAATCTTTTTATGGCTTGTTGTTTTAATTGATGTGCAGTTGATTTCCCATGTTCTGTTCATTTCTGCTCTACAGCAGAATGATTCAGTTATACATATGTATATATAATACATACATATGTTTTATATACACCCACACACACATCCTTTTATATTCTTTTCCATTATGATTTATCACAGGATACTGAATACAGTTTTCTGTGCTAGGCAGTGGGATTTTGCAGTTTATACTTCCCGTATGTAATGGCTTACTTACACCTGCTAACCCCAAACTCCCATTCTACCCCTTCCCCAGCTCCTCCCCTTGGCAATCACAAGTCTGTTCTCTAGAAGTCTGTTTCTGTTTCATAGATAGGGTCATTAGTGTCATAGTTTTAGATTCCACATATAAGTGATATCATATGGTATTTGTCTTTCTGACTTCACTTAGTATGACAACTCCAGGTCCATTCTGTTGTTGTAAATGGCATTATTTCACTTTTAGTGGCTGAGTAATATTCCATTGTGTATATGTACCATGTCTTCTTCATTCATCGATGTATCGATGAACTTTTAGACTGCTTCCATGTCTTGGCTATTGTAGACCGTATTGAAGTGGACACTGGGGCATGATGTATCCTTTTAAACCATGTTCTTCTCCAGATATATGCCCAGGAGTGGGATTGTGGATCATATGGTAGCTCTATTTTTAGTTTTCATTACTCTGAGAGATGAAAAAGATATTGCTGCAATTTATGTACCTATGTTTTCTACATTCTACCTATGTTTTCGTCTAAGAGTATTTTAGTATTCATTATTACATTTACGTCTGTAATCCATTTTGAGTTTACTTTTGTGTATGGTGTTAGTGTTCTAATTCATTTTTTTTTAACATGTAGCAGTCCAGTTTTCCCAACACTATTTATTGAAGAGACTATCTTTTCTCCACTGTATAGTCTTGCCTCCTTTCTTGTAGATTAACTGACCATAGGTGCATGGGTTTATTTCTGGGCATTCTATCCTGTTCCACTGATCTATATTTCTATCTTTGTGCTAGTATCATATTGTTTGGCTGACTGTAGCTTTGTAATACAGTCTTAAGTCAGGGAGCATTGCTCTGGCTATTCGGGGTCTTTTGTGGGGTCTTGTGTATTTTGGGGCCATGAAAAAAGCTACTCACTCTTAAAATGACTTTAAAGTGGCCACAATGCCATTGTAAATCTATCTAGATTTAGTATCAGTCTACATGTATTTGCCTAAGATTTGTCTTAACTGAATCACCGTCTAGCACCCAGTTATTCAGATATCAATGGGAAAAACACTGCAAAGCAAGCAGGAGGCAGGAAGGAGTGAAGAAGGGCTGGGGATACTGTCACCTCCACCCTGTGCCAACCACAACTCACAGAAGCAAAGTGACTCACAGACCACGCAAGTGAAAGTCACTCAGCGTGTCCAGCTCTCTGTGACCCCACGGACTATACAGTCCATGGAATTCTCCAGGCCAGAATACTGGAGTGGGTAGGCTTTCCCTTCTCCAGGGGATCTTCCCAACCCGGGGATCGAACCGGGGTCTCCTGCATTGCAGGCGGATTCTTTACCAGCTGAGCCATAAGGGAAGCCCAAGAAAACTGGAGTGGTAGCCCATCCCTCCTCCAGCAGATCTTCCCAACCCAGGAATCGAACCGGGGTCTCCTGCATTGCAGGCGGATTCTTTACCAGCTGAGCCATAAGGGAAGCCCAAGAAAACTGGAGTGGTAGCCCATCCCTCCTCCAGCAGATCTTCCCAACCCAGGAATCGAACCGGGGTCTCCTGCATTGCAGGCGGATTCTTTACCAGCTGAGCCATAAGGGAAGCCCAAGAAAACTGGAGTGGTAGCCCATCCCTCCTCCAGCAGATCTTCCCAACCCAGGAATCGAACCGGGGTCTCCTGCATTGCAGGCGGATTCTTTACCAGCTGAGCCATAAGGGAAGCCCAAGAAAACTGGAGTGGTAGCCCATCCCTCCTCCAGCAGATCTTCCCAACCCAGGAATCGAACCGGGGTCTCCTGCATTGCAGGCAGATTCTTTACCAACAGAGCTCTCAGGGAAGCCCCACAGACCAGGAAGGGCTGTTACAACAGGACCCAGTTAGTATCTCCTGTCATTTTGTTTTGTGTTTTCCATATGGCCCATGAGAGACAACAATTTATTTGTCCCCATCACATTTCTTATAAAATTGTTGTTAGGTTGGAGGGAACTTTTATCCCCATTGCCACTGTTCTTAAGGGGTTAAGATGAATTCTTCTCTTTACTCCCTCTGACATAATCTTTCTTTTCCAAGTAAGGAACAGATCACCCATTAGTTAAAGCCAGACGTTTACTGGGCTCTGCTTACCAGTCCGCAAGGTCAGTGTATGAAAAGCTCTCTGGGACCTGACTGCTGTCTCCTCGACTTTCTCTGTTCCCATCTATTATTGTGATTGGCCTGCAGACTTAGGTCTGGCTGGAGACGTGGGCATGCAGGATGTGCTTGCAGATCTCTCTGGCCCCCTCAGGCAGGGCCACCCCTGACCTGGCTCCAGGCTCAAGATGCATTTTGCAATTCAGTTTTACTAGAGTTATTCTTGGGAAGTTATTGGACGAGTGCTTTGCCAGCACATAAAATTGACCTTTTATTCCAGCTATTCTTTCCGTCAGTTCAAACCTAGAGAAACAGAGGGTAAGTCTTCCCCTCAACATCCATCAGTGGGCTATCCACATGTGGCCTTTTAAATTTATAACTAAAATAAAATTTAAATCTCTTGGTCCCACTAGCCATGTTTTACATGTTTTAATAGCCAATCATATTGGAAAACACAGATATAAAATATTTCCATCACTGGAGAAAGTCCTATTGGACAGCACTGCCCAAGTGGATTTTCATATCCTATTTTCACAAACTGCTTTCATCAGTATAGCTGATTTGATTCTAATTGTACAAGGTAGACAAAAACAGGCATTCAGTTCAGTCGCTCAGTCATGTTCGACTCTGCGACCTGATAGACTGCAGCACACCATGCATTATTGTCTTACAAATACCTTCCAATTGTTCTCTGGATAAAAAAACAGATATAGAGTTAAATGAATTGTTCAAGATCACACCGCACATTAGGAACTCTTCACCTATGTCTTTCTAAGTTCTTCATTGCCTCCCTTCATATCTGTGCAACAAATTACAATGAATATTTTTGTGTGCAGATACCCATATTCAATTCATGAAGCTTTGCACAAGTGGATAGCCAGGGATGTGATCCAGGTTTCATGAACTCCTTAATTCATGGTCTTCAGTTGATCGTGTATGACATTGCCTTCTGCATTCTCATACAGACTGAGGTGCAGCCTTGGAGTGAGATTCTAAAAGGGGAGGAGAAATTTAACTCTCGGGACATATGACATCAGCAGAAGGGTGTTTTGCTCCCATGCTGCCTGGAAGCCACTGGGTCCCTACATGACAGTAAGAACTTCTGTAGATTTTGTGGACTCTTGACATTATAGTCATTGGTCAATTAAAATAGAAACCAATGTTTTCCCAAACAGAGAACTTCATGTAAACTAATTTAAAATTCCTCTCCTCTTTTTGTCTCCCACATTAAGTTTTACTAGGCAAAGTATAGCTATTCTTAAATTAAGAATATCAACACAAACTCAGAACACTGGCTTTGTTTTAGAGCAGATCTTCGTTTGCTGACCTAGTATTGCTTGCACAGTATTCACCTGTAGGGATTTCAGCTTCACAACTCAATCTCAGTCTGAATGCATATGCAAAGTGCTGTATTAACCTGCTTCTTTTATATTTAGGTGTTTTCATTCACGGACTATTTCTGGACGGAGCTTCTTGGAATAGAAAGATCAAGAAACTTGCAGAATCACATCCCAAAATTCTCTATGATACAGTGCCTGTGGTTAGTATTTTCTAATGATATATATGTGGGGGGCTATTTTATACACATACATACACATATGCAATTTATTATTTACAGTAGTTATGTTTTATAAACTTGCTACCAACATTAGTGAATACTGAACTCCTAGGCAAAATATAAGGTTAAGTTTCTGTAATCAGGTGGCCACATTTTTGTTAACTGATCAATATATAACTTTCTTCTATTTGTGCTTCTGTTTAAAGATACCTTATTTAATATACACTGTTGATCCATTAACATTGAACTCATGGACTATAACTCATTCCTAAACAGTATTTATAAGGCATATCGCTAGACAACACCTCAGCCCTACACTTAGGGGCCTTTTTAAACAGAAAAGTCATCAACCAAAAAACAAAATGCAAAAAGCTCAGCATCGACAGGAGACTTGTTCATATTCTAGCTGTGAGAGTTGAAACCAGGCGGCAGAATGTCACCAGGTTCAGCTTCAGCTGGGAACATGCCTGCTGGTGACTTAGCTTTTGCTGCTCTGGATGCTTGCGAATGAGCATGAAAGCACAGAATACCGATCCTAGGATTAGGACTAAATCTCAGTGATAGGCAGATTCGCAAATATGGAATCCAGGAATAATGAGGACTGACTGTACACATGTGTCTACATCCACACACAGGTTTATGATTTCTCTTACATATACATTGACCTAAAAATGTGAAACTTGCAGGTTAAAAGATAATTATATGAAAACCATCCATTTAAAAAAATTGTCTTCTAGGCACCAGTCTTTAGCATGGGCATACTAAGCTACATAAATACTAAGTTTCCAGCTGTTACTGCATTATGAGAAGATGGCTAGAGAGATTTTCACATAATCTGAAGGGTCAGTCTGGGATAGTGATAAAATATAGGCTGAATTTTACATGAACTTACATGAATTCTGTTTGTGGGACACTGGGAGCCACTCAAAGACAGGCAGTAATCCTTCAGAGCAATTCTAGCAGGTACAGAGAGGGACCAGCTGACCGCCGATTGCAAGAAACCTGCCATATACACCAAGATACTGTGGGAAGATAGTTTCAAATATGAGACCCAAACTCAAAGTCACAAGGGCAAAACGTCTGCAATTTCAGGAGTTGATCTGGATCAATTTTTTTCTTTCATATAGAAACTCAAGTGTCTGGTCAATGGGATTTTAAGTAGGTAATCTTCTGAAAAGTCACTAGTAAAAAATCTTCCATTAAAAAAATCCACTTAGTTGAAACAAACCATGTCCAACTTGGGTGTTAAGTCCTTGTATGTAACAGTAGCTGAAGAACAGCTTTAGAGATCTCCACAATGATGTGGGAGAGAGACTAGCACCCCTATTAGTGCCTTCATACAGTTTGTACTTAAACCTGAAAAACAAAAACAAAACAAAACAAGGGAACTCCAAACAGTGGGGATGTCAAGAATTGCCATTACTACCGGACAAAGGTATTCAAGTTCTAAAAATGAAACACTGTTTCCCCTTTCTGATCATAGTTTGTTCTTTACTCTTATATCCAGAGATTAACTTGCTCTAAAATTTTACTGAGATTGGTGAGGTTCAACTATGCTTAATATTCTAGGAACCTGACTAATGACTCTTTAAGAATAATCTTAAGAGTTGTATTGCAGTTATAAAGGCAACTATGTTTTAAACAGCACAAAACAGTCACCTGACATGGGGGAGGTGATCTAGTTCAACAGTCACTGATAAAAATCCTTTCAGAATATTTTGGGATTGGCTTTTAATAAAGCAACATAATTTTGAGTATCAGTGGTAGCAGCTCTCACCTTTGAAAAGTATATCTGATTTTATTATTAGTATTAGTGAGCACCAAAAGTCATCCTCAGGTAGGTGTGGTATGGAGATGATGAATAGATGGGTAGTATGCTTTTTCAGAGGAGATGACTATTTTTTTCTCATTTAGCTTCTAAACTGGTTCTGAAGATAATTCTGAGAGCTCTAAATGTTTTGAGCAATGGCAGCACTGCTGACAAAAATAAACTCAATTTATCCACAGAAATTTGCAGACATAACTAACCTTATGCCAAACAGGTTCAAATATATGTAAATATAACAAACAGCCGTGACTTAAATTTTGTCTACTTCCTTCTAGATGTGGCTAAAGCCCTGTAAGAGAACAGATATACCAGAACGACCAAGTTACACTGCCCCATTGTATAAGACAAGTGAGCGCAGAGGAACGCTGTCGACCACTGGCCATTCTACGAATTTTGTGATTGCCATGATTCTTCCCTCTGACCAGCCCAAGGAGCACTGGATTGGACGGGGGGTAGCACTGCTGTGTCAACTTAATTCATAATTAGAAGGTGTCACTTCCCTGTTTTCGTATTCTTTGTTAGATGAGTCAGTAGAAAATATATTTTACTTTTTAAAGAAGTTATTTGGTTTAAATCAATTTGACTAAAGTTATACTTAGTATTTAAAATGACTCATACTTCATAGTTAGGAACTGTTCTAACAAAGACTAAATAAGACACACTGGTATATTTGCTCTTTTTGAATAACTTTATTTTGGGAGTGTTCCATAAGCATTAGGAACATACATAAAATGACACACCACTGTTGACAATGAAAAAACAGCATTTGATCATTTCCAGCTTTATAAATTTTTAAAAAATGATTCAGTTACAACAACAACAAAAAGTTAAGATATTTTAGCAAGTATCACCTTGCAGGACCATAATCACATTTAAGCCACTGACTTACTGTTAATGGAAAAAATTCACACTGCATCTAGTTACTATAGTATTTCTAAGCATAATCACAGCTGATTGAATGCAATGTGATATACACCAAAATTCATATGAATGTCACATAGTGACAGCATTGTCCAAGTAACATTAATGACCTCCAACAAACACATGTTAAATTAGACTGGTCAAGCTAAATGGAATGTTGGAGCCAAACAGAAATGTAGTGGAATTCAGATTGTCTAGTAAGACTTGAAATTATACATTAGGATGATGTAAAAACTAAATACTGGTGGAACCCCAAGAAAAATACTAGCAGCAACTGTTACAGCCCTCTTAAAAGTTAAAAAAAAAATCTAGCAAATAAAGATACTACCATTTTTGAGAGAATATAAAACTTTATATACTTCAGCATAACCTATTTGCTTTAAATCAGGCATTTATTTTTAAGACTGGGAGTATATTCCAGCTGTTGCTTTTCATAAAAGTTTTAATATTAAGCAGATTTAATGCTGGAATGCAGAATCCTCCTTGGACATAAAGACCCCAAAATGAATTATAAATATACCTTGGTTCAGAAAGCAAGATATCTGAATCACGTGAAGTTGGCAGTACTAAATAAAATACCAGCACCTTTTAGCCAGGTTGCTTGAAGGGTCAAGCAATGAGATGAGGACTGTCCCAATTCAGTGCCCAATGCTGAAAGTAATCTATGTATAAAACTCCTACTTGTTACAGGAAGCCATGAAGAAAGCAAGAAATGATTTTTCAAATTCAAGCATAAATGAAGGAACTAACACCTAATGAACCCCCTGCTCACACCACACAGGAGAAGCACTGGCAATTCCCTTAATACCTGGATGCATGTGCTGCCCTCAGTTCTGTTTTAAAGTTCATGGAGTAAGAGAAGAGGAACTGGGGAAGGGAGGAGGACCGACTGAAAACATTTTAAATGGAATGGAACGCGTTTGGCTCTTAAGTTTCTGAACAATAAGATTTTTAAAGCCGCTACACAGGTAGCCAAGCAGATCAAAACAAAGCTGCCCGCAGATAGTTCACACACAGTTTACCTGGCATAAATGCAGAGCATGTGGCACAAGATGTAAACAGAAAAGCAACATGCATGTGGTTAGTACTACAACTGATTAGGCCAAAATTCAGGGTAAATGTGGCTTGCACTTCTCACAAATCGTTCACCATTCATGGCAGGAGAACAGGGCACCTAAAAAAGAGACTACTCCCTACCAGGCACGAAAAGCACATGTTGGCACAAAATAAGTGATTTCAGCCGAGCTACGTAACTGCATCTTCCAAGTCACCGGGTACCACGATGGCCAGGGCATCAGTGGAGGCCACCCTCAGAACCGTTCCTACACCCCGCGTGCAGACTGGCCGCGGTGAACCGCGGCCTCACAGCCTCACTGCCAGCCAAGCGCGTGCTCTAGGTTCCAGGGCCAAACTGGCAGAGCGCTGTGTACAGTTAAAACGTAAACTTCCCAAATAACTCATTATTTCTGTTCAAGTAGGGTGTCTGAATATTTAGACTATGTTTGGGTTCTTCATTTTGCTGATATTTTCTAACGGGTTACAATTTTAAGGAAAAAAAAAAATTTTTTTTACCACATGCTCCAAGCCCCTTACCCTCACCAAAAAACCTGAAACAAAAATAAAAGTTAAAAAAAAGCCCAAACACCAAGTATAATATTAATACAAAGAACCATTATGAATCTTTCATTAAACTGAAGCTCACACACATGTACAGTCACAAATTTCAGTAGTTTAGGCTGCAAGTTTAAACCCTATGCAAATATATACAAAAATAGTAACTCTAGATTCAAAGAATAAGGGCCTTTTTCCCAATGCTAAATCCATACTCTCATGCAGCCTGAGCTTTCCCCTAGTGCTACAGTCCTATTTTATGTAGCTTCAAAGCTGTATCATGTTGATCCCTATTTCCATATGGAGCTGAATTAAGGGACACTACAATTCACTTTTAGCACAAAGAAAAGTCTGCCCGAAGTCCATCTGAAATATTTTTAAAAGTTTAAGTGATTTTTTTCTTTTTGGTTCAATTTCTATTTCTGCATAGCCACAGAAGTTTCTACTAATAGAGACTACTTTAGTGTTTTTTTATATGATTATTTCTTTATAAAAAGTCTTAATCAAACCTATGCCAACACTGGTCCATGGAGTCCCACTTCCTCCTTTCTTTATCACAAGTTTTATATTTGTAAAAGACCCCTTCACGCAGGGAAGACAGCACTGAGCACTGATCTTTGTGGTTTGGCTCAAATCTATGAACTTGTAAGGAGTGCAAGCCACCAGCTTTTCTTTGAGCGACGTGCTTACAGTACAAGGAACAGACGCAAAGCTGCATGGTGACATTCTCGGAGTCAGCAGGGACTGCCGGGCGGGGTCAGAACTGGAGGTCGAACACAATTTTGTCTTCGTAGAGGGCGATCACCAGCATGATGGCGAATCCGGACAGCAGCCCCAGGTTCTGAAGGACGAACTGCCCCACGGGGCAGAAGCCGTGCTCCTCGTTGTCGCCGTCGCCGTGAAGCATTTCTGGGAGCTGAAACATGTCGTTCAAATGTCTCAAAACAATCATGTATAATCTCATTTTTTAAAACATTTTCCTGCTTAAGAAAGTTAGTGACTAAAGCACAACTACTAATAATTTTGAACATGGTGCTAACCATATTTGAGTCAAACACTTAGAAGTTTTATGCTCTAGCTATGTACTAAAGAAACACTAAATCTGCGCCCTCCTCACCTCCCAACGGAACACATCATTTATGTATTAGTTACTTTTTTAAAGTTTTGCTGTCTACCAACATTTCTGCTAAAGTATAAAACTTTAGCAGTTTTGCCAGTGAAACTCAGGAAAGAATACCACAATTCCCATACTTACTGATATATCTTAAGCTCACTGAGAAAGTAAGATTCCTTTGGGAGATATTTCATTCAAAACTATCATTTAGTCACCCTTTTCCATCTAAATTCTCATTCCCAACTGCACATTTCATCAGGGATACACAGTAACAAGACAATTGCAAAATTGATACCTCTATGCTTTTATAAGCCATTATTTTTTTTCCAATAACAGACAGAAATAGTGTCTCAAGACTGTGCAGCAGACCTACTACCAAGTCACCCATGCTATCTTCACAATGTATTCTATTCTCTTAACAGTGATAACATTTTTAAAATTTGAAAGTCTCCAATATCTTTCTTTAAAGGCACAGTGCACTGAAAAGTATAGTTCCGCTTCTAAAGCACAAGCATATACCGCATTTAAAAATAATCCATAGAAAAGTAAAAAACTAAAATCTTTAATGTGTCTAAGTAAAATGGATTTGCTGAAGAATGAATGTATGTGCGTTATTATAAGCATACATTCTTCCCACCCAAACATAACCAAAATTAAAAAAGAACTATTTCTGATTTTCATATTCATTTTTCTGTTTGTTGTTTGTTTTTCAACTTTGCAGTGAATATCTACAGGACACTGATATGCTACTCTATTTGACACTAAGCTTTTACTCCAAACAGTATCTTGGTACTTTGGGGTTTAGGGAGGAGAAATGCAGTGTTAAGTATATAATGTCTACAAGGAAGAAATATCATCATTCATTATTAAATAATGAGTAAAATTAGCCCAATTACCATGCTCTGACAGTGCTACAGTATATTTAACAATCTCCTGAGAGTGCTATTTAAGAACTGCGTCACGCTGGCCATCTATTCTGTTCATAGAAGTCTGCAGTAGTGTATGCTAATGGAGGTTACTGTTCTTACCCAGCAGAATTGAGTAGAGACCATTATAAATGCCAAAGGTGAATAACTGTGACAGAGACTATATGGTCCACAAAGTTTAAATATTTATTATTGTTTCTTTTACAGAAAGTTTGCTAACCCCTGGATTAAGACTAAAACTGGCAGGTTCCAACCTATGATTTTAGAAAGAAGACTACTTTTATTGTTACAAAAATTTTTTTCCCAAGATTTTATGATTACAAAAACTTTTAACTTTCCCTAGTATTTAAGCATAAACAATGTACATCTCACAGAAATATTCCCTCTAGACATGTGTACATACCAACAAGAAGAGACACCATAGTGCCTTCCTTGCACTCAATTCTGTCCTGAGTGCTGACACCAATACTGTCTGTCATAACCACAGTTAAGAGCCAGCCAGTACCTACCTGTATGACCACAGGTGTTAACATGCAACAGTGCTTGTTGATAAACAGGTGCTATTCAAAGCTCCCAAAAAACCAGCAACTTCCAACTTGGTATCTATCTGAAACTAAAACTTCTGGTACTGATGCTATCTTACTTAATGACTATATAAGTCAATATAAACTTCCTCCTTTTAGCTAAAGTGGTCTTTATAAAACAAAAATGAGATAATGTCTGTCATTGTTGCTTAAACCTTTTAATGGTCTCCGCAAATTGTGTGACTCATGATCTGATCACCATCTACCTAATTAATGACACTGTAGATATGTTACCTAATGTATTTCCTAAATGAGTCCTAAAATATATGTGGATAGTTTGTCCCTGTCTTTTAGAACACTTAGGTGTTTTCAACTGAGATATTATAATTACTCTGCAAAAAGCATTTTCATATGATTTCATTTTTATTTGCTTGCTTTATTAGCAATAATCATTTTGTTTCCTCGGGAGATACTCCCAGGAGTAGACTGACAGGTAAAAAAAGGAATGATGTTATTTCTTACATGCCCTTTCCTCTTGATTCTGATAAACTCTTCTATCTTCTTTAATACTTAGCTCAAATTTCCTATTCCAGAAAAACTTGCCTAATTTTATTTCCAAATTTTTTAGCTAGCCTCTAATTCCACAAACATGGTACATCACTCTACCGTAACATGTATCCAAAGGATTGTAATTGATGGCTACTTTTCTTCTTCATTAGACTATTAATTCCTTACTATAATGACACTCTTGTTCTTTTTACAAGTTTAGCCCTCTAGTATAAAAATTAGCTCATTCACTCTTCATTCAATTAATTATGAACTACTTCTCCAGCAGTAATTGAAATATTATAAAAATGCCTGCCTTCCAAGAACTGATTGCCTAATGGGGCACAAAATGAACTCAATAAATAAATAAAATGTTTAGCATGTTATTAGTAAATTAAGTACAAGTGCAAACGAGAAAAAGTAAAGTAGGAATACAAGATTCAATGTTGGTGTGGAGACTGTAGTTTTAGACAGGGTGCCTCAAGAAGTAAGGGAGCTGGCCGGGAGAATGTCTTAGGAAAATATTCCACAGGAGTGATCAGCGAGAGCCAGGACGCTGAGGCAGTGTGCCTCCTGGGGGAGCAGAAGTGAGGTAAGGCCAGGAAAATCAGGGATGGAAAAGGAGAAGAAACAGGAGGATAAAAAACCTTGAAGATCAAAAACAACAACTCTGTGCTTCTGCTTTAAATGAGACAGATAACCACTGAAGGGTTCGAAGCTCACAAGTGATATGATCTAATCTAATCTTACAAAAATCACTTAAAAAAAAAAATCACCCAAGGTGTGGTGATAGATATAGAGTGTGGAGGCTAGGACAAGGGCAAAAAAGCAGGGAGAACAGTTAGAGAGAGATGATGGTGCCTGGAATGAGGGCGGAGTGTAGGTGATGAGGAGATGGAGCCCCAGTCGATGTGGGAGGGGCAGAAAGAAGAGTCAAAGAGTGACACTCAAGGTTTTGATCTGAGAAAGAATAAAGAAGAAGAATAAAGTTATTGTTAATAGATGGAGGATTAAAAAAAAACAGATGGAGGATTCTAAAGGAAATGCTGGTGTAAGGAGTAGGATTGGCAAATATCAAGAGCTGGTTTCTGAATATATTAAGTTTATAACACCTTTTAGATATTCAGGTAAGCTGGTAGATAACGCTAATCTGGAATTAACGAAATGGCCTGGGCTAAAGATGTAAAGAAAGTGAAAGTGTTAGTCACTCATGTCCAACTCTTTGTGATCCCATGAACTGTAGCCCACCAGACTTCTCTGTCCATGGCATTCTCCAGGCAAGAATACTGGAGTGGGTAGCCATTCCCTTCCCCAGGGGATCTTCCCAACTCAGGGATCAAAGCTGGGTCTCCTGCACTGCAGGCCTATTCTTGACCGTCTGAGCCACCAGGGAAGCACAAAAAGTGATGTGATACACCCTCACTGTGTGTGTGCCCGGCCGCTCAGTCGTGCCTGACTCTGCGACCCGATAGGCTAGCAGGCTCCTGGGTCCACAGGGTTTTCCAGGCAAGGATATTGGAGAGGGTTGCAAAGTTAGGAATTATCAGCCAATAAATACTTAAAGCCATGAGACCAGGTAAGATTACTGAGAGGACTTTCATCAACATTCAGAGGTCAGGGAAGAGAAAAAAATCCAGCAAAAGACTAAGAAGAGGCCAGAAACGTGGGGATTCAGGGAGTGGTGGTGTGACAGAAGCCAACGGCCAGGACGTCTTCCAGAGAGAAGAGAGTGACCGACAGCCAAGTGCTGCTGCAGGGGAAAGTGAGATGCAGACAAACAGGGGCAGTCACCAGTGGGTGTAGCAACGTGGTGGTGAATGGCAGATCTGAGAAAGTACCCTGGCAGAGCAGTCGGGAGGAAACCTGATGAGCCAGACTCATGAGGGAAGAGAATTAAAAAACAAGAATGGGTAATTGCTGTAACCGGGAAGGAGCATAACAAATAGGGCAGCAGCTAAAACTGAAACTGGAATTTAAAAAGATCCTCTCCCACCCTACCTTTTTAAGGTAGGAAAAAGGGAGAAATGTAAGGGGGTTGGGTGAGACACGGGATAGATTAGATCTAGAGAGCAGTTTGAAGGAGCTGGATCTTGCTAGGAACACAGACGTTTTTTCCTAGGCACAGGGACAAAGGCAAACAGGCGCCGACCCAGGGAAACGAGCAGGATTGGTGACAGGAGCTAGTGGGGAGTTATCTCGGCGGCTTCAGTGTTCTCCATGGGTCAGGAGGTGAGGTCATCAGCTACACAAGAGGACAGCAAGTGAGGCTGACGGAGAGAGGGGGTAAATGGCTGCTTCTGGATATAAAGTAAAAAGTATTTTTTCTGACTGTCCAAACTTGCTATAATAAATATTCTGTAATTAAAAATTCAGGTTATATAACTGAAACAAGACTATTTAAGAGTCTACTAGGAAGAAAAGTGAACAGTTATCTAGTTAAAAGCAGAAAGTAACCAAATTATCACTTCTGCAAACACACTGCCTAACATATTTAGGATATAAAAGTAAAATTAAAATTTAACTAATTAGTGTTACAGATTTATTAACTTTAAACTGAAGCTAGAAATAACGGCAATAACATAAACCCCTTGGAATATAAACCATTTTCTGCAGAAGGCTGGAGAAATATAGTACTTCCTTCATATTTGCTATTAAGCAAGCTCAAAGAATTATTTTGTTAACCATAAAAAAACACTTCCACCCCAATATTACAAAACCTTCAAAGTAGTAATTTTGTATACCTTTAAATATTATTGATGGTTACTTTGAGTAGTAATATTATTTATCAAAAATTTTCAAGATAACTGGTTGCCAAAGAAGGAATCCTCCTACTTAAATGTCCTTTCTTAACAGATTATTTAAGGTATCACATGTCTTTAAAATGGGTTGTGCTTATTAGTCTTTCAAACTACATCCAAAGAGTTCTTCCATTTTTGGAAGTTCATTCTGTTTACAGGTTTAGTATGAGAACAAACATAAAATAAGCCGTCTTACCATATCCACCAAGGCCACGTAGAGGAACATGCCCGCAGTGATCGCAAAGATCCAAAGTGTGATGTTGTTGGCATACTGACCAACAGCCGTGCCTATGAGCATGCCTATGTAAGCCATCATGGCAGAGAGGAGGTTGTATACAATTGCTTGCTTTACAGTCATGCCCGCTTTAAGAAGAACTGCAAAATCACCTGCAGTTAAGACATAATGTAAGTTTTAAAACCACAGGATTTTAAAACCACAGGAAAACACCAACAAAAAAAGTTAAGAATGACATAAAAAGATATACCTTTATAACTGAAATTTTATAATGAAATTTTATTTTACTTATTAAACCTTAATACATGCAAAACTTTGGGTGAATCTCAAAGGCATCATGCTGGAAAAGAGTCTGGAAGGTTATATATGATTCCATTATATGATATCCTCAAAAAGATAAAACGATAGTGATGAAGAGCACTTGGGGTCACCAAGGGGCCAGGATAGAAAAGGGATGTGACTACAGAGGGACAGCATGAACGGGCTTGTTGAGATGATGGAACTGTCATCCTTGATGGTGGTAGTGGGGACACAAATCTATACACACGTTAAAATTCAAAGAACTGTACATCAAAAAGCAAGGTCAGTGTTACTTGATAACTGCAATGAAAATTTTACAGAACACCAAAAAGACGTAAGAAAAAAGAACTTCACCAGAGCACTTTTTGTGAGCAACAAATAAAGCTCTCTACTTTGATCTCTGCCCTTTCTAAGGGAAATGGGCTAAGTAAGAACAGAGGTAAGTGTGTTGTATGCAGTTTACATTTATGTTTTCTTTATTCCAAAACAAAAGTTAAATCTTAATTCTGAAAATCCTAAAAATGTAAAAAGAATAAAGAGACTTTTCTCACTCATCTGTCTAAAGCTGGTAAATAAAGGATTAAATATTGATCAGAGAGAGATTACTAGAAGGGCAAAATGTTGCTAGAACTAACAGTCTTGAAGCTAAAGGGTCAAAAGCAATAGTTTCATTAATTATAACTTTTTTTTGGTTTTAGCTACTAAATGTACAAACATCCAGTCAATTACTGAATGTTCAGTAGATACAAGTTACTATACAGAATACTGAGGACTGTTTCTTTCCCATGAGAAGGTATGACTAAATGCACATGATCCGGGGGCGGGGGGGGGGGGGGGGGGGGGGGGAGGTGTGGGGGTGTGTGTGTGTGTGTTTTTAAAGTTATGATAACATGATTCTCATTTATAATAGATAAGTAGAAGTTAACAACAAAGAAGTTAGTGCAAGGCATTATTTTCCATGTTCTAATGAAATGCTATAAACTACATCCTGCAACATTACTGGGAAAGAGAATACAATCAAGGAGATTATCTACCAATGGCTTCTAAACTGCCATTCTGCAGTTTCCACCTAAGATTACTATACATCCTGTATCTTCTCTCTTTCATCCTAAATACTTAATTCTCCTGCTGAGACTTGGATTCCATGTCAGTTTTTATCTCTTCTCTAGAGTTTTAAGTTCCTCTGGCCTTTCTTCCTCAGCTTCCTCTAAGGAAAGAGTTCCCTAACTTCTTCCACTACAAAGTTCCTCACCATACTTTGAATAATTCACCCATCTATTGTGTTAAAGGGATAATTTCATTTAGCAGGGTTTAGGTAATATAAAATGAGACTACGGAAGTGACTTTTAGGTTATAAAATACAGTGTTTCCTTTTATAATTTCAAATAGAATTTTTAAAGGAGCATTATTGAATACTGACTGAACCAAAGTATCCTGAGTACAAACATCAATTCTGATGCCTTCCTGATATTACTGGGTGGGAAGATGATTACTTTCATCCCTGAATAACCACCAAACAGCATGAATTAACCAGACAAGATTCCAGATGAGATATTTAGTTAATACTTTTTAAAATTAAGGTATAACTTACATATACAATCCTCCCCTTTTTTGATGTTGAGCTTTGACAAATGTATATATTTTTTAAAAAGTATATGTACTATGTAAACAAACTATCAGACTCTGTTTCTTTACCTGCCCAAACCCCAAAATTTCCTTAGGCCCCTCACTTCTAGTGATCTGCTTTCTGTCCCTACAGTTTTGCCTTCCCCAGAACATTACATAAATTATGCAGTCCTTTGAGTCTGGATTTTTTTTTCTCACTTGGCATGATGTAAGATTCATCCATGTTACAATTTATATCAGAAAATCATGGCTTTTTACCACTAAGTAATATTGCATAGATGAACAATAGCTTATTTATCCCTTCAGTAGCTTAAGGACATTTAGGTTATTTCAAATTTTTGATAATTATGAATAAAGCCACTATACACATTCATAAATAGATTTTTGTATTAACAAAAATTTTTGTCTCCTGTATGTATAGATACCTAGAAGTGGGATTTCTGGCATCAATTTATGGAAGTTCTGGTTGCTCCTGATCCTTTCCAGCCCACAGTGACAAATCCAGTATTGAATTCTCATGTGTTTATCTGTTATTTGCATAACTTCTTTAGTGAAATGCCTGTTCAAGTATTTTACCCATTTTAAAAAAATTGTTGAATTGTTAGTTTTCTTATTACTGAGTTGAGAGGTCTTTAAACATCCCAAAAGATTTTGGTCAGACATATATTTTCCAAATACTCATTCCTAGTCTTTGGCTTGTCTCTTCATTCTCTTTAAGTGTCTCTGTGTAGAGTTTTTACTTTTTAGGAAGCCTACTTTATTACTTTTTTCCTTAGTAGAGCATGCTTTTGGTGTTGTATATAAGAACAACTTGCTTAATCCAAAATACACAAGATTTTCTGTGTTTTCTTCTAAAATTCCTTTATATTTAAAATTTTTTCATTTAGATCAGTGATTCATTTCTAATTTTTGTCTATGGTAGGAGGACTTTTTTTTGCAAGTAGATATCCAATTATTGCAGAAACATTTGTTGGACAAACTATTCATTCTACATGGGATTGCCTTTGCATTTTTGTTGCAAATAAGCTGCTATATGTGTGCAGATTCTATACCTTGTTCCACTGATTTATGTACCTATTTTTTAACCAGTACAAATTGTTTTGATTATTGTGGATTTACAATAAGTCTTAAATTTAACCTTGGTTTACTTTTAAAAATTCTTCTGGCCATTCCTTTCCCTTTCCATAAAAGTCTTCGGAAAAAATTCATTTATCTCCAAAATAGTCTATTGAGATTTCAGTTGGGAATGTACTGAATCTATAGGGAGAATTAGTATCTTAGAAATGCTAAGTCTTTTGGTCCATAAACTTACAACAGATCTTCATTTAAGTTTCCTCTGATTTCTTTTGTTGGCAAATTGTAGTTTTCAGCATACAGATTCTATTGTATATTTTGTTAGATTTAACCAAAGTATTTTGTATTTTTTGGTGTTACTGTGAAATTACTTTTTAAAAATTTTAATTTCTAATTGCTCAATGCTAGTATATAGCAGTATAAATGACTTTTATATGATATTCTTATATCATGATGAGTCATTTAAGAATCTATCTTTGTCCTACTCTTATCTCAGGTTATAATTTCCTCAAAGTTATCTGCATATTTTTCTACCCTTCTCTTCTCAGTAAGAACCTATATAAACATTTAAAAAATAAATCAAAGGGATCCTCAGCTGGAATTTACAGTGAATAAGCAAATCTATTCATCTTTTGACAAATCAATCTTCTTTCCTTTCTGCTGACAATGGATATCATTAGCACAAAGAATGAGGTGTGCCTACCAAAGCTGTTCTATTAATGCAATCCAATGTTATAATTATGTTAATAGCTGCTAATATGAAATCTTTGCTTTCTTTTTTTAAAAGTATATACTGTAAGATTCTTTTTGTCTTAACTAATGCATGTATATACATGTATAAATCGAAAGAGTGAATGTTCAATTTTCCCTGGACAATTTAGCACATTATGAGTATCTTATTTTGAACTTATTTAATTCTTAATACTCGTGAGAGGGAAGGAAAAAATGTACAGCATTATAGACAGCCTCTCTAAGCTGAGTCTTAACACATTATTGACCAGGGATTTTTTAAAAAACTAATGCCTGTGGCATTAATATATCTCTGGTCAATAATGTGTTAATAACACAGCCACATTTATTTATCAAAATGTTATTTCCTTAAGTTAAAACATTACTCAATGTCAAGAAAAGAGTTTGGATCATCTACCTTTTTGGATTATCCTCAACCTCACTTCCCCTTTATACATTCTTATATAGGTTTTCTTATAAATTATTTTTCAAATGTTTCAAATATAGCTCCTTATTGAAAGGGTAGAAAAAAGTGGAAAGAATGCAGAAGAATAATATTGCAACTTACTTAACTTTAGCTACACAAGTTTGGCAAAAACAGCAGGAAGAGTAATAAACCAGGTAATCTCATATCTGTTACCCTGTACCACAGCAAACATGAAATGAGAATCTAGGTCTTCTGTTTCCTCTGATGGCTTCCATTTCTGCACACCTCTTACAGGGGACTGCCCTGTATTATTCTAAGGTTTAAAAGTATATGTTTTTTCATATCACATTCCCAAACACACAAAAACCCTACCTGGAACACAATTAGAGAAACAGAAATCTGTTCAGAAGAGGAACATCAAAATTTGGAATTACTAAGTGGACTGAGGATCAGTCTCCAAGGTACTAGAATGTAAGTGACCCTTGAACGACGCAGGGTCCCAGTCGAAAATCTGTGTATAACTTATAGTCAATCCTCCATATACTCTATTCCACATGTGCAGATTCAACCAACTGCAAATCATGTAATACTATGGTATATACTATAGACCTTTAAGACACAGTAATGGGCACTTTGGTAAAATAGGGCCTCTATTGATTAGATTATCCACTCATACTCATTTGGAGAAGAACAGAATGTAGAGAGAGGCATAGCTTCTGAGTCAGAATTCCTAGGCAAGGAGAAAAACCAGTCCCTTGGAGGCTGAGACAGATGCTTGGCAGTTGTATAAGTTGTATAACTTGGGCTTCCTCAGTGGTTCAGTTGGTAAAGAATCTGCCTGCAATGCAGGAGACCTGGGTTTGTCCCTGGGTAGGAAAGATCCGCTGGAGAAGGAAATGGCAACCCACTCCAGTACTCTTGCCTGGAGAATCCTATGGACAGAGGAGCTGGGCAGGCCACAATTCAGGGGATCCCAAAGAGTTGGACATGAATGAGACATTAACTTTCACTTCACTTTCATATACTATAGAAAAAAAAATTCTGCATGTACGTTGACCAGCACAGTTCAAACCCATGTTGTTCAAGGGTCAACTGTACATGTTTTTCCCCTTAGGGTATCACTTTAGTATAAAAATCTCAGAGTAGTTTTAAGAATTCATAAACAAAAATTTAGCTAGGGCAAAACAGGTTTTATATCAAAGTATTCTACAATGTGACATATTATGCTGTTTTGCCAACATCTTAAACTGCTAAGTGGAAAGAGGACTTGTCCCTATCTACCTGCCTAGCGTCTGTCTCAGCCTCAAAAGGACTGGTTTTTCTCCTTGCCTAGGAATTCTGACTCAGAAGCTTCTATGCCTCTCTCTACATTCTGTTCTTCTCCAAACAAGTATGGATAATCTAATCACAGTAGAGGCATATATCTGGCCCTGTTTTACCAAAGTGCTCATTACTGTGTCTTAAAGGTAAAACGTAGGCTCCACGAACATTATGTAAAACTTCCTTTAGACCACCTCCACGTTGTAGATGGATAAAAAGCCAAAGGCCTTCAGGCCACCTCCAGAGGAGGAAGCTGGGTCATTTCTTTATGATCTTCCTTTCCCAGGAGCTCAGGCAACTAGCATGGGGTAGTCTGTTAACTTAGCACAAGGCACTGGGGGAAAACATGCATTTTCATGCCTCACTCCTCTCCTGGCAGAGGAGATGTACATCTGGACTGGAGTTTCTTCTCACAGCAATAGTGTTAGTCATTCATTTGTGTCCCACTTTTTGTGACCCCATGGACTGTAGCCAACCAGGCTCCTCTGTCCATGGGATTTCCCAGGCAAGAATACCAGAGTGGGTAGCCATTCCCTTCTCCAGGAGATCTTCCCGACTCAGGGATCAAACCTGGGCCCCCTGCATTGCAAGCAGATTCTTTACTGTCTCAGCCACCAGGAGAGCCCCAAATAGTAACATCTTAATCTCTGGCTTGTGGGGTAGAACAGGTAGAGGTTTGGAGTCTCGATATTTCACTGAGGTAGCTTGGCTCAGGCTTTCACCAGAACTCTGCACTGGGTATCAAGCAAGGGCTTGCCTAGGCAGTAAGCTGTGTATACATTTGTCTTATGTGCAGTTATCACTGTGTGTCCCTCCCTTCAGTAAGAAAGTACAGGGGGAAGAAGGGGAAGTGACAGGAAGGCAACCGTCCCTCATTTCCAAAGTCTCTGCTGCCAATGCTGTGCTGAAATGGAGCATGGCAAGTGGGTTAAGGAGAATTCAGTATAACCACACTAAAATCATAAAGTGACCTGACATATTCCTTTTACAGGGTAGTGGGTGGGTAGGAAGGAAGCTGAAGGCTTTCCTGGCATACTACGGATGTGTGAGTGACTATCCAAGTTTATTACTAAGCAAACTTAAAAAAAAAAAAAAAAGGGTTAAAACTATTAGGCAATGTTTCTTGTATATAAAAACTGACAGACAGTCTTGATTTGTGTTGCTACTGAAGTGTAAGGAAGTTATTTGGTACATCATTCTCTTACTAGCATAGGAAAGCAGTTAAATATAACTGTGAGATATATCTCACAGTGTAAGATATAATATCTGCACACAAAAAACCCTACATTATAAGAAAATAGGATGTCTAAAAGGGATATACTAAGCATTAAAAGAAGGACCTAGAGAAAGTAAGTGATAAAGTTTGGAGGAAAGATAAATCTGAAGCATGGTGTACTGGAGGGCAGTTCTGAAGTTAGAGGAAGACAGACTTAACATGCTACACTAGGGACAGAGCTAGCAGGACAAGCCAATTGGGAGGGAAGAAGCAAAGAAACAGGCCAGGCACCCAGAGTGCAGGTTTGGTGAGCTGTGTTTGGGTGAAGTCGAAAACAAGTAAGAGCAATTCAGTGAGTGAGGCTGAAAAGGTAGGTAGAAGCCGGATGTGAAGGTCACTGAAAGGAACATTAATGACTCTCAGCTTTTACTTTATATGCAAAGGAAGGGGACTGAAAGATTTTGATTAAATAAGCAAGTCACATGTAGTCACATAGTAACATGGGCATATGTCAAGACAATAGGTATGTAAGATACACTGGAACAGAATGAAACCAGAACTGTAAGTACTCCCTGTGGAAACTGCCCAAGGAAGAGATAATGAAGGGTCTGGATGAAGGATTACGGGGCATAAACAAGATATATGATTATATGCCCATGGTTGACAAGGTAAATAAAACTGTAAGGAACCAAGTCCTGAAGAATCAGTACCAAGTGAGCAGTAAGAGATTTTTTAACTTTATGTGAGCAGTTAGTAATTAAGAAAATTATATAAGTTAATTCTACTTAAAGTGAGCCAATCAGTGTACTACCAATCAAGATAAACATTGTCAAAATGATAGACATTTCAGTCAGAAGAAAGGGCACGTAAAAAAATTCCTTGGATACTCAAGAGATGCAGTGTTTTTTCTTTCAAATTTATGTCACCTTCATATCCCTCAGACATTTTCTATGTGAATGTATGTTCATATTTTTTCTTCCATTTTTCAATTTATAGGAGGAAACCAAAACACAAGAGAAATTAAAAAAACAACTGCCGTATCAATAAATGCCTATTAATACAATAAAGGAACACCACTGTATACCTTATAAATTGACAAAAGTTAGAGAGTTAATGCTAAGCGTTACCAGGGATGTGGAAACAAAGGAATTCTGTTGTTACTGCTAGAGAGGACACTAGTTTGATCATTCTCGATAGTGATATGATACTCTCAGGCATGCATATCTTAGGATCCATCAGTTCTGTTCCCAGGTATATACCCCATAAGATGTTCTCACAAGTGTCTCTCAGCATCAAGTCTACAGATGTTTAATGCACCATTATCTGTGGTGGCAGGAATTTAAAGGATACATGGTAAGTCCAATTACTGGGTGCTAAGTATGTAAAAATGTGGTAAATATGCACCTTCAAGTACTAGGCAGAAACAACATATTAAATTAATTCATGGAGTTAAAAATATACTGATTAGTAAATAAGTTAAGAAACAGAGTGGGCTATGACTTAATATTGTTTACATAAAATAAAAATACATAAAAAACAATACACACTTTTGGAAACACATTAACAAAAATTTCAGTAAATAAGAGAACGATGACACTGAATACTTGCCATCAGCCATTTTTTATGTTTTAACATCTCTAAAATTTAGATGCATTTATATAACTCTTACATTTGATGAAATCTGATAAATTTTAAGATCATGTTACCTAATTCATGTGGCAGTTCATGACAGAAGACAGCTATAGACGTACTGATTCCTCCAGTCAATCCAGCACTGAAAGCTGCTCCTAAGGTTGGGGGGGAGGTGGGTGGAAAAAATCCAAGTGACATTTACTGATATTCTCTTTTTCTATTTTCATTCATAATGGCAGATGCATTCTCTTTTACCTAATTTCATAATGTATGAGTGACTCACTAATCTCAGACACTATAGTTTTTGAACACACAGAGAGTGAAGTGCAACAGGCATGTGACAACCAGAGAAAGCTACTCAATGAAATGAATATTCCCTATGAATTAAATTCTCTATTTGTGTAATCTTCTAATTCACTGACAGCTTCAGAGTAGTTAACAGCTTTACTACTTCAATCTCTGACCTCAATTTTAAGTCATGTAAGTCTGTAACTGCACTTGTTCTTGCAAACTAATATTTATAGATATTTAAATATTTAAAAATATCCGTATCCAAACTTTTCTAGGTATAGAGCATGAATGGTATAAGTTATTATTTGTCGGATGGTCCTAAATACTGAAATCAGAGGTACAAATGCGTTTGATACTACTTGTAAAATTCTTTACTCTTTAACAATGACAGCCACTGTAGCTTCAAAAATATAGTGTTTCCTGAAAGAAACCAAAGCCTACTTCTGAATAAGTATTTAATAGTCTGGATCTCAAAAGAAAATTATGCATTGATCACATTTAATGTTCTCCTAAACTGGTAACATCAGTTTATATTAATAAGATTCTGATATATGTTTGAATTTGATAGAATGGATTTTTACCATTGTAAAATTTTTCTTCACTTTTTTAAGTATAAAAAAATTTTTAAACCCAAGATTCAAATTCATTTGTTCTCATTTGGAAATGTATAAATGTATTTGAAAATATGTTAAGGTAGCTTTTTCAATATGGTAACTATCCCTTCAATAAGAAATCAAGTTACTAAAGAAGTATACTGCAGACGTTTGTTTACATGTTCAAAGAAAAACCCACTGAAATTATACCTTTATGCCCCCAAGTAAACTTACCAAAAACACTACCATCGCCTTTGGAAAAGCCAAATGACAGGACTAATATATAATAGTATACTTGTTAAGCTCCAAGATTAGTACTAAAACAGTGGAAAACATAAAATGGTCTTAAGGAAAAACAAATTATAACCCAGGTTTTAAGCCTGCTTACCAATTGCTAACCCATCACTGAAATTGTGGATGCCATCTCCCATGATTACCATCCAGGCGATGTTAGCTATGCCTGTTTCCTTCAGGTCTGCTCCAGAATGGCAGGGACCATGTGAATGATGAGAATGCTTGTGGTGCCACTGATGACTGAACTTCCTCAGCACAGTGTTGCTCTCGTCATGGTGGTTCTGTGCAGCGGCATGGAGGTCATGCTCGGGGATGGCATGCGTTCCATCACTGTGAGAATGGTCCATGATTTTCTCCTCTTCTATGCGAAGGTAATTTTTAGGAGGGGATTCTTGCTGGCCTTCTAAATCAGTCAGTTCAGTTTCATTTAGTCGATCTTCAGAAACAACCGAGTCATCAGTTCCTATATTTATAATGGCAAAGGATATGCTTCATCAACAAGTACATGAATGCATATTTACTTAATTTAAACCCAGACAAAATAGCAGTGTAATGAACATTTCCTAGGTGAATGTCTTTTACAATTCCTAAATGGATATTAAAAAACAAATAAAACAAATAAGTAAATATGCATACACATAAACGGGGATTTTGAGAGTCTAAAAGATGAACCAGATGAAGTAAATGAAGGGAACTGAAATCAATAGCAGGCAAAGAGAGGAGAGAAACTGGCACTCATGAAGACATTGTGAAGCTTACGGAGCACATCACCAACAGTTGAAAATAAAAGAGTGGAAAGTTACTGTAGAACTCCCACGGTAACAAAATAAACCCATAATTTTTCAGAGAACAAAGGAAACTTAAAGTTTACCCACTCTAACTTTCTCTTATCATTTAAGAAAACAAAGAAAATTTAAATCACTTGCATCCTCGAGGTGCTTTATATATCTGAACATTTCTAGATTGTTATGAAAATGAAGTTTAAAAACCCTTAAGTGATAACATCTGTCACATTTTTTTTAAATGAAAGTTGGCTTCTCACCTAGTTTACAAAAGCTATTATATGACAAAGATTTGCTTCACAAAACGTATTTGGGGGCAGAGTCTACAGTTAATATCTAGGCTGCCTCTTCTACAGAAAATCATTAGTAATATTCAGGGGAAAACATAAGTTCACAAAAGGGAAAAATTAGAGTTAAAGATTAGGTTTTCCTGAAAATTTTAAGTTATCTCATTACAACATTCACAAAACACAATAGATGAATGGATGAGCAGAGATTTTTATGTAGAAGATCACTCTCCTTTAAGTACAAAGGCCTTCTCTCCTTTTCTCACATGAAAACAATCATATATGGAGGGCATTACCAAGAAATAAAACTCTAATTTAAAGATGTTTTGTTTCATTTTTTTTTCCTGTAAAGTAAAAAGTGCAGTATTTTCCTTGCCTGGTAACATAATTAATTGGCCCTATATCCCAGTGTAATAAATAAGGCTGAAAATAATCAGACATGAACAAAATCATTTGAGACACATAAAGAAATAAAAGAAACTAATATTAGAGAAGCCACAAAGACAAGAAATTTCAAACAACACAGGTACAGTTTAGACACAAAATTTCAGTTTTTATATTTTAAAGATTCTCTTTAGTCAGAACTGTTGTCTACCGGCAAGAGGCTTGAGCTGAAGCCAGTCAGCATCTGGTGTATTATTTAACTTATGATCTGAAAGCTTCCTTCCAATAGCCGATTCTTCTGTATTCTGCTTCATAAACCATTTCTGTTTTCCCTGAAAAAAAAAAAAAAAGAAAAATCTGGTATTAGCATTAAATCTGCAGTCACAATTAGCAACAGTATTCACTGTTAACATCTATGGGAATAAATGGTGCCAATTTTATAAAATATTTAGAAAAGGAGAAAAAACTTTTAGAAATTAATCAAAAGGTCTAACCAGATGAAAACTCCAACTAAATTTGCATGTTTTTTTCAAATATTCAACTAAATGGTCCAATTCATGTATTTCCAAGGTAAGAATAGGGTAAAGAGTACTGTATTATTATATGCAACCCAAAAAAAATGTGTGCGATAGATGTAATATTGCTCTCATTTAATACTGTGTAGGAATGGGAAATTTTAAAAAATAAAAGCTTATTCCTTTGAATTTCTTTCTGTATTTATCACAATGTCACTTACCCCTGTATGTGAAAATAATAGAGACAAACTTGAATTAAAATCCTAAATCTACAGTTTACATTTATGACACTTGGACAAGTTTATTAACCCTAAAAATATTCATCTATAAAACGAAAATGAGATTCTCCCAAGGATTAAATGAGGTGATATATGAAAATGACCAATTAATTACTGACTTAACAGCTTTACAATAAAGACAACTTTCCTTTCTCATTTAATCTGTTCTCTACTAATAAAGTCTGTTATATTTCATTGTTTAGTTTTGAATTTTCCTACATTATCTCTTAATAGTCTGGCTTCTTCTCATCAGTCTATCACTAACAACTCTTCTGACTTAAATTTATACTTTAATCAATGTTCACTTTTAAAAAAGCAATAAGTATCTTATAACAGAATGAAAGTAAATCCTTGTTGGTTTTGCTAATAGGCTGTGGACTACGTTTCAGATGTTTAAGTCTTCTAACTGCTGCAATAAGTAGATTTGTTATGGCTAGCTGAACGTGCAGTAGAGTCTCCAAAGATGGTCACTATCAATTTCTTTTCTCCCTGTATAACTATTCTTTTCCATCCATAAGGCATCTTATGGTGGAATCTATTCAGGAAACTAAGATCATGGCATCCGGTCCCATCACTTCATGGCAGATAGATGGGGAAACAGTGGCTGACTTTACTTTTTTGGGCTCCAAAATCACTGCAGATGGTGACTGCAGCCATGAAATTAAAAGACGCGTACTCCTTGGAAGGAAAGTTATGACCAACCTAGACAGCATATTAAAAAGCAACAAAGGTCCGTCTAGTCAAGGCTATAGTTTTTCCAGTGGTCATGTATGGATGTGACAGTTGGACTATAAAGAAAGCTGAGCGCGGAAAAACTGATGCTTTTGAACTGTGGTGTTGGAGAAGAATCTTGAGAGTCCCTTGGACTGCAAGGAGATCCAATCAGTCCATCCTAAAGGAGATCAGTCCTGGGTGTTCATTGGAAGGACTGATGCTGAAGCTGAAACTCCAATACTTTGGCCACCTGATGCGAAGAGCTGACTCATTGGAGAACCCTGATGCTGGGAAGGATTGAGGGCCGGAGGAGAAGGGGACGGCAGAGGATGAGATGGTTGGATGGCACCACCGACTCGATGGACATGAGTTTGGGTAAGCTCCGGGAGTTGGTGATGGACAGGGAGGACTGGTGTCTTGTGGTTCATGGAGTCGCAAAGAGTCAGACACGACTGAGCAACTGAACTGAACTGAATTCCTTGTCCCTAAATTTTCGCAGGTCTTTTGACTTGCTTTGACCAAACAGAATCCAACAGAAGTGATTCTGTGCCGGTTCTGGCCTAGTCTGAGATAAGCCTGGCACCTTTTGCTTTTTCCTCAGGGAATTTGCCCACTATGCTATGAAGAAGCTCAGTCTAGACTCTGAAGAGAGGCCATGTGGAGGAGTACCAAGATGCAGAAACAGACTGAGGCATTCTGAGACCTTTCCAGCCCTGAACTGCCCTAGTCAACGCAGACCAGCAGAGTTTGAGTGAGTCACTCAAGCTGATACCATGTGGAGCAAAATAACTGTCCCACTGAATCCTGCCTATTTTGGGGGCTTGGGGTTGTTTTGCTTCATAGCAATAGATAATAGAAACTGAGGAAACAGAAAATGTTCAAAAGAAAGTAATATGGAGACACCCTAAAGAGAAGAAAAGAAACAGCAGTTTTAACATGAGATGAAGAAAAAAAAGGAAGGAGGAGACAACAACAGTACAAAAGCCAATGAGACAGATACAGAAAGTAAAACACCAGCTGGGAATTTAACTGCTCTGTTTCTGACTGTCGATTTGCCTAAAATCTTGCCAAGTGACTACCCTCAAAGCCCCAACTTGCTGAAACCAGTCAGCATCTGGTATGTTACTTAACTTGTGTTCTGAAAGCTTCCTTCCAATAGTTGATTTGTCTACACAGAACAACAAACGTCTGTTCTACTCAAGTATCACTAATTACCTTTCTTCAAAAAAACACTATATACTTTTTCATCTTAGGTTACTTATTGTCCTATTTATCATAAAGGAGGTGAACTGATTTATCTACCTAGACTCTTTTCTTTGGTATACTTGAAGAAAGCCTTACTATTACATTTAGAATGCCACATAGAGAATGGTATATTTTTCAGATTTTAACTTCCCACAATTTCAAATTTACAAAAAATTGCCAGGCTTTGACAATTCTGTTCTCATGCATCAGTTTGCTTTATAAAAATTTCTTTAATTTTGTCAGTAAGTCTAGGTTCAAAACGAGTTCAAGATTAAATTATAAAAAATTTATTTACTCTGAACTCTTAAATGACTACATTTTATATTTATCTGTAAACCATACAGTCTCTAATATTTAGTACCCATCAAATATATATTTGCTGCTTCAGCATTATTGTTGCTCAGTCACTCAGTATGTCCGTCTCTTTGTGACCCCATGGACCGCAGCACACCAGACTTCTCTGTCCATCATCTCCCAGAGCTTGCTCAAACTCACGTCCATTGAATCTGTGATGCCATCCAACCACCTCATCCTCTGTCATTGTCTTGTCCGCCTGCCTTCAATCTTTCCCAGCATCAGGGTCTTTTCTAATGACTTGGCTCTTCAGATCAGGTGGCCAATGTACTGAAGTGTCAGCTTCAGCATCAGTCCTTCCAATGAATATTCTGGGCTGATTTCCTTGAGGACTGACTGGTTCAATCTCCTTGAAGTCCGAGGGACTCTCAAGAGTCTTCTCCAATACCACAGGTCAAAACCATCAATTCTTCGGTGCTCAGCTTCCTTTATAATCCAATTCTCACATCCATACATGACTACTGAAAAAAAAACGTAGCTTTGACTAGATGTACCTCTGTTGGCAAAGTAATGTCCCTGCTTTGTAATATGCTGTCTAGGTTGGTCATAGATTTTCTTCCAAGGAAAAAGCGTCTTTTAATTTCATGGCTGCAATCACCATCTGCAGTGATTTTGGAGCCTAAGAAAATAAAGTCTGTCATTGTTTTCATTGTTTCTCCATCTATTTGCCATGAAGTGATGGGACTGGATGCCACGATCTTGATTTTTTGAATGTTGAGTTTTAAGCCAGCTTTTTCACTCTCCTCTTTCACTTTCATCAAGAGGTTCTTTAGTTCCTCTTTGCTTTTTGCCATCAGAGTGGTATCATCTGCATATATGAGGTTATTTGTTATTTCTCCCAGCAATCTTGACTCCAGCTTGTGCTTCATCCAGCCCAGCATTTCACATGATGTACTCTGCATGTAAGTTAAATAAGCAGGGTGACAATATACAGCCTTGACGTACTCCTTTTCCTATTTGGAACCAGTGTGTTGTTCCATGTCCAGTTCTAACTGTTGCTTCTTGACCTGCATACAGGTTTCTCAGGAGGCAGGTAAGGTGGTCTGGAATTCCCATCTCTTGAAGAATTTTCCACAGTTTGCTGTGATCCACAGAGTCAAAGGTTTTAGCATAGTCAATGAAACAGATGTTTTTCTGGAATTCTCTTGCTTTTTCTATGATCCAATGGACGTTGGCAATTTGATCTCTGGTTTCTCTGCCTTTTCTAAATCCAGCTTGAACATCTGGAAGTTCATGGTTCACATACTAGCTTGGAGAATTTTGGGCATTACTTTGCTAGTATGTGAGATGAGTGCAGTTGTGCATTAGTTTGAGCATTCTTTGGCATTGCCTTTCTTTGGGATTGGAATGAAAATCGACCTTTTCCAGTCCTGTGGCCACTGCTGAGTTTTCCAAAGTTGCTGGCATATTGAGTGCAGCACTTTCACAGCATCATCTTTTAGGATTTGAAATAGCTCAGCTGGAATCCCATCACCCGCACTAGCTTTGTTCCTAGTGATACTTCCTAAGGTCCACTTGATTTCACATTCCAGGATGTCTGGCTCTAGGTAAGTTATTGCACCATCGTCATTATCTGAGTCATTAAGATCTCTTTTGTATAGTTCTTCTGTATATTCTTGTTACCTCTTCTTAATATCTTCTGCTTCTGTTAGGTCCATACCATCTCTGTCCTTTATTGTGCCCATCTTTGCATGCAATGTTCCCTTGATGTCTCTAATTTTCTTGAAGAGATCTCTAGTCTTTCCCATTCTATTGTTTTCCTGTTTCTTTGCATCATTGTTAGAACACACAATTGAAAACAATTAGAGCCTCACAGTAATTCCAAAACTTTTTTATAACCCTGCAATTTGTATTGTGTTCTAAATTTGTTATTTACAGAGATGGACTTTAAATTGTTTATCTAATCAACTTCTTCTTGATTCTCTCATTTAAATAATTCTCTTAATCACATTCTCTTCCCCATGCCATGACTCAAGACCTCTTCACCTCTCCTCTAAATATCCTGCAGTAATCTCTGATTCATTTCCTTCCAGTCAATCTTACCTTGGCATCCCTCCCACCATTGTCAATTCTTCAGCTATCCACATGACCTTTCACATGACCTTTCACAAGCCAAATGCTGTTAGATCTCTTTCACTTTTCTCTAAGTTGATCCTTCCCAGGTCCTTTGACCACTCCTGAGGTAACACTTCACTGAATGCACCATCTTGATCAAATCTCCTCTGGAAGCAATTACATACAATGCCCTGACTAAAAGATGGTCATGAAAATTAAATACACTACTTGGAATATGACATGAAAATACAGATGAGAAGTAGGATTTATTTCCTCATGCATTTAGATAACAAGAAGTCATGATGGATGAATCAAAGTTTCAGAGCTAGTTTGTAGACAGACAAGAAACAGAATCACTCTTTCTGAATCCCAGTTCAGAGTTCTATTCTAAGCCATATGTCCCAAGAGGATATATACAAAAACATACATACACAAACAAGAATATATCTGTAAAAAAACAGCATTAAAGTTCTAAGAGTGGACTGTATATATTATGATGACAGTGACTACTCACTGTTCTTGAAGATTTTTTTTTTCAGTATTTGTAGCTAATTAAGAAAATGTAAAAATTTTCTAACTTGTTGTTTTGTGAAGCTTTCTAAAAATGTCCTCTAGGATTTACCTAAACAGAATATACTGAAAACAATCAGCAGCAATGTCACAATCATGTTAATGAGATGTATTCAAGAAGAGCCTGAGAGACAGATGTGAACAGGAAGTGTGTAAATCATAGTGAATGACAGTATCTTATCTTCTTGTGGGAAAAATTCTTTTAGATATTTGTCTTATTCTACTAAATGTGACCTGAAAGACAGTTCATGACAAACAGGGCATTTAATCAATAGTCTAAGTACCATCTCCAAAGTGTTTTGTTACTTTAAATGAACCACCAAATCCTTCATTTCGTTAATATTTTCTTCCCCCAAAGCCCTCTGAATCTAAATTCTTCTTACCTCTAGTACTTACTTACACCACTGGCAAGACATTTCTGGTATAGAAATTTGTTGTGTGAGAACATTGTCATTAAAAGATATGTCAATGATAGCTTCTAATACTTGAAAATATTACCTATGAAGACCAATTAGACTTGCTTCTATTTATACATTTTTGCATTTTTAGTAAGCATAAATTGGTCAATATTTTTCCAGACTATATAAGTTAACTAGATAAGAAGCAACACAAAATTAACTGAAAATGGACTCCTATATCTTGATTATAAATGCTAAAACAAATGTAATAACAAAAAAAAACTGGCAAAGATCAGTTTTTCCTCTGAAGACAATCTATTCAATGATATTTAACACATACCAACACCATGATTAAGAAAAAACACAAGGCCTTCCCGAAAATAAAGGTTTTGAGTTCTACCTTTCAGAAAACAAATAATTAAAAAATACTTACCCTTTGCTGTTTGTAGTGCTTAAACATTCTAATGCAATGTTCGATGATAAATAATAAGTAAATGCCTCCTAGAGCAACAAGTCCTTTCAATACAGCATCATATTCTTCAAGAAACTTCTTAGATTCGTGTCCATGAGAATGTCCATGCCCATGTGCATGTTGATGACTGTGATCATGTCCACCCTGAGACTATTAATGAGAATAAGAAAAGCTTCTAAACCAGTAATTAAAATGCTACTTTGAGAATATAATCTCCAGAAAAAAAAAATCCCCTGTTACATCACTTGAATATAAGTAGTCTTCCATTCAATTTTGTTATACTCAGTGGTCTGGAAAATACTACACTTCATGGTAAATATAAAACAAAGACCAAAAATTTCAAACAGCTATCGGGGTTAAGATATTAATACATCCTATAGTGACAGAATCAATCCAGGAGTAATAGAGGCAATGATGGGTCCTTTGTAAACTGAAGTTAAATATGACCCAGATATAAGACTTATTAACTGTAAAACTAAAATAGACTAATTTACCAGCAGGTAACCATTTCTAACTCCCTATAATCTAACTTTCTCTTAAGCTAATTTTTATAATATTTTTCTTTTATAAATTATTTCAAAGAAGTGATGAGATGTTATGTCTGCATATACTGTTGAACATGAGCATAAGTATATAAATGTGTTTAATTTTCTACATTTTTAAAATCTTTAGCAAAAATAAATGTGTGTACAGAAACAAAGCTCTTTTAAAACTGCAAAACACGTAAGTTCTAGCATATTAATCTTAGAGAATGTAAAAGAGAACTGGTCCTCAGTATTTTCCCTCCTTGTAACATTTATTTACATTCTTTCCTTATTTGCAAGTGGTCAACAGAAGAGGTTTCTAAACCTCTTAAAGAAGATAAGACTGTTACAAAAGGTAATAGCTTCATTTAATTAACACTTCTTAAGAAAATAAATGAGTTAAATAGCACTTAAACACTGTCTGCACTTCAACTGCTGGCCCAGTTCTGAAGCAGACTGTTGCTACGCTTGGTGGCCAGGGACAAAGGGCAGGCAAGGGGTTAAAATAAATGGGAAAATAGGTCACATAGAATAAATCAGCAGCAAAAAATGCATATGCACAGTCTTAATATTAACTTTTTAAAAAGCAATGCCATACAGTGTCCCAGACACTAGATCGGGTCTTCTCAATCAGGAGTGCAGAGGGGAAGAACAGGTGTAGCGAACACACAAATAAATACTGTCTCCCAAGTACTCCAGAAGGGAAGAGATGAGAACTTCAATATTCAAGTCTATAATCTTACATTCAGAAAAGAAAAAAGCTCTGTTGTTTCCATAATTTGAAGAAAAGACAGCAATACTGGTTCAAACACTCTTAACTGGTAATAAGCCTTTTAAAGGTTGAGAAGCAAGGAACCCGGAGTGTGGTGCATGTGCCCGCACAAGTGCCCCGGCATGTCTGACTCAGCCCACCAGGCTCCTCTGTCCATGGGATTTTTCGGGCAAGAATACTGGAGTGAGTTACCGTTTCCTCCTCCAGGGGGTCTTCCCTACCCAGGGATCGAAACAGCGTCCCTTGCGTCTTCTGCATTGGCAGGTGGATTCTTTACCACTGCACCAGCTGGGAGACCCAGGAGTGTGGACTTATCATATCATTAGAAGTGTTCCCAAATATAAGAACACAAGTGGTACAGCAGGTGAAAAGATAAATGGCCCCATGTGTAAAGAGGTTAAACACCTAAAATCATCAACTGAAGATGTCTGCCTATTCCTGCTCAAATAAAGATGCCTGTGGAGCACTGGCTATGTGCACCATCATTATAAAATACCATATACATTTCTTCTAATGGCTTTCTTGAGAAACCACAAAGATAAAACACTCACTGATCACTAAATATTCACTTTCAGAACTGTTAATAGAGCATTTTTAAAATTTCGGCTTCACTGAGGTATAAGTGACATATGTAATTGTAAGAGAGTTAAAATGAGCATTGTGATAATCCGATATGTGTATGTTGTGACAAGTGAAGACATAACTGACACTATCAGTTTTTGCTATTTTAAAATCTAATAAATTCGATTTTAAAAACACTAAATTTAAAACTGTACAAATGAAAAAATACTTCATCCTATAAGCAATATAACAACAGAAATATTAGATTAGTATGCTACAGCTTGCTAATAAAGGACCCTCTTAGCTGAAATACTTTTACTTCTTAAAAAGATTTAAAAGGTTTCTTACATGGGGCAGCAGATGAAGAAGGGCGTCTCCACTCATTGTTCCTACAGCTAGTGCAACGAGGAATGTAAGAAGGAATTTGAAGCATCCTTGGTTAATGATGGGAACCAAGATCACGCCTAGCAAGGAAAGCAGGCTGATGACAGTGATAGAAATGATACCACAGATCCACGCTGTAGGAAGAAAGTAATGATCAATATTAGTATGCCATTATAAACAAAAAAGCTCCAACGAATAAACATAAGATAAATGAGTCATGGAAGACTGATTATCATATCCAGACTGTTTTTTAAGAAACTTTGTATTTTGGCACTACTGTGTTTAAAAACAAAACAATTATATTCAAGGTGGTTACCTTGAATACTTAAAAAAGAATTAAACTCAGACCAAGTTAGAAATAGTATTTTCAGTGATCCACCTTATTAGAAACAGGGGCTTAAAATGACTTAAAGCTGTGGTTCACTTACACTATTTAGATTTAAATAAAATTTTGCTAATGTTAAAAGGCACAGTCACAGCAATAAAACTGTTTACTTAGAGACTCTAATTATAAAACTCTCCTGTGAGCATTAAAGAATCTAAGTATCCAACACACTATAATCTATGGAAATCTTCCCAATACAAAGTCTAAGAAACTTTTAAATATTAGCTCCAAATAGAAATATACTCAGATAAGGCCAAAAAAGCCTATTACTGGTTGCTTTATTGTATTCCATTTATTATTTTTACAAAAGATAATTCAGTCCTGCTTTCCTTGGTATCATCCTTCTTCCATACCCAGTTACAAATTCCCTTTCCCCCAATTTAGTTTTCTGTATAAGTTACTACTTTTAAAATTTCACTATATAGTTTTAAGTGTATCAGAGCACAGGAGAAATGTTTTCATGACCTGTAAGAAACAGGTGGAATTTTGTGCACATTTCTTTTTCTAGGCTATTCATAAGCCGGTATCACAGATTAATGCCAGTGGTTCAGGGAGTGAGGCATTTTCATTTAAAATGAGAGATTACTTTTTTTTAATGGCCTAAAACAAAACAGAAATGTTTTAAACTTTGTTTAATACTTACATAAAATTTCACTGAAGAGTGATACTTTAGAAAAGGTTTAATCTAAAATGATATTTTCCTAATCAAATCTAACAGGACTATAAATCTGCTGAAAGATTTTATGTCAAGTTTTATGATAAATGAATAAAGGAAAAATGCATTTCTTGATCAAGATAACTTAAAATTTTCAAAGACAGAAATAAAGATAGATAAGAAAAAACTTTAATTGACCTGCTAAATGCTAAACTATCAATAAAACTGTGTTTATTCACTGGACATTTTAGTCACACTATCCAATAACCTTAATGCTACAGCTAATTCTCGTTAGCTAAATTAGTTCTGAATAAAACAATAGGTCATCTGTTACTAATGGAAGCACTGTGATTTACCCTATATGTAACAGATAATTACTACGATATAAACACTGGGAAGCTGAAGGGTCAAAAAAGATTGAAACACAGCCATAGACTGAATATACTGGCTTCCATCCTTTTTAAGGATTTTGGGGCAATAAAGGAACAGAAATTCAATTCTCAAAGAATCAAGGTCAAGGAAAGATTCATTATAAAGGCAACATCTTGGTTAGTGGATCCAAAAAATAAGGAAATTTCTCCCAACTATGGCTGGGACTACCAGGCACAGGGAACTGGGGTTAAAAACAAACAAAAAATAATGTGTCGTATAAAGAAAAATATAAGGTCAAACAAGGTTTAAAGACTGACTTCATAATGATGATCAAGTTAAGTTACTTTATTTGTGTGTGCCCCATGTAGATTGGAACAATAAAATCAAGTGGGTGGGAGAGCCTAGTTGGAGAAAAGAGACCGTTAAGTATACATGAAGTCAAGGAAGCAATCAAGTTACTGGTCAACTAAATGAAAAAAGCTTTGTCAAAACTACTGCAGCTCTCTAGCTCCAATCAAACTACTGGGGGAAGATAATTTAAAAAGGAGAGAACAAAAGGTACAATAATTTAGGGAAACACCAAGGCTAATAATGAAAACACTAAACCTGCAGATAAAATGTTTTACATATTAATACACAACTCTCCCTTCCCAAATATATTTTTCCTTAGTTTGTCAATAATCCAATCTAGAGGCAATATATCTCAGAAAGAGCCAATCTAAAAGATACTTTAATCAATAAATTAAAGAAAAAGCACAGAATAAAGAGTCTATGAAGCCATAAACATTTTAAAATGTTCTGTGATGATTTACAATCTCAAGTGACTTTTGGTCAATTAGTCAAAACTCAAGTAACCAAATAAAATCTAATTTGGTGAAAATCAATTGCCAGTATGCTAACAGGTGAGCTAAATACATTGTAGTGTAAGTCGCTCAGCTGCGTCTGACTCTGAGACCCCATGAACTGTAGCCTGCGAGGCTCCTCTGTCAATGGAACTCTCCAGACAAGAATACTGGAGTGGGTTGCCCATTTCTTTCTCCAGGGGACATCCCAACACAGGGATCAAACCCAGGTCTCTTACATTGCAGGCAGATTCTTTACCGTCTGAACCACCAGGGAAGACCAAATACATTATAACTGAAGACCAATCACTAGCAGATTGATACACAAATTAGACAAGTGTTTACACATGTAATTAAAGGAGAGTCTGTGTGTTAAAGGGTATACAAGTTCATATGTGCCCAAATGGGTATATGTCACATACTGCACACTCCCAGGTATAATTTCTCACTTATCAGTGCTGTTAATTATATGTCTTTCTCATACACCTTAGAAAGCAAATCTGTAAACTAAAAGAAATGTCTGATAGAGAGTAGCTCATTTAACGATTAGAAAACCACTGGTATTTGTGCTGACATTTGAAACTCAGAGAAACTCAAGAAAACATAATCCTGCAAAAGCCTTAGGTCACAGCATTGCCCAACATCCAAGAAGAAACTCAGATACATGCATGCTGGTATTCATTAGAGCATTATTCACAATAGGCAAGCATACATTGATGAATGAATGGATTAACAAAATGTGGTGTATATATGCCATGGAATATTACTTAATCAATAAAAAGGGATGAGGTTCTGATACATGCTATAACATGGATGAACCTTAAAAACATTATGCTGAGGGTTTCTCTGGTGGCTCAATGATTGAGTCCGCCTGCCAAGGCAGGAGATGCGGGGCTGGTCCTGGGTCCAGAAGGATCCCACGTGCCACAGAACAACTAGGCCTGTGTACCACAACTATTAAGCCTGTGCTCCAGAGACCAGAAGCCAAAATGACTGAAGCCCGAGGGCCCTAGAGTCTGTGCTCCACAAGAGAAGCCGCCGCAATGAGAAGCCTGTGCACCGCAACTAGAGAGTAGCTCCCCCTTGCCACGGCTAAGAAAAGCTCGAACAGCAATGAAGATCCAGCAAAGCCAAAATAAATACATTTATAAATACATTTATAAAAACTAAAATAAAACTAAACAATTTCCTACATTAGGGAAAAAAAACATTATGTTGAGTATTTCACAGTAAAGCAGACAAAAAGACAAACACTGTATGATTCCACTTAACTGAACTATCTAGAACAGTCAAATTCAGAGACAAAAGAAGGTTAGAGGTTACTGGGGGCTGAGGTTAAGGGGGAAATGAATTATTGCTTAATAATTACATAGCTTCTATCTGAAAGTGAAAGTTGCTCAGTTATATCCAACTCTTTCCAACCCCATGAACTATACAGCTCATGGAATTCTTCAGGCCAGAATACTGGAGTGGGTAGCCATTCTCTTCTCCAGGGGATCTTCTCAACCCAGGGACTGAACCCAGGTCTCCCACATTGCGGGTGGATTCTCTACCAGCTGAGCCACCAGGGAAACCCAGCTTCTATCCGGGTTGGTGGTTAAGACAAAAAGTTGTAAAAAATAGTGTCATGGTTGTACAACATTGTGAATGTAATAAATGCACAATGGTTAAGACAGCAAATTTGACGTTATATATATTTTAGCATAATAAAAAAGTTAAATAGTTAGCTAAAAAGGCAAAGTCAAAACTAAACCCAAAGTCCCCTCTTCATCCATTGTTATTTCCAGTAAATCATAGTATTTTCAGAGAATACTTGGCCAAGTGACTTATTTATCACTTTTGTCTCTCCCAAAGTAGCTTCATATAAAAGGGAAGACAGCTTCATATAAAAGGATTTATAAGAAAAATAAGTATAATTAAACATGATAATAATAAGAAATACTAACTTTATTAATCCAAATGGCAATCACTCTTTCAAAATTTGAGCTAATTAGGACAGAGGAAGAGGGACAAAAGGTTACTACCAAACTTGTAGCTACACAAGATTTTCAGAATATATGCCATTGAAAATACATGTAAGCGTAAAGCTAATTAATTTCACATATCTATAACCCATCTAACACAAAGTATTACTTATTTTTGCCAGTGTCAAGAAATAAAAGAGCCAAATTTCCTATTTCAGATAAATCAGAATTTTTTTATTTTCTATAGATTACAACTATTCCACCACAACTGTTTCATTAGCAAAATAGCCCCATTATCCCATAAGTTTATGTTATCATATGTTTTCTTATGCTGATTTCTTATTAATTTTAAATAATAATTTTAGCTTCCTAGCACTAAAACTTTAAGTAGTCATTCTCCTAACAAGTTATAAACATTCTTCAAGGAAAATTACTGTTTCTTTGACCTATGAATAATAAAGTTGTTTTGAATTTACTGTCCTTGAAATACTTTCCCACGCTATTTAAGTACATACTTATTTTCAGAATTAATAACATACACATTTAAAGCTCAAATATCATAATTTCCTAGATGTTAAAAAAAGCCAATAAAATTGTTTTGATTTCCAACCAAATTATTTGTCTTTTTTAAATCACAATTTGTTTGGTATAAAGTCAAAAGAAACCCAAAATAACAATAAATGACAAATAATGAAAGGAATCTTGTAAAATTTATACCAACATCACTATGCAAACTATTAAGTACAACTAGCAAATGTTTTCTTTATTTGTACCCAGGATACCGTATGCAATAAAAAACACTAAATGTCTGAAACAAGCTTCACTTATTCTGCAAATTAGGTTGCTTAAAACGTTAAAGGTCTTCAAGCTTAGTTATTCACCAACTCCCTTTCTCATTATCTAGAGAGAAAATGCATTCTTTTAAAAAGAAGCGCTCATCTGTGGAAACTTTCTAATTAACTTGGTTCAAAGCATGTGCAAGATGGCAGTTTTCTATACTGTTTCAGCATTTTAATTGGTGGAAAATGCTTAGCAGCCTATTCACAACCCCCCCTTGGTAATTAAACTAGGGTCAACTCTATGACTAAATGAGCCAATCTTGAGAAACAAATGATTTCTAACATCCACAGTATATAGCATATTTGGTTTACAGCAGTCTTTGAACAGTTAATGAGGTAGTGGCTGTGTCACTATGGGAGATTTATACAGAACAAGTTAACCTTCTTAAATGGTGCAGCAGTCATTAAAAATAATTATTAGCAGGGCATTCTAACAATTATTAACATCTATAAGGACATAATTAATTCAAGTTTCATTTCTGACAATGCTAATAACCACCTGCAAACAACTAATCAATATTCACTATTAGTCATGTAATTGTTTTCAAAGCAAGTACACTTTTCTCTAAGGTTTTTTAGATTGAATGAAGTGCAATTTTCAATATTACTATAGTCAAGCATCTGTCAACAGTTTTGTTAAAATATATAGACTGTATCAATATTATGACATAGACAATGCTAAGTCATAACCCACAGCTAATGTGAAAATAAATAACTAGAGTTTTTTAAGAAACTGTAGAAAAAGAAAAGGCTATTAGTTTTAACTCTAGATGCCTCAATCTTTTCAGCCTCCATTTTTCTCCTGTAAAAAACAAATGAATTTTATTTTTAATTAAGATAAATAATCTTAGACCTAGCACACACGTTTACTCCTGCCGGTGAGAATTTATAAGTGCCTGAGAGAGACACTGGCTCTCAAGACGTTTAGTTATCTACAAAGATCAATGAGCGTGAAGCCAGCAAGGGGACGTATTTTGTCTATCCAAAGATCATTATTCAAGTCTAGTGTGTGGACTCACTTTCTCTGCCCTTTCAGATCTTATCAGACTGAACCCAGCTTGTCTACAGACGACTATGCTTAGATTCTTTTTCTAATGACTAATCTATACTTAGAGTAATACTTACTTACATCAACATTTACCTGTACCACTTTCCTGTCTACATCTGCTTTATCCGTCAAAACACTAAACTCTCCTTATCTCCCTGTCACGTACATTCTGGCCAAGCACACCTAAGAGCCTTCTCAGCAGGAAGCAGTGGCGCACAGCCCAGGGACAGGGCACGGTGGCTTATTGCCGGCTTTCGATGGAGAGTACTCTAGTTCCCATCACAGCTCTGTTACGTGATGTGGGCATGTTACCTAACTTCTCAAACCTCCTTTCCTCAGTAAAGAGAAGTAAAGAAAAACGTCTAGCTCATGGGAATAACAAATTAAACTCTTGTAAAAGTGGAGTTTAAAATAGCACATGGCAATAAAGTTCTAATAAATATAGGTTATTATGATTAATTTATCCATTCTGAAGGTGTTATTTTCCTATTGCAAAGAAATTAACCAAGAATAGGTAGGAACCTAAGAGACTTAGTCATGTATTAAGAGCATTTCTTTTATGTGTAACTCTTTTAAGCATTAAGGAATGTCTCTATCTCAAACGGAACTCTTATACTAGAATGTGATATTCATACACATGTCTACCTTATTGCTCTATTGCTCTACACTATGAAAACTTTTTAAATGCTGCCCTTTCAATCTTTTACCTATTTTATCAAAATTCTGTTTTTTCCAGCTCATATTCATACACATAAATTTAGTCACTTTAATTACTATTCAATTGGTACAGAATCTGCCTGTGATGCAGGAGATCCCAGTTCAATTCCTGGGATGGGAAGATCTGCTGGAGAAGGGGGCTACCTACTTCAGTACTCCTGGGCTTCCCTGGCAGCTCAGCTGGTAAAGAATCTGCCTGCAGTGCGGGAGACCCCAGTTTGATCCAAGGTTGGGAAGATCCCCTGGAGAAGGGAAAGGCTACCCACTCCAGTATTCTGACCTGGAGAATTCCATGGACTATACAGTCCATGGGGTCGCAAAGAGTTGGACATGACTGAGTGACTTTCACTTCATTTCAATACCACTATATCTTAGGCATTTCAACCAGAAGTGCATTCAACATGATTTTGCACATATGAAGTTCATGAAATACCACTCATTCTTCTTGAGAACACTATTATCAACATACACTAGGCTGACTTACAGGTGTCCTTTCTAGGTTAGAAACAAAAGCTTATAGACTAATATTAAGCAATTTATTCATTCAATCAATATATGAGTGTTTACTTTTTGTCCAAAGTATCTTTTATCTCAGGCACTAGTGATGCTCAGATGAAAGACCCAGTCACTTCCTTTAAGCAACTAAAGGCAAACAAAAAGATAACTAATCCAATTATTATGGTCCCTGAACTCTGTACCATGATGGCAATATCTGGAGGGTGTCAAGGTAGGGGGTCTTAATTAAACCTAGTATAGTCAGTTATTCCAGGGAGACCAATCATTGAGGAATCACAGTGGTCAGCCAAGCAGAGACACTTACAAAGTAAAAAGGCAGAGAAGAATCAAGGAAAATCAGCATAATCTATTATCATGGGTTTGTTAAAATTAGAGGTAAGAGGGAAGAAATGAATGGTGGAAAATAGAGATGTGACAGTAGGTAGACATGGCTCATATTCTGAAAAGCATGATTGGGGGGGTAAAAACAAACATATAAACTTTGAACAACATAGCATAATGCAGTATTTTAAAATAAATGAGGAAAAATATACCTAGCACATCACATCAAATCCATGTCCTCATAGCTACTACTACTTACAATATTAAAAAATGTAAAGAAAATACTAGAGATCTAATGAAAATGTTAAGTAACATTAACAATGTATGGCAAAAATCACAAAGGGGATATCAGAATTTCCTAAATTTGGAAAATACACAGTGATTAACCTCAGACTTGGTGGGTTTTATCATTTACTAGGTCTGGGAACTGTGGGCAAGTTACTAACTTTTCTATACCTTACCTTACTTATTACCCATAAAAACAAGAATCATATAATAGCTTCCTCAAATAATTCAATTAGTGTTAAAATTTAGTGAAGAAAAGTATGTAAAACACTTTGCACATATGAATACCAAAATGATTTAAGTTTCCCAGAACTGAATTCTACCACTACTGCTCACTAGTTTTGAGACCTTGGAAAATTTTTTTAGGGTAGCATTCTCTACTTCATAGGATTGTTATGAGGAGTAAATGAACTGAGTATAGAACAGTGCCTACAATACATGTTTGTAAATAAATAAAAGTCCATGTATTAAATAAATAGTGGCTATCACTAAAAAGAAAAATCTATGTCAGAGCGTCCAAATAAATCTAGCTTAAGTGCTAAGCATGATCTATGAGGGGAACAGAAACACAGGCAGGGAAAGTTATGGAGTTATTTCAACAACTCAGTAAAGAACCAAGGAGGATATGAACTAAAGTTAAGACAGAGTGGACAGAACTGGAAAATACTTAAGACTCACCTGGACTCAACAACTGATTATACAAGTGAAAATAGGAAATGAAAACAGAAACCATACATAGAGGAAAAACATCAAAGATTTTCAGATTTTACCAAAAGCATAAATTGGAATGACATTTGGGATTCAATAAGAGCTACAAATTTCCTATGGAATATAAGTTTCAGAAGGAGGTACCTATAAACATCAAGGTGGAGCAATCTAGCCAACTGGATATGATGAAAAAGTACAAAGAGAGAAGTTCAAAAATAGTTTTGATTTTACCCATTTGGTTTTACTATCTAAGTGACCATGATGAAGTTCATGTGCCAATTACTGGCATTCTGAGACATTCCTAGAGTTTAACCACATTAGCTTCCCTTTTCACGTCCTTAAAAATTTTGTAATCTTGGCTTTTCACTAGAGCCCCTCATCTTGCTAAATATTAAGTAATTATAACATCATGTAGCTTTAATTAACGGCCCCCTTATTAACATTTGCCCGTAAAGAAGAATCTGTTTATGAAAAACCTGCATTTCCTTTCCAATCTATTAGTTCTCCGCCCACAACAAAATGTTCCTGTGTAATGCCAGAAGAGGTGAGTAAACTGTTATGCCTGTGTTCCTCCAACCTTTTCTAAACACACATACTTAAACATGATTAAAATATACTGAAAGACACAAAAATAAGGCAATCATTTGGAATTGCTTTCTGATTCCAACTATATTTTTAAAAAAGGTACAGAGACTCTTTTGAGGAGAAAGAACTTAAATCTTTCTTACCTGATGCCCCTATATTTGCATTATCTTCAGGAACCTGATTTTTATCCTTATTTAAATCTTCAACTAAAAGTTTGTCAAAATGCTCAATACAAAGTCGGCTGTCAATCTGATATAACAAAGCAGGGCAAAGGTATGTAAATAGATCAGATGAGATTGGAGAGTTGGCACGATGACCATGGTATTTTAACAACTGAGTGACGTTCAAACACTGCAAGAAAATTGATAAAACAAATTAAGAGTACTTTAAGAAGATTAGGCAGAAAAAGTACTATATAGTAAAATATATTCTAAATATAATTTTAAAATAATCTGCAATATAAATATCTACTACAAAGAATGATTTTTAATAGGAATTTATGATAGGAGAGAATTCAACCTGATTACCCAAAACTTTTTATGGATTTTAACCATTTTCCACTGCAACATATAAAAGATAATGACTTTCTGCCATTAATAAGAATGATTTAGAACTACAGTCCCAAGATCCTGAAGGAGTGAAGAAAAAAAATAACTTCCCTAGGCAAAGTGCAATCATCAGTTGCTCGAGATTGTTATTCGGTAAATAGACTTAAGAGTACTTTAATAACTTTATATTAAAATATAAAAGGATACAGACATTTTTACTACCTAAGGTACCCCAGAAGAATATGGTATAGTGAAATCCTATCCCAGTGCTAAAGCTTTATCCAGTAGAACTTTTTAATTACAAAGTATAACAAAACTAAGAAGAAAACAAATAACAAAAAAAATTTGGACCCATCACTACATAAATATCTAAATCTAAGGGAACGGAGTATCTCTTTTCCACATATATGCACTCTGGTTGCATGCTTGCTTTTTGTATCTACAATGCAAAAACACAAAATCAAAACATACAAACAAAAGTGATTTTTCTTAGGTCAAGTCTTTACATGAGGTACTACTACCCTATCTAATGCACAGACCATTTCCAGAAATCTTGAAAAAATCTCCATTATGCATCAGGCCTATGAGGATACAAAATAATAAGACTGATGATCCAGACCCCACAAATAGAATCCAAAGAATAAACACTGTTTAGTTATGATAATGTCTAGTTATTATCGACAAGAGACTCTAGGATATTACCCATAGTAATAAATTAACAATTTCTTTAAAAGTACACTAAGATTTTAAAATTTGCTGAAAACCAAATATCTAGTGATTTGTCTAGTAAAGAAACAAAGATATTTACTTAGATGTAAAACACATTTCAGTAATAAGAGACGAAAACAAAGGTTGAGGTCATTTTCCACAATAGATGCTGCTTTTTATACATCTGAACAATAATAAATTCAACAGCTTTTCCTAAACTTTAATGAGAGCTAAATGTAAGAATAAGGGTATTGATATACTTTTAATGAAACAAAAATGTTTTTAAGGTGAATAGCTGTTTAAAAATCAAGAAGTAACAAATCGAATGTGAAAGTATTCAAAGGAGAACAAAAATTTAGAAGAAAAAGAGAACCATCCCATTGCTCTTGGCATTTCTCATTATTATATCTTTTTGCATTCACTGTTCATCTGTCAAAAGCATGAGAAAAGACTAATATGAGCATGTAGGTCCTGTGATAAAGTGACAGAGAAAACAAACCTACCACATGTACAAAATACCTGACTTTGGAGTGAGATCAGTGACTAGGAGTCATCTGTAGTTAATTCAATAAGTTAATTATTATGAAGAAGAAACTGTCTAAACAAAAAAAGGACTTCAATTTTCAAGCATCTAGAAACCGGTTAACAGAAACAACACATAACCTAACTTGGAGAGTCAAAGCAAGTCTTAAGCAAGAGAGTAAAATAAGGAATAAAAGAAATATATTTTCTGACAACCTTTAAACATTTAGAATTGAAGGAGCCCAAATTTGAAAACAAACAATCCAAGTAAAAATGCAGACAAAAATCTTTAATCTGATTTTTATCCCTTAATGTATTTTGTAACTGGAAACAAGTTTGAATACGGTTGTCTATTCCTCTGTTACTTTTCTTTTTACCTAAGAGTACTTCAGGATCATCTGAGAATTACAGAGCAACTACCTTATTCTGCTTACCTCATGTTGACGATCATCTTCATTATGATCTTTGTGACTAGCAGCTGAATAAATTGCACTTTTTTTAACATGTGGTGCTTCTCGCTTTCTAGTATGTCGAAGCTCACCTTCAATATCAGGATCAAGATCTTGGTGTCCATGACCAGGATCATGACCATTATGTTCTGGAAGACGTACATGAGAATGACCTGGGTTATGTACACGATCAGGTTTGTGGACCCGATTATGTTCATACTGTTCACCCTGATCATGGTTAGAGGGAAAACCTGGTGCAATAACCCCAGAATTTTCATTACTTTTCTTCTCTTTTCTCTTCCTCTTTCCTTTTGGTAGCTTACTTTCAGATTGCTCCTGTGTTTTATTGGTCTCTGTTGAAGGTTCATGGCTAGGCTCCCCATGCTCACCATGAGTAATGGAATCATTAGGAAAATGGCGAGTAGTGTTATGATCAAGGTGATGACGCAAACAGTGGTGATGACATAAGCGATGACTGTGGTCATGCATATGTTTATCATCAGATTTGACAGACACTTCAATTGTCTCTTTCTCTGGATCACACTTACGGTTTCTTTTTGCTGATACACTGGTCACAGTTTGATTTTCTGAATTTAAGTGATTATGGGAATGCTGGTGGTTATGTGAGTGAAAATGCTTTCCCTCTTGAACTGCCAAAATATCTAAGTGAGAAACATGATCGTGGCCAAGATCCTCATGATTAATCTCAACTACTTTTATCTCTCCAAGGCCCAAGTTTGTTAAAAGTTTCTCCAGACCAAAAAAGGATAGTCTTCCATTTTCACCATAACGGTCAAAAAGTTTTTCAATATAATATTTTTTTTCATTTTCAGCATCCAGCACTGAAAATTCGCTTGACTCCGATTCTGTCATTCCACGATGGTGTCTGTGATGCTCTTCAGAACCATGGTCATGTTCTTCATGGCAATGGTTGCAATGATGGAAAATAAATGTCAGCAAACAAATGAGGCAAAATTTTGTGTGCATATGTACCTTCATTTCTATTTTTCCTAAAGGGAAAGAAAAATAAGCATTAGTTTATACTTATGCACGTTAAAAATAAACAAAGCTTTTCAGCAATTGCCAATTTACTAGGCAAATGTTTTACCTCATTTCTTTCATGATTATGAATTGTCCTTTCCTTCTTCAATCCCCTATAAAAATAGCCCCTTTTAATTTATCAGAATATTGTATAGCCCTTCAAATTAATACAAGTTTGCTTAAAACTCACCTGCAAGATTACTGACTCTCTTTTAAGCACAATACTTTATGGTCTATGTACATTTATACAGGAAATGTTGGCTTTCTTCCTATCGGGCCCTTTACAAAAATGTTTATTGGTTTCTGTTCTTGACACCCTGACCAGTACAATAATGTAGTAAGATGAAATATAATAAAAAATGTGTAAGAATCAGAAATGAAACTGTCATTATTCACAAATGGCAGGACTGGATATGCAGAAAGTCCAAAAGAAACGGTAAGAATTAATAAGTTAATTTAGTACAATTGCTAGACCTAAGGACAATTAACTGTATTTCTCTACACCAGCAATAATTAGAATATGAAATTAGAAGTTTATAGTTTATAGCAGCAAATAGCTAGAAATAAATCTAACAAAAGATGTGTAAGACTTTTTCATAAAAAAAGGATAACATATTACTGAGAAGTGAAGGACCTAAATAAATGAATGGTTTTATCATGTTCAAAATTGGATGTTTTAGAGATCCAATGTAATGCCCAACTAAACTTCCAAGATTTATTTGATGAAAACTGATGAGGTGTTTTTTAGTTTTATTTATTTATTTATTTTTGAAGCTATTTATTTATGAAGCTAGACCTTCACAGCTGAGCATGGGCTTTTCCCAGTGTGGAAAGCAGCGGCACTCTCCAGCTGGGGTGCGCATGCTTCTCCTTGCAGTGGCCCCTTGTGGTGCAGAGCACAGGCTGGAGGGCGCGTGGGCTGCAGCGTTGCAGCCCTTGGGCTCCAGAGCGCAGGCTCTACAGAGGTGCAGCATGGGCTTGGCTGCTCTGCGGCATGTGGGATCTTCCCGGACCGGACCAGCATCGAACCCATGCTCCCTGCACTGGCAGGCAGATTCTTCACTACTGAGCCACCAGGGAAGCCCCTTGATGAGGTACTTTTAACATTTATATGGACACAGAAAGGGCCAACGAACAAGACACTCTGTCTACCAGTTACTAAAGACAGTGTGGGTATTTGGTGTAAGAACAAATAACGTAGTATGAAAAGAGAAAAATTTTCTTTTTCTTGGAGCTTACTCAACTAGACATCCATATAGAAAAAGAAAACTTGACTCCTACCTCACACCATGTGTAAACATCAATTATAGATGGATCGTAAATGTAAATCTAAAACAGTAAATTTTAGAGTAATAAAGGGTCCAAAATTGTATTGCCCAATACAGTATGTTAAAAAAATTACTAAGAAGCACCTTGGCCTCAGGCTTAGTTTGCTCTTAAGCAGACAAAACAAGCATTTTAAAATTAGTTTTACACGGTGATATTATTAGTTAACACAATGTAGCTTTTTACAAATATTCATAAATACTTTAAATTGGGTTATCATGTAATCATATTACATACCTTTCAACAAAAACCCGTAAGCAGCAAGTTAATTTCACATAGTCCAAAACTTTAGCAGACTGTCATTGAATTGAGTGCTATTCATTATTTTTGGAAGTGGCCACAAGCAGCTACTTAAATTTCAGTTCAGTTCAGTTGCTCAGTCGTGTCTGACTCTTTGTGACCCCATGAATCACAGCACACCAGGCCTCCCTGTCCATCACCAACTCCTGGAGTCCACCCAAACCCATGTCCATTGAGACAGTGATGCCATTCAACCATCTCATCCTCTGTCGTCCCCTTCTCCTCCTGCCCTCAATCTTTCCCAGCATCAGGGTCTTTTCAAATGAGTCAGCTCTCCACATCAGGTGGCCAAAGTACTGGAGTTACAGCTTCAACATCAGTCCCTCCAATAAACACCCAGGACTGATCTCTTAGGATGGACTGGTTGGATCTCCTTGCAGTCCAAGGGACTCTCTCTCCTTCTGTCGGTTTCGAGATTGCACCCAGGAACTGCATTTCGGACTCTTTTGTTGACTATCATGGCTACTCCATTTCTTCTAAGGGATTCTTGCCCACAGTGGTAGATATAATGGTCATCTGAGTTAAATTCACCCAAGCCAGTCCATTTTAGTTCGCTGATTCCTAAAATGTCGATGTTCACTCTTGCCATCTCCTGTTTGAGCACTTCCAATTTGCCTTGATTCATGGACCTAACATTCCGGGTTCCAATGCAATATTGCTCTTTACAGCATCGGACCTTGCTTCCATCACCAGTCGCATCCACAACTGGGTGTTGTTTTTGCTTTGGCTCCGTCTCTTCATTCTTTCTGGAGTTATATCTCCACTGATCTCCAGTAGCATATTGGGCACCTACCGACCTGGGGAGTTCATCTTATACTTACAGAACTTTTAAAAAATTGTATTCATTTTTAATCAAGAATAATTGTTTTACAATATTGTGTTGGTTTTGGCCATACAGCAACATGCATAAGCCATAAGTATACATATGTCCCCTCCTTCTTGAACCTCCCTCCAACTTCCCATTGCTCTAGGTTGTCACAAAGCCCTGGACTGAGTTCCCTGCAGCATACAGCAAATTTCCAAACGGTAGGGTATAGGTTTCCCTGCTACTCTCTCCATTTATCCCACCCTCTTCTTCCTAGCATGGTGTCCTCAAGTCTGTTCTCTATGTCTGCGTCTTCACTACCACCCTGCAAATAGGTTCATCTGTATCATTTTTCTAGATTCCATATATATGTACTAATATACAGTATTTGTTTTTCTCTGAATTCACTCTGCATAATAGGCTCTAGGTTTATCCACTTCATTAGAACTCAAATGCACTACTTTCTATCACTGAGTAATATTCCATTGTGTATATGAACCTCAGCTTCTTTATCCATTCAGCTGCCAATGGACCTGGAGGTTGCTTCCATATCCTAGCTATTGTGAACAGTGTTGCAATGAACACTGGGGTACATGTATCTTTTTCAATTACAGTTTTTTCATGATATACACCTAATATTGGAACTGTTGGGTCACATGATAGTTTTATTTCTAGTTTAAGGAGTTGCCATACTGTCTTCCATAGTAGCTGTTATCAATTCACATTCTCACCAACAGTGCAAGAGGGTTCCCTTTTCTCCACACCCTCTCCAGCATTTGTTGTTTGTAGATTTTTTGATGATGGCAATTCTGACCCAGGAGAGGTGATCTCTCAGTGTAGTTCTGATTCGCATTTCTTTAACAATGAGTGATGTTGAGCATCTTTTCATGTGTATATTAGCCATCTTTATGTCTTCTTTGGAGAAATGTTTGTTTAGGTCTTCTGTCCACTTTTGGATTGAGTTGTTTTTCTGGTTTGAGTTGCATGAGCTTCCTATGTATTTTAGAAACCAATCATTTGTCAATTGTTTTTTTTTTTGCTTTTTTCCCACTCTGAGGGTTGTTTTTTCGCCTTGTTTATAAAAGTTTCTTTTGCTGTGCAAAAGTTTTTAAGTTTAATTAGGTCCCATTTGTTTAGTTTTATTTTTTTATTCCCATTACTCTAGAAGCTGACTCTAGGATTAGTCATAGAGGATCTTGCTGTGATTTATGTCATAGAGTGTTCTGCCTGTTTTCCTCTAAGAGCTTTGTAGTTTCTAGTCTTACATTTAGTTCTTCAATCCATTTTGAGTTTATCTTTGTGTATGGTGTTAGGAAGTGTTCTAATTTCATTCTTTTACATATAGCTGTCCAGTTTTCCCAGCACCACTTATTGAAGAGACTATCTTTTCTCCATTGTATCTTCTTGCCTCCTTTGTCAAAGACAAATCCATACACCTATGGGTCCCCTATCTCTAGGCTATCTTGTTCCGTTGGGCTATAGTTCTGTTTTTATGTCAGTACCATACTGTCTTGATGACTATAGCTTGATAGTATGGTCTGAAGTCAGGACGGTTGATTTTTCCAGGTTCATTCTTCTTTCTCAAGATTGCCTTGGCCATTCGGGGTCTTCTGTGTTTCCATACAAATTGTTAAATTTTTTGTTCTAGTTCTGTAAAAAAATGCCATTGGTAAATTGATAGGGATTGTACTGAATCTGCAGATTGCATTTAGCAATAGAGTCATTTTCACAATATTGATTCTTTCAACCCAGGAACATGGAACATCTCTTCATCTGTTTATATCATCTTTGATTTCTTGTATCAGTATCATAGTTTTCTGTATACAGCTTTTTTGTCTCCTTAGGTAGGTTTATTCCTAGATATTTTATTCTGTTTATGGCAATGGTAAATGAGATTGACTTCTTAATCTCTGATTTTTCATTGTTCGTGTATAGGAATGCAAGTGATTTCTGTGTATTGATTTTGTATCCTGTGATTTTACTAAATTCACTGAATTAGCTCTAGTTAATTTTCAGATATAGTATCTTTTAGAGTTTTCTTTGTATAGTATCATGTCATCTGCAGTGAGAATTTTACTTCTTTTCCAATCTGGATTCCTTTTCTTTTCTTTTCCTTTTGTGCCATAGCTAGGATTTCCAACAATATGCTGAATAATACTGGCAAGAGTGGGCACTCTTGTCTTATTCCTGATCTTAGAGGGAATGCTTTCAGTTTTTCACCATTGAGAATGTTTGCTGTGGGTTTTATCATATATGGCCTTTACTATGTTGAGGTAGGTTCCTTCTATGCCCATTTTTTGGAGTTTTTTTTTTTAATCATAAATGGGTGAATTTTGTCAAAGGCTTTTGACATCTATTAAGATTATCATATGGTTTTTACATTTCAATTTGTTAATATGGTGTATGACATTGATTGATTTGCATATATTGAAGAATCTTTGCATCCCTGGTATGAAACCAATTTGATCACGGTATATGATATTTTTAAAGTGTTGCTGAATTCTGTTTGCTAGAATTTTGTTGAGGATTTTTGCATCTATGTTCACCAGTGATACTGGCCTGCAATTTTCTTTTTTTGTGATAGCTTTATCTGTTTTTGGTATCAGGGTGATGGTGGCCTCGTAGAATGAGTTTGGGAAGTGTTCCTTCTTCTGTGATTTTCTGAAATCTTCAGAAGTATAGGCATTAGTTCTTCTCTACATGTTTGATGGCATTCACCTGTGAAGCAATCTGACCCTGGGCTTTTGTTTTTTGGGAAATTTTTTTATCACAGTTTAGATTTCAGTGCTTCTGATTAGGTTGTTCCTAATTTCTATTTCTCCTTGGTTCAGTCTTGGAAGGTTGAACTTTTCTAAGCATCTGTCCATTTCTTCCAGTTTGTCCATTTTATTGGTATATATAGTTGCTCATAATGGTCTCTTATGATCCTTTGTATTTCTGTGTTGTCTGTTGTAATCTCTCTCCTTTTTCATTTCTAAGTTTGTTGATTTTTCTCCCCCTTTTGCTTGATGAGTCTGGCTAATGGTTTGCCAATTTTGTTTATCCACTCAAAGGACCAGCTTTTAGTTTTATTAATCTTTATTACTGTTTCCTTAATTTTTCATTTATTTCAGCTCTGATCTTTATGATTTTTTTCTACTAACTTTGGAGTTTTTCTGTTCTTTTTTAGGCTGTTTTAGGTATAGAGTTAGGTTCTCTATTCAATGTTTTTGCTGTTTCTGGAGGTAGGATTGCATTGCTATCAACTTACCTCTTAGAACTGCTTTTGTGGCATCCCATAGATTTTGGGTCATATTTTCATTGTCATTCGTTTCTAGGAATTTTTTTATTTCCCTTTTTATTTCTTCAGTAATGTGTTCATTATTTGGAAACGTATTGTTAAATCTTCATGTGTTTGTGTTTTTTTTTTTTTTTTTTACAGTTTATTCCCCTGTAATTGATATCTAGTCTCTTAGTGTAGTTGTAAGAAAAGATGCTTGATATGATTTCAATTTTCTTAAATTTACTGAGGCTTGATGTGTGTCCAAAGACATCTTAATTCAGACTAGTCACATTTCAAATGCTCAGTAGCCACATGTGGCTACTAATTACTGTACTGGAAAGTATAGATCTAGAAGATTTATTTGGGAAACTAATCTCATGACTTTCAAGACAGGACATAACATGCATTATAAAGGAAAGACAGATAAAATATACTACAATAAAATAAAGAAATTGATATTCATCAAGAGTGTAAAAAAAGGCAACAACAGATTGGTAGAAGAGTATGGCAATGTTAATAGTCAAGAATAGATAAGGAATGTCTACAAATCAATATGAAAGTTATGAGACAACTCAATGGAAAGATAGGTAGGTTTTGAACAGGCATTTTATAAGAGGTTAGCCAAATTACTAAGAAGCATATGAAAAGATTCTCAACCTTAATAGAGAACTATAAATTAAAATCACAAGTAGATACCACTACATACCCACCAGAATGAATAAAACATAAAAGATGTAGGCAAGAATATGGAGTCAGTTAGAACTTGCATACACTACTGGTGGGACTGTAGATTGGTAAGCTCTGGAAAGCTGTTTGGTAGGATCTACCAGAAGATGAACATAAGCACATCCTCTCACATGGCAATACTTCTCTTGGATGTATGCAGAAACACATGTACAGGGACACCAAAAGAAATGAATGAACATAAAAATTCACACAATCATTATTCATCATAGCTCAAAACAAGCAAAAGGCCAAATGTCCATCAACAGTAGAATGTTAACAAACAAATAAATAAATAAAAACAGAACAATTTTACAATGGAATACTACACAGGAATGAAAATAAAATTAAAGCTTCACACACTAACATAAATGAATCTCACAAATTGAGACTGAGCAAAAGTAACTGTATATTTTATCAGTCTTTCCTTTAGAATGCATATTATATCCTATATTGAAGGTGTTGAAGCTAAGTCTCCCAAATATTAATCTTTTAGATCTATACTTTCCAGCAGAGTAGCCAGTAGCCACATGTGGTTGCTGAGCACTTAAAATATGGCTAGTCTGAACATCACTTTGCTGACAAAGGTCCATATAGTCAAAGTTATGGTTCTTCCAGTATTCATGAACAGATGTATTCATGAACAAATGTGAGAATTGGACCATAGTGCTTCATGGCTGAGCACCGAAGAATTGATACTTTAGAACTGTGGTGCTGCAGAAGACTCCAGAGAGTCCCTTAAGGCTGCAAGGAGATCAAACCAGTCAATCCTAAAGGAACTCAACTGTGAATATTCTTTGGAAGGACAGTGGCTGAAGCCTCAATACTTTGGCCACCTGATGCAAAGAGCCAACTCACTGGAAAGGACCCTGATGCTGGAAAAGACTGGGGGCAGGAGGAGAAGGGGACAATACACAATGAGATGGTTAGATGGCATCATCAACTCAATGAACATGAGTTTGAGCAAACTCCAGGTGATAGTGAAGGACAGGGTAGCATGGTGTGCCACAGTCCATGGGGTTGCAAAGAGCTGGACACAACTTAGTGACTGAACAACAACCAAAAAAGATAACAAACACTAAATAAAACATTGGGCAAAAGTCTATTTATATATAATTTAAAATGGGCAAAACTAAACCAAGATGCCTTAATGGTTATTTTCTGAAGGGAAGGTAGGGGGTAATAATTGGGATTGGAAATTGTAATAATGTTCTCTTTCTTGAGTAATGGTAATGTTTACTTTGTGATAATTCACTGTGCTTATCATACTGCTTATTTTTCTGTATACATATAGTACTTCAATAAAAAGTTTTTAAAAATCAAATTTTATGCAGTGAAAACCAATTAGAAAACATAATGATAAACAAAAATTACTAGGTTCCTAGACAGAAACAGAGTAAGACCAGTGAAAGGAGAAGTGTATAAGATACTATTGAAGGGCAGTAAAGAAGAATTGCAAAAACTGTACAAAGACCACCTACATGAATGGAATAAACAACTTAAGATATATAGTCTTCCAAGTGTATACATACAGATCTAATTCAACGTCAATCAAAATCTTGCAGCTGTCAACTTTCGTGAGACTGCATAAGTTCATCCAAGTATTCATATGGAAGAGAAAAACCGAAGGGCAATCAACCAAGTTCAGAAAATTAGCAAGATGATAAAGACTTCTTTTTAGAAAGTTACAATAACTAAAATAACACAGATAGACCAAAGAAGAACAGAGTCCAGAAAAAGAATCACTAACAATGATTTTGTGTATGATATAAAGAAGAACATAAGACATTAAGAGGCAAAAATTAATACCTGAAAATACCAGATGTTAATCAAAAACCAGATGTAAAGAAACAGAAACTACCTTACATGCTGATGGGAGTATAAACTGGTGCAACCTTTTGGGGAAGCTGACTATGAACACACTTTCACAGCTCCAAAATTCTGCTTCTATCTATCTACCTACCTACCCACCTGGAGAAACTCATACACATATGCCCAGGAGATAAATTCAAGAATCTTGACTGCAGTAATGATGAATTTCTTTTTCAATGTTAACTATCTTGTAACAGGATGCTTCAGTTGCAAATAACAAAACAACTAAAAGTGGTTAAAACAAAAGAAATTTTCACATTAAAAAATTGGGGGGAAATGGTTTAAGGCCAATTACAAAAGCAATAACCCAAAATCTCTCATCCTCAGATGGGATCTGTCTTCTCAGAACTTCAAGAAACTGCTCTTGCTGTAACTACTCCATCCTTGCACAACCATATCCAAAGCTGGAAGGTTCATCTTCTTTTTATTCAGGGACAAAAACTTTCTAGAAGCTCCTCTCGGATTTCGCTTTACCTGTCTTTCATCAGGACTGTACTACATACCCATAATAAAACTGATAAAGGATAAAATTCCACCATCAGCTAAGACAAATCAACATTCATTCTCTTCTGATTGGAAAGAAGCCATCTTTCCTATACATATGGGAGGCATACTAACAACAAGGAAAAAGGAGGTAAATAAGGAATGGCAATTTATTATATAACCATTAGTGCCTGATACAAACCTAAATGCCCATCAGAAGAACAGAGTAAAAAAAAAAATATGGATACTTATGTAATTAAAAACTATGCTGAAGTTATAAATGTGTGGCTATGAAACAATACAGAACAAGCACAAATCTTAGAAACATAAAGAGTAAAGTTCAAAAAGATATGTTATTTCATTTAAACACAATTAAAAACATGAAAAATACCTTAATTTGAGGGTATATATACATGTAGCAAGAGCTTAATATGGGTGATTACATTCTAGAGAGTAGTTAACTTTTCACAAGAGAAGAAAGGGAGTCAGATGGTAGAGGTAGTATGCATATTTAGCAGCATCTGCAGTGTTTTTATTTCTTAAAAAGTGAAGGGAAGCTGAGGCAATGTGACAAAATATTTTGTATTTGTTAAACCAGCAATAATGGGTTTCAGGTCTTTGTTATACAGATCTTCCTCAACTTAATGGTGGGGTTATGCCTCAATCCATCCTAACTTGAAAAATATCGTAAGTTGAAAATACATTTACTATACATTATCTATTGAACATCATAGCTAGCCCAGCCTACTGTAAATGTGCTCAGACCACTTACCATTAATTAGTCTACAGTTGGGCAAAATCATTTAACACAAAGCCTGTTTCATAATAATCTCATGAACTTTACTGAATACTGTACTGAAAGTGAAAAACAGAAGGTTGTATGGAAAAAAAAAAAACGTTGTATGAATCGATACAGACTGCCTGCTTACCCCGATGATTGCACAGTTGACTGTGGGCCGCAGCTCACTGCCACTGCCCAGCATCATGAGTGTATGGTACTGTATGTCACTAGCTGGGCAAAGATAAAAATTCAAAATTCAAATATTGAACGCATACTGCTTTTTCACCATTGTAAATTCAAAATACCCTAAGTCAGAAGTCATCTGTACGGTATGTACTTTTTTAAAGTTTGATACCTAGCCACCATCAGTGATTAATCAACATATATTGGAGCAGCAGCAGAAGCCATATCATGATTACCTGAGAATTTCTTAGAAATGTAAATTCTTTCGCCCCGCCCAGACCTACTAAATCTCGAACTCTGAGGTTAGGGCTCAGCAGTGTCAACCAGTCTTCCTAGTTGAGTCTGTTGCTAGCTAAAGTTTGAGATACTACCTATACAAGTAAATTATCAAACACTCCCATTTATGTCAAATGATACTCAATTAAATTGAGCATCACCTGAATAAATTAGGTTTAATTATCACATGTGGCTTATGTGAGTTAGGACTTTCGGAAAATAGTCTATAAAATATATTTAATCCCAAAGCTACATTAAGTTGGAGATTTTGTTTTTTAATCCAAACACTTCAGTTTCTTATATAATAGTCTCAAGGATAAAGTCACCATTTAAAACATATCAATTTTACCTATAGACTAATGAAGATGAAAGAGCATAGATAATTAAGACAATTGCTATTAATAGCAGAAAGAGGACATTACACACCCTCCAATTACCTTGGTTTTCCACTAGAAGATGCTAGTGAAAGGCGATGCTCTGAATGAATGTTGCTCTGTTCGTCTGACATGTAAATGTCCTGCCGTTTCTTCAGTGCATATTATCCCACTGTCAAATGAATAAGTACCAGTGGTGAAAATAAAACATACAAACATATCAATCAGGCAACATCAAATGAATGACTCCATGCAACACAAAAAATGTCAGAGATCTATATGAGCTTTATTTATTTTTTTTTAAATTTTATTTTATTTTATTTATTTAGCTGCCCTGGGTCTTAGTTGTAGCATGTGGGATCTAGCTCCCTGACCAGGGATCAAACCTGGGCCCCCTGCACTGGGAGCTCAGAGTCTTAGCCACTGGACCACCAGGGAAGTCCCCTATATGAGCTTTAAATTGTCATTTTTAAACACTTTTTAAACGTACTCAATTTGTTTACTGAAAAGATTCTGCTATCTTGAGTCCCCTAGTCATAATCATTTACATTCAAGAGAGCATCACAGGAAGGCAAATAAATACATGAGTGACATTATACAGGTAATATTTAAATCTGTGTTAAGTATTCTTAAAAGTAAATCATACATTAACTTTGCAACTTTAGAACAGTGATAGCAGATGCATGCCTAAGAATCACTTGGATGAACTATGCATTTGTCAGCACAGGCTAAGCAGCTATTGCAAAGAAACTTCTCTCAAAGCGTAGTGGCTTAAGAGAAACAAGCAAGTTTATTTCTCTTAATACCCATCCAAGATGACTGCTCCAGGTTTGTGAGCCCCAGTTAGTCAGAGACACATCAATCTTACATGAGTGCTATTCTTGTCAGTGGTAAAACAAACAATGGAAATCCAGGTTCAGAAATTTCTGAAGCAGCAAATAAAGTGGATATTGCTTTCATCACTTCTCAGACTTCATTGGCAAGAACATAGCCACATCGGCTCAATCAATCAAAATAAGGAGACTGGAAAATACAGTCTCACCTACAACTTAGTTTCCCAAGCATTCTATGGAATCCTTTTCTTAAGGATCCTTTCCTATCCATAGCAAAAAGATCTTCGGGGTGGAGGCAGGAATGGTGGAAATGTTGCCCAAGTCCATTTACCACTCAATCCTAAATACTGGCCTTTACAGGACTCAGTTTTGCCCTAGACAAAATCTTCTGCTGTCACTTACGTTTCACAGTTTTTAAAGTTTTGGGAATTGAGTATATTAGTTTTATAACTGATTTGGTTTTCAATTCAGCAAATATACATTAAGTTATTCACTCAAGACTTCTGGTTACTACAGACAGCTATGCATAATCCTACTGCACAAGAAAAGAATGGTTTCTGGAAAATGTGTAGTTGCCACCACACATTTAATTTCATCTTTTCTTACTGATTTCCAATTGACTATCACGGTGAAAGGTTTAAGTATTCTCTCATTGTGTAATTTCTACATGAAGGGTCAGGTTAATTCACAAATAAGTACTTTAATCATTGGGCTGTATACACTATTTCTGATGTAAATACATTATATTTGATGCAAAGAAAAAATGAAACCCACATTTTTCTATAAAACACTAATATTTTAACACTAACATCAGACCTAAATGTTCAATGAGGCTAGTGGTTATTCTTTGGTGTGAAAAGTGATGAGAGGAACCAGGCAGGAGTTCTGTGCTGCAGTTTGTAGTCTATCTTTACCCGTGGGTGCTGGTTACCCGGAGAAGGCAATGGCACCCCACTCCAGTACTCTTGCCTGGAAAATCCCATGGATGGAGGAACCTGGTAGGCTGCGGTCCACAGGGTCGCTAAGAGTCGGACACGATTAAGCAACGTGACTTTCACTTTTCACTTTCATGCCTTGGAGAAGGAAATGGCAACCCACTCCAGTGTTCTTGCCTGGAGAATCCCAGGGACAGCCTAGTGGGCTGCCGTCTATGGGATCACACAGAGTCGGACACGACTGAAGTGACTTAGCAGCAGCAGCAGCAGCTGGTTACCCAGGTGTGTTCACTTCATAAACCTGTCAAGGTTTACACTTAACAGCTTCCCACTCCAGTATTTTGGCCTGGAGAATTCCATGGACTGTACAGTCCACAGGGTCACAAAGAGTCAGACACAACTGAGCGACTTTCACTCTCACTTCACTTTCACACTTAACATCTGGGTGCTTTTCTAGAGGTGTTCTATATTTCAGACACAACATAACTTTTAATCCATTAAGAATACATATTTCAACTTTCAATTAGTAAAATCAGTAATATGCAGTTTCTAGAAGCAGACCCATACTTAACCATACCCAAAGATGAATTTAAGTTTTCTAAAATAATTTAAGACTCACAAGAACTTGAACTTGTGAAAACAGTTCAGAGTTTACCCATGTACTCTTTACCCAATTTTCCCCAATGAAAACATTTTACATAAGCACATTTTCAAAACCAGGAAACTGACACTGATATAATACTGTTAACTAAATTGGAGATCTTTTATTCTAATTTCAGTCTCTGCATGCATTCTTAAAAATACCATAACAGAAAATCCATTTTTTAACCAGAGAAAAAAATCATTTGTAACCAAAGAATCTTGCTTAACAAAATATATGATTATACCTAAGAAAAAGGTTAACTAAAACCTTAAAAGTAATCAGGATTGAGAATCTCCACAGTAAGTTCTTCTATACAGATTTACAAAAATTTTTAAGTAGAGGCTTTCAATTGTAGTTTTCCTACATAAAATGGCAAATAAATTTTTCAATTTTTAAGTAGATAAAACACTTTTATCATGAACATACACTAATCTGTCTATAGGTATTTTGCCTCAAGAAAGATAATGATCTTTATTTCATACAAATGAAAATAGGGTTGTAGAAAGTGTAAGATGAAAAGATTCTTAAGTATAAACAACTAAACACTTTTTTTTTTTAAAATACATGGATATCTAAGACCCAGAGGTATACATATGATTAAAGTGATACTTCAAGTTTGTGGCAGTCCCCTGACTTGAAAGTCAGGGGCTCTTTCCGCCACACCAGTGTATCTGTATATCTTAAAAACTAGAACACTGTGGGATAACTACTAATGCAATCCATCTAAAACATACTACCAAAATATTTTAAAGGGAAAAGAAATGGTCTCTAATACTTACAGTCAGTTTAAAAAAAAAAGTATGCGCATAGTAGCACGCATACTGTGAGTATGTGTGCTAAGTTTTTGACCCTGCGATCCCGTGGACTGTAGCCCGCCAGGCTCCTCTGTCCATGGGATTCTCCAGGCAAGAATACTAGAGTGGGTTGCCATTTCCTCCTCCAGGGGATCTTCCCGACCCAGGGATTGAATCCATATCTCCTTTGCAGGAGGATTCTTTACTGCTGAGACACTGAGGAAGCCCTAATATCACTATATTACTTAACAAAATGATTGACTGATGTAAGAAAAATAATTCCCAATACATGGCTCCTGTTACTAGAGAGGCCAACCAAGTACATCCTGGGTATAAGAACAAAGTGAACAAGCTTTACTCACGGGGACTTTTTTTTAAAGGAAAATGTAGGTCAAATGAAAGAACCAGAGTTAATGTCTGTCTCAGGCTCTTGACTCTCACACATACAAATACATATATACACAAACTAACAATCAGAGAAAAAATATAACTCACTTAGCAATGTTTTAAAACTAGCTATTTCAATGTTCCAGATTGATATTTTAAAGGTCAATGAGGTGGAAACCAAGAGAGAAATCACTAAAACCCTCAACCTGGATTATGGAAATATATCATGTATTAAGTAAACTTAACATGAAAATCTATTCAATAATATACATGGCACCCTAATTTCAAAGACGACTTCATTTTTTGGGAAAGGTTTCACTACCATGGCAGAAGTTTATTTATACCCTGAATCACATAAATATAATACAACTGGCATATTACTAAATTACTTTAGCAAAATTTATCCATGTAGTTAGACACCAATTTAGTTTCCCTCTACAATTCAACAACAGTACACACAAAATGCATGAGAAGCAATGAGACTAGTGGTTTACTGAAGAAATACTAGTCTAAAAGACAAAGATCTCAGAAACCTGGTCTTGCCCCTTACTAGCTATAGGATGCTGGGCAAATTACTTAGCCTCTTTAAGTCTTACACCAAGTATAAAGTGGGGGTTTTAATTCCAGTTCTATTTCACAGTAATTATGAAGACCAAATAAAATAATGTGTATCCTTTTTTTATAATGATAAAGTTTTAAATGTTTTTCCATTTTACTGTAAGTGTTTAAATGTTATTTAAGTGCAAGTTATTGATAGTAATATAACTTGGATCCTCCGGGATCCAAGTTTACTTGGTAAACTCCAGGAGTTGGGGATGGACAGGGAGGCCTGGCATGCTACAGTCCATGGAGTCGCAAAGAGTCGGACACCACTGAGCGACTGAACTGAACTGAACTTGGATACATTTTAAATTCCATTTCTGATATTATCACCCAATGTAATGTACATAGAATAGAATCAGGAGTCAGAAACCTTCGTCTCTAGTTCATTGTCACGGTTTCCTCTCTCAAGAACAGGGGAAACAGTCCCTTCCCATACCCACCAACTGAACTAAAGGATGTGAAATGTGTACTTTGTAAAGTTTATTAACCTGAAGTATTACCTCTAATTGATGTGGTACCACAGGTCTTTCATTTAACTTCTGAAAAGTACAGAACCAGAGTGGGGAAAAGGTCCCTTCGCTTTGACTCCTTCCAAAGAATGCTACCAAAAATATTCCGAGAGCATATGCAGTGTTAGTGCATCCAAGCACAACTCTTAGATTACAGGAGGCATCCAACTGAGAAAGAGTTGCAAAGAATTACCATGACACATCAGTTTCACTGACTTTATAAAACTTCAAGGCATAATATTACTTCACTAATCAGTCCTTATCAAGAACCCTTAAATCCTCTTAGAGCTTCAAGGTTTCCTTTTTCATTCCCCCACTTTACCTCAGTTTGGAATGTTAATGTAGCTTTTATCAAAATAAGGACAATCTCTAATATTTACCCTGCAACTCATTCATATGAAAATAGTAGAGGCATGTTAATGGAGCTCAGGCAATTCAGGGCTCCTCCTGTTTCATTTTTATTTTTCAAGAGACAGAATATAAACATGAGCATTGATCAAATGTACTAGATCAAGTAATCACACATCAAATCTATTATTGTATTCTAAACATTCATGTAGAAACCTACATTTTCTCATTAAATGTTCAAACTATCTGAAGTCTCTGCTTTTCAAACATTCATTACAGGGAATGTGGAACCATATTATAGAAAGCCACCTTTGACATTCCTGTGTCTGTTTTGCTGTTTGTGAATACAAAGAACATCCGAAATTTGTACATGTATGAGCTGGTTGACCTTTATCAATCACAAAATACTGTGATGCTTTTTGAAGCTACTAAAATGTTTATAATTTTAGTTAGCCTTTCAATTTAATAAGCTTCAACCTCTTTCCACTACAAATGCATATACACCTACACAACATGTAGTCATAAAGAGGACTTAAAGACAGAGGGCTAACCTTAGGACCTGGAGGAGAAACACATCCCTTTTCCTTTCAACTTGCAGAGCTGGGTTCTCTTTCCAGTCATCATCCCTGGCCGTTGTCTTCATTCTAAGAACAGTGACTGCCACTGCCTCAAATCTTTATTACTCCATTCATCCTCACTCTTCCTATTTTCCTTTTTCAGCATCTTGTCACTGTTACACGTCCCTGATTTTGTACCAACCTACCATTCATAAGCACTGCCAGGTAAAATGATCAGACCTAAATGTTCAATGAGGCTAGTGGTTAGGGGAAAAAAAAAAAACACAGAATCTCCAAGGCAACATTTTCATAATATTAACATTTTTTGATGCTGCTGAAAACACAGGCCACTTCTTCTCCACCAGGGAAGCTTTCTATCTGATAAATTTTAGCTGTCCTTACAGTTGTTTGAACAAAGCTAAATGGTTCTGTTCTGCCATTTAGCAGAATCTTACAAAAATATAATTCAAGTATCAAAACTACTTAATTTCTACTAGCAAACACCAATTGCATTAATCAATTATCAATCCATCTTTATAGTCAAGTTCAACCTTCTCCAATATAAAGAAAACTACATAGATTTCTTAAATAAACAGAGTGTTTCAGGGCACATTCTCTGTCTTACAGAATCACATTCAGATACACGGACTGGGGTAAGATTTTGTGATATATAGACAGTTAGAAAAAGAAAAAATAAGAAAATGAGTAATGCCGGGGGAAAAAGTAGCGCAGGGTAAACACCAGTTTACAGCCGCCAGTAATCTTCACAGTCGTAAAGATGCAACACCGCTGTTCTAAACCGGAACTACAACACCACTGTACTGGACACTGAGATACGGGAAATGCGAGGGCTCACGGAGGGGGAAGAGTGCCAAACCCGAAGCAGACAATGACTAAAACTGAAAATCAACAGGTTATGAATACTGGAGACATGGCAGTGAACAGCAAAACAACTAAGAAACCAAAAGAGTTCCTTATATCTCTAGGCAGAATGTAAAAAGGCAGAGGCCTGATTTTTTTTCTTTTCCTCAACCTTAATTTCATAGAACTATTTAATTCTTTAAACTATATTCCTGTATAATTCTGACTGAAAAAACTAAAATCCAGCAACTATAAATCTTAGTTTCTGGTGAACAAAGTCACATTGTGTCACATGTTGGAGGAAAGTGAATTAGTTTCAAGATTTCACAAGCATTTGTTTACAAAGTTTTAATCACATTATATAATCATTTTAACTTCAACTTGTGCTATTGTTTTTTACCTGCTTGGTTGGATAAGTCCAAGATATGGGGAAAGACCACAAAAGTCTGAATGCTTTTCAGGCAGGTCTTGTTACATCCTTTCAAATTGTTCTCTAGACAAATTAAATTTGGCTATACTGCCACCAGCTGTATGATCATAGTATTCTCATCAGTGGTTGCTACTATTAATTTTGGAACAGGTAAAATTCCCAGGTGTCAGAGGGGTAAAGAATTTGCCTGCCAATCCAGGAGACGTAAGAGAAGGAAGCATGTTTGATCCCTGGGTCAGGAAGAACCCCTGGAGAAGGAAACGGCAAAGCACTCTAGTATTCTTGCCTGGAAAATCCCATGGACAGAGCCTAGCACACTACAGTCCATGGGGTCGTAAAGGACTGAACACACACACAATACAAAATTACCTTCTTCTTATTTACATTTTCAGATTATTCCTGGTGTCTCAATATTTTTATAAACATACAGGAACTTTTTATATAACATGGCTTAGTCATATTTTCTGCAGAAGACATCTTCAATTCTGTCCAGTGCCTTTTTACTTTGATTACAATGTTTTCCCTTTCCTGGATAGAAGTGTTTCCATGTACATGCACTGAAGTCTATAATTTATTTTTGCAATTTCTTTATGATTTCTAAATTTAAGAAGTTTTTTTCCCTCCCTATATTTAATGTGTGTTGTTTTCTTTTAAAACAAAAGCCGTAATTAAAATTAACATGACCCATAACATCCATTTCTTTTTTAGGGAAAATAAAACAACCGCTGAACAAACAATAGTCTTTTATCTGTTCACTAAGAAAGTTTACATTTTTGCCTTAATAAAACTTTCAAATACGTGTGTTTAAGCAGCAATCTTCAGAGGAGAAGCTCTAAACATTTTTATATACAAATCATAAATTATATTGTAGATAATATTATGTTTACAGTGTGCTTAAACACTTTTTCTTAAAATCTCTTTCAGTGATTTGATTGTAGTTGATTTCCTTCTTCAGTTCTTTTTTCTAAATTAATGATTATTTTCTTGAAAATAAACTTACTTACACCGGTTGTTGTTGTTGTTGCTATATATATCAAATAATTCACCTTACTTGAAAAAACAAGAGTGTGCTAATTTAAAACAAAAATCTTAACATATATATTCTAAACATTAACAAGTTATGAAGTCAGTTGAAATTCTACATTAAACAAGGTCCATGGAAATAGAAAACATAATCCTGTTGCTTTGCAACATACATTATATATAATACATGGTATCTGTTCTCAACTTTGCTGTAATTAAGCATACAATTACATAATAATTACATAAAATGTTTTTCAAATATTACACTTTTACTGACCTCACTGATTTGCAAAGTACTAACAAATCATATCTTACTCTATATACCTTGATATATAAATCAATCTTTCCTCCGTCATGAGGCTATGTTCTTCTATAACAAAGCACAAAGCATACTTACTCACATGTAAACAGAATAAAACAATGATTCAGCCTCAGCAAAGGTGCACTGAACGGTATTATACCAGAACACCTGTTCACAGTTCTGTAAACACACTTATGAACTGCAGTGGGGAGAAAGGAGGAAAGGAAGAGGAAGGGGCAGCGAGAAGCCACAAAAATAAATATCAAACACCTTCTGCTCTGAAGGAGGTACAAGGAAGACACAGTCACCTTTCAAATGAGAGAAGGTAAACTGAGAGACACTGCCTAAATAGCAGTAGAAACACAATGATAGAGTTAGGTAGTAGCTTCAGGTCAAAGGACACATTACAACTCTAAGCATCATAAATAAGGGTGCTATTCCTCCGACAGGGAAGAGACAAAAAGCTTCTTATACTATTTATGTGAAGAATACCTGAGAACTCATATTATTATCCATTCATTTATATTTGAATGCTTCTCTGCTAAAGTATTTTACTCATATAGGAACTAGGAAAACGTATTTTAAAAACAGCAACATGTCAAATGATGATAGAATAGAATCCAGTCCCAAGAACTGGATCCAGGAGTTGGCTGACTTAAAGGGTCAGATAGTTAACATTTTAGGATCTCTATGGCACCTACTCAATTTTGTCATCATGGCACAAAGCAGCAATACACAATATATTCATGTATCCATTAATATTTAATTTACAAAAGCAAACTGATTTGGTCCACGGCCGTAACTTGCTGACCCTTGACTTAATCTACACATTTTTAAAAAATTTACCAATTCAACAGACCAATTCAACAGTAGAGGAAACCACTACCATAAAACTCAAAACTTCACAGAACATGTAAAGTGAATTCATAAAAAAAGTTTAGGGGTACGAAGTGCATCTGAAAGTTTTTTTTACAAACATTAAAGTAACAGAGCAGTGGGATATATGTATTTGTGACCTTGTTACTAAAACTGAAAGCAATTTAATTTTCTTCTATGTGAATGAAAATAAATCTAAAAACTAAAGTGATCACTGACTGAAAAGTCTTTGATAATCACTAGAGTATTAAAAATAACTGTCATACAGCAGTTCATAGTAATTAGTAATTCTAATAACAATGCTTCTGGGTCCCATGAAAGTACATAATCTATGATAAAAGGTATCTCCAACATTCTGATTCAGTCTCTAATTCCCAAAAACCACTGCCATGAATGGGAAGGATGGTCCCCCAAAATAAGTGTAAACATGGCTGTACGAAATGTTAATGCAAAAACAACTATCTGATACCTTCTCTTTTGGCGGTAAAATCCACAGTATAAAGGGTAAATATAAACCATAATAGTTGTTTAGTCGCTAAGTTATGTCTGACTCTGGGACTCCATGGACTGTGTAGCCTGTCAAGCTCCTCTGTCCATTGGATTTTCCAAGCAAGAATACTGGAGTGGGTTACCATTTGCCTCTCCAGGAGATCTTCCCAACCCAGGGATTGAACTCCCTACTCCTGCATTGGCAGGCGGATTCTTTACCACTGAGCCACCAGGAAAGCCTATAAAGACAAAATCACAAAATCATATACCACTAACTCTTAATGAAAATAACTGAAACTGTACTTGAAAAGAATTTTAGGTTTTATCCGTATACTTACAAATCTGAAACATTCAAAAAACTAAGATCATGGCATCCAGTCCCACCACTTCATGGCAAATAGATGGGGAAACAATGGAAACAGAGACTTTATTTTCTTGGGCTCCAAAATCACTGCAGATGGTGACTGCAGTCATGAAATTAAGAACACTTGCTTCTTGGAAGAAAAGCTATGACCAACCCGGATAGCATATTAAAAAGCAGAGATATTGACAACAAAGGTCCATCCAGGCAAAGCTATGGTTTTTCTAGTAGTCACATATGGATGTGAGAGTTGGACCATAAGGAAAGCTGAGCGCAGAAAAACTGATGCTTCTGAACTGTGGTGTTGGAGAAGACTCTTGAGAGTCCCTTGGACTGCAAGGAGATCAAACTAGTCCATCCTAAAGGAAATCAGTCCTGAATATTCACTGGACTGATGCTGAAGCTCTAATACTCTGGCCACCTGATGCAAAGAACTGACTCACTGGAAAAGATCCTGATGCTGGGAAAGACTGAAGGCAGGAGGAGAAGGGGACATAAGAGGATGAGATGGTTGGATGGCATCACCAACTGATGGACATGAGTTGGAGCAAGTTTCAAGAGTTCATGATGGACAGGGAAGCCTGGCATGCTGCAGTCCATGGGGCTGCAAAGAGTCAGACATGACTGAGCAACTGAACTGAACAAATATGAAATCATCATCCCTTTCAATAATACCTTTTCACATGAAAAATCTAATACTGAAAATCTATTAGAGTTTGACACTATATGTTCTGTGATGTGCTGACAATAAATTATTGTGTTCTGAATATTAAACATGGTCTCTTAAACAGTTGAAAATAATTTCAATAATGCTATTGTTATTTAAACTTTACAATTTCAGTTAAAAATTGCCTCATATCTGACACACTTTAGATTATTCTGATTACAGTAAATATTTATCGAGAATATTTGCTTATATATTTTGCTTATTTTGGAAAAACCTGTTTTGTGTGTGTGTGGTCTATTCACAGAACTTACAGAAAATGAAAATGAAAAAAGTAGTTTGGAATACTGATAACTGGTATAATTTGACATTTTAATAAGAGTTTACATAAATGACTACATGAAATCTTATGGTTATTAAAGGTCCTTAAGACTATTTTTCAAATTTCATTAAAGTTTCAAAAAAACTTGAACTAAAAAAAAAAGGCTATGTGATTTTAACATTTTCAGTACAGTGGAGGCAATACAGTTATATGGGACTAAGTTAAACCAGAAGAAACCCAGACTGAAGTAACTGCTACTATTCATATACAAAGTTAATCTCAAAGATACATATTTAACATACAGACTGCTTTCTGTCCGAAAAATTCCTCCAACATAATTTGCAAGAAAACAAGGACTTACACTGTTCAACCTCCATCCAAACTCACCCTCTATTTGAAAAATTAGGGTGAAAAGTAGTATCTTTTTCACAGTTCAAAAGGAATCATAGCAACATTAACCAGCTGGAGGAAATCTCAAAGTAAACTATGTAAGTAGCACTAAAGAATGTAATTGCAACTTAAAATAGTTTTGTTTCAGGGAAAGTTAAAGATGAAGGGAATGAAAACTCCAAGGGGAATCAATCAAACACTAGGGGGCAGCATCAAACTGTTGGGACAAACCGGACCTCTTCTAAAGGCTAAAGTCAGTATATTTTTAATAAGAATTACTTGTAATGAAAGATGACCTTATAGGTAATAAACCTGTTATAAAGCAAAGTAACTAGCTGTTTTGATTACCTATACCTCTTTCCCATTTCTACTGTATATTCTTTTGCAATTTGTGAATAAGTTTAAAATACACTAGTGATTATCCTTTTGATATATACATACACAAAAACATTTCCATTCTTGAGGTAGCCACTACACAGATAAGAGCTGACATATAAAAATCCAAAGTATTTCCTTTGGTTAGTACTGAATTTAAATTTTGTATCACTTAAATAACATTTTTAATTTGATTAAAGAGTTTTGTACATTCACTGGATAAGGTGACACAAGTATTATTTGACAAAAAGCTATGGAGTATGTGCCCCTCAAGGAATTTAGTTTGGCAGAGAAAAGATGTATGTATGTAATTGTAAGTTGGAAAATGCATTTGTAAGAAGAAATTCTATGGATTATTACATATGAATAACAGAATAACTGTATCCTCTTCAGTGGCCCAGTAGAGACCATTAAACCTCATTCTGGAATCAAGATAGAAAGTAGTCCTGCAACCACTAATGAACTAGAAGGTTGGTAATGTAGAAAAGAAGGTAAAATGAATCATCTGTAGCCCTTTGATTCATTATGCCATTTAAAGGTCACAGTAAACCATGAGATAGATTTTTCTGGTACTTCCAAGTTCACAGATAAAAGATTAAGATAAAGAAACTTGCTCAAGGTAACCAAACTAGTCAATAATGGATCAGTTTTGAACCTTAAGTCTCACTCCAAGCCCTACATTCTCTCCAATAGTGGCCAAAACAAGGGTTGAGGAAGTGGGGTAATAGAATGGTAACAACATAATTCTTTTAATTAAAAGTAAATAATCATTCCTGTTGTTGAATAATTACCCTTGTTATAACACCTATGCCCTATATTCATCATAAATCTGTTTAAAAACAAAAAGAAAACACACTTAGAGAAGTACCTATACCAAACTGGAGGCCTCCTAAAAATGGCTTCAAATCAAGTGCCTAAAAAAGTGGAGGAAGTGTGTTGAGTTTTAAGCTGTTAGTGGAATACAAATTAACACGAAGAAAAAGGTAAAGGTTGTTGTTTAATGGATAAGTTGTGACCCACTCTCTGCAACCCTATGGACTGTAGCCTGTCAGATTCCTCTGTCCATGGGATTTCCCAGGCAAAAATACTGGAGTGGGTTGCCATCTGCTTCTCCAGGGGATCTTCCTGACCGGGGGGTCAAACCCATGTCTCCTGCACTGGCAGGCGATTTCTTTATCGCTGAGCTACCTGGGAAGCACCAAGTAAAAGTTACCACGTGATATACTGATGTCACCTCATAACTAACCACTTATTCTAAAGTAGCACAAATTACACAGGGGTTATTAACCAGAGAGCTGTATATAGAATTCAGGTTTGAGAATCTGGATACAGAAGGATATATCGTAAATTAACCTTAGTTATCCCTTCAGTTATAAATGTAGGCCAAAAAAAAAAAAAAATCAGTTAACATACAGCACCTGACACTACTAATATAAATTATTCAAATTAAATCCTATATTTACAGTCCTCCCAAGTTTGAAATTAGGCATTATGACCTGCCATTACTCTTGATATTTAATGCTTTACTAAAGCATGAATTCACCATTAATATTTAAAATTTTGGTAACTATATTTCAGTACAACTGGATTCTCTGGAATCTTATGTATTCCATATACTTAAAATCATCATTCAGAACTTCACCATACAAAAAAGTTTAAAAGCTTATCCACTACATTATTCTTTTCTTTTCTTCTAATCTACTCACTACTGATATTCCTCTCTAGAGTATTTAGTGCAGGTAGGGATGTGAGATAACTGGTATGGACCCAAGGTCTAGAACAAGAGACTGACTCAAGATGATTTAACATCTGTAGAATTAAGTCCTAATAAAAAAACAGTACACAAGAGTCTTCAGGCTTTCAATAGAATTACTACAATCAACTACATTTTAAATCTCCAGTTTTTCCAATATATTACTCGCTAGTTCTTAATTAGGTAAATTTAGATACCCGTCCAAAAAAATCCCCCCACACACAAATGGAACGTAAACTTGTCACTTGCTCCTTTTGCTCCATCAAGAATGACTCAGTTCCTAGGTGAAACTAGAGAACTGAACGGCGTAAGAGACTTAAAAAAAGTCCACAGTATAACCTACAATCTTTTTAAATTATGTGCTTTAATGTCACTTTATTACTTAAAACAGGGATCTGAGCGAAGGACACTTCCAACTGAGGGCTGCAGATCCTGCGGAGATCTCTCTTCCTCGTGCCCGGCTCATAAAGACAGCCCATGTGGACAGGCTCCCTCCCACGTGAACACTTCTTTAGAGAAGCCACAGGAAGCCACATGTCGCCCGCGCCCTCACCAGGCCTGGGCACTCGGGGATCCCGAGGGAGAAGCAAGGAGTTGAGCAGACCCCTGGACCCGGAGAAGGGGCTGCGAAGGTTCCCCGGCGTGGTGCAGCCTGGCGGGCACCCTAAGGTTCTCCGCCAAAAGGGCGTTCACGAACAAAGCCGGGGCAGCCGCGCCACCTCCCGGCTCACCCGGCCTCGCCCACCGACCCAGCCCCACCCGAGCCCTCAGCTCCAGGGACCCCAGCTGGCTTCAATATCAACTCCCCCGCGCCCCGCCTCGGCTTTCAGTTGGTCGGGGAGAAAGTAAGCCCCCACGAGGCCTCCCGCGGTAGGAGCAGAGGCGCCACCGTCCGTTAGCCTGCCGGGCCGGAACAGCGGCGCCCAGGCTCCATCCCGGGGATCCCCGGGACACACAGGAGGGGAGCACGCGAGAGGAAGGACCGGGGGCGTTTGCCGCCGCCTGTCTCCCAGCCCCTCCGAGACCGGACTGCGGACCCTCCCATCCTCGGGCCAACGCATCCCCGCCTCCACCGGCCACGCCACCCTCGGCCCCTACCCGTCCGCGCGCAGCCCCCCAACCGCCGCCGCCTGCTCAGCGGTGACTCCCCCACTCCCCGCACGGCTCCCCAGCCTCGGCAGGAGGCTGATTCGGGCGCGGGTCCCGCACGCGGGGCGGAGGCTGCCCGGTCGCTAACCCGGCACCAGCCCCGAGCGCACACGAGGAGCGGCGGCGCCCCACGCGCAGCCCACCGCGCGCTCTGCCCGGCTCGCCGCCGCCGCCGACTGCAGCAGCTGCGGGAAGCCCAGCGCCCCGATCCCCGAGGGACTCAGCCCCGACTCCCCGGTCCCTGTCTCCCTTTCTACCCCCCCGCCGTCCCGGGACTCGCAGTCTCCGCCGCGCACGGGGCCGGTTCTGGGGGAGGGAATGTAAACAAATCGGGGTTTTATAGTTACCTCACACTCGAGTGCCGTGTGCATCTCCTCTCCGCTCGGTACCAAACCCCGGCTGCACCAAATCGTGTATTCACCAAAGCCGGCTGCGCCAACTGCGTCGCGGAGACCCGCGCGTCGGACACCACGCTACGCTAGCGGCGTACACGGCCCACTCAAGTCCTTGCGCAGCCGCACCCCGTCCGCCTATGGGCGCTACGCTCTGGGCGTACACGCACCACCCAGCCATTCACTTCGAATAACGCAACTAGCGTAGGGGAACTGCCCCACTCGAGGAGTCCACACGGACCGTGAGAGCAATAGGAAATTCGAGTCTACGCAAACTGCGGAGCTCCGCGCTAGTTTTGTTCCAAGAAAAGACGCCGCGGGGGAGTTGAGAAGGCTTCTCACGCATGCGTGGAGACACCATTTACCCCTCGCCTTTTCCCCGGGCTTTGCATGTCGGTTGCTGCGGCCCGCGGGAGGCGAACGAGTAAGGGAAGCTCTAAACGAAAACGCTTCAGCCAGGTTTCAGATTGATAAATTAAAATGTTTATCTGTACAGGAGTTAAACATCTACGTTAATTTAACCCCTCCCCTTTATTAAAGTAACCTTTCAATCTCCGAGGGGGAAAAGGAACTAGTACTTATTTAGTGCTAAATGCGAGGTATTTTGCATAGTTCTCCCACCCCCACCTCCCAATTTATTCTAAAGAGCACTTCCTGTGGGCCTTCCAAGCCTAAAAGAAAAAGTTGAATCCAGAGAGCTTGTCAGGCACGTAGAGGAATTCTCGAGGCTTCTGACAACTTTCCAACCTCTTCCACTACCTCCTACTGCTTAATCGATTATTTCTTAACCTCCGGATTCAGCCAAGCAATTCCTAGAACTCCTGATCATGTCGTGCTCATTCCTGCTCCCATTGCTTTGCTCACACCATACTTGACATGTGAATTGTTTCCTCCCCTCTTCAGGAGCAATTCACAGCCGGTACTTTCTTAAAAGGTGGCTGCCTTTACTTCATTACCCTGCTTTTTGGCATTTGATCTCCATGGTGAGGCTTATTCATTCTCTCTGGTGTGTCTGATTCTGTATCCAGCCAGAGAGTTACGGCAATGTCTTATTGCTATCTACCAGAGAGCATAAAACCATGATCAATAGCAATAGCAAGATTTACTCTGTGGCAAGTACTTCCTGTTTGCTCTACGTGTGTATTAGTTTCATCCTCATAACACAAAGAAGTGGGTATTATCCTGCCTCAGGAAACGGAGACACGACTGAACAGGTAGGGAGGACAGTTGAGATCCAAACCCAGTTAGGACTACATATTCTGGTATTCTGCATATTTAATGAAGGAAGATTGTTTTGTTTTTGTTTAGTATCCCTACAAAGAATGTCTTTTAGGTGCTCAGTAAAGGCCTTCTGACTGCCAGGATACTCAGTTTCTCAGATCCCCTTGTTTCTTTGAAAAAGCCAACCCACTGACCTCACTCCTGCAGGTTTTCACTGCTGCCATTAGGGAAAGGGAGAAGTCCTGAAGTTTAAAGAGATCAAGTCTGAGTACTAGCTTCAGGTCTCACCATTGTCACTAACTGTGGGTGACAATGGCCATGGTCCTCAGATTCATCGATAAGTTAAAGGAATTGGTCTAAATTTATTCCGAAGTCTTTAGAGTTTATAAAATCAGAACCAAAGTCTTTAGGTTTCATAAAATCAATATACAGTACTTCTTTTGGGTTCAGAGCATAAAAATTTCCAGATTATCTATCCTGGTATTTTAAGGCTGTAATTATTTTATTGAACATATTATTTCAGCAACTTTAAAATATATGCAATATCTTTCTCCTAAATTTCCATAAGGTAGAGCACTTACATTCCTGATATTAATATTTTAAGGTACTTACAACTTCACTGCTTTCTAAGGCAGAGGAACCAGAGATCAAATTACCAACATCTGCTGGATCATCGAAAAAGCAACAGAGTTCCAGAAAAACATCTATTTCTGCTTTATTGACTATGCCAAAGCCTTTGACTGTGTGGATCACAATAAACTGTGGAAAATTCTGAAAGAGATGGGAATACCAGACCACCTGACCTGCCTCTTGAGAAACCTGTTTGCAGGTCAGGAAGCAACAGTTAGAACTGGACATGGAACAACAGACTGGTTCCAAATAGGAAAAGGAGTACATCAAGGCTGTATATTGTCACCCTGCTTATTTAACTTCTATGCAGAGTACATCATGAGAAATGCTGGGCTGGAAGAAGCACAAGCTGGAATCAAGATGGCCAGGAGAAATATCAATAACCTCAGCTATGCAGATGACACCACCCTTATGGCAGAAAGTGAAGAAGAACTAAAGAGCCTCTTGATGAAAGTGAAAGAGGAGAGTGAAAATGTTTGCTTAAACCTCAACGTTCAGAAAAGTAAGATCATGGCATCCGGTCCCATCACTTCATGGCAGATAGATGGGGAAACAGTGGCTGACTTTAATTTCTTAGGCTCCAATATCACTGCAGATGGTAATTGCAACCATGAAACTAAAAGTCGCTTACTCTGTGAAAGGAAAGTTATAACCAACCTAGGAAGCATATTAAAAAGCAGAGGCATTACATTATCAACAAAGGTCCATCTAGTCAAGGCTATGGTTTTTCCCGTAGTCATGTATGGATGTGAGAGTTGGACTATAAAGAAAGCTGAGTGCCGAAGAACTGATGCTTTTGAACTGTGGTGTTGGAGAAGACTCTTGAGAGTCCCTTGGACTGCGAGGAGATCCAACCAGTCCATTCTAAAGGAGATCAGTCCTGGGTGTTCATTGGAAGGACTGATGTTGAAGCTGAAACTCCAATACTTTGGCCACTTGATGTGAAGAGCTGACTCGTTTGAAAAGACCCTGATGCTGGGAAAGATTGAGGGCAGGAGGAGAAGGGGACGACAGAGGATGAGATGGTTGGATGGCATCACCAACTCAATGGACATGAGTTTGGGTAAACTCTGGGAGTTGGTGATGGACAAGAAGGCCTGGAGTGCTGTGGTTCATAGGGTTGCAAAGAGTCAGACACGACTGAGTGACTGAACTGAACTGAACTCTGCATAGAAGTTAAATAAGCAGAGTGGTAATATATAGCCTTTCCCTATTTGGAACCAGTCTGTTGTTCCACATTCAGTTCTAACGGTTACTTCTTAACCTGTATACGGATTTCTTAGCAGGCAAGTCAGGTGGTCTGGTATTCCCATCTCTTTCAGGATTTTCCACATTTTATTGTGATCCACACAGTCAAAGGCTTTGGCATAGTCAATAAAGCAGAAATAGATGTTTTTCTGGAAGCTTTTGCTTTTTTGATGATCCAATGGATGTTGCCAATTATGTATTTACAAGGCTAATAATGTCCAGCTGGTACACGCAGGTACAGAGGACCATTGACCAAATATACAAGTTACTCAACAGCTACAGCTGAATTGAATTCCACCATGATACTCGTCCCTGTTCCAGCCCTTTCTCTCAGGATTCCCTAGATGTCCCACATTTTAGGAACTAAAGAGTTAATGCGTGGCTAAGACAGACTTCTATTTTAATTGATATGTCTTTATGCTCTATTAATTTTATATATTTTAAATATCATCTCTGTATAAAACTATAGGGTAATCTAAGAAAATATACTATGTCTTCTACCACTTTTATATACTCACTCAGACATTCATATATGCTCAAGTATCAGCATATTGATTAGGGCAGGACTTAGAAGAAAATTACTATGTAGGATAAATGACTGAGTTGCAAACCAGTATATTGCTTTCCCTGTTGGGAAAAGGAATCTCAGACAGTGATGGGTAGGCTTAGTCAAAATTACCTGCTAAGGTAAACAGTGAAAAGTGCAGCAAAAAATCACTATAATGTTTTATTTTTATCAGTTTCATATTCATATCAGTTTTAGGGAAAATAATTTCTAATATGTTAGAATCATGGAATTTTCTGAAAGGTCAGACTTGTTTTTTTTTTTTTTGCAGTCATCTCATTTGATTCAAAAAGAAGCTCATCTGAACTATAAAAACAGTTTAGATGATTTGCAGTATGTGGGGGGAAGAGAAAGTATTGAATTATGTGCAAATGGTTGACCCTCATTTGCTTTGCTTCAGTCACAATTTTATTTCACATATCTAAAATTTCAAGGATGACCAATCTACCTTTGTGCAGCAAGATATAATAAATCCAATGGCTTTTTTTGCACTTCAGAGGGTTAGAAAAGAACCAGGTACAATAAATAAAGGAAATAAGAACCATGCTTCACATCTCAATCTTTAGCTGTGAATAAAGAAAATCTGTCATAAACCTTTTTTCCCCTCTAGTAGAGGAGAAAATTGACATCATACACAACAAAATTAAGAGCCTTTAATTAAGTTTATTAAAAACGTGAGTGCTTCTGAGAAATCAAGCCTTTCAAACTCAACAATTCTTTCCATGAATCAAAATGAGTAATAATCAAAGATAACATAAACTCCTTAAGTCCATATTCAGTTTAAACTGATTTTTACATGACCATAAATGTTTGGTTCAGACAAGTTTATACCTGAGAAGGAAGACTAAATTATATTGGTATATAGCCCTGATGTGGAGAGTACTAAGTACCAGGAATAGGTGTTAAAGAATTGGGAAAAGAAGAACTCAGGAATATGTTCTAAATCTAGACTCAAAATTAACAACTTGCTTATTCAGTTTTAGAGACTCCACATTTTAGCCTGGAAATTAAGGCTTCAGCTTTAGATCTAAAGCCAGAGAAATATGAAAGGTATATTTCCCTCCTTGTTCTTTAAGGCCTGTAACATTATGTGACATTAAACATGTCAACCCTATGGTCAGGATGGGAATTGAGGCCTGTCGGGTCATATTTTTCTGATCCCTTGAGGAATTATGGCTCTATCTCACCTAAAGCCTTGCCATTCCTAAAGTGAAGATAAACAGGCCCTCAGAACTTACATGGAAATTCTCAGAGAGAAACACAGAAGCCCTTGTGTCTCTTTCTAAAAAGCAGGACTCATGAACTAGAGAAGGCCATCGTCTTCCAGAGAGCCCCCAACTTTGAAAGGGTAACAAAGGCAGGGGGACAGGCACCGACCTCACCCTGGTGAGAAACACATTTGATTGACATGCCTGGCAAGTGAGATCATTTTAAGCTGGTAGGCTAATTCAATAAAGTCAGTTTCAAGTTCTCTGCAGAAATAAAAATAGATTAGAGAAATGAAACAAAATGACAAGTCAAGCAACTCACCCAGCCAAGGTAGAAAATTAGCTTTCAAAAAAAGTTTTCTTTTATATGCTTTGCCTAGATAATGCTAACAATAAACTTGCCAGATCCCTTAGTTTTAATTCACTGTGATACAAACAAAAGACCCTTAACTTTAGATATCCCTACTGGGAGAAAGACAATAATGTAGAAGCTTAGAACCTCTGATTTCAGCCTCTGATTTGCTGTGGCAAATCCTTTCAAAATCGGAATGAGACCTAGCCTAGGAGAAAGGGGAAGACCCACTCAGAAGAATAAACAAAAGCAAGAAGCTCAGTGCTAGAGCGAGGATAACAGGCCAATAACAGGTTTGACTATGCGACAGTGATGGAAAAGCTTCTCCCTCAAACCTACTCTATTGTCCTCACCAACCCTGGAATTCCACATTTAGAACTTCGTTCCTGGGCCTTGAAGCCAAAGAGATTTTGAGGGAAGTTTACTACCATTTTATTACTTATTTATATTGCTGTGAGAACATACTTTTTGAGGTCTTTACTGAAGAGAAAGTTTTTAAGAAGGGAGGAAATTTGATTATCCAGATTCTTAAGGGTAGTGTGGTATAAAAAGGACAGGAGGAAAAACAAGACGTACTGCCAACTTTTCAATCTTGCTTCTAGCTACCTTGCTCACTCACAGAATACTAAAAGGAAGAAAAACAGAAGGCTTGGTAAGCAGCCCCTTGTACCAACCAAGGGGCTCTAGAGGCCAACAGACAGTCATCTTTAAATTCCAGGAGCACAGTGAAAATCAACTTTCCAAACCTTAACTCTTATTTCAAAGGAATATGTATTTATCAAGTAATATAAGTAACCACATGAATATTACCGATTTAAAGAATATTTGTGGATGGTTATTGTTCAATTTAATAAAAATTATCAACATGGAAATGAATTAACAGTAAGTCACCATGTAAATATTTTTAAAAGCAAGTTCATTTGTGTAACAAGTTAAATTAATAAAGTCATTTTTAAATTCATTTAAAAATGTCATCATATGAGAGCAAATTTCAAATCTTGTCTAGGGCTTCCAAGATAATTAATAATGGGACTCATTTCACTAATGACATTTATGAAAATAGTCAAATACACTTTTTAAAGCCAAGATACACTTGGTTTATCTTAACAAATATTGCTTACCTTTATTAAGAATCTGACAGCAAGAAAGCAACAAAATTCTAAATATTTGGGAAGTCAGCAAATGAATTGTCAAAACAAAAGAAGCTTGTAGGGATTTCTGAATTTTTCTTGCACTGTTTCTAAGTAAAGCTCAAATCATATTTTATTTTTATTAGAATAAGCCACTTTTGCATTCTTCATAGAATCCCATAAAATCACCTCTTCTTACCAGCATACATCTTTACAAGTTTTTGAAACTTCCTAATACTTTGTGAGGAGTGATTCTGGCAATACTCAGTAGTTAGCAACCTACTGTGCTTAACCTTTTCCTTGTAAATCTCACTTATAGCCTCAAATGATTTCATCACATTCAAGTTTCATTCCAGTTACAATGATGGTTGCTTTCTCTAAGCAGTTAGATTTCAGTTTTTCTTCCCACCCTAAACACATGAAGGTGTATGGTTTAAAATGTGCCAGGTGCCATTTTAAGTACTGTGAATATGGTAACTAATTTTATTCCTATGACAGCCCTGCAAGGTAGATATTATTATGCCCATTTCATAGATAAAGAGAACTGAGGTAGTTAGCAAGGGGCTGGAGCCACAGATCCAATCCAGACAGTCTGGCTCTGGAGATTATGTTCTTAATCCTTACATTACTTTATTCTTATCTAGATACTATGTGTAGGTCCCAATTTTTCTGAGAATATCTCCATACTTTCTCTGCAAAATTTGGTAATTAAAAAAAAAAATAGTAGAACCATAAAGTGGTAGCTTTCCAGGCTGTCAATGTAACAGGTCAATGAAAATTGTAAATGGAATAGAGAGTAAAAACATTTAAAGATACATATCATGTGAACATTTGATTTATCTTTGAGCTTGACTAGCTTGAATCAATTCCAAGGGAGATTATTCCAGTCTCTTAAATTAAAATGTTAATTAGCCAATTTGGTTATACATTTAGATGAAAGCTTTCCCCTCTTTATGGTGACTTGATGTAATTGTTCAAGTATTTATTTATGCTAGTTAAGTCATTAAAAATTAGGCAGAATCAGGTGTATGTTAATGACTTTGATCACAGTCATATATACATGAGCTATTAATGTGGTAATCAATGTAGAATTGGTCAAGTGCAGGCAAATATATCCCAGCAGATTTAAACTAAAATTCAGTTAGGGGATTAAAGGTTCATTTCAGTCCTTGGATTTAGATGAATCTACCTCCTCTGAAGTCTACCTTGGGGAAAAAAGGCAAATTTTAAGGGATGAAACTATTTATAGGTAAAAGTTTGTGCTCCTTTGATGTGCAGGCCACTACATAGCTGGAAAATGAGGCAAAGAAAATATGATTCTTTACCTAAAGTTGCTTATAGTCCAGTCAGGGAGGTAATTGAAAAGACAATTATGGTACAGTGATAAGGGCTGTGTTCGCAATAATATGGGTTGCTATGGCTGCAAAAATGCTAATGGCATTCCCAGCTTTATACAAGTCCCAGACCAAATCCCCTTCACTCACACTCACTCTGCCTCATTGGAGGCACAATTCTTCATGAGGATTCTGCATGAAGAATACCAAAATCACGTGTCTCCTGTTCTACCTTATGCGTGGGGTGTTTCCGGAGAGACCAGGAATGTGTGCTCTGAGGAAAACCTTTTATGTTCTTAGGGTGGAGAGAGTCCACAACAAACATACATTATCTTTACAGAGACTCACATGTGTGCATTAGTCTTTACTTGAACTTTCTAGAATTTACATCAAACAGTGACTACTTTTGAGTATGATTTTAGCATGAGCCTCTCGCTGTATGTTTCCCAGTTCTTTACATTTTCTAAGATACCTGATTCGTGAGCAATGTTAGAAATGTAAGTAGAATGTATCTGACCATTCCAGGTGATGCTGGTTGCAAAATAACCAAGCTCTGTAGCAGAGATATTTGGGATTTTTCCTCTATACCTTTTTATTAAGGTGTTTCATTATTTATTATTCATATATTTATTATTCTAGGAAGCACATTTGGGAAATATTTGCACCTTTGCTATCATCAAAGAGAAATGTTATAAATCACCTGTATTGTCTTCCATGGCCTAACTTTCCTTTTTACAATTGTATAGGCATAAGGGAGTAGGAAATAGAAATTAGGTATCATAAAAATTTCCAACTTGCTTTGCTCTATGAAATCCCTGGAGAACTAGCGAGTCTTCAAAGACTAGATGAAACCCTACATCCTAGACAGTGGCTCCTCCAAATTAGGTACTAGATCCAACATGTAACTGTGTCCACTGGAACTTTTGATAAAGGTTGAAAGAAAAGGTTAGAAAGCCTATGTTTGGAAATATGTGTGTGTGACATTAAATTGGTTCAGAGAGCTTGATTGCCTGTGTCAGGCCAGATGGTATTTGTGCTTGTGAAATGAGGCCCAAATTGGAAAACTGTACCATCCCTTGGGCTTCCCTGGAGGCTCAGCAATAAAGGATTCCCCTGCAATGCAGGAGCCGCATGAAACACAAGTTTGATTTCTGAGTGAGAAAGATCCCCTGGAGGAGGGCATAGCAACCCACTCCAATATTCTTGCCTGGAGAATCCCCATGGGCAGAGGAGCCTGGCAGGCTATAGTCCATAGGGTTGCAAAGAGTCAGACACAACTAAAGTGACTTAGCATGCATGCACCCAGTCATCCCTTAGACAATAATCTCTTTGCAGTTATGTTCCTAATTTAGTATCTGTCAAAGACTGTCTTTGAAGCATTTCAAATCTTCTTATCTAGAAGCTACGCTGACCCAAGATACTAAATAATGCAATACTAAATGATAATTATTAATCATAATCATAACAAGCAGTTACAGTATAATGTTTACTATGTGTTGACACTAATGTTCCAAAGTTACATTATTGATGGTCAACAAACAAATAATAAATATGGGAAAAAGTATTCTTAAACCCATTCCCATATTTTGCATGGGTTAAAAAAAAAAAAAAAAAAAAAGACCGGCTTGGTCAAAAGTTGCTTTGGTCAGTAATTTGAAGCCTAGTTAGACTTTAATATTCTTTTTATAGATATGGGTAGGAGATTTAGGTAGACTAATAATTATTAATTCATATGAGACATGAGCTGGGAATTGTGTTTTTTGGGCTTCCCTGGTGGCACAGCGGTAAAGAACCTGCCGGCCAAGGCAGGAGATACAGGTTCGATCCCTGGGTCTGGAAGATCCCCTGGAGAAGGAAATGACAACCCACTGCAGTGCTCTTGCCTGGGAAATCTCATGGACAGAGGAGCCTGGTGGGCTGCAGTCCATATGCGAAAGAGTCAGACACAGCTTAGCAGCTAAGCAACAACAACGTGTTTTTAGCCTTTATGCTGCCAGCAGGACCAGTTATAAAGCTTTCTAGGGTCCAGTGAGAAATGAAACTGTGGGACCCCTTGATCATAAGTATTAAGAATTTCAAGATAACAACAGAGCAATATACCAAGCACAGACCCTCCTGAGCACGGGGTCCCATGTGACTGTACCAGCTGCATGGCCGCAATGAAGCCAGCTCTGACTGGCCATTAACACTTTAGTGAATTACTTTAGATTAAACTGGTAATGGGAATGGTGTTAAGAGTTAGAGAGGATGTGTAACAGCTAACCCCAAATTACTATAACAATGAAGTTCTGGTGAGCTTGTCTTTATTGGTGTCAGGTGAATTGACTTGTGGACTAACCATGAATAAGAATGACAGAATCTTACCAGTTTGGGGCTGATGAGGCAAGTTCTGCCAGTGAAACACGATTGACCTATAGAGGACAGGTAAGAAGAAGACGGAGAAATTCAGGTTCAACTTTCTGGTTTCTTCTTTCTTGTCTCCCTCATCTAACCCCAACCTACAATAAGTTGGCACTTCTTTCAAACCATTAATAATTATTCTGCAAAATGATTTATCCATTCCAACAATTAGTATAAGAGGTGATAGAATGACCAAATATCATTTCATTGACTTTATAAGCAAAATAATATTATTTAATAACTATCTTCTATGAAGGATGAATGGAGATTTTACAGTATCAAATCAATCCACACAACAGAAATGAAACAAGGGCATGTATTTCAGAAGAAGAGCATGTATTTCTTATTATTTTCTGAGTAAACAATGGATATTTATATATTCTCACTTCTCTTTCCTTCCTTTCATAGCCAATATTCTTAAAAAGGTGTTTTTTTGTTTTTTTTCCCCAAACAAACTCATTCAGCCCACTTTCTCAAGTCACCTACTGAAACTGAGCTTTCACTGCTATCAGTTTGGGGCTGATTACCCAATAAGGTTACCCAAATGCCACCTTAGTTACTCACTCTAGTGCTCACTCTTAACTGTATTGTTTCATTTCTCTGTTCCTTTTCAGGCAGTTTAAACCCTTCCTCCTTCAAATACTCAGGAAATTTGATGGATCTGATGATAGGTGAAGAAGACTTGCCCAGGACACAGCATGATAAGTAACCAGCGGGGTGGCACCTTTCTACCAGACTGATGGCCCAACAAGTCAGAAACCTGCCTAGTTGTCCCACCACCAGCTTTGTTCCCCTTCAGGTAGGAATCCTCCCCACTCGTGTTAACAGAAGTCAGCACTCTTCTGATAGTTTATCAACTCGCTAGTGACTCCTTTCCTATTTTCTTCATGATTTTTTGTTCTCTATACTCCCACACATGTAGGCAGTTTCTTCTGGGTCCTCTTATTTATCATTCTACACCAGTGTTTGTGAAGGAGAGTTCTAAGGATGACTTGTATCAGCATCAGAGACTATAAAGATTCGTATGAAAAGTGCAATTTACCACCCTTACCCTAGTGAACCAGCATCTTGGGGATGAAACTCAAAAATCTGAATGTAAAAATCACCTCTCAGGTAATTCTTACTAAAAAAATCAGGATTGAGAATTACTGTTTTACCCACTCAACCTGGATTGTTTTATCCAATCCCGTGGCTTCAGTTACTATCTATATGTTGATGACATCTGTCTCCTTGTTTTCAGATATAAAAATTCCACTTGATATCTCTCAGGCAATTCTAATTTAAGATGTCCCAAATTGAACACAGTGCCTCCCAGTCCTGCAGTTCTTTTCTTGTTTCCCTTAGTTTTCAAAATGGTTCTACTTCGTTTCCAGAGTGGGGGGGCGGGGGTGGGGGGGAGTAGAAGTGAAATAGTGATTCTTGCCTCCTCTCTCAATTCATTCTCTCCTTATGACATTTTTTCTTGGCCTCATCATGAGACGTGGGATCTGAGTCCCCCAACCAGGGATGGAACCCACGCTGCCTGCATTGGAAGGTGGGGTCTTAACCACTGGACCACCAGAGAAATCCTCCTTATGACTCTTGACTCCTACACCCAAGTCACTCCCCTAGAACTAGACTAGTAGCCTAGTAGCCTAGTAGACAGTACACCCAAGTCACTCCCCTAGAACTAGACTAGTAGCCTAAAACTAGTTGGCATCTTTTCAAGCCCACCTCCGATCCATCCTCCACAGCGAAAATGGGAATCATCACCAACTCAATCAGACCACTCCCATGCAAAAACTTTTCAAAGCCTCACAACACCCTTTCACATTATCTCTGAGGATTTATCTGTTACTCCACTCTAAAACTATACTGTCCAACATAGTAGCCCCTAGCCACATGTGACTACTGAGCACTTGAAATGTGGTTAGTCCAAACTGAAAAGTGCTCTAATAGATTTCTCAAACATTGTACCAAAAAAAAGTAAAAACGTGTCATTGATAATTTTCCATATTGGTTACATTGCTGAGACCATATGATTTTTAAAATATCGGGCTAAATAAAATATTATTAAAATTTTTTACCTGATTCCTTTTATTTTCTTAATGTGACTTCTAAAAATGTTTAAATCACATAGGTGCTTCACATTATACTTCTAGAACTCTATAATCCAGCCAAACTGAAAAACTTGTTACTCCCTTAAAAGTTATACTTTTCCTTGCTTAAACTGTCCTCTCTGCTCTGCACCCCTTTCCCTTCCTTCATCCGATTACCTCCTACTTGTCCTTCAGCAATGTACACACACACATGAAATTCCCTGCCCCTTTTCCTTCCCAAACCAATTCTGGGTGAGCTGTGCTTCCTACACGCTTGTACAAACAGCTCATAAGTTGCAGTGTACGGCACCTGTGGTTTCCTGTCTACCCCAGTCCTTGTCTCCTATGCGCTCCAATTGCTTGTCAGCAGGACTGTGGCTTGTTCAACGAGGTATCCTTGGTTTCTAGCACATTGCTTGGTTCAAAGGAGATATGGAGTAAATACTAGTGGAATGGCTGTAGAAAATGACTTCCATGAAACATGGCTGATAGTATGTAGGGGAGGAGTAATAGGCTAATACTCCTATCTTCATCCCTAATTGTCCACACACCCTATCAAACAGCATCCCCAAGCCTCTCTTGACCCTAGTAGAATTTTTAAATGTCATCATTTAATTCAAATGATTAGAGAACAAAATGAACACAACTTTTTGTTGTTGTTGTTTATGTGCTGCCGAAGCGAGCACTGTCTCGTCACAATGAATGAACACAACTTTTGTCTTCTAAATATTTTTAAACTGCTTTACTGCTAGATGTTCATTGTGAGAAAAATTACCTGTTCATTGGAAAACATTTTTATACCATTTCTGAAGATCAAGTCTTTGCAGGAATTTAAATAAGACCTAAAATCAAATCATTTTTTCTCTGTAATCTTGCACTGCTGGCATTCACAGAGAAGTTTTGAATACATCAAAAATTCTGGCATACTCACACTATAATTAACATTTACCACATTACTCTCTGTTAACAGAGAAAGTTAACAGACAGCAAATATAAAAGTTATATAGTCCATGGAATTCTCTAGGCCAGAATACTGGAGTGGGTAGCCTTTCCCTTCTCCAGGGAATCTTCCCAACCCAGGGATCGAACCCAGGTCTCCCACATTGCTGGTGGGTTCTTTACCAGCTGAGCCACAAGGGAAGGCTCTAAATATAAAAGCAGTAAGAACAGACCATAACTATTTTCTCAGTCTCATTGGATACAAATTTTAAGTGACTCCTCGGTGTTCATCCAATTAGATCACTGTGGGTTTGTTTTGTTTTGTTTAAAGCTTTGAGATTTTTCATGCCTGTGTTCACCATGCTGATGAAATGGCTAACTCAAGTCACCACTGACCTGGACTGTGTAAAAGAGACACAGGGGTCACTGAAAGAGATCCTAAAGGCCAAGGCTGGAGCAATTTGAACAACAAAATAAATACAGTTTTAGAAATAAATATCCAGGAATCCATATGGATATAAGTAGATAATTAAATAAATTTTAAAATGAGGGAGAATAAACAAATATCTCATGTAAAATAATTGCAAATTATTTATATGCTCCTCTGTTTTCAAGAAGGGGGGCTCCTCATCGTAGGTGTGGGTTATGCATATTGACTTCCTTTTAAAGAGGACAGTATGAAGAGAAGCTGGGAGAGTAGCTTTATAGCGGGGAAATCTAACAAACACGAACACAGTGATCCAAAACACCAACACTGATAAATCATGCTGATAGTATGTTTGAAAGAATGTGATTGAAATGGCACTTTCCTGGGACTTTCCAGACAGTCCAGTGGTTAAGACTTCAAGGCAGGGGGTGCGGGTTCAGTTCCTAGGCTAGGGAAGTAAGATCTCACATGCCACACAGGGCAACCAATAAATAAATAAATAAAATAGCGCATTCCCTCTGTGATCTTCCTTCCTAAAAAACCCCATAACCCCAGCCAAAATCATGAGAAAAACATAGGACCATTTTACAAAATACCTAGCCAATATTCCTGAAAACTGTTGTTATCATCAAAAACATGGAAAATATGAGAAACTGTCAAAACCAAGAGGAACCTAAGAAGATATGATGACTATAATGTGATAACCTGGGTGGGATTCTGAAACAACAACAACAACAAAAAAAAGGCATTGGATGAAAACTAAGGAAATCTGCATAAACTATGGACTTTAGTTAATAATAGTGCATCAATTCTGGTTCATCAGTTGCAGCAAATAGGTCATCATACCAAAGTAAGATGTTAATAGGAAAAGCTAGATGTTGGCTATGTGAGAACTCCCTGTAGTATCTACTACTTTTCTATGTATCTAAAAGTATTAAAAACAGATGTTTTAAAAGTCATCATCTATTTGTTACTTGCCAAATATTGCCTTTTCATAATCATCCTGTACTGTAGGATAATCACCTTGTGTAAACTCTCTCTTCTTTAGCCTCTTCACTAATACGTCTCTTTATTCTCTTCCTGAATAGCACTCTTTTCCAGTCTTTAATACTGGATTATTCTTCCCATTTCCTGACATTTCCTACATTTCTACCTTTGACTGCCTTGTGTTATCACTTTAGCTCTCACGGGGAAAGAAATCTTACCAGTTCCAACAACTTCAACTATGACTTTCGTGATGAATATTCCAAGATCTGTATTCCAAGCCTAATCTCTCTTTTACAAGTCAGACCAGGACGTCCCTGGTGGCACAGTGGGTAAGAATCCTCAGTGCAGGGGACACATGTTTGGTCCCTGGCCTGGGAAGATCCCACATACCACGCAGCAAATAAGTGTGTGCCACAACTGCTGAGCCCACGTGTTGTGACTGCCGAAGCCCCATGCGCCTAAAGCCTGTGCCCTGCAACAGGAGAAGCCAACCAGTGAGCAACCCACGCGCCACAACCAGACAGCAGCCCCAGCTGTCTGCAACTAGAGAAAGCCAGCATGCAGCAGTGAAAGGCCCAGAGCAACCAAGAGTGAGTAAAAGTAAATAAATGCATTGTTAAAAAGCCAAACCATACTTCACCTACCTAACAGACTCATCTACCTACTGACTGTCAGGGATATCAAAATAACTATGTTCAAAGAAGAAGCCCTTGTTTTAATCCTTAATTCTGTGACTCTTATTTTGTTCTCAATCACAATTAAGAGAATTATAATTGTCCAGTCACATAATATGGAGAAGGAAATGGCAACCCGTTTCAGTATTTTTTGCCTGGAAAATACCATGGACAGAGGAGCCTGGCAGGTACTACTCTTCCATGACTGAGCAACTAAACAATAAACAGGTCATGTAATAGGATCCTTGCATATATCTGTGACTGTTTTCTTTACCATAATTTCCTCTCCAATTTCATATGAATATTGTTTAGTTCTGTTTCTACTGCATTGATCTTCCCAGATAATAAGCCCCATGTGGCTCAGACGGTAAAAAGTCTGCCTGTAATGCAGGAGACCCGAGTTCAGTTCCTGGGTTGGGACAATCCCTTGGAGAAGGAAATGGCAACCCACTCCAGTAATCTTGCCTAGAAAATCCCATAGATGGAGGAGCCTGGCAGGTACAGTCCATGAAGTCGCAGAGTCAGACACGACTGAGCGGCTTCACTTTCACTTTCTATTTCTACTGCATTGATCTTCCCAGATAATTGCCAAGTTAGCAATCAAAATAGCCTTGGCTGACTTGCAGAACCTAGAGATGAGTCCATGGACAGCTGAGATCGCCAGTGCTGTTATGAGACAGTGATATGAGATATTATTGTGTTATGTTCCCTGGGAAAGAAAGAAACATCCCCAGCTTGGAACCAAAGGACACCATTGCTTTTGAGAGCCAGACCAGAGACTCAGGCTGATCCCCAATGGACATGAAAGGCAACTAACCATCTCTATTTTCTGTGCGCAGCTTTTGAAGAAAGAGTTCCCCTAGAATCTGGCAGTCCAGGAGTACTGCAGTATGAGGTCCCTGTCCCTGAGACCTGAGACCCTTTTGCCAACATTTCCCAAAGACAAGTCATAGTTTGTGGATGGCCCTGGGAAAATTCTCCTTCAGTTTCAAGTGTAGCCAGATCACTGATCTCTAATGAAGCCATTAACCATCCTGTCAATAGAATCCAGATTTTATTGAGACAACATAAAATCATCTACCAGGGCCCAAATGGTAAAACCCTGGACTAAACCAGGTGATTTTCAAATTTTGGTGTTTCAGTAACTTTTTATACTCTTCAAAGTACTGAAGATTTGAACATACATTTGTTTACATGAGTCATATCTATCAATATTTACCAGTTTAGAAACTAAAAGTCAAAAACCTTAAAGACATTAATTATAAAATAAAAATAATAAACCTGTTACATATTCATATAACTGATATTTTGGGGAAAATATATTTTTTCAAGATAAAAAATTGAGAAATTGGCTTATAGGAAAAGTAGATTCTCATATCTGCTTCTGCATTCACTCTGTTGTTTGCTTGCAGTGCATTAAGAAAATCCAGCTTCATACAAATAAATAGTTGAAAAAAGTATTTAATAGCCTCTTCAGATAATTTTGGATATTCTTTGATACTACACCCAAACTCAAAAAGTGGTTGTTCCTCAAAGGTTAGTTACAACACAGAATCTGAAACAGATCAATAAAATTTTATGCTCAGTTACCCTTAAATCTTTTAGTCTGTTTTGGTCTTTGAATCACACATGAGTGATTTTATGACATGCATTGATCATTGGGAAAATACTGATCTACTGAGTTATGAAGATCTTTTGAATGCTGACATATTTCATCACATCATATCAAAAAATCATTTCTGTTAATACTATCACCAATATCATTAGAAAATATATTTAAGTACCAGGAAGCTGTCAAGTCCACAGTGGTGGATATGAGTCATCCAGCATCCTAATTTTCACCTGAAAGCTTGAGTTTTATCATTTGCAACAAATATTGTCAGTTAGTTGTTTTCCTTGAAGTGACAGGCTCACTTTGTTCATTTTCAAGAAAAATGTCAGCAAAACACCTATGTCTGAATAACCATACTTTGTCAGTCTTTCAGGTTTTTTTTTTTTTTAAGCGTTCCATGAAAAAAGCAGCCATTTTAGCTCACAACTTAAATCATACAATATGAGACTGAAATAACAAAAGCACTTCAGTATGGACCAGAAAACAATGAACTTTATGAGCGAGCCTGGCAGTAAAGAGCACAATGACCACAGTACATTTTGATATCACAGGCACTAATTTGTGGTAAGCACCTGGGAGTATTACCCACCATTGCTGTTCTCCACTATCAGTGGGTGAAAAAGGCAGGAAACATCTTAGCGTTTATTAGGGAAACCAATTTTAACCTTGTGAACTTCCCGAAAGAATCACGGGGCCCTCAGGTTTCATAAAACACTGCTGACTTAAGTCAATGTGATAGTCCATTTCATTTACCAATACGTTCTGGAGTAGGTATGTGATATAATTCTGGTCAATAAGCCAAAGGTGCCTCTGAGATAGGTTTTTCCTTCCAGTAAGACATGTGGAAGTAGAAATTTCCTCTTTCTGCCTGGAGACTTTTTATCTACATGGGAAATCTAGCAATAATCTGCTCACAAGGACAAACAACACACTGAATTTGGAAAATGGAAAGATGGAAAACATCTGGGCAAAGTGATGTTATTGTTAAATCACTGAATTATTCAACTTTGTTGAACCTTTTACTATATTCAACTTTTGTCCTATCTCTAGAATTCTTATGTGAAGTCATAATTTCCGTTATTGTTTAAATGCCTTTTGACAGGTTTTATGTTCCTTAAAGATGAAAGCATCTTTATTCATTCATTCATACTTCCTGTCAACCCATCACTATTCAAAAGACCCCAAAAGTTTGGTCACTACAGCTTGATACATTCCAAACTCCCTGAAATGAGCAGCAAAACAAAATTATTACAAGCCATTTAACAATAGCTGAAAGAGACATACCAAGTTGAATAATTTAAATAGTTCACTTATATGGAGGCAGATCAAATATGAGACAGTGAATTTTAATAAAAACATGAGAACCATTAAAAGGATTAGAATATAACACCAAACTCTGAGGGACTTAAAAAACACTACTTATGAATAAGAGTAATCGGGATAAGAAAGCAACCAGGCATTCAAAGTCAAAACACTTGGAATCTATCCAAGTATCAAGAAATCAAATGGCACCTGGATTATCATACTAAGTGAAGTAAGTCAGACAGCAAAAGACAAATCTCATATGATATCACTTACATGTGGCATCTAAAAAAAAAGATACAAATGAACTTATTGGCAAAGCAGAAATAGTCTCACAGACTTAGAGAACAAATTTATGGTTATGGGAGTGGGGAGGGTGGAGGGAGGAATAGATTCGGAGTTTGGGATTGACAAGTACACACTGCTATATTTAAAACAGATGACCAATGAGGACCTACTGTATAATATAGGGAATGCTGCTCAATATTGTGTGATAACCTAAATGGGAAAAGAAATTGAAAAAGAATAGATACATGTATATGTATACTAAATCACTTTGCTAACACAGCATTGTTAATCAACTATGTTCCAGGATAAAATAAAAATTGAAAGGAAAACTGCAGCACTATTTATAATAGCTAGAACATGGAAGCAACCTAGATGTCCTAGATGAATGAATAAAGAAGCTGTGGTACGTACATACAGTGGAATATTACTCGGCCATAAAAAGGAATGCATTTGAGTTAGTTCAAGTTAGATGGATGAACCTAGAGCCTATCATACAGAGTGAAGTAAGTCAGAAAGAGAAATATGGAATCTAGAAAGATGGCAGTGATGAATTTATTTGCAGGGCAGCAATGGAGAAACAGACATAGAGAACAGACCTATGGTCACGGCGGGGAAGAGAGGAGGGGAGAGGCTAAGATGTATGGAGAGAGTAACATGGAAACTTACAATACCATATGTAAAATAGAGAGCCAACGGGAATTTACTATATGAATCAGGGAACTCAAACAGGGGCCCTGTGGCAATCTGGAAGGGTGGGATGGGGAGGGAAATGGTAGGGAGGTTCGGAGGGAGGGGGTATGGATGTACCTATGGCTGACTCTTGTTGATGTTTGACAGAAAACAACAAAATTCTGTAAAGAGATTATCCTTTCATTAAAAAATGAGTAAAGTGGCCAAAGAAAAAAAACCAAATTTCAAATTGTGTAGCAGACAAATAAGGAAGTATTCATTATTCTATGTTAACACAACAAACGTATACCACCAAAATTGAAGATGTATTCATAAGTAAGAGATGTAACGATACATTTTTGAATTGTCAGGTTACCGTAAAGAGCTCTTCTCCAGATAAAACAGACCCATCTTTTGATACCTATATATGGGTTTGAAGATTTCTAACTCAAATTCTTTAACCTTTGAATCTTAGTGTGAGATTCAGAAGGGGAAATACGTCAAAGAAATAAAAGAGAAACAAACTGTCTTCTAGATAGGAAAAATTATTATCACTTTCATTTATTTCTCCTATCTACTTTCCCTCTGTGTGTCAGTGGAAAAGTAGAAATGGCCCACAGCTATTTGTGCCTTGCAAGATCAGAATTCCTGCCTCTGCAAGGAAAATATAGTCTACCATATAAAGAATGGCTTTAGGGAAATAATTATCTCTCTCTGTAAAAGTCAACATTCAATTCCTCTAATGTATTAATATAACAATTCTATAACTAAATGACAGAAAAGACATGTTTTAAACTCAACATTAATTGTCATTGATTTACTTATGTATTTTAGTTTGAACTAGCTCTGGAATGAGATGTTACCATATTAAGATCTATTATTTTAGAAGTTTCAAAAAATAGAGAAGTGTAATCTTTTTATCACCAAATGAAGTAACAGCCTTTGAATGATAAAGTAGCTACAGTAACTTTGCTTTATAAGCATAATTAGTGGTCTTATATATAGTAGCCTTCTGCATTTACTGAAGTTTTCCATCCTGTGTTGTAAATATAATCTAGTTGTTTTGTCTTTTATAGCTTACAAACATTGATCACCCTATCCATAAAATTTTGCATTGCTTGTTACCTTAGAATGTAGTAAAACTGGGACTTCTATTGTGGCCCAGTGGTTAAGACTCTGCTGGTTAAGAGCTTCCACGGCAGGGAACACAGGTTTGACCTCTGGTCTGGAAGTAAGATCCCACATGCCACGCAGCAATGGCCAGAAGAAAAACAAAATGTAGTAAAATTCATCTTGTGACAATATCAGTATTTTCCCATACTCCCACTGGAAAGGACATAGATATTACACATTGGTAAATATTCTTTTTTTTCTTTTTCTAGCAGCACCACAGGGCATGAGGGAATCTTAGTTCCCCTTCCAGGAACTGAACTCAAGCCCCCTGTGATGAATCCTAACCACTGGACCACCGGGAAATTCCTATACTGGTAAATATTCTTAATCACTCTTTGAGATTTTTTCAAAAGTTATTTTTCAGAGGTAACTCCAAATCAAAGACCCAGTAAGCATTAGTTCATTTCCGTTCAGTAACATGTTTTTGAACCACCCTGAAGCACTAACAGAAGACAAGGTATTAGCAACTTTTAAGTAAATTACGGTTAAATGTTGTTGATGTTCAGTCACTCAGTCATGTCTGACTTTTTCTGACCTCATGGACTGTGGCACACCAAGCTTCCCTATCCTTTACCATCTCCAAGAGTTTGCTCAAACTCATGTCCATTGAGTTGGTGATGTCATCCAACCATCCCATCTTCTGTCATCCCCTTCTCCTCCTGCCTTAAATCTTTCCCAGCATCAGAGTCTTTTCTAATGAGTCGGCTCTCTGCATCAGGTGGCCAAAGTATTGGAGCTTCAGTTTCAGCATCAGTCCTTCCAATGAATATTCAGGACTGATTTCCTTTAGGATTGACTGGTTTGATCTCCTTGCAGTCCAAGGGACTCTCAAGAGTCCTCTCCAGTTCCAGTCTGAAAGCATCAATTCTTCAGTGCTCAGCCTTCTTTATGATCCAACTCTCACATCCATACATGACTACTGGAAAAACCATAGCTTTGACTATGCAGACCTTTGTTAGGAAAGTAATGTCTCCACTCTTTAATGGTTAAATGAATTGTTAAAAGTTCATCTAACAACTTGCTCTCATTAAGACTCTACACTTCCATTGCAGGGGAGATGGGTTCAATCCCTGATAGTTGGTTGGGCAGCTACGATCCTGCATGCTACACGGAGCAGCCAAAAACATAAAAATAAACTTAAAAAATAAGTTTCTTTAAACTTTGAAGTAACGTTGTGTTTTGAGAAAACATCTTTAATTTTTTAAAAGCATATGCAGAGCTTGGGGATAATATATGTTTGGTGTTTTAATTAAAGATTCAATGTGCTAATTGGGGATTCAATTTGCGATTTTAAAAACAGATGTCAAGTGAGATAACTTACTCAATAATCTCAGCAACAGTATGGAAATGTCTTTCTTCAAATTGTCCCTTTTAATCAGGTGCTACAGGGGAAATTATTGGTAGCCTTACTAGCATCTGAAAAAAATTGTAGATCATTTGTATAAGAGCAAAGCCTTTGTCATAAGATACTCTGGAAAATATTAAGTGAAAGAGTCTCCTCTATCAATCTGAGACTGACATGCTCAGTCTGTGGCTCCACAGCTGTGGTTGTGTCCAGGCATAGGTGTTAAGTATAACTCTTTGGTGTCATCACAGTAATCCAAGGGAAACATACTGGTATAGAAGTAATGTCAAGAGTAGGATCAGATTTGAGATATATCTGGGAGGTAGAATTGATAAGATTTGGCTATATCACCAGATAAGAATGTGTGTAGGTTAGGGAAGGTGATCAAGGATAACTTTTGGGTTTCTGGTATGAATAATTATACAGGAATCTTCTACCAAGAGTGAGAAGACTGGAGGAGGGACAGGTGGAGAGGTTGGGGAGGAGGATGAAGACTTAATAGTTGGAGATGTTTTAAGTTTGAGATATGTAAAGGGCATCTCAGTGGAGATCTCAAGTGGGTAATGCGAAATCCAGGTCAATCTCCAAGGAGAAGTGTGAGTGAAAGTTGCTCAGTCATGTCCGACCCTTTGTGACCCCATGGACTGTCCATGGAATTCTCTAGGCCAGAAAACTGGAGTGGGTAGCCTTTCCCCTCTCCAGGGGATCTTCCCACCCCAGGGACTGAACCCAGGTCTTCCACATTGCAGGTGGATTCCTTACCAGCTGAGCCACAAGGGAAGTGTGGGGCAGGTAATTAATTTAGAAATTGTCAGTGTTTAGATGAAACCACAGGACTGGATAATGTTGCTCAAGAATCACTGGGTAGAATGTAAAGAAGGCCCAGGATCTCTGCCTGGACAACTTGAGAAATTGTCCTACCCCATTTTTACGTAACTCCTTTCATATTTAGGTCTTTGCCTAATTTTTACTTTTTTAAAAAGACTTCTCTGGACTACTTAATCTACATTAGGCAACACCACCTGCCCTGCCCAATATGTTTTCATCAAAGTTCTTACCACAGTTGGCAATGAATTATTTGTGATTATTTATTTTGTATTTGTCTCTACACTAGAATGTATGTTTCATGAATGTATGCTTCAGGGCAGAGGCCGTTTGCTTTAATTTGTATTCCCAATGCCTGGCACATATAAATACTAAGCATTGAGTAATGAAAGAAAGTGGATGTGAATAATGAGTGAATGTAAGTGAGTCTGTTGAGGTGATAAAAATTTAGCAATTGTTAAAGTATAAACCATATATAAAACAACTTGAGGTATTATCATTTATCTTGAATTTTTCTAAGGAAAAAAATAAATTAAATAGCAAAGAATTTAAGCATTTTACTTTATAATTTCATTCTTTACTGAGGGTCTCTGTTGAAGGCCTTATATGTAAATGTTTATGGAGAACTTTGTATGCGCAGAGTACAAACAATTCACCAACTGTACAAGTGTTCTATCATAAACTCCCAGAGTTTGGACCCTGTGTTATTCATCTTAATCTCTTCTCCTTCAAGGTTCTCTTATGTATGATGAACGACCGAGATATGTTTATTGTTCCAATGTATGCTTTAATTGTCACACTGAAATGTTTACTTATATGTTTCAATTATAACTTTATAATAAAGGGGACATGACATTAATTTTGCTCATGTTTTGCTTATCTTGCTCAATATTCACATCTTTATAAACATTCCTTATACCAGAAGTTCACTTCTAAAGTTTATTTTAATAAGTCTGAGAGACTTCTTCCACAAGACACAGTAGACTATACACAGAGCAGACAGCCACCAGAAGTTTGAAGTCTGCAAAGTTTGCTGTTGACAGCCATCTCTTCTATCTGTGGCGTTACTAACTCCCTCCGCCGTAACCAGTGGCTTTCGGCTGTCCCGCAGACTCTCAGCGCAACATCCAGTCATTCGGCATGCTACGTGCAGAGGTGCACTTTCCTTCCTCCAGATTCACTGCCTGTCTTGTTTCCAGGTCTTTCCTGGTCTTATTTCCTGTTGTGCAAGAAATGTCCAGTTGTGTTTTTACTTTGTTGTGAAACAAAAATTATTCTGATAATTATAGAATGTTAGAATTAGCGAGTCTTTAGTCTCCCTCACTTTTCAGCTCTTGATGTAATTAGTTTATTTTCTGGGGTTTGTTAATTTGGGCAATATAATTGCCTTTAGGGTGTGTTGCTAATGGTGGGAAGCTGGTGCTGCTCAAATCACATCAGTAGTCCTCTCTACACAAAATGACGTCAACTGGCCACCTAGTTAAATGAGCGTCTTCATTGTTTACTCCATTTTAAAATAGAAGGATGGACAATTATTGAAGTTGTAGCTATTCTGTTTAAATGAATCACAATGGCAGTTATGAGTCATAGAGGATGGTTTGGTTTGGTTTTAACGCAGATTTCTAAACCTACTGTTTTCTAATGCAGATTTCTAAACCAAATGTTTTGAGAGAACAATCAGAATAAATTATCCAGAGTCATAGAAAATTAGAATTAACATATATCCTTGGTTTAAAACTCCCAATTTTTTATATTTTATATTTCTTAGGCAATAGTTAACCCTTCATTTAATGCAGTAACATTTTAAAATATAATTTTAAGGCAATCTTTGAGGTGTTGAGAATTTACTGATGCATCATCATGAATTTATTTCTGCCAAGAAACATAGATTAATGCTTGAAGATAAAAACAGCCAGGGGACATGGGAAGACATTTATGTGCAAGGAGAGGAATTGTATCTCCAGGCTAAAACTATTTATCAATTTTTCTGCCACTAAAACTTGCCAGCCAGTTTGTGAGCCTGAGGTACAGATGAGTAACTCTATATAGGGAACTCTTCTCTATGGGGAAAATGCACTCAGGGAAATTACTACCCACTGATGATATTTTCCCTGACGTCCTCTTCACCCTTATCTGCACTTTGCACAGTTACTCTCCAACCAACCCTCTCTAACTACCATCTATGCCTGGCAATAGATCTAAATCCTCCCTAAAGTTGAGAAGTGGTTTCATTTTTAAAAGGAAGCTCTTTTACTTTCATTTCCACAGAATCACAGAAGGCTTGTTGTTGCTGTTTTTTCAAAGAATTTAAGAAATTATACATATATTAGTAACGTATATTTTGTGGCCATGAAAATAAATACTTGTATTATTTTCTTTTTCGTATGTCAAATTAAAATGTTGTTCATTACTTTCTCGTCTCAAAGCTTCAGGAACAAAGCCATCAAGAAGGAAATGGTAAATAGCAAAGTAGCCCTCTAAACAGTCAGACCATTAGGACAGAATGAGATCTATTGCTGCCAGGTTCTCACTGCTTGAATCTGACTGAGGCCTTCATATCCCTAAGGGAATCTGATAAATTTTAGGGTTTCTGATCATACAGCTACTGTCTCTTGGAAAAAATAAAGAATATGTAACAGAAGAAAATATCAGAGGCTTTTCATCTCAAGATAAAGGAGGTAAGAACAGGGTCTCATTTAGAATTTTTGAGGTCTGGAACTCTGAAAAGATTGTGATTCTTCACGTGTTATTCAAATAAAGTCAACACCAAACTGTAAAATGCAAAATACAAAACTTACATGGCATGTAAATGAAGAGTTTCTCTCCAGTTATTTTTTTGTACGTAGAAATTCGGATACTTTATCTTTGTTGGGCTTTCTTCAGTTTTTCACATCCCTGTTTTGCTGGTGTCTACTGAGCAACAGGTCCAGGATGGGCAAAAGGTCTTATCTTAGGCATGCATTTTCCATGTTCCTCTCTCCTTGAGCCTTGTACACAATAGGCGCCTCATAAATGGCTTGGAAGTGGGGATGAAGAAGGCAGGCGGAGCACTGGCTGATTGGAGTTGTTAACAAAATTTTAAATTGCCAATTCCTTGTTGGACAAACATGATGATTATTCTCTAACAGTCACATGAATTGCTAATTCGTGCGTCTTAACACCCAATCTCACCTCCTCCCGGGTAGGCAATTGCCACATTTTGTATCTTTAGTGCCTGGACACAACAGGCCTTCTTTCACGTCTTGATGCAACTGAAAGGGTCACCAGATTTTGGCTAGTGAATGATCTCCCTAGTAGGTGATCTCTCCTTTATTTTCTTCCTGAGTACACAGTCTCAGGAAATGATAAAGCCTTTATTTTACATTTTAAATCCTCGGTCTAATTTTTCCCAATCTATATACCTATGAGGGTGTATACACGTGCATGTGTGGCAGTTTTTGTTTGTTTGCTTGAGCTTGGATTTTTTGAATGAATGACTAAAACATCTTTACTTTGATGAAATACTTTTGCAGTGTTACAAAGTACATTCACAATGTTTTCAGATTCTTTCCTTTCCAAAGCAAGCTTCTGAGAAAAAAACGCAGTATAAATAAAGGTATATAATATAGTGTGTTCATTTTGCCCCATTTAAAATTTGATAATAAGTTATTTTATAAAGCCAAATGTTTTCTTTTCAGGGCCAAACTTCTTTTTGAGAGCTAAAGCATGCCAGTAATGGGCTGCTTCAAATTTTAGTGATGTAGAGCCAAAATAAAATTATTCCTTAAGACTCTGTATGTGTAGAGTACTGGTTATTTGTTCTACAGTAAATGCTTGCTTTAATATGGCCTCTTTTGTTTAAAGAAATGTATACTGAACCCAAAAGGACATACTACAAAGTACAAAGCTGCATCAATAAGAAGCAATCTAGGGCTTCCCTGATGGGAATTCAGTGGTAAAGAATCCATCTGCCAGTGAAGGAGATGTCAGTTCGATCCCTGGTCTGGGAAGATTCCACATGCCAAGGAGCAATGAAGCCGGTGGGCCATAAGTATTGAGTCTGGGCTCTAGAACTGGGAACTGCAACCACTGAGTCCACATGCCACAACTACTGAAGCCCTTGCACCCTAAAGCCAGTGCTCCACAACAAAAGAAGCCAGCATAAGAAGCCTGCACACTGCAACTAGAGAGTGCCCCCCCCCCACAACTAGAGAAAAACCCACATAGCCACAAAGACCCAGCATAGCCAAAAATAAACGAATAAAATTATTTTAAAAAGAAGTAATCTATTTAGGTAAATTATATAATACTGGGCAAGGTTGGAGTGGTGGGGGATGAGGGAGAGGCAAGGGAACTGTATTCTTATAAAAACTTCTAAGGTTACTAAGGCAATTCTAAACAAATGTTAAACAGAAATATTAACATTTAAATATTACAACTTACGCTTAGGAGAAAAGTCTGATTATTGATGGAACAGAACACTCAAGTTCAATCATGTCAAAAAAACACATGCCCTTATATAATCTGGCAGAACAGCCCTGAATACTCTTTTATTAAGTGGATTCCAAACTCTACCTGAAAGTGACATCATTTATTAACACACAAACTTTCAGCTTTAATTTCCTCGTATCTCTTTCCATTATGCCTTCTGGGCTCAGCTGATTTAGCCTTCCTAATTAATCTCTGCTATTGTCCTTCTGGGCTTCCCTAGTGGCTTCGACAGTAAAGTGTCTGCCCGCAATGTGGGAGACCTGGGTTCGATCCCAGGGTTGGAAAGATCCCCTGGAGAAGGCAGTGGCACCCCACTCCAGTACTCTTGCCTGGAAAATCCCATGGACGGAGGAGCCTGGTGGGCTACACTCCATGGGGTCGCAGAGAGTTGGACACAACTGAGCGACTTCACTTTCACCACTTTCATTGTCCTTCTGGCTTGTTTCTCACACTCAGGTATCATCAATGACATCCAAACTGCTTTTTGGCTTTTATTTACCAGTTACTTTGTCACATTCACCACAACTTCTCTTTCAAACACTTGAGTTCTCTTTAAACCCTCTGTCCTTAAAATATCCCCATGATCTGTGTCTGGGAGGCATGGCTGACTAGTAACCATTTTGGTGATGTCATATAACTGCTTCAAACTGGAAAAGCTCACTTTAATTTAGTAGGTCTGCTTAACCCAAAACAGTTCTAGGAATGTTTGGAATGCTTGAACTTAAGAGGAAAAGTCTAATTCACTTGTTTTCTAAAAAAGCGTGCTAATAGTAAGAACCAATGTGACATACCTGAGTACAGTTTTGGAACCAGATAAGTTTGAGTTTGAATGCCAGCACTGCCATTTTCTAAGTAGGGAAAATTATTATCTGGGCCTCAGGTTTTTCCTCTGTAAAATATTCCTTACATTGCAAATGTCTATGAAGATTTAACAGGATAATGTTTATTAAGCACCTAGCATATTTTACTATGCTTGGGAAATTGATCATTGGATTTATTATGGTCATAAATAATTGTTCTATAGAAACACAATTTGGGGGTTTCTGGATCCCTCCCCCCACACCTTATATTTTATGTTCTCAAAGAGTCATCAAAATCTGCCTATTCATGCACAGTTAAAAAATCCACCTGTTAATATCTATTGTTTCCAAGCCAAACTCAGTTCCAGTGCTAGGTCACTTCCTACTTTCTGCTACAAATTTATTCTGGTTAGTTTGCACGTCTTCAAATGCTGGAGAGTTTACCAGTAAAATGATCTTTTTGATCTCACTGACCCTACAAGTTTCTCCTTAATCCTACCTTCTGCTACTGCCAGGCCCTCTATCTGGAGAATTGGATCAAGTGATATAGGGATGCTTCAAAGCATCTGTAAATAAAAATTATGGGGAGAATATGTCTTTCTATTCTACAGGTAACTTCTAAATCAGCATGGCTGACTTCTGCAAAGATGGAAACACTCCTATGCTCCTACACTGAGTTCAGTAACAAGGACACTAACTCCATCAAATACTATTTTCAAAGAAATCAAAGAACTCACAATCCATATGGCAATCAATTTCCAATTCTAAATATGCCTTTAAAAAACATTCAGCTAATTTCTAAACATGTATTCTGGTAGCAGCTTTCCTTCCAAGTATTTTGCATTACTAAGCATACAAAAATACATATCTATATGTATTAAATAAACAGAGTACCTATACGATGTATATTCTGATTTTGCCTATCAGAGCAATTAAAATTTACTCTCTGTATTTAAATAAATTTTCAAAAACCACCATTATTGAGCATGATGTTGTCACATTCACTGGTGACAGTCAGACAGCATTTAGTCAAAAGGAAATAAGGAAGCCCAGTGAATAAATTACGTCTTGAATGATTTTGAGACAAATTAAAACTACAGAAAATCTGTATTCTATTTGAAAAATATTAAATCCAGACTTTTGAATTTTCTACTTATTTTTGGAGCAGTAGACCCCCAAGTGCTCTGCCCGGACTGCTGAGATACCAGACTCAGGCAGGAATTTGGGAGGAATCAGAGGAAGGATCTAGGAAGTGAGAACTGTGGCAAGAGATAGCTCTTCAAGAAAGTGGGTTTTACACTGATGAAAGAAATCAAAGAGGACACAAATAGATGGAGAAATATACTGTGTTCATGGATTGGAAGAATCAATATTGTGAAAATGACTATAATACCCAAAGCAATCTATAGATTCAATGCAATCCCTATCAAGCTACCAACAGTATTTTTCACAGAGCTAGACCAAATAATTTCACAATTTGTATGGAAATACAAAAAACCTTGAATAGCCAAAGCAATCTCGAGAAAGAAGAATTGAACTGGAGGAATCAACCTGCCTGACTTCAGACTCTACTACAAAGCCACAGTCATCAAGACAGTATGGTACTGGCACAAAGACAGAAATATAGATCAATGGAACAAAATAGAAAGCCCAGAGATAAATCCATGTACCTGTGGACACTGTATCTTTGACAAAGGAGGCAAGAATATACAATGGAGGAAAGACAATCTCTTTAACAAGTGGTGCTGGGAAAACTGGTCAACCACTTGTAAAAGAATGAAACTAGAACACTTTCTAACACCACACACAAAAATAAACTCAAAATGGATTAAAGATCTAAATGTAAGACCAGAAACTATAAAACTCCTAGAGGACAACATAGGCAACACACACTCTGACATGAATCACAGCAGGATCCTCTATGACCCACCTCCCAGAATATTCGAAATAAAACCAAAAATAAACAAATGGGACCTAATGAAACTTGAAAGCTTTTGCACAACAAAGGAAACTATAAGCAAGGTGAAAAGACAGCCCTCAGATTGGGAGAAAATATAGCAAATGAAGAAACAGACAAAGGATTAATCTCAAAAATATACAAGCAACTCCTGCAGCTCAATTCCAGAAAAATAACCCAATCAAAAAATAGGCCAAAGAACTAAACAGACATTTCTCCAAAGAAGACATACAGATGGCTAACAAACACATGAAAAGATGCTCAACATCACTCATTATCAGAGAAATGCAAATCAAAACCACAATGAGGTACCATTACACACCAGTCAGAATGGCTGCTATCCAAAAGTCTACAAGCAATAAATGCTGGACAGGGTGCGGAGAAAACGGAACCCTCTTACACTGTTGGTGGGAATGCAAACTAGTACAGCCACGATGGAGAACAGTGTGGAGATTTCTTAAAAAACTGGTAATAGAACTGCCATATGACCCAGCAATCCCACTTCTGGGCATACACACTGAGGAAACCAGATCTGAAAGAGACATGTGCACCCCAATGTTCATCGCAGCACTGTTTATAATAGCCAGGACATGGAAGCAACCTAGATGCCCATCAGCAGATGAATGGATAAGAAAGCTGTGGTACATATACACAATGGAATATTATTCAGCCGTTAAAAAGAATTCATTTGAATCAGTCCTAATGAGATGGATGAAACTGGAGCCCATTATACAGAGTGAAGTAAGCCAGAAAGATAAAGAACATTACAGCATACTAACACATATATATGGAATTTAGAAAGATGGTAACGATAACCCTATATGCAAAACAGAAAAAGAGACACAGATGTACAGAATAGACTTTTGGACTCTGTGGGAGAAGGCGAGGGTGGGATGTTTTGAGAGAACAGCATGTATGTTATCTATAGTGAAACAGATCACCAGCCCAGGTGGGATGCATGAGACAAGTGCTCGGGCCTGGTGCACTGGGAAGACCCAGAGGGATCGGGTGGAGAGGGAGGTGGGAGGGGGGATCGGGATGGGGAATACATGTAACTCCATGGCTGATTCATGTCAATGTATGACAAAACCCACTGCAATGTTGTGAAGTAATTAGCCTCCAACTAATAAAAATAAATGAAAAAAAAAAAAAAAAGAAAGAAAGAAAGAGAAAACAAAACAAAACAAAAAAAATAAACAAATGGGACCTAATGAAACTTAAAAGCTTTTGCACAACAAAGGAAACTATAAGCAAGGTGAAAAGACAGCCTTCAGAATGAGAGAAAATAATAGCAAATGAAGCAACAAAGAATTAATCTTAAAAATATACAAGCAACTCCTGCAGCTCAATTCCAGAAAAATAAACGACCCAATCAAAAAATGGGCCAAAGAACTAAACAGACGTTCCTACAAAGAAGACATACAGATGGCTGACAAACACATGAAAAGATGCTCAACATCACTCATTATCAGAGAAATGCAAATCAAAACCACAATGAGGTACCATTACACGCCAGTCAGAATGGCTGCTATCCAAAAGTCTACAAGCAATAAATGCTGGACAGGGTGCGGAGAAAACAGAACCCTCTTACACTGTTGGTGGGAATGCAAACTAGTACAGCCGCTATGGAAAACAGTGTGGAGATTCCTTAAAAAACTGGAAACAGAACTGCCATATGACCCAGCAATCCCACTTCTGGGCATACACACCGAGGAAACCAGATCTGAAAGAGACATGTGCACCCCAATGTTCATCGCAGCACTGTTTATAATAGCCAGGACATGGAAGCAACCTAGATGCCCATCAGCAGACGAATGGATAAGAAAGCTGTGGTACATATACACAATGGAATATTATTCAGCCGTTAAAAAGAATTCATTTGAATCAGTCCTAATGAGATGGATGAAACTGGAGCCCATTATACAGAGTGAAGTAAGCCAGAAAGACCAATACAGTATACTAATGCATATATATGGAATTTAGAAAGATGGTAACGATAACCCTATATGCAAAACAGAAAAAGAGACACAGATGTATAGAACAGACTTTTGGACTCTGTGGGAGAAGGCGAGGGTGGGATGTTTTGAGAGAACAGCATCGAAACATGTATATTATCTAGGGTGAAACAGATCACCAGCCCAGGTTGGATGCATGATACAAGTGCTCGGGGCTGGTGCACTGGGAAGACCCAGAGGGATCGGGTGGAGAGGGAGGTGGGAGGGGGGATCAGGATGGGGAATACATGTAAATCCATGGCTGATTCATGTCAATGTATGGCAAAAACCACTACAATATTGTAAAGTAATTAGCCTCCAACTAAAAAAAAAAAAAAAAAAGAACTAAAAAGAAAAAAAAATTGAAAATAGAACTGCCATATGACCCAGCAATCCCACTTCTGGGCATACACACTGAGGAAACCAGAATTGAAAGAGACACATGTACCCCAATGTTCATCGCAGCACTGTTTATAATAGCCAGGACATGGAAGCAACCTAGATGCCCATCAGCAGATGAATGGATAAGAAAGCTGTGGTACATATACACAATGGAATATTATTCAGCCATTAAAAAGAATTCATTTGAATCAGTTCTAATGAGATGAATGAAACTGGAGCCCATTATACAGAGTGAAGTAAGCCAGAAAGAAAAACACCAATACAGTGTACTAATGCATATATATGGAATTTAGAAAGATGGTAATGATAACCCCAAATGCAAGACAGAAAAAGAAACACAGATGTATAGAACAGACTTTTGAACTCTGTGGGAGAAGATGTGGGGGGGATGATCTGAGAGAATAGCATCGAAACATGTATATTATCTATAGTGAAACAGATCACCAGCCCAGGTTGGATGTATGAGACAAGTGCTCAGGGCTGGTGCACTGGGATGACCCAGAGGGATGGGGTGGGGAGGGAGGTGGGAGGGGGGTTCAGGATGGGGAACACATGTAAATCCATGGCTGATTCATATCAATGTATGGCAAAAATCACTACAATATTGTAAAGTAATTAGCCTCCAACTAATATAAATAAATGAAAAATAAATAAATAAAAATAGAAAATAAAAAAAAGAAAGTGGGTTTTAGAGGTGAGCAGCTAGTTGCTGAGTACTTGATACAGGGCCATACTGTATCAGCTTTGGATACATTCTTTCTTCTCTTTTGTTCACTCTTTGCCCATTCTTAGCATGCAAAATAATGTCTCATGTGTATCATTTAAAAATATCACAGAATGGATAAATGGCTCTTGAAGGGGTCCTGATGGTGGAGATGACCTTCTAGATTAGGGATTTTATGGCAGCAACTTGCACAAGATCTGTGCTGGATTTTTGCTGACAGGATCAGGAACTGCATTCTTAAGTACAGAGTTATTTGCTAAATAGAGGATTTGCCATGTAGCTCTCCATGTTTTAAAGACTCATAGACAGAAGATTTCACAACCTCCAGATAACTTGTGTTACTAAATGTAACTGTCATCTAATACTTAACCTTCTTCTAGAAAGTTTTGCCTCATCATCTCATGCATATCAATTTACAATTTACTCCTTTTCTGAACTCTGGGCAAATGCTTATTTCTTCAGTGGCTTTTCTGTTGTGAATAGAGTCACCATTTGTTCTCCTCTTCTCCAAGCCAACTCAAGTACATTTCATGCCTCAGCTATTATTTCTAACCTTTTAATTATCTTTCTTGGTCTTTGAATGTTCACCAGGATTTTAGTGCCTAAAGTCCTGGAGCCTAAGCTCAGATATAATATGCTGGGACTGGCAAGTGGAACTAAGGCTAAATTATTATTGTTAAGATTATCTCATGCTTCCTGTTATAGTTTATGTAGACTTGTATCAGCTTTTGTTGTTCTTATTATTACATGCTCTATTTGCAAGTCTATCTTTCCCCACAATTTCAGAGGCAGTCATCTTTTATTCTGGGAATTCAAAGACCTAATTGGTCATTCTCTAACATCTCTATATGTAATTTCTTTCCTCAAGTAATGACCTTGTATGAATCAACATTAAATTTTATATTTATTCCTAAATACATCATAGTCTTTGCCCAGGGGCAGGTAAATGCAAAGAGTTCAGATATAGTGTTGTTTAGTCACTAAGACATTTCTGACTCTTGTGACCTCATGAACTGCAGCCCACCAGGTTTTCCCAGGCAAGAATACTGTAGTGAGTTGTTATTTCCTCCTCCAGGGTATCTTCCCAACCGAGGGATGGAACCCACACCTCCTGCATTGGCAGGCAGAGTCTTTACCACTGAGCCACCAAAGAAGCCTCTCAAATATAGTACTGATATCTAAAAGCTTAAAATCAAAGTGAAAGTGAAGTCGCTCATTCGTGTCCAACTATTTGCGACCACATGGACTATAGCCTACCAGGTTCTTCTGTCCATTGGATTTTCCAGGCAAGAATATTGGAGTGGTTTGTCATTTGCTTCTCCAGGAGATTTTCCCAACCCTGAGACTGAACCCGGGTCTCCCGCATTGTAGGCAGACACTTTACCATCTAAGTCATCAGGGAAACTCATTCTTTTTATTGTCTTTTCCTCCCTAAATATGTTCCTTCTCTTAAGTTCGCTGACTAGGTCTCAGCACCACTACGAGGTTGCCCAAGGTTGAGGGACCAATAGATTTTTTCCCCTAACTTCTCTGTCATTATGTACAACTAACTGGTTTCCAAGTTCTGCTGAGTTTCTCTCTTAAATATGGCCCTTCCTTTCTATTTCACTCTACTACCCAAGTTCAGGTATTCAACATCTCTGGACTAGACTACGATAGTTTTTTACTTCTCTCTTCCAATCCGTCGTTCCCTCCTTTCTCAAAACGTTTATCAAGTCATTTTTTTCCTTAAAAAATCACACTGTCTCCTTTACTTAATATGTATCTCCTGCCTTTTCAGCCCCCTCTTTTGCCACTTCTCTTCCTCCTGTATTTCTCCCAAATCAAATCCAACAAGGTAAAAACAAACAAGCAAGCAACTAACAAAAACGCACAACACAGTAAACAAATGCAAAAGACCGATAGAGATCAGTGTTTACATTCAAAAAGTGAAAATATGACAAGGCTTTAAAAGTCAGTAGGAAAATTACTAAACAGCTGAACATAAAAATGATAAGCAATAAGAAAACAAATTTACAGAAAAATATAGATAAATGTCTTTTAAACATAGCTGTTCAACTTCACTCATGAAAGAAATTCAAATTAAAACTATTAAGATATCACTTTTACCTGTTAGATCTGAAAGACATTGGAAAGTTTGATAACATACTAATGATCATACTAATGATATGATTAGTATGTTTGATAACATATGTTAGTTATCTAGAGGTGGTAGGGAAAAGAGGTCTTATATATTTCTGGTAAGAATGTACAATGACACAATACTCATGGAATGCAATCTAACAATATCTCTCAAAATCACATATGCATATGCTCATGAATTGACAATTTCTCTTTGAATCAATGATTTTATAGATAAACTTTCCTATGTGAAAAATATCTAGATTATGAGGTTATTCACTGTGGCATTGTTTACAATAATAAAATGTTGCAAGCAACACAACTATTGGGGATATACTTAATACATGCACACAATATAATAATGTTCAGTTTAAAGACAAGTGTTTTCTTAAAAAAAAAAAATAAAATAAAGACAAGTGTTTTCTTATGAAAACTAAAGAAGCTCTCTCTGTACCAAAACGAGAAGAAATACAGAAAAAAATTATTAAGGGGGAAAAAGCATGGTTCAGAGGTGAAAACAGAGTGCTTAATGTACATTTGTTTGAACATGCTTAAGGAGAAGACTCTGAAAAGATTCACTGGACACTAACAATAGTTGGCACCTCTCTGGGGACTTGAGTGGGCAGAGGATAGGGGTAGTAAGATTTTTCAGTTGAAAAAAATGTAATTTACTTAAAAAAATCAAAGAAATGCTAGTTTTCTCTCTCTGAAGTGTTATTTACTCTCGTTCCCCTCCTCCACCTGGACATGTGTCAGACCTTAATCACTTCCTCCAAAAGACATTCTTTCTAATCTGGAAAAGTTCAGAGTCCCTCAAGTCTCAGTTGAACTTTATGTTAGTTTTTGCAAATTACTTGTGGATATCTGTCTTCCTCATTTGACTGTGAAGCTCTAGAAGCAGGGAGGAATGCATCGGCTTCGGTTTGTCTCACCAAAGCCTGGACTGCTTGGCGCATCAGCTCATGAATGTTTGTTGAGTGAAGACATATGTGCTCAAGGCACTGTGTGGGGATGAGGGTGGAGGGGTCCTGCTTGGGAAACCACAGGGAAAGATAAAAGTGGTGAGACAATGTCTGCCTTTAGGTAGCTTATCAACTAGGGAGGTGGATAAACACCCATATAATTATAAGGCAGAAAGCAGTCATTGCCTTAGGAGCTCCAAATTTAGTTATATGAGACTTAGAGCAAGGTGATTGCAAGAATAATTTTTTTAACGTGTTATATATCTGAAAAATGCAGTGATATTTGCAAAGGGGTTTTGAAAAACCCATGTGATTTCTTCAAGAAAGGGCGGCCTATTTAATGCAGAAAATCGAATATGTACAGGGGTCAGGCAGCTGAAGCATGTCAGTGAATAGATTGCCAAGTGGAAACTGATTAAAAACAAGATCTAGAGGTATACTAGCTTGGCTGGATACTAGCATCACTTGGGAGATTAAAAAAAAAAATCCTTATGCTAAGACCATAATGCAGGTCAATTCACCAGGGGTAAGAAAGGGGATAGGAGGATAACAATGGAGGAGGAATCCAGTCATCGGCAGTTTTAAGAAACTGCCCAGGTAACAATAATGTGGACCAGGACAGGTCTCATTACCAGTGACTCGTTAAGAATGCAGAATTCCAGCCTCACCCTGGATTTACAGAATCCGAATCCGAACTGTGAAGATACCTCCAGTGCTTCTGGTACACTCTGGCAAGTTCAAGAAGCTCTGCTATAAACAAACTTGTCCTTTTCCAAGGGAATGACCATTCATTAGGTAGTATCAGCATTTCCCAGAGGGCATGCATGTCCTAGTTGTCAACGTTCTAATTTTGTCAATTATACTGTTACTGCTGGCAACAACGCAAATAACTGAGATCAGGTAGAAGCCGTCAAAAGGTGACTGGATCCTACCAAGTTGCTAGAGAGGGGATAGTGAATTAGCAGGGTTTGTCTAAGGCTTATATTATCCTAAGGCAGAAGTTTTTTAATGTCGATTTTTGGTAGTTACTTAAATTTTTTTTTGAGCAGTTAACCCATCCCAGCCAACAGCACTGTGTGCTTGACAAAGTTCAATATGAAACTCTGCTCTCATTTAGGTGGGCAGGATTTTGGAGTACCACCAGCTCAGCAACTTTCCTTCCCCATCTCCCTGAAGCAAAATTTTAAGGATAAGATGAAAATAAAGCGAGGAAGGTTTGGAGGGCTTGGAATGCTAGAGTAAAACTTATTTACTTAATTTGAATAATGTCAAGTCACCATATTTTTTAAGCGAGGCTTATAACTGCAATACAAACAAAAAAGAAAACTCATTCCCTCATGATCTGGTTAGGAATATAACTGGCATAAAACAAAGTTGAAAACTTTTATCCAACAAATGCTTATCAAGTTCCTACTATGAATCAAGTGCTATTCCAAGTCCTTTAATTTCATTCTTTGGTGGTAATCCTAGTCAGCCGGCCTCCTGGAAAACTGATGTCACTGTTCCTAAAATGAATGATCTCAGAAGATAAAAGTGTGGATGAGTCAGATCAGCCCGTGGCTCCAGCTGATGTGAGCAGTTCAGGAGCCTGTCTTTGAATATCAAGAACCACTGAGACTGGGGAGTAACTCAGAACTGGTTACCACACACCTCAGGTTTCAACTGTGCTTCGGAGTTTCACAACAGTTTTAAAATTTTAAATAGCAATACTAAGACATGACTTTCTTTTTTTTTCCATTTATTTTTATTAGTTGGAGGCCAATTACTTTACAATATTGTAGTGGTTTTTGCCATACATTGACATGAATCAGCCATGGAAGGACATGACTTTCAAAAATTAATATCAGCAACTCTTTTTTTCTTTTTTTCTTCTGTGGGATTTTAGTCCCCTGGGGTTTCCCAGGTGACCCAGTGGTAAAGAATCTGCCTGCCAGTGCAGGAGACACAAGAGAGACAATGGTTCAATCCCTGTGGCGGGAAGATCCTCTGGAGAAGGAAATGGCAACCCACTCCAGTATTCTTGCCTGGGAGATCCCAAGGACAGAGGAGCCTAACAGGCTAGTGTTCACAGGGTTGCAGAGTCAGGCAAGACTGAGCACTGTTCCTTCCTTTCTTAGTTCCATGACCAGAGATCAAACCTGCGCCCCCTGTGTTGGGAGCACTGAATCTTAACCACTGGATTATCAGGAAAGCCCCTCAGCAACTCTTATGTTATTCTTTTATTTTTTTTTTTAAGTTGTTGCATTGTGTAACATTTTTATCTACCTCTGCTGAAATATATAAAAGTCACTCCATAGATAAATGTACAGAGTAATTGCAAATGAAAAATCAGTCAAAGCCTTAATCTATTGAACCTCCACTATGCTAAAACATGCATATTTCTGAAACAGTAGGTATTTTTATAAACAATTCATAAGAACAAAAATAAAAAACTTCACGAAATGAGTTTCTGTTAGAAGTTTTCCAGTTGTTTTTTTTTAAGAAATTTCTCAGCACTTTCAAAACTTTAAATGCTCAAAGAATATAATCACTGAGAACAGTTATATTATCCCTTTATTATTGTAAGTGTTAGTCGCTCAGTCGTGTCCGTCTCTTTGCAGCCCCACGGACAGTAGCCCATCAGGCTCCTCTGTCCATGGGATTCTCCAGACAAGAATACTGGAGTGGGTAGCCATTCCCTTCTCCAGGGAATCTTTCCAACTCAGGGATCGAACCCATTATTATTTTAGAGCATTTTAGAGCATGCGTTTATTTTGTATTATTTTGATACTGAACTCATTGTTTTTAAGATGTGCACTGAGCATAGTAACAAAAAAGCCAAAAAAAAGAGAGAAAGAATGCAATGTATCAGACAAGCCACTAAAAACAGAAGGAAAAGGGGGAAAAAATTCTCTTTCTGAGCTAAATAGAAAGAGAAAAAAGCACTATCATTAAGGCAGAAGAAAGGCATCTCTGAAGAAAGCATAAACATCTTCCCAGCAGTGAGCTGGGGGCTGTAGAGTGCGGTAGCAGAATAGAAGGGTATTGGGCGAGAAAGCATCCTCAAAGCCCCTGGGAACAGAACTTCACTGTAAAGAATAAATGCATCCACTTACAGGGCATGCTTAACCTCACCTGTTGGGAGGTAAGTTCAGTTTCTTTCTCCTTCTCTGAATGAACCGGGAAGGCTTCCGTTTTGCCTTCGGCCTCCCACCACAGGAATGTGTGCTATCTGCACAGTGGTTTTGAAACCCATAGCTCTTAAAGGAGCTGTATCAACAGGTTTTTCCTCCTTAACACTGAGTCAATTGTAAATGTTGAATGGGAAACTTGAACAAGCTGAACACTATCACAGGAATTTAAAACCAGCTCTCTCGCCAAAGTGTTTTTTTTTAAAATAGAATCACAATTTATATTTTTATCACTTCAGCCTTTTTGGATCCAGAACTACAGAACTAACAAAGGACTATTTCCTGACAGCTTAATACATAGGGAAGCCTGAAAGCTGGCCTTGCTGTGTCAGTTAGGACAGAGAACTCTTTCCATTTGGGAAAAGAGTTCTCCCAAATGGAAAGAGTTCTGCTAATGTGTTTTTTTTTTTTAATTTTATTTTTTGCTATTGTGGTTTTTAAAGAAGACACAGGGGACTCAAAAATGTCCTTCGAAGCAATGCAAAAATTGCCAAGCTTTTTACATATTTGTCTAAGGCAGTTCTATGTCCATTGCCTTTCACCCAAATACTTCTCTCTTAACTTTGGCCTGTATACTTTCCATTCTGTCTTTAAATAAGACTGTTTCCAAAGGTGAGGCAAAACACTGTTTCACTCATCCAGCCCTACATACTGGTGGCCAATATCATAGGCAAATTCTAAGCACATTTTAAACTTTTACCCATGATTGCTAAACCCTGAGATTAACAAGTTTTTCTTGTTGTTGTTTTGTTTTTGTCTTTTTTTTTAGATTAACTCTTTTTGATTAAAGAGTTGGTGTCCAGAATTTGGCTTGCCATGTTTGCACAGCCATTTGTCACTGTTTTCATATCATTTGCAATTTATTCTACAGTACCAAGTAGCTCTCTTAAGAGGTTCTATGGCTTAATATAATTCAATTTCTCATGAAAACTCTCAAGCTTCATTTGGCATGAACGTCACTGAAAATGACTATAATCTGATTTCAAACACTGAGCGATGATGTTACGTAGGATATGTGTATTTCCTCATAACTGAACAAGAATACGATTAAAAATAAGCCAACATTCCCCAAATGAAGACACAATTAAAAACTATCCTTAATGATAGGAAATTCTCTGTAATAAGAAAAAACTGTTGAAAATTAATTTGCTAATTACCATGCACTGATTAACTGACCAGTTTCTAAGATGATCTATATATAAAATTTAAAAAAGGATGGTGTTAAAAATAATAAAAAAAAAAGAAAGAAAAATTAAAAACAAAAAAAGAAAAAAAAAGAAAAAACAAACAAACAAAAAAAAGATGGTGTTTAGGTAATTGTTTAGATAACTTATTAATGTAGTAGATTCTAGGGCTCAAAGGAACCAAGCTGAACATCTGATGACTTTTCACATTTGAGGAAGCAAGATTAAGCAACAAGAAAAGTGGAAATATCTGGGGGGAAGTGGAATAAGGAATCAAAAGATAAAAAGTCAGCACTAAATCTTCATAAAACAGTGACTAACTACATTTCACTGTTTTTCACAGTCTCCCTGGGATTTTGTTTGTTTAAATGTTTGGACTCTTCTTGCAGTTAAATAATATACAAAAACCTTTTAGGAAAAATACTCAAAGTCATCTAACCTTCTTAGTGAACCTGGCTCTGGAAATTGCACTTGACACTGTGACTTTATCACATCTTAAAGGGATGTGTCAAAGCTCTTTAAATCATTTCCAGAGGGCATGGATTATTTCCAAGAGTGAGGTAAAGATGTCTGTAATCATGTAAGCATTACTTATTTAGCCACTGCAAATTAAGATGATCAAATACCTCTATAAAGTGGGAATTATGAGTTTAAGTTTTATACTGACATGCCTACACATTTCCTTCCTTCCTCCTTTTCTTTCTTTCTTCCTCCCTCCCTCCCTATTTTTTTTTTTTTCTCTTTAATTTGAATTCTGGTACCAAAGTAACCCAAACAATAAAACTGGAACAAGAGTAACTGGTGCCTGTAAATCCTCTCCACAATTCTACTCAACACTATCCTACAGAGAAGGGGCCTGGAGAAAATTAAGAATCCACAGTGGAGTTGCTCAAGGCAACTTTACTAAAAACAGTCAAATAAAGGAAACAACACAAATGTTCATCAACAGGGAAGGGTAAATTGTATATTCACATAATGGAATACTATAAAGCGAAAGAACAACTTATTGATACATAAAACAATATGTATGAACCTCATTGACTTAATTTTGCTCAAAATAAACCATATACCAAGAAAGTACAGTTGTGGTTTCATTCCTAGGAAATTCAAAATCAGGCAAAATTTAGAAGTTCAAAGAATGTTTATCATAGAGGGGTTATTGATTGGGAAGTGACTCAAGGAGACTTCCATGAGTGATAAAAACATCCTAAGGTCCTGTTCTGCTTGAAGTATCCAGATTCAGCAATGTATAAAAATTCACTGAGTTATACATTAAAGATTCGTACACTTTATGTATGTTATTTGCATTTAAATTTTCTTAAATGAAATTTAAAGAAAATTCACAATGCAGAAAGGAAAAACAAGCTAGAAAGCCTCCACCAAAATACCAACAGATTCAACAAAAGTGAGAGAGAGTCTCATTTTGAAAAATATATAAAAATTTCCTTTCACCCAGGGTTTTCCTTTTTGAAACTGAAAGTGAAGTCACTCAGTCGTGTCCGACTCTTTGTGACCCCATGCACTATAGCCTACAAGGCTCCTCCATCCATGGAATTTGCTTTTTTAACATTCCCTAAATCATTGTGTGTGCGTCAGTGGCTCTGTCGTAAACAACTCTTTGCCACCCCACGGACTATAGCCCATCAAGCTCCTCTGTCCATGGGATTTTCCAGGCAAGAATACTAAGTATTCCTGGGTTTCCATTTCCTTCTCCAGGGGATCTTCCCACCCAGGACTGAACCTAGGTCTCCTGCATTGCAGGCAGATTCTTTACCATCTGAGCCACCCGGGAAGCCCAAAGTGTCTGGACTTGACGACCACTGTGATTCTCACTGTGCCTTTCTGCAGTTACCCCCCACTACCCCAGGACTTCACAGTTCTTCCCTGCTGTGTGCTGTGCTGTGTCTGTCAGTCTGTCTGACTCGTGGCGACCCATGGACTGTAGCCCACCAGGCTCCTCTGTGCACGGGATTCTCCAGGCAAGAATACTGGAGTGGGTTCCCATGCCCTCCTTCAGGGATCTTCCCAACCCATGGATCGAACCCAGGTCTCCCACATTGCAGGCGGATGTAAAAGGAGGAGAATTAAAGAATGACAACGTCTTCCCCCTAGACTAGTGGGGTTTGAGGACTTTGGTTAAGTTTCAGGGTGTCTTGATTAGGGACACCTTTCTGTCTTCTCAATCATTATGGCAAGGATCCTGATTCTCTTCTGAGGGAGACCGTCACGAAGAGTGACTGGGAGGACAAAAAAGAAGTCGACTCTCTGGCTTTCAGATACACAATTAAAGTTGGGCCTTAAGTTTACTTCCCTTGTGGTTCAATAGAGTTCAGTGGCATGGGAAAGGAGGGAGAGCTGTGGGCAGAAGAGCTGTCCAGGAATGGAGACTTCTCTTTGTGTTTTCTGTGAAAAGCTACACAATGGATCTGGTATGTTGGGACCAGAAGGGTGAGAAGCCCCAATATTTATTTCTAGTCAAACTCTATTGACATAATTTATGTGCCCCCCAGGCCCCCCCTTTTTTTCTAAATAGAACACTGGGAAAACGAATCCATATCTCCTTAGCCACATTTCCCCGGGAGTTTTAGAAACACAGAATCCTTTTCTCCTGTTCTTCTCCCTGGGGGCACTCCCAACCCTGGCAGACCATTTCTAACAGTGGAGGCTGTGACTGGGGTGATGGTGTATGAGGGTTGTGATGGGGCTCTTGAGGTTCAGGGTCTTGTATTCCAATATGGTCTTTGAATTTGAAATAACTGGATTGCTGCCTCATTCACTACCCAAAGTACAGCCAGTTACAACCTGGCTGCGTTTGTGAAATTATTTAAAAATCCTGGACCAAAATTAATGGAGGAAATTGCGGACAATGATCAAACTGAGCATTTAAATAACATGTATGGGGGTGGGGGAGGCTAAAAATGTAGGGCTTATCTATGGTGATGGGATTCCCAGGTGGTTCAGTGGTAAAGAATCCAGCTGCCAATGCAGGAAGGAGACGTGGGTTAGATTCCTGGATGGGGAAGATACCCTGAAGGAGGAAATGGCAACTCACTCCAGTATTCTTGCCTGAGGAATCCCATGAACAGAGGAGCCTGGTGGCTTTTGGGGTCACAAAGAGTTGCACATGACTTAGTGACTAAGCACATCTATGGTGATAGGTGTTTTATATGCATTATTATTATACAACGTTCTTGACACCTCTGTAAGCTAAAAATTAGCATCCCCATTTTATAAGTGGAAATCTCAACCTTCAATAAACAAAAGTCCTAAGTGTGCATAGCTGAGGTTCAAGCCCAGATCCATCAGACTTCAAAATCCTTTTATCTCCTGACCGCTCAGGAGAGGTGCCTTACTCAATACATGCAGAACTTTAGTCTTTCATCCTATGAGAAGAATATAAATTGTAAATTAAATCAGCTAAAATAGATGGTAATCCCCTTGAGGGCAAAGGCTGATGACTCATCTTTACTGTGACATAGAATAATACCTCAGTGTGTTAGGTGAATACTTCTAAGTAGGTGCACATGAGGTAGATGTTGATTTTCTGTTACACACGCACACACACACACACACACGTGTAAGCATCTACAAAATTGTTATTATGGATTCAAATACCTGCATAAAAAATAAAATGTACTCATTTAAGTAAAAAGTGAAGCTAGTAAAAAGGATGGTTAAATGCCAAGTAAGAACATTACCAACAAAAAGAACTTTAAAGCTCACATATTGAATTACATTTGCTGGTCTTTTAAGCTTTAAAGGTACATTGGCTAACATTTCTGTTATACCAGGAATAACAAGCTAGCACAAAGCCTTTCAAAGAATAACTGACCCAAACAAAAAAATAAAAAAAAAAAAAAAAAAAAAGAATAACTGACCCTAAACGTGGAATCACTTCAAAGAAAAGAACATACAAATATGGGATGTTCTGCTTATACAAGATGGAACCTAAATGAGCAGACTAGAATCCAATGATTAGTAAAATACCACTGTGATGACCGGTTCTTTACACCAAAGAATTAAAAAATGTACTAAATGCGCTTTTTCTTTCCAGGACTTTTCTCCCCCATTTCATTTTAATTTGTCTCTGTGGAAGAAAAGCACTGAACAAGATTGAAATTCTTAGTGCCTTATCCCTTCTGAAACTTACAGTCTGAAATTAGTTTATTTACTTTCAAATTAAGTCAGAATTTGTTACTGAAAGAATTGTACCTGGGTCTTTAGTTGCAGTATTGCTAATGATTCTTTTCAGTTAAAGACATGCAGAATTCCAAGGTGATGTGCTTTGTTATTTACTTTTTTTTTACTGGTAGGATTCCCGGTTTGCTGAATGTAGAGTAAATAAGAATTTGAAATTATATCATAGAATAAAAGGACTTCCTTCAACATTGGAGGCTCATTTGTCCTTCAGGTAGAATCATCCAGGTTTTCTTTCAGATTTGTGACTGCTGAATTTTTGCTTCAGAATTCTCTAGGATAAATTTGCTTGTGACCCTAAACCCACTCTTAAATAATCGTTTAATCTCCACTAACTAAAAACATGTCTGGTTAGGTCCATTTCTGAGAGTATAAGACAAATCAGTATTTCTTTCTTCCATGTTGTCTTCCTGATTTTTTTCATGTTAGTTAAAACAGTAAGTAGATATTCCTGAAATTTTAATAATGTATATCTACGCAGTGTAAATGTTTTCTTCATTATTCCAAAATGTTTCCTCTCCATGTTTACGTTTGTGGTTCTCCACAACGTTTAGAATAGTCATTACCTGTCAAAAACGATATCCATAGAGAACAAACTTGTGGTTGTCAAGAGGGAGGGGGTGTGGGGGGTGGAGTAGGACTTTGGGGTTAGAGAATGGATAAACCACAGGCCCTACTGTATAGCACAGAAACTGTATTCAATATCCTGTGATAAACCATAATGGAGAAGAATAGGAAAAAAGAATATATATATACATACATGTATAACTGAGTCACTCTCCTGTACAGCAGAAATCAACCAACATTGTAAATCAAATATACTTTAAAAAAAAAAGTCTATATTGGTTCATTATTTATATTAGTTGAACTAATGAATATTAGTTCATTTTTTGGGGGCGGTCCCAATCATTTTGGATTATTTTTGAGAATCTTCAACTATCTCCCGCATAAAAAATTAAAAAATAAAAAACCCTTTTCCTCATTATGGCTCTTTAATCTGTCTTGGCACATAAATCTCCTTTCTATTCCTAAATTTTTAATGCTTTCCATAGTCTCAGCATTGTCTTAACTTTAATTCACATTTTTTCCTATTCTTTTGTATGAATTTATATATTTCTTCACTTTGACTGGTGGCCACTTCATTCTATTTTCAAGTCTTTAAAATTTTGGTTCCCATTGAGTCCCCTGGTGATGGCAATTCAATAATACGTCAAAATTTTCTAGCACGGCACACTCCCTGAATGTGATCAGTGACACTTCTGGTGCATGTGGGGTGGCGGAGTGGGCATGCTCAAGACAGTGTCACCCAAAAATAAAATACTAAAATAAATATTCAACATTTTAGCTTATGCACATATTTTGCTAAGTAAGTATATAATTTTTTAAAAATTGGAAAATAAATGAAACTTACCCTTTTAAGAAGATTTCAGTGGATGATTTAGGATGTTTACATCTTTATTTTGGCTCCATCCAATTCAGTTAATAAGAGTTATAGGGTCCTGTCGGGTCCAGAGGCTGTGGAGACCACAAAAGGAAGGATAAGGGAAGGCCCTCCCCCCAAATTTACATTCATTTAGATCAGTTGGAGTGCTAGGGCTTTCAAATCCCAAGCTTTATCTGTGTTTCCTTAAAGAGTGAGTAGTAACTGTTTTCCCAACCAGTGAGGATCTAGGTTACCCACTTTTAAAGCTTCAGGTGGTTCTTCAACTATCCTTTTTACGTTGTATAGCCCTTAGGGGTTCATATCCAACTTCCGTATTTAATATATTTTAATTCAGCTTTGTAATGATCTGTATATGCATTCATGAGCTCATCTTCCCCTTAGGACTCACTCAGGTAGCAGAGATTAAATTGGCATTCCTTACTATTTTCTGGCAAGTACAAGTCTGACTTCATGAATACCTTTATTTCTGTGCTTGCATCCAAAGGTTTCGGAAAGAGTGTGATTACTTGATTAAGTAAATAAAACAAGGTCTTTTGGATGGATCCTTTCCTAACACCATGACTAAACTAAACTGGCAACACACACGCGCTAGCTTTTCTGCTTTACTTGCTCCCCTTCCTGTTTTATTCTGTGAGTGATCCTTTGAAATCTCAAAAGATTTGTATCCTTTCTCATAACCTAAACTATGCCCTTATCTCAACTGTATTCTGTGAATAGTTTGTCTACCTTACTGGCCCTTAACCAAATAATACATTTTGGTTAATTTTCCCTTCCATTAAGCTTTTGGTGAGGGAAGCAGGACCTGGAAGGAGAAAGCCTGCTTGGGAGAGCAGCAGCAATGCCCCAAACGAAAACCAGGGCTCTTGACACCGTGCTTTGCGTGGCCTTCAAGGACGTCATGGTCCAGAGGACTTCTATTTACTTATTTATTTGTCTGCATCGAGTCTTAGTTGCAGCTTGTGGGAACTTGTTCCCCAACCAGGGATCAAACCGGGGCCCCCTGCATTGGGAGCTCAGAGTCTTTAGCCACTTAGACCACCAGGGAAGTCCCCTGGAGGAATTCTTAATTGAAATGGTATCATAACTGCCTTCTATCAACCAACTCCATCATCCTCTCCTCCCACTGCCCCAATACCTTGATTGGGTGATTATTTATCTATCTATTATTTGTTTATTTAAATGTTTGGCTGCATTGGGTCTTCCTTGCTGTGTGAGAGCTTTCTCTAGTTTCACTGAGAAGGGCCTACTCCCTAGATGCGGTGCAGCGCACAGGCTTCTCACTGTAGTGGCTTCTCTTGTTAGGGAGCACAGGCTTGGCGTCCACAGACTTCAGTGGTCCTGACGTGGGCTCAGATGTCATGGTTCTCCGGCTCTGGAGCATAGGCCAAGTAGTTGTGGTGATGGGCTTAGCTGCTCTGTGGCGTGTGAGATCCTCCTGAACTTGGTGGGTGGATTCTTAACCACTGGACCAACAGGAAAGTCTTCCTCTCTCATTTAAATAGTTGATCTACTCTATAATATAGTCATTTCTGTATGAAATCTCAGTTCCCCATTAAGTGTCTACTATACTTTGTACTTCTCTGCCTATAGCACCTAGCCTAGTTCTAGGCTTAAGATAAATTTTTGCTGAACTGAAATAAATGGGTTGGCCTTGCTTTGGATCACATAGAAAACATTTATTTCAGGTGACATCTTCATCTTGACTCTACACAGTGACTGCATAGTGACCAAAAAGAACCTAAAGAAGAGAAGCATGGTTGACTTCAAACTGCAGTGTAAGAAATTTTAGTATTCTTTTCCTGAAAAAAACTAATTTTTTTCTATTTTTTCCTAAAAGATGAGCCACTCTTAATGTTTGGTGGTGTAGGCCTCAAGGTGCAGACAGAAGTGTTTTTGTGATTTGAAATACTTTCTGCCTAGCATGGATAATAACCAAGAGGATTTAAATATATGAAGCACAGGAATTACCTGGCTGTCCAATGGTTAGAACTCTGTGTTTTCACTTCTGCAGGCTGGGAACTAATCCCCAAAATCACACAGTGAGGCCAAAAGCAAACAAACAACAACACCCACAAAAAAAACCCACAAAAAATGTTAAGTACAATGTCACAAAAAGTTTACTAAATAAAATGCAGCTTAAACTTGAGTTCATCTTTAGCCATATCTTTGTAGTACACATAATCATAAAAAATTTGGTGAATCATTGGATTGTATGTTTCCAAGTTACCCCACATTCAGATCTGTAAAAGTCAGACTGCGTGGCCTGAATTTCCTCATTTATGGATCCAGGAAGACAGAGAAGGGAATGGACCACTCTGCAGCGCTCCTCTGTCCCCCGCTTTTGCCTGCGCTCTTTTGTGTGCAAGCTACGTTACCAAACAGTCACGAGGCCACAGAGGAATAAATCAAACGTCCCTGTGTCTGACTGGCTCATGAAGGGAGGCAGGGTATTAGGATTTGAAACAGAAAGCCAAAATATTCCCTTGTAGCTGGGTCTTGTCATGAATAATCACAATTAGATTTTAACCTCTTTGAGTTGACTGGTTTACCTTTATTTCTTCCCTGTCACCTAAGCCTTCACACATATATAAATAATGAATTTTAAAGGTTACAGTGTCATTTGCATATATTGAAAAGTTATATATATCTTAATTATCATAATATTCTACCTAGCAAGTAAATATGAAGCGCAGATATGTATGAAATTGGTTATGAAAAACTTTTTGATCATTTTTAATGAGAAAATTTAGTAAACTTCTCTGATAATAGGTTGAAGGAGGAATTGCCTATGCTACCATGGAAGTGGCTGACATTTCCAGGCTGCCAAGGGCCCTGGGCCACCTTAACAGTGGTTTCAAAACTGAAAGGCAAAGAAGGTGGTAATTTTAAGGGATCATTAAAATTTTAGGAAAAAACATCTGACCAGACACTGAAGATTGTTTGGAATTAAACTGTATAACCATACCCCTTGTGCCTTGCTGAGGGTGACAAAAGCTTGATCTGGCCCCAGGATGTGGATGCCATGTGGTAGATAGCTCTTCCCATAGTGCGAAGAGTAAATACCAACAAGGAAGCAAAATAAGATAATGGCCAGGGAGGCAGTGATTTTGCTAGATTAGGACATAGGCAGAACCAGAAATTCTCCACTGTCCGGAAAGACTAAATGTTGGCTGGGTTATTAGATCCAGACTAAATGAGTTTGTAATAGAAGCTTGCATTTTGCATCTCTTGCTCCATCTCACTATGTTCAAGATAAAGGCACAATTAATAATGTTTAAGAGTGTGATAATTGGGGTCAGATAGACCTGGGTTCAGACCTCCCTGATGACTCAGCAGTAAAGAATCCACCGGCCAATGCAAGAGACATGGGTTCGATCCCCGGGTGAGGAATATCCCTTAGAGAAGGAAATGGCAACCCACTCCAGTACTCTTACCTGGAAAATCCCATGGACAGAGGAACCTAGTGGGCTATAGGCCACGGGGTCGCAAAAGAGGCAGACACGACTTACTGACTAAACAACAAAGATATGGGTTTGACTCAGGTAATTTATTATGTTGTTTATTATGTTAGCTATGTGGCCACCACCTCCTTCCCAACATTCAAGTCTCAGTTTCCTTATATGTAAAATGAAATAATAATTATACCTTCTACATATTTGTTGGGTATTTGTTGTGCAGGTCAGATGACATAATATATGTAAGTAAAGCACTTAGATGCCTGGCGTTCTCAGTGGATGTCAGCTAAAAACAAACAATGGAACATTAACTGCTCAGCATCTCATGTCTATAAAAAGGTGGCAGAGTCAAGGAAAGCCCTGAAGTCCAGGATATCAAACAGATTCATACCTCTAATACAATTCAGCTGCTGTTTACTCTCTGTCCTCTTGTTATTTTAGATCGCCTTTATGCTTCCCATCCTTGCCACTGGCAGAGGCTGCCAAAGACATTCATTCATTCATTCAAGTAGTATTTATTAAATGCCAGCTCTGTATCAAGTAGTGGCTTTGTTTTTGGAGATTATGAACACCTCACAGAGATAGGTGAGAACATTCTTAAGACAAACACACAAATCCTGTCATTGTCACTTGTAAGAAGAAAAGACATGGAACTCTATTTTAGATGTGTTGACAAAGGAAGACCTCTCTAAGGAAGGGAAATTTAGGCTAACAGGCCAAAGAAAGAGCAGACACGGTTTCCACAGCTTATGGCCTTTCTCTATGGTGCTTGTGATAATTGCCAGACTTATCCATCCTATAACTTCCCTGTATCTGCTATCAACATTCAGAGGTGATCTCAAGAGACATCCAGGACAGATTATTTCCTGCCAAAAATGACCCTAGGGTTGTGGTCACAGATGTAGCTACAGAGCAGTCACATACTCACTTGCACAGGCCATTACCACCTGAGGACGCTAGTCCAGCAGAGTGCCCTGCACAGACCACATTCACCTGCCTTTTAGGAAGGGATGACTTTTCAGCTTCAAGGTAGAACATGTTAGTGGTCCTCTGCAGCCTCAAAATGAAAGCACACTCAAAGTGAAAGGTTTTTCAAAAGCGGGCTGGCACTAGGGACTCAAGGTACCATCCCAGAATATCCCAACTGAATTTCTAAGTATAGGTGACATAGAGGACCCCTATGACTGTAGACGTGCACCATGATTTGTAACCCACTTATCAGGGGAAGGATGTATTTCTTCCTCTTGACATCAGAGGGATCAGGGTCCTCGCTGGCTTCCTAGCTGAGTGGAGCCCTGGGTGCTGTAGCAGCCTGGGGAATGTTAGCTGGGGCCCCTGCTGCTCAAGTCCCCGCAAAACCCACTTCTTCCAGTAACTGTCTCCACAGCCGGCCTCCGTGGGCCAGCTCCAGTCCCCAGAGCTGTGACGGGTGGCATCCCTCTCAGGCTCTCAAAACAGAGCAGTTGTTTTTGGATTTGGAATAATTTTCCTTCATTCCAAACCAGAATCACTCTTCCTGATTATCTATAAAACAAGCCACAAAGAATCCCACCTGGGTTGTAGTAATCTGTGGAAGTAATAAAGAAGAAATAGTGAGGGGAATGGAGAAGGAAATGGCAACCCACTCCAGTATTCTTGCCTAGAGAATCCCAGGGACAGAGGAGCCTGGTGGGCTGCCGTCTATGCAGTCACACAGAGTCGGACATGACTGAAGTGACTTAGCAGCAGCAGCAGTGAGGGGAAAACTGTAGGAGACCATGAGCTAAAGACAAGAGCATGTTAGGTTTATGTTTGTACACTTACAGCAGTGTCTAAGTAAAATATTTCAGTGAGGTAGAGGAAAGTTTTTACAAAGAATTGTGTTAAATTACTTTCAAGAGGTATAACCAAAGGGAGAAAAAAATCTACACAGAGTATTCTCTTGGCTAGCTTTCTTACATATTAAAACTTAAAATTATGCAGACAAATTCTCAGGCTAAGACATGTTTTGGCCTAATTAGCAGTACCTCAGACTAGCAAGCAGGACTCTATGATTTTAACAGATAGCACTTATACTTAAGGCAAGAACTAACAAAACTGGCCAGACCTGATTTTCTATCAAGGTTTCCTTAGAGGGAGTTAAAATAAAAAAAGAAGAAAAAGGTACTAGTCTCTTAGAGAACTGAAGTCGCAGAAAGCAGAGCTGGACATTAATAATGCACAAACTTTATGTAGATTAATTTAGATTCATTAATGAAGAGAAATATAACTCTCCTACCATTTTTGGAGACTACACAATTATAGCTCTAGTTTATAGGTTTTGCAATTACAAAGCAGTTACAATTCCAATCCAGAAATCTCAGAAATTTACTTCAGAGGGCCAGGAAGAAGTCTTTGGGAGTGATGAAAGTGTTCTGTATGTTGATTTCTGTAGTGGTTACAAGGCTTCATACATTAATTGAAACCCCTCTAAACATACACTTAAAATTATTAGACTTTATTGTATGTAGTTTGTACTTCAATAAAGTTGCAAAAAAAAAAAGAAAGAAAGAAAAGAAACTATGACTTGAAAATTCCAGTATAATCAATGGTGCATGCTTTTTTTTTCCCAACATGTTGCTAAATTGATTTTTAAACTAGGAAAATCTATCAAATCTCTCTCTTCTTTTGAAAGAGGATATTTAAAAGCACCAGCATATTCATCTTTTTAAATTGAAGTAATATAATTACTGAGTAATATGGGGAAAGCAAACAAAAAATGAGAAAATGAGAAAAATGACTTTGACAGAAAATATTTAAGACAGTTAAAAGAAAAAATAGAAAGGATATTGTTCAAAGTCGGAAAGTAAGGACTGTTTGTTTCTAGAAAGGGGGCATAAGTAGGAAAGTCTAACCAGACGGATGGGACTCTGTGGGTAGCCTCAGGGTTCAGTTTGTGGCTGCCAAGTAGTGTAGGCCATTTCCAGAAACTAGGTTGTACATATATTGTATGAATATATTATTTAGAGAGCTGATATTAACTAAATCTTGAGCTTTAATACAATAAACCTTATATTCAGAGCAGACATCTTGTTTCTGCAGAACACACTGCAGCCACTATATTCATATTCAAAAGATTTGTTTCTTCTACTTCAGGACCAGTGTTGTGTCCCTGTTCTTGGCAATTAGACCTGCAACTCTTTAAGGAGTGAAAATTCCCCTCAGATTCACAATTATCCTAGCGCATCCTGCCATATTACTGCTGCCTGTCACTCCCTCACTGATCTGCCGGATTCGTCTTGCTACTCACATCTGATGAAGCCCAAAACAGAGGACATCTAAAGCCAGTGTATTGATTGAAGATATTTCATTTTCTCCTTAAAAGTAAGAATCCTTTAACCTAAATCCACTGTAGCAGAACTTTCCTCTCTATTTCTTAAACTCATTAAAGGAAGGGATTATGTGCCAAATGATTTTTTTTCACACCCAGTCATTTTGGGGGCTGCTCATTCCTGATGTGCCTGCTGTCCTAAATACTTCAGGGCAAATGATTCTGAGATGCCATGACCTTGAATAGCGTCCCTTATGTCTAATGAAATAATGCTTGAAATACTGCACAGCAGGCACAGAAATAAATAATTCTGATGTCACCAAACCTTTTTTCCAACAGTTTGTGAGGATTTTGAGAACGCTTGACAGCTCATGGGAGATGGCATGGAGATGAAGGTTGATCCCTCATTTGTTCCGCGCCCAGTGGGACTGAATAGCCCACTGCGCTGATGGGCAATGAGCTTGAGAGGCAAAGTGTGCCGGCGGTGAAATCAAGTGTGGGCTCGACTAGACTGTTCAAGCTCGACTTCCTGGAGCCTCATCTCACACGAGTACCATGACACCGATGCGGAGCCCAGCTCCACTGCCGCCCCGAGAATGCTCTCTGAGGCTAAAGGTCCAAGGCATCCCATGTTTTGGGTATATTGCCTAAACATAGCTCTCATACTGATAAGGACAGAGCAAAGAGATAAAGTAGGTAATTAGATAATTAATCCCACTTATAAATAGTTAATATAGTTAATCCCAATTATAAATAGAAAAAATATGAGAGACCCCTGTAAGTCAATGGGTACTCAAGAGAGCAGGCTTGCTTAACTACAAAAACAAGCAGGCTTGCTTAACAACAAAACCATGCAACAGGAGCATGAGACGTGACCCCAAACAGTCAAACAAATGGTGGCATGAGCCTCACATCCTACCCAGTGTAAGGTAATGATCCCTAGGACATGCTCTCTGCACACAGAAGAAACAATAATTTGTGGACCTGGCTTGACCATGTAGGGACAAGAATACTCCCCTGCCCAACCTGGAAGAGGACCTAGTGATGAGACATGATGTCTATTCAAGAAGGTCAAAGAAGTTCTTCTCTCCCCTCCCCACTTTTCCTTTGATTGTAAAACTGTATTCCAGTAAGTTCTTGGGGTATGGCACCCCTTTGCCTGCTGGCTTGTAAGCCTCAAAAGTGTCCTATTCTAATAAATCACTTCTTATCACTTTTCCTCTGGCTGAATTCTTTTCTGTGCTGAGACATCGTTACTGTTGTTGCTCAGTCATGTCTGACTCTTTGTGACCCCATGGACTGCAGCACGCCAGGCTTCCCTGTCCTTCACCAACTCCCAGAGCTTGCTCAGACTTATGTCCACTGAGTTGCCGATGCCATCCAACCATTTTGTCCTCTGTCATCCCCTTCTCCTCCTGCCTTCAATCTTCCCAAGCATCAGGGTCTTTTCTAATGAGTTGGTTCTTCGCATCAGGTCGCCAAAGTATTGGAGCTTCAGCTTCAGCATCAATCTTTCCAATGAATATTCAGGATTGATTTCCTTTAGGATTAACTGGCTTGATTTCCTTGCAGTCCAAGGGACTCTCAAGCGTCTTCTCCAACACCACAGTTCAAAAGCATCAGTTCATGGTGCTCAGCCTTCTTTATGGTCCAACTCTCACATCCATACATGACTACTGGAAAAACCATAGCTTTGACTAGATGGACCTTTGTTGGCAAAGTATTGTGCTGAGACATAGAGGACTACGATACTGGAGCTCTTTGGAGCCCCTGAAGTGATGCCAAATGGTTTCAATTCCACTGAGGTGTTGTGACTGATTTGTGTGAGATGTGTCTCAACTACTTTGTTGTTCACAAGTCCTAAAATTGCAGTAAATGTTCTGAGATTTATTTAAAATATACATGAGTGGATTGATAACTTTCTTTATATTTTCTTGTATTCTACAAGCCTGAATGTAAAAAGAGGGTCTGCATGTGTTAGATCCTGGGATTATGTATCACCTTGAGCATACCCCACATGAACATCAGCCAATATGTGCATTGGCAGGAAAATTGAGACGCACCCCAATAAGGCAAATGATACTATTATGTATTCAATTCTTCATTTTTTTAAAAAAAAGATTGGATAGGACCCATGAAAAAGTACTACGGTCTCCAGAATTTAGAGTTAGACAAGACACTTGGCTAAAATAGAATCAAAACTAGATTTTTAATTCAAAAGAATACCTTTCTTCAAGCTGGTTATCTGCCCAGAAAGCTTTTCTTGTGGCTTCTTCAGCTAATCAAAGATGAAGTCTCAGAAGACATATATCTAAATGCTTCCTTCCTTTTGTCATTTTCCCAGCACATTCAGTCTCAGACAGTTTGACAAATAAGGTCAGAGTTTGAACTTGTGCATGCTGATCATTAATTCCTCAGAAAGAAAATTGCTGATCAAGTGGGAGTGTCTCTACAGTTTCCACGGGGTTGAAACTAGGGCATTTTGGTTTCTGATGTGAAATGAAAAAGGAAACCTCAGCAAATAGCATTGAAAAGTTTTTCATTTCCTTTGGAAGAGATCACTTAGAAGTGTCACAATATCTCTTGTTTTCTCTTTGTGTAGCTTTTCTTCTTGACTACCATTGAGAAATCTGGTTTCTGTACTTTTAGGCTTCAACAGCAGGATAAGCAACTCTTATCAGAACAACTCTCATTAGTGGAGTGTATTAATATAATTTGCTTGATGTTTTATGTTTAAGTCAGCCAGGTTTCAACTTGGCAGTGGTAAAGATCACAACTTGGATTAGAGGTTGGCTAAGATTTTCTGAAAGGACCCACAGTGAATATTGCAGGCTTTGAGGCCATATGGGTTCTGTGGCACCTACTCAACTTTGCTTTTATGGCAAGAAAGCAGCCCCAGACAATGCATAAATGAAGGAATGTGGCTGTGTTCCAAAATACTGTAAGCCTGAAATTTGAATTTCATATAATGTTCACATGTCATAAAATATTCTTTTAATTTTTTTAACCACGGAAAAATGCAAAAATCATTCTGAGCCTGGAGACTGTAGAAAAACAGGTGGTGGGCCTGATTCAGCATTTGGGGAGTAGCTTGTTGACCTCTGGCTTAAAAGTCACACCAAGCCACACTCTGCCCTGGAGCTGCTATAAAAAGACAAACCAGAAGGCCCCAAACCAGATGTAAATAGTTAAATAGTAATTTGGGGCTACTGGCACATTGCACTGCTTATATTTGTCCTCGGGAATCCTCAAAAGACTGACTGACTGAATGGTGGCTTCTCAAAGTTTTCCCAAAAGTACTAATAGTGAGAATCACAGGGGAGGTCTGGGAGGTACAGGTTGTGTGAAGCTGTCCAGCCTCAAAAAGGAAATTTTTTTCTACTTCTGTCTTTTGTCTTAAATGTTGTTGTGAATTTGGCATTCTATTCATAATGTGTTTTCCCCTCAATTTTCTAAAAGTAAAGCTAATGCTCCAGTAAAGCTAACAGGCAATGTCTGTTTACACAAAGCCCTGTTCTTCCAAGGATATGGTAGTTGAATCTGAGAAACCAAAGAGGCAGGTTTTAGCACTACCATACTAAAAAAAAGTCCCATTATTTCATGGCAAATAGATGGGGAAACAATGAAAACAGTGAGAGACTATTTTTGGGGGGCTCCAAAATCACTGCAGATGGTGACTACAGCCATGAAATTAAAGGACACTTGCTCCTTGGAAGAAAAGCTATGACTAACCTAGACACCATATTAAAAAGCAGAGACATTACTTTGCCAACAAAGGTCTGTCTAGTCAAAGCTATGGTTTTTCTAGTAGTCATGTATGGATATGAGAGTTGGACTATGAAAAAAGCTGAGTGCTGAAGAATTGAATTGATGTTTTAGAACTGTGGTGTTGGAGCAGACTTTTGAGAGTCCCTTGGACTGCAAAGAGCTCCAGCCAGTCAATCCTCAAGAAAATCAGTCCTGAATATTCATGGGAAGGACTGATGCTGAAGCTGAAACTCCAATACTTTGGCCACCTGATGTGAAGAACGGACTCATTTGAAAAGACTCTGATGCTGTGAAAGATCGAAGGCAGGAGGAGAAGGGGATGACAGAGGATGAGATGGTTGGATGGCATCACTGACACGATGGGCATGAGTTTGAGTAAGCTCTGGGAGCTGATGATGGACAGGGAAGCCTGGAGTGCTGCAGTCCACGAGGTCGCAAAGAGTCAGACACGACTGAATCAAGGTAAATTGGATGTGGTCAAATAGGAGATGGCAAGAGAGAACATTGACATTTTAGGAATCAGTGAACTAAAATGGAAAGGAATGGGCAAATTTAATTCAGATGATCATTATACCTTCTACTGAGGTCAAGAATTCCTTAGAAGAAATGGAGTAGCCCTCATAGTACAACAAAAGTGTCCAAAATGCACCTGCAGCATTAGGTGCAATCTCAAAAACGACCGAATGATCTTGGTTCATTTCCAAGGCAAACCATTCAACATCACAGTATTGCTTTCAAACTGTGGTGCTGGAGAAGACTCTTGAGAATCCCTTGGGCTGCAAGGAGATCAAACCAGTTAATCCTAATGGAAATCCACCCTGAATGTTCACTGGAAGGACTGCTGCTGAAGCTGAAGCTCCAATACTTTAGCCACCTGATGCAAAGAGCCGACTCATTGGAAAAGACCTGATGCTGGGAAAGATTGAGGACAGGAGGAGAAGGGGACGGCAGGGGATGAGATGGTTCAATAGCATCACCGACTCAATGAACACGAATTTGAGCAAATTCCTGGAGACAGTGAAGAACAGGGAAGCCTGGCATGCTGCAGTCCATGGGGTCACAAAGAGTCAGATACGACTTAGCAACTGAACACACACGCACACACATGTGACACCAGGATGACAACAGAGAAGGTAAAAGCAGAACACAGTGCCTCTTCATATCTTCAATTCTTATGAGAACATGCATATTTAAATTAGCAAGTGCCTCTGGAAGTTTTTGGCTTTCATATTCTTTCTTTTACATCCTGCTACCCTCGTGTGAATCTTCTCTTCTCCTCTGCTACCCTCCTCCTGCCCCACCAAAGATTTAGCAAGATTTACCAATTGACATATTTATGTTGTTTTCTCCCAAGGTAACTGCTGTCTTAAATGTCCAAACTAAAATCTGAAATCAGTTTTGATACACTTCTAAAAGACTTTTTTCTGACTCTTTTAATGTAAGCACTTCATGTCCTCTTTTAAGAATATAGCCCAAAATTGTACCCTGAAGCTGACAATAGTCTTATATCCTGGTGAGTTACCATGACAACCCTCAGATTAGCTTCTGAAAAACAGAAACAAGAGTTCCACCCTATTTCCATCACTGTATTATACAGCTCCATCCTACCCTTTGGGTCCTACAAGGAGAAGATCGGTGCTAATTCTCCTGCTTCAAGTGGCTTCTTCGAAGAGATGAGAGTAGGGGAAGAGGCTATACTTTCCTTGAATGATTGCAGCCAAGTAAGGAAGCCCTGCCAAAATCCTGGCATCAGCAGTTTGCTTTGGAAGGTAGTTTTGATTTGGCTTTTTGGGTTTGTTTTTTTTTAACCTTTTCCTCTTTTTAATGTGACGAGTATGGTTACACACCTAGAGGAGTTATGTTTTATAAAATGGAACACCTCACCTCACAGCTTTACAAAACCCACCAAGGACCCACTTTGGAAGGTTGTTGTTTTACCTTGAGAAGAGTCTGGAAACTGACTCATTATAGCAGCTCCAAGTTTTGGCTTTATTTGTATACCAACCAGATAGTCACCCTGGAGAAGGATATGGCAACCCACTCCAGTACTCTTGGCTGGGAAATCCCATGGCCAGAGGAGATAGGAGGGCTACTAAACAGTTCAGTTCAGTCGCTCAGTCGTGTCCGACTCTTTGCGACTCCATGAACCTCAGCACACCAGGCCTCCCTGTCCATCACCAACTCCCGGAGTCCACCCAAACCCATGTCCATTGAGTCGGTGATGCCATCCAACTATCTCACCCTCTGTCGGCCCCTTCTCTTCCTGCCCTCAATCTTTCCCAGCATCAGGGTCTTTTCAAATGAGTCAGCTCTCTGCATCAGGTGGCCTAAATATTGGAGTTTCAGCTTCAGCATCAGTCCTTCCAATGAACACCCAGGACTAATCTCCTTTAGGATGGACTGATTGGATCTCCTTGCAGTCCAAGCAACTCTCAAGAGTCTTGAGAGTCTTGAGTGACTAAACAACACAACATATAATAGTATTAGTTTTTCATCCTTGGGGAACTGATGTTTTAACAATTGGTTGTCCTCTCCAAAAAAGAAAAGAATACAAATCAGATTTTCAGTCAAAAACAATACATTGCCCTTCTCCTGTCCCCTTGAACTTCAAATCTTCAGTTAGCACATCTAGAAACATCTGGTAACTAAGAAGTCAAAGCATTTGGCCAATAAGATGATAAGCCAGAAACAGTTGATTTCTAGGCCAGTGTTCATGTTTAATTTATTATTTAAAAAAAAAAAAAAAAAACAAGAATGAAATGCTAACCTTAGCTCTTTTAGAAGGCCTTTAGAATGAAGTACTAAATACTGTAAGTCTTGTGCTCAGTCACGTCCAAATCTTTGAAGTCTCATGGACTGTAGCCCACCAGGCTCCTCTGTCCATGGAATTTTCCAAGCAAGAATACTGGAACTACTCCAGGGGATCTTCCCAAGCAGTTGATCCCAAGCCAGGGATCAAACCTGTGTCTCTCCCGTCTCCTGCATTGGCAGGCGGTTTCCTTTACCACTAGCACCACCTAGGAAGCCCTGGGCAGCTTGCGCACATTTCATTTCAGAGCTCTGCTGCTTCAGTCGTATCCAACTCTGTACGACCCCATAGATGGCAGCCCACCAGTCTCCCCCGTCCCTGGGATTCTCCAGGCAAGAACACTGGAGTGGGTTGCCATTTTCTTCTACAATGCATCAAAGTGAAAAAAGTGAAGTCGCTCAATTGTGTCCGACTCTTAGCGACCCCATGGACTGCAGCCTACCAGACTCCTCCGTCCATGGGATTTTCCAGGCAAGAGTACCGGAGTGGGTCTTAGAGCTGTAGAGAGGTGTTGAAAATTAGGGATTCAAACAGTGAATTACCAAACAGTGAATTTAGGGATTTAAAGCATCCTGGTCCGCTGAAATACTGCAGGAACCAGGGACCTGCTGACAAGTGGCCCTAACATTTCCCCCCATGTCATCCTTCAGGCTCTGCATTCAGTGAGTGTTGTGTCGGTGGCACACTTCTTACATATCTGCCCTGCAGTCCTTGAAACCTCAATTGTTTGCGTTTCACAGTAAACGTGGGCTGTTTTCTTATTGATGGGTACCGCTTCTCCTACCTGAGACATTCTGTGGGAACTTCCATGATGTACAGCTTTATTGCTCAACTCTATTTCCTGAAACCTGAATATTTTAGTATTAGCCATTGCAAATTGAAAAGTACTCCTGTTTATGGTAATTTTAAAAGAGGGAAACCTGAGTTGAAGAGAATGCATGTTAGTAAAAAGAAAGGAAACTTAAGAGGTAGAAGAAATTCCAGGCCTCTGGGCAGAATTTGGATGGTGTCCTGAGAGAAACCACTGAGACTGTGTAATCAGTGTGAAGCTGCAAGAGGAGAGTTTAGGACTAGATCACCATAGGGTTTAGAGAGGATTAAGAAATGGAAAGTTCTAGGACCCACAACAGTTTTCCAACCTGGGGATCTGGCAGAGGGACTGAGAAACCCCAGGGAATTTGACTTTGGAGGCCAATGGGAGACTGAGCCAGACTTGGAGTCTTGGAGTCCAGGAGTCTTGGCCTCAGGTCAAACAACAGGGAGGGAACACAGCCCCACCCATCAACAGAAAATTGGATTAAAGATTTACTGAGCATGGCCCTGCCCATCAGAGCAAGACCCAGTTTCCCCCACAGTCAGTCTCTGCCATCAGGAAGCTTTCATAAGCCTCTTATCCTTATTCATCAGGGGCAGACAGAATGAAAACCACAATCACAGAAAACTAACCAAACTGATCACATGGACCACAGCCTTGTCTAACTCAATGAAACCATGAACCATGCCATGTAGGTTCACCCAAGATGGACAGATGGTGGAGAGGTCTGACAAAACATGGTCCACTGGAGAAGGGAATGGCAAATCACTTCAGTATCCTTGCCTTGAGAGCTCCATTAACCAAATGAAAAGGCAAAACGATAGGACACTGACAGATGAACTCCCCAGGTTGGTAGATGCCCAAAATGCTACTGGAGAAGAGTGGAAAACTAACTCCAGAAAGAATGAAGAGACAGAGTCAAAGTGAAAACAACGCCCAGTTGTGGACGTGACCTGTGATGGAAGTAAAGTCCAATGCTGTAAAAACAATATTGCACAGGAACCTGGAATGTTAGGTCAATGAATCAAGGTAAATTGGATGTGGTCAAACAGGCGACAGCAAAAGCGAACATTGACATTTTAGGAATCAGTGAATTAAAATGGATTGGAATAGGTGAATTCAATTCAGATGATCATTATATCTACTACTGTGGGCAAGAATCCTTTAGAAGAAATGGAGTAGCCCTCATAGTCAACAAAAGAGTTTGAAATGCAGTACTTGGGTGCAATCTCAAAAATAACAGAATGATCTCTGTTCATCTCTAAGGCAAACCTTCCAATATCACAGTAATCCAAGTCTATGCCCCAACCAGTAAAGCTGAAAAAGCTGAAGTTGAACGGTTCTATGATGAGCTACAAGACCTTCTAGAACTAACACCAAAAAAACATGTCCTTTTCATCATAGGGGACAGGAATGCAAAAGTAGGAAGTCAAGAGATACCTGGAGTAACAGGCAAATTTGGCCTTGGAGTACAGAATGAAGCAGAGTAAAGGCTAACAGAGTTTTGCCAAGAGAACGCACTGGTCACAGCAAACACCCTCTTCCAACAACACAAGAGACAACTTTACACATGGACTTCACCAGATGGTCAATACTGAAGTCAGATTGATTACATGCTTTGTAGCTGAAAATGGAGAAGCTCTATACAGTCAGCAAAAATGAGGCTGGGAGCTGACTGTGGCACTCAGATTATGAACTCCTTATTGCCAAATTCAGACTGAAATTGAAGAAAGCAGTGAATACCACTAGACCCTTCAGGTATGAACTAAATCAAATCCCTTACAGTGATTATACAGTGAAAGTGACAAACAGATTCAAGGGATTAGATTAGATAGATGGAGTGCCTGAAGAACTATGGATGCAGGTTCATGACATTGTACAGGAGGCAGTGATCAAGACCATCCCCAAGAAAAAGAAAGGCAAAAATGCAAAATGGTTGTCTGAGGAGGCCTTACAAATAGCTGAGAAAAAAAGAGAAGCTAAAGGCAAAGGAGAAAAGGAAAGATATATCCATTTGAATGCAGAGTTCCAGAGAATAGCAAGGAGAGATAAGAAAGCCTTCCTAAGTGATCATGCAAAGAAATAGAGGAAAACAATAGAATAGGAAAGACTAGTGTTTCTTTGCCCACCAAGGGAACATTTCATGAAAAGATGGACAAAGAAAGGACAGAAAAGGTATGGACCTAACAGAAGCAGAAGATATTAAGAGGAGGTGGCAAGAATACACAGAAGAATTATACAAAAAAGATCTTAATGACCATGATGGAGTGATCACTCACCTAAAGGCAGACGTCCTGGAGTCCAAAGTCAAGTGGGCCTTAGGAAGCATCACTACAAAGCTAGTGGAGGTGATGAAATTCCAGCTGAGCTATTTCATGTCCTAAAAGATGATTCTGTTAAAGTGCTGCACTCAATATGTCAGCAAATTTGGAAAACTCAGCAATGGCCACAGGACTGAAAAAGGTCAGTTTTCATTCCAATCCCAAAGAAAGGCAGTGCCAAAGAATGTTCAAACTATTGCACAATTGCACTCATCTCACACACTAGCAAAGTAATGCTCAAAATTCTCCAAGTGAGGCTTCAACAGTTTGTGAACCGAGAACTTCCAGATGTTCAAGCTGGATTTAAAAAAGCAGAGGAACCAGAGATTAAATTGCCAACATCCACTGGATCATAGAAAAAGCAAGAGTTCCAGAAAAACTTCTGCTTCATTGACTACGCCAACGCCTTTTTGTGGATCACAACAAACTGTGGAAAATTCTTAAAGAGATGGGAATACCAGACAACTTACCTGCCTCCTGTGAAATCTGTAGGGAGGTCAAGAAGCAACAATTAGAATTGGACATGGAACAACAGACTGGTTCCAAATTGGGACAGGAGTACATCAAGGCTATATATTGTCACTCTGCTTATTTAACTTCTATGCAGAGTACATCATGAGAAATGCCAGGCTGGATGAAGCACAAGCTGGAATCAAGATTGCCAGGAAAAATATCAATAACCTCAGATATGCAGATGACACCACCCTTATGGCAGAAAGCAAAGAGGAACTGAAGATCTTCTTGATGAAAGTGAAAGAGGAGAGTGAAAAAGCTAGCTTAAACCTCAACATTCAAAAAAGGAAGATCATGGCATCTGGTCCCATCACTTCATGGCAAATAGATGGGGAAACAATGGAAACAGTGAGAGACTATTTTGGGGGGCTCCAAAATCACTGCAGATGGTGACTACAGCCTTGAAATTACAAGACCCTTGCTCCTTTGAAGAAAGGCTATGACCAAGCTACACAACATACTGAAAAGCAGGGACATTACTTTGCCAAGAAAGGTCCATCTAGTCAAAGCTATGTTTTTTCCAGTAGTCATGTAAGGGTGTGAGATTTGGACCATAAATAAAGCTGAGCGCCAATGAATTGGTGGCTTTGAAATGTGGTGTTGGAGAAAACTCTTGAGACTCCCTTGGATTGCAAGAGGATCAAACTAGTCCATCCTAAAGGAAATCAGTCCTGAATATTCATTGGAAACACTGATGCTGATTGGCCACCTGTTGTGAAGAACTGACTGGTTAGAAAAGAACCTGATGCTGGGAAAGATTGAATGTGGGAGAAGAAGGGGACGACAGAGGATGAGATGGCTTGATGGTATCACTGATGCAATGGATATGAGTTTGAGCAAGCTCTGGGAGCTGGTAATGGACAGGGAGGCCTGGCGTGCTACAGTCCATGGGGTCTCAAAGAGTTGGACAAAACTGAGCGACTGAACTGACTGACTGAAGAAATAGCCTACTTGGCTATATTGAGTAGGTTAACTAAGAACAATCTAGAACCTAAAATTTTTTAATTCTTAAAATTATTTTATGACAAAGCAACTGGAGGATTGTGATCGGGGACCAAAGATGCTAAAACAAGCCACCACCACTCATGCCAATAGAAGAAAACAAAACTCAAGATTCACATTATCTGGAAGAAGACAACCTTACTGAATCCTGGTAGAACTGAGACTCTGAAACCCTATAAATATCCATCGTTGTTGATGTGGCACAGATACTAGGTTTATTTAGTCTGCTTTGCTTCTGTGGATGGTAGAGTAACCCTCAGGGCTTCTGTAAGGCTCTTCCTGACTTCTATTTCCTGGACACTATTTCTCCTTAATATTTTACTCTTCTTTTTAAAATATATTTTATTTTTATTTACTTAATTTATTTACTTGTCTGTGCCAGGTCTTAGTTGTGGCATGAAGGATCCAGTTTCCTGACCAGGGATCAAACCCAGGCCCCCCTGCACTAGGAATAGAGTCCTAGCCGCTGGACCACCAGGGAAGTCCCAATGTTTTAACCTTCTAAATCACATATTTTCTAAGAGAGAAGTTTTCAAAAATCTAAACTTGGGATTGGCCTCCTACATTTGGGAGCTGAGGATGTTTCAGGTTGACAAAGGGTTTGCATCCACATGAGTTAATTCACTCTTTGACCTTTCCAGGAGCCTGGAGTCTGAGCATCCATCTCAGGGAGCAGACACCTCCATACACTTTGCAGTTGGCATTGACCCAAAATGCCCACAGATCTGTCTGGGCCTGAAAGTAATTTTCTTTTATTTTTAAAATTGTACCCTTGGCACAGCTAATCTGAAGGTGCAACATACAAAAAATAATCTGAAGAGCACAAAGCAATTCTAGCAAAAAATATTTATATAAGGCAGGAATTGAAAAACTGTTACGCATCTTCTGAATTCAATATTAGTTCCCAGGAAACACAAAATCTGTAATAACCTTATCGTAGTCTTTGTATTATACAATTTGTATTTGTGTTATTTTTGATTATTCCGCTTTTAATGTCAGCATCATAAAAATTGCACATGCTTTGAAAATATTTTAATGTGTATATTTTACATTATATGGAAATTTATCTGCATTTTTTCCACTGTCTATTCTTTCCAAACTTGATGTTCATTTACTATTCCATTTCATTAGTCCGTAAGTGTTTGGCAAATCAAATCACACCTTTTAATTGATAGGCTTAGAGCAGGAAAATTTTTTACTGTTTAGTTTTGTCCCTTGATTTTTCTGAATATATTCCCTCATCACATTATTGAAGTATTTTGGGATTAATGATCAATTCAAAGAGATAAGTCATGCCAGCAGTACATCTTTTTCATTACAATTTTATGTATCTCACTGATTTAACAATTTTCTGATCAGCCTGAAAATCTTTGCTGATCAAATTGCTTATTTGCTGACTAAATTATGCACAAGCTTCAATCTATTTATCCAGCTATTAACTGAAGGATTGTGGTGTGTTTGCTGTGCAAATTACCATGATTTTCTGAACAATCAGCATACATATGCACCACTATCTGTGGATTCAAAATTATTTCATAGTAAGAATTTAAAAGATTTTGTTGTTGTTTCCTTTTTCTTGATTTGAGAAGTTTATCCGGTGAAGGGATTCAGAATATCCAGCCCCAAATATGCCACTTTGGCATATTGATTATTTTGAGCTGAAAGTACTTGAGAAACAGCAGATGTATTGGACCTCCCCCTTTCTACCTAAAAGCAGTTTGCAAAATTTCCAATGAGAAAGGAGCCTTCTGTGTATCAGGAAGAGAACATTTTTATCACCGGACTGGGAGTTATGGCTGAATTGGACCTGTACAAGCTTCCTAATAACCTTTATCTTCCACTAATTTCATTTAATTTCTAGTCACTGTCCCACAAGTTACTGCCCCTAGACCAAGCCCCATAATTTACTGTTTTTTTGTATTAAAAGGCATATAAGCTTTGGGGCCTGATGGCTTTTTCAGGTCTTTATTTTCCATCTGAAGACTCCTATAAATGTAAAAAAAAATATTAAATAAATGTGTATGTTTTTCTTCTGTTAATCTGTCTTATGTCAGTTTAATTCTTAGGCCAGCCACAGAATTAAGACGGTAAAAGAAGAAATTTTCCTCCCAGATGAAGCAAAGTACACATACATACACACATGAATTCTTCTGCACTTTTGCATAATACATTATATGGTATTGCCTGATAACTCTGTTATACATCCAATCTTCTACATCATCCTAGAGTCTCAGAATTGAAGGAAATCTTGAGAGACAGGAGGGAAGGGGGCAGGGCACAATCTTTAAAAGAATAATATAACTGTTTGAGGTTGAGACCGATTAGACCTAAGATGACAGAAGGTTTGACTTTCAGTAGACCTTGATCATGACTATACTTTCACTGTAAAACACTAGCACACGCTAAGTGACACCCCCACAGGCGCTGTGATAGCTCCAAGTTCAGTTCAGTTCAGTCACTCAGTCATGTCCCACTTGTGATCCCAGGAACTGCAGCACTCCAGGTTCCTCTGTCCATGATAGCTCCAAGGCCAACCATAAAAGGCCAAAAAGTGGGCAGTGGTCAATTCCTGGAAATCCCCACTCCTTCCCCACAAATAGTTGGAATAATCCTCTCACTCTGAAATTACCCAGCTCATAAAAATGAACTAGCATCGCTGACTCAATGGACATGAATGTGAGCAAACCCCAGGAGATAGAGGAGGACAGGGAAGCCTGGCGTGCTGCAGTCCATGGGATCTCAAAGATCAAACACAACTTAGCAACTGAACAACAACAACAAAACTAACCACCCCATATTTCAGGGCCCCTGTTTATGGAATGTGTATCTTCCAAGGCTTCTTGCCTTCTGAGAGGATGACCCACATTCTGTCTGTGGAGTGTGTATCTCTCTTTATAAACCGACTTCTTACCTAGCACTTTTCCCCTCTGAATTCTTTCTGCACTGACACAGTTCAAGTCTCAGTCTGAATTTTGGCTGGGTTCCAGTTCCATCTAGGTTCAAATCCCAACCTAAGACCAGTTTCAAAATCAGATTTGTAATCTTTGTATTGTTTGGTTCCTCAAAATTATAATTACAGTAGGACTATACTATTGATTCATTAATACCTAGATGAACACTTAAACTGTTTAGAAAGATGCAAAGAACTAGTCACTTGAGTTTTGTTACTCCTTATAACCTCCTTTAAGAAACACAGATCAAACAATTTAAAGCTTCAAATGAAATAATTCCCTGTGTATACAACAAACATCAATAATTTAACTTTCTATGTGCTAAACATCAAGTAACTGGGAAGAGTTAATTTTGACTCCAGGCTAAGGCTTAAGCCCTGTTTTAGCCATTTTTGTTATTACAATCACACATAATGGCCTGCCTCAGGGCATCCTGTCCCCTCTGCCTGACCTTAAACCAAAGTGCTTTGTTTAGCTCCCAGGGAGGTAATCTGACCCTGCCCACCTGTGAATGACTGTAAGGGGAGAAAACTAACACACACCCCTGAGACTTGCCATTCTAGGAGATATCTGCAAGAATTAAGAATTTCCTTACCTCTCCCTCTCTCCAATCCATGAAGAAACCTGGCACCCAGGCCTCAACAAGATGGTTACTTTGAGACATTAGTCTGCCATCTTTTCAGTCAGTTGGCTTTCCAGATAAAGTCACATCCCCTACTTCAACACCTCATCCGTGGGATTTATTGGCCTCTCAAGTGACGAGCAGAGAGCTTGGACTCGGTAACATTCACTATAGTTAATAGTTCCTGGATTTGTTACTCTGTTAAGAACATGAGAAAGAAGATTGGAAGAGAAAAGGAACAAGGTATAAGAATCTCAAAATCAAAGGTGGCAAAATTTCTGCTTGGATAGTCAGTTTCTAACATGTAGAAATTCAGATTTATGTCTTCGACAGAATATTTTACTAATACCCTGGAAGTACTTTGCCATCGTCGAATCTTGGTTGAGTGCCATAACCCACGACATCAAATTTAAAGTTTTAAGTAGTAAGGAAATACACAAGCAGGTTACTGAGGTTATTATGCTTTCCAAGGCCTTAGGTCAGTCGCTCAGTTGAGTCCGACTCTGTGACCCCTTGGACTGTAGCCTGCTAGGCTCCTCTGTTCGTGGGATTCTCCAGGTAAGAATACTGGAGTGGGTTGCCATTTCCTCCTCCAGGGGGTCTTCTTGACCCAGGGATCGAACCTGGGTCTCCCACATTGCAGGCAGATTCCTTACCATCTGAGCCACCAGGGAAGTCCTTGGTAATGTCTTAAATGTGAAGTGGGTTGAACATAAGACTTACCCTGGCAACAGCTTTCCAAGATACTCTAGGTTCAAAAAGAAAGGAGGTATTTCTTCTCTGCCTTAAATAAATTTTCTTCTATCTTTTTTAGGTTGGTCAAAACTGCCTCAGTCTGCCTCAGTCTAAAGTTTTCCTGAGAAGGTCTTTTGGGTGGAGTTTGCTGTTCCTAAATAGTATAACAATAGCTCCCCATCAATCCTACTCCACTGCATATTCAAGCTTTTGTGATTTTTATAGCCTGCTAATTCTCTTTGGTTTCCTCAGCACAGATACTTCCAAACTCCACTTTATAATTTTATGAAACTCTATAGAACTTTTCTTTGTATTTGAGATATATCCCACCTCATTATTTAGACCTTTTAAGTGACCAGTCTCAGGACTTTGGCATGCTGTTTTCACTGCAAAGTGAACAAATCTAAGACAGTGCTGGTTCTGTGGGTTCTCCCCTTCAGGTGTGGTTCCCACATGTTCAGGAATGGTCTTTTCTTTCTTCGTGTCTGCATACTCCTTAAGTAAACACTACCAATGTGTGAAGGTGCCAGGAACAGGAGAGTGGAATCCTAACCTTTTACTTCTGTGTAGGTATTTAGTTCTTAAGGACAGGAAGGGGTGAGGCAGGGAGAGATTTATCTTTTAGTCTCAGGGAAAACTAAAACCTCAGGAAGAAGTTCAGAATCTTTGTAGAATATACGTCATCATCATCATAATCAACAACAATGTTACTGGAACTGATAATAACATGTCCACTGTGGCCCAGGCTTTGCACTAACCATGCATTATCTCAGCTAATTCTCTGAACAACCCTACAAAGTGGGGGCTGTTACCACCTAAGTTTAGAAAGGAGAAAACTACAGCTTGCTCTGGGAGTAAGTTTGTAGTACCACATCATAATTAAAACACAGACCGACTCCTTAGTTCCTGCTTTGAAGCACTCACCGTCTAAAACTGTGCCTGCTGAGCCATTGATTTTTTAGAGACAAAAGCAGTCCTAGATGTCCAGTGTCTCCTTGAATTGGAAGGATTACTACGGCCACAGTGTATATCTTATTCATTAATGTTTTAAAAAATTATCTATTACTCAGCCCTAAATAATGACTTGCGCCATTCCTGATGACATGGCTGGACCTGGAGGGCCCTGTGCTAAGGGAGATAAGTCAGACAAAGACAAGCACTGTTTAGACATAAATACTGAGAGCAACTGGTTGATTGCCAGGGTGGGAGGAGGAGCTGGTGAGCGTGGGTGAAATAGCTGAAGGGGATTGAGAGCTACAGACTTTCAGCCATAAATAAAGAAGTCGCAAGTATAAGGTAAGTGCAGGGAATAGAGTCAACAACACTGAAGTAATTTTGTTACTGTGACAGGTAACAAAGTTGCTGGACTTTTTGATTGTTGGATCACTATGTTGTGCACCTGAAACTAACATAATGTTGCAAGCCAATTGTATTTCATTAAATAAATAAAAAGAGCAGCACAAGCAAAACAAAATTATCTATTTTCTAATTCCCTGACCTGATTGATACTCATAATAAATCAAGAGTATCAGATAATTTATCATTTGCTTACTTAATGGAAAATATGTTATAAGGAAAGTTTGTACTGGTGATCATTTTCACAGAAAAGTTATTTTTACCAAGTATTTATTGTTCTATGGAAGAAGGGGAAAACTTTGATTTTTGACAGTTACCATTTCTGTTTCAATTTTATACATTTACAGGAATATTAGTCAAGAAAGTCTAATCAATTTATTGTGTCAGACAGTCTTCTGCATCTAAAACTTGTTTTTGCTCTAGAATGCATTCTGCTAAAAATGATTTTTCTAATTATTGTTGGTTTTCTCAGATCTCCCACTAATATCTTCTGCACATCTGCTCATCAAGTTGCATAGATTTCCAAATGGGATTAGCAGTTTTAACAACTTTGCTATTAGCTATACCAATAGCATCCTTTAAGGGTGCTTTGCTTATCTTCTGCTTTAGCAAATGCTTTACTGTTTTAGTATCATTTGGTATGCAAAACAATCTGAAATTTGCATCTGAAACATATTGGTTTCTTTTTTTTTTAAATGATACAAAAATAATTAATGATAATAATAAATGCCTGAAGGAATTTAATTTTACTGTATTTATCCCAATTACCGGAATATTGTAAAGAAAGAAGTCATATGTCTTTCTAAAACATTTATACCCATGAATATATCATTTAAATTGTATACATATATTTAGTAGTATATGCATATATATTCAGAGAAGGTCTGTCTTAAAGAATCTGGGAAAGATTTGGTGGGAAAGTTGACAAATCACTTTTCTGTGGCATAAAAATATATAACTTCCCTCAAGAATTGAAGGACTAATTTTGAGATAAGGTTTGCTTTATTTCAAGAAAATATCTTCTCACTTCTAATAAACTGTCATCCTCACAATAACACAGAAAATACGATAGTTGCTGAGCTTTTCCACTTCAAATAGTTTCCTCTTTCAATATATAGAACTATTTAAAAAAAGACTGAGAATATTACCTTCTAAAATGCTTTTGTAAAAAAAATAGAATAAAATAAAATGCTTTTGTTATTTGATGTCTTACATCATTTTTTCATATCCTTTTCCATTTTAGTTTATTACAGGATATTGAATATAGTTCCCTGTGCTATACAGTAGGACTTTGTCGTTTATCCTTTCTGAATATGAGAGTTTGCATTTGCTAATCCCAAACTCCCAGTCCAATCCTCCCCTACTCTCCGCCTCCCCCGCCCCCTGTCCTTTATGTCTGTGAATCTGTTTCATAGTTAAGTTCATTTGTGTCACATTTTAGGTTCCACATATAAGTGATATCATACAACATTTGCTCTTCTCTTTCTTTTTTTTGGCCGCTCCACACAGCATATAGGATCTTAGTTCTCGGACCAAGGATCAAATGCATTCTCCCTGCGCTGGACCACTGAAGTCCTATCTTTCTCTTTCTGACTTACTTTTCTCAGTAAGACAATCTCTGTGTATCCATATAGTTGCAAATGGCATTATTTCACTCTTTTTATGGTTGAGTAATACTCCACTGTATACACATACACCACTCTTCTTTATCCATTCATCTGGTGATGGACACTGAGGTTTCTTTCCATGTCTTGTTTATTGTAAATCGTGATGATGTGTCATAGGGGTGCATTTATCTTTTCAAATTATAGTTTTGTCCAGATACATGCCCAGGATTAGAATTGCAGGATCATATGGTAACTCTATTTTTGTACACTTACATCTTTAGCATTTTTGTCATCTGTATCTACTTCAAAAAAAAGTAACATGACATTTTTTATACTAAGTGGAATTTAATTTGCTTTAAATTTTTTTTTGGGGGAGGGGAAGCAACAGGTACTCAGAGTATTGAATTTTGCAAGTATAGTTTCTTTTTCACTTTGAGGAGATGATCTTTTCACTCTAAGGTTTTTCTTTTCTTCCTTCTTTCCTCCCTCCTTCCCTTTCTCCCTCCCTTCTTTTCTTTTTTCTTTCCTCAAACTTTCCTTCCTTCCTCTCTTCCCTCTTTCCTTTCTTTCTCTCCTTTTCTCTCCACTTTCTTTCTCTTTTTTTTGAAAGAAGGTGGCTTAAAAGAAGGCAATCACTGAGTCCTGAACCTGTTAAAGGGTGTTAGCAGCTTTTAGTAAGACACTGGAGTCTTTTAGAAGCAATATGTAGCTTTACATATTTTTGAGAGGAGGAATATTGCACATTTTGTTGATTTCAACACCATGCTCATGACTAGATAACTATAAATTATTGAAAATCACAACCCTTGTTGGGAGACTAAATCAGTGTCTAGAACATCAGGAGAATTGGGTAGTCCTAATGTTCACTTTGAACTCTACAGACATTGTGAGAGGGAGTAAATGCTCTTCACTTTGCAAAAAGGAGAAGTCCATCATCTTACTTGTTTGATATCCTAATATGGTTAGAGGTCAAAACAGGAAGTGCCATTGTTAACAGGGAGAAACATGAAAGTTCTGTTCTTAAAAACACCTTGACCCTTCTTCCCCATGAGGACATTTTGAATGCAGGAACTTTGGGTGGGACCATATGATTTCCTGCATTATCTTCAATCATTGTGGTAAAGTTTGTTTTTGTTTTAAAACGCAGTTAAAGGAAAGATATTTGCCATTTCAGAGGAGAGCAACATTCAGTTCCTTTTAGAGTTTTATGAGCGTCTGTGATCATTTGTCATATGTGGCTAAAAAATGACCAGTACTGATGAAATACCATTTTATTTTTAGAGAAAAGCTTCAGCACACTTTCCCAAAATAATTTCTGGAAAAAAAAAAAATCTTTGCTTCCTTCCAGGAAGTTTTGTCTATGGCTAAATGTGGGCGCATATACTTTCATGATAAAGACCATCATTTTACCTAAATATACTGATGCTAAAAGCCTTAAGAGCTACGGACTCTGGAACTAGTGAAGTAGAATTCCATTTCCTAGGTTCCTTGTGCCAAATGTTGTCATTCTTATAACACTTGTTGGCTTGAAATAATAGTTTAAACAAAGATGAAAATGTCATAAACCTAAAAAATAAAGGTAAAGAAGGAAATATTGTGGTAAGTAGATGTTTCAGTCTCTAAACTTTCATCTTCAATCTTCCAGATTTTCTCCTAGACCATGTCTGATGGTAAGCAAATATTCTAAAACAAATCTAATCATTCAAAATAAGGATAGGCATACATTTTTTACAGGTAAATGAATCCAAGCTGAAGAAGGAATTCATAGGGCCTGGACTCCATCTCAGGCCTGTCTGTGCTGATCGTGCGCGGCCACCTCTCCAGTGGACTCTGAACTCTGTGCTTAGCGCCTGTGGGAATGACAATGGAAGGATAAGACCCCCCTCTGGGCAGGGGAATCTTGAAGAGAAAACAGACACTAATCACCCCTGCCTCCAGACACTATCTATCAGAATGTAAGCACAGGCTTATCAGTTATTAACTATTTGGAATGTAACTGCGGGCTTATTGATTATTGACTGAACACATAACACGTGAATGATGGGGTTATTGTAGTTGTATTTACCCTTCCTTTGTTTATGTCTCAAGGGAATTGGGGTAGTGGGTTTGGACACATGGGGTATAAAAGATTTTCACAAATGCTGGTCGGGGTCCTTGGCTAAGAGGAGACTCTGCCTTGGGCCCACCGGTGTAATAAACTGCACTCCACTATCTGCATTGTCCTTCTGAGTGAGTCTGTTTCCCGGAAAGCTTGGCTATAACAAAGCCACTTTTTCTATTTTCCTAACGAAATAAGACTATTTCAAACAAATATTATACAATAGATTGAGGGAACATTTTCAGCTCAGATGCTTAAGTAGAAGTTTGTCTTTATTGGTAAGTCATCATCGTACTAAAAATACTGCTTAATACACTACAGAATATGTATACGTATAGCTGATTTAGATTATTGTATAGCAGAAACCAACACACATTGTAAAGCAATTTCCCTCCAATTAAAAATAAATTTTAAAAAATTAAAAAGCTAAAAAAATACAGTACAGAATAGAAGTCAAAATCCCCAGATAATGGACCAGGAAACTAAGATAAAACTTGTCTCTATACAAACTCAGATCCAGTTAGTAACTTGACCATTATATGTATTTTTCTTTGTGGTCTTAAATACATTGAGTTCAGAGTTCCTTATGTATTTATTTCTTCATACAACCTGTAGAAAAAAGCTTTCTGATCTACCCAGCATAGAATATGATACTTTCTGCCTTAATGAAAAATAAGGAGCATTTTGCAAAACTACTGAACTAGTCTCAGAACAGGGGATGTTGTACCATATCTCATAATCCAGTAATCAATTAGAACCTTCTTTAGTTTTTTTCTACCATCAAAATGTGGAAAGGGTGAAGTTGTAGGACCTGGATGAAACTCACAAGAGCTCTCTTTATTTCGTATGTGTTATTGAAACAGAATTTGCTTAAAATTACATTTTTTAATATGTAAAAAACAAGAGAAGCAGCAAGAATGACTACATTAAAAGAGGGTAAGGGGGTAATCCCAGAGTCTCCATGTTTCAGAGTTTGATGTGGTCACAGGGCTATTTAGCTTAGCCCCTCACCTTTTCTCTTTCCAAGATCATGATGCTTCTGTTCACTTTTTGTTTTACAAGGTGAGTTGGACATCTAATGCTTTTTTAAATTTCTTAATGCAGGAAGAATTTTGAAATAGATGGGAATTGAAAAGGGGGAAAACACTCAAATGCAGGATAAAAGACTGATTTTTAAGTTGATTCTTAAAAATTGTGGGATTCTTATAGGGAGAAATAAAAAATCTTAAAAATCTTTAAATTTAAAATATTTTACAGTTTACAAAACACTTCAAGTAAAATTATTTTATTTGAATGCTCAGTAGGGAAGATTAGGATTATAGCATGAGTTACTGGCAGAGCTGTGACCACACATCTTGTTTCCTAGTCTAAGACTCTATATTCTCTCTCTCTCACTTGCCTTTCTCCCTCTCCCTCTCTTTCTCTTTCCCATTCTGCCAACCTCCCATGATTGATTCTGAAACTTACTTTATGGATGTTTAACAACATAAAAAATTAAAAGCTTTTTGAGGGCAAATTTAGCGTTTTATTTTGCATCTCTAGTATCTAACCCAACATAAGTACTCAGCTAAATGCTTGTTTAGTGAATGAATGAAATAAAGTAAGACAAATGAAACAGAATGCCTTTTCAAGTAGTAAATAAGAAAATGAAAATAAAAGAATAATATTATAGATTTTAGACAACTATTCAGAATATCAAGTACTGTATTAGACACTACCTTTTTTTCTGTCATCTATTTTGTTAGTCTTATTCAAGACAATGCAATTTATTATATGTTATTATTTATAAATTTTCAGGTTACTGTCATAATTATAATTTAGAAAAATTGGTCCTGTTTTGCTTACAAAATGGAAGTCAGAATTCATTCTTTAGTAATATAAAGTTCATTGGAATACAACAAATAAAAATGGTCATACTTACCTATCACAACAAAAGATTGTGATCATTAACTCATATTTACAAATATTTTTCTTATTTAGTCACTCATATTTTCTTTATACAGTTCACAGGTTTAAAGCATCGACTGATCATTATCATATTTTTCCATCAGCATGGCTTATCCATGACTAGATTTCAACTGACCAGGCTAAGATAAAAAAGTTTCTCTCATATAGCTTTTCCTACACGCATGTCTAGATAAAGAGCCTAGATGTGAGGACATTTATTTTAGTTCTACAAAGTCTATAGGTAAATATTTGTGTATGTGACTTGGAAGAGAATTTAGAGGAAGAAGTAATTTACTATTTATATAAGACTAGTTACTGGCTTCACATATCACCCAGATACAGCAAGGAAAAAGAATCTCAAACAATATACAAATTTTACAAAGCCATATCTACACAGCCAATAAAGATGAAATACCCAGGATCTGATTGAGATACTTAGATTCATTCCAAAAAGAAAATAAAAAATGGCCCAAGCTTCAACTTTGCCAACTTAATTACTGCTGTCAAGAAACACTGCATGATGCCATCTAGTGACAAATAATCAACATGATTAATCACTTAGAAATGACGGGTCAAGGAGGCGAAATTCCCAGGATTTTAGATGTAAAGGGGGAAAATCCGTCTGAAAGAATTACATTTGGCAGATTAGTTTTGTTTCTCCAGGTGTATGAAAATTTATCCCTGATCTGCGGCATGGGAATTTTTATGTGGAAATCCTATATTGTCACCTACCTCCAAATCTGCACTTCCACCTCCTCGGCTTCTGCCCTTCACCATCCAGTCTGCAGCTGAACTTAGAAGCGAGGGGTGCTGTCCATGTCGCAGCCCCCGGCCCCGTGACAGGTGGTGGAGGTGGAGCCCTTTAGAAAGCAGTCTCAACAAATGTTTTGCTTTGTTTTGTTTTTAAAAAAAGTGCTTCAAAAAAGGGAACCAAGATGATTCCTGAAACAATCTGTGCCCAATTAAAAATAATAACAACAATAATAAATAAACTGTTGAAAGTTCAAAGGGTAAAACTAAAATAGGGACCAGAGGAAATCATCTGTTTTTCTCAGCCAAATACCGGGCTGATCCAATGCTATACTGTTTCTTGTACCAAGTCCTCACAGAAAATGCCAGAGACCTCTCTCTCTGAAAGGCTGTATGCAGCATTGTGCCCTCAGGAAATTAATTTTCTCCAACATTTCTCATCCTTTGTAAACATATGGCATAGATTTTTATTTTAAAGAGAAAGACCAATGATCTGTCAACTGTGGGATTCTCACAGTCCAATAGTTTCTTTTTGGTTAATTTTTTACAGCTAGATTAACCAGTGCTGCTGCCATAGATATAAGAAAACAAGACATTTTGCTGTGTTCACATATATCTGATTAAAGCTCAGTAGGAAAATTTTGGGTGCCTTGGAAAAATATCAAGTTAAAAAATCTTGGTGAAAAAAAAAGCTTATCAAAATCTCCAGCTTCAAGTGTGTTTAGTTGTTCTCGTTTCATTGTTGCCGACATGCTGTGATTGGAGTACAATGTGTGGAAATTGCATAACCATCATTTCCACAAATCAAAGCTCTTGAGAAATGGGAAGGCTGTGCGGGAGCCGCTGCATGAAATGTCGATGAAAAAAAATTCAGCCTTTATGTCTAAAGTCTCCTTTTCAACTATTGTTTAGTTGTAACTATCCCTGGGCTTCATTTTGCTTTTAAACTAAAATCAGAATTAACCATGGGTGAAATAACAGTTTTTAAAAAGTGTTTTCTCTGAATTTCTTATATTTTCCCTGAGTTCAAGTTTCTTTTGTTATTTTTGATATCTTGGACTAGTCTAGGCCGTGGCTTCTTAATTCAAATACTAGAACTGTTGAGAAGGCATTCAGTGGAATCGCTAAGTCTCAGAGAGAAGTGTGGATACTCTCAGCCCAGTCCATTCCAGGTTTATGGGGGCTAGGGAGAGTCCTTTCTCTAATTTGTTCACAGTTAAAATAGTAACCAGTCAGATTGTTATTTGGGTCTAAAGGAGCCTGAATGCATTATAAGAAAGGGAAGAACAACTTCTCTCTCCAGCTTCCAGCATTCCTCCTTTGCTCCAGGAGAGAGGTTTGGTTGTGCTACTCTGATAACCACATGCTTCTTGCCTCAGATGCTAATAAGAGGGTCTACCTACATCTGCTAATAAGAGCAATTAAGAACATCAACAAAAATCTTGAGAAAAAAAAAAGGTCTAGCTATTATTTTAATGATATAAAAAAATTTTTTTTTCTTTTAAAAAAAAGGAGTTACCCCAAATGAATTAAAAAGAAAAATTCTTTGAATGGTTATTTAGAGTGAGAAAAATAAGATAGACATTTACGTGATTAAAACAAGATTTGATATTGCTACCCTACCTAAAGTTGGCTTCCCTGGTGCCTCAGACTATAAAGAATCTGCCTGCCGATGCAGGACACCTAGGTTCAATCCTTGGGTTGGAAAGATCCCCTGAAGAGGGGAATGACAACCCGCTCTAGTATTCTGGCCTGTAGAATTCCATGGACAGAGGAGCCTTGCGGGCTACAGTTCACGGGGTCACAGAATCAGAGATGACTGAACGACCATCATTTTCACTTTCTTGCCTCAGAGCCACCCACAAGCACCTATGAGAACTTGGAAATTTCCCCTTTGGCAGCGATCACATCTGAGCTAGTCTGGGAATGGGTGGGAATCTCTAACATCCTTTTAGAAATCAGGAGATGAAAATGGTAATTTACTTAAAAGTGAAATGCCGTTGTGTTGGGAGAAATTCTACTGGGGTGTTTTGTTAGCCCTTTCAATGTGCAAACTCATTTTGAGGAAGTTCGTCTGCAAGAAAGGCATAAAATGCAGCTGTGCATTCACACTTTTCAGTACCTGAGATATACCGAGCATAAATATCTTTTTAGGTTCTGGATTTTTGATCAAAGTTTGTTTTCTTATATAAAGTTTCTGCTTGAAGAGTGTTTCAGTGTTCTTCAAAGTAAATTTCCAAGATTATAAGGCTAAAACAGTGATTAAAACGGAAGTCTGTGATCAGTCACCCAGTTGAACTTTGAATCATGGTGGCAATTTTTCTTTTATCTTTAAATTTGGTGCCATTTTCTTCCTAACATTTTCACCCCTGGGATTTTTCTGGTTAGAGATGTATATAATTTCCTTTCTGCCCACATCCCCTTCTAAAAGAAACTGTCCCCACCCACAGACCGTGCTGAACAGATGGGCCAAGTCACCCATGATTACATCAGATGACCCTATTCCTTGGGCTCTAAGAGATGAGGACAAGCTTGTGGAGGCCTATGATGAGTGTCCATCTATACATTAGACTAAGCCAATTGGATGATATCATTTGAGAATTTTAAACTATGTTGAAAAAGTTATACATGGGTGATGTAAATTGGATTTGCAAAATCACAGGTATTTGGTTTGGGAGTTGTTCGAGAACAAGCCTCAGCCATGTGTAAATCAAATTTATGAGGGATTCCAAATTTAAAAAACCTTGTATATAGAGCCAGACTAAGAGAGTGACATAGAATAGATATGCAGAGAGAAGGTGCTAACAAGAGCTGTATTTGACATTTGTAAGATCCCTCCTTGTCATCCAGGCCTTGTTCTACTTTCTAAATAAACAGTTTTCCAGCATAGTTTGGGGTGGATTTGCCCAGCTGCAGGGTTAATTTCTGACTGTTTTAAGCCAATCAGCAATATAACATACTCCTGCCCAGGTGATTGGTTCAGAGTAGGCAGGTGAACAAATTAGAGACAAGTGAGGTCAAGGAAACAGTTGCAGGCCGTTTAGGGGGGAAGTTTCTTCTCTCTAATCCATGGGAGTTGCCTCAAAAGTACTTTCTGTCTTGGTAAATACAAACTAAGAAGCAAATAGCAAATAGCTTTTTCTGACGACCTTTTTAAAATATGAGAAGAGACAGTTTTAGCAGAAAAGCACATTGTAGAAGAAAGTGCACAGTAATAGAAAGTATGTCTTTGTTGACATTATGGAACTAATTGTTTTTTAAAGCCTGCTCAGTTTTTGGATTTCTCGATAATATAAACCAATAAAATCCTTTGTTTAAACTACTAATATTTGGATCTTAAATTTGAGTGAGATGATCCAGATAATCACGATGGTGTGATCACTCACCTAGAGCCAGACATCCAGGAATGTGAAGTCAGGTGGGCCTTAGAAAGCATCACTACGAACAAAGCTAGTAGAGGTGATGGAATTCCAGTTGAGCTATTTCAAATCCTGAAAGATGATGCTGTGAAAGTGCTGCACTCAATATGCCAGCAAATTTGGAAAACTCAGCAGTGGCCACAGGACTGGAAAAGGTCAGTTTTCACTCCAATACCAAAGAAAGGCAATGACAAAGAATGTTTAAACTACTGCACAATTGCACTCATCTCCCACGCTAGTAAAGTAATGCTCAAAATTCTCCAAGCCAGGTTTCAGCAATATGTGAACCGTGAACTTCCAGATGTTCAAGCTGGTTTTAGAAAAGGCAGAGGAACCAGAGATCAAATTGCCAACATTTGCTGGATCATCGAAAAGCAAGAGAGTTCCAGAAAAACATCTACTTCTGCTTTATTGACTATGCCAAAGCCTTTGGCTGTGTGGATCACAATAAACTGTGGAAAATTCTGAAAGAGATGGGAATACCAGACCACCTGACCCACCTCTTGAGAAACCTGTATGCAGGTCAGGAAGCAACAGTTAGAACTGGACATGGAACAACAGACTGGTTCCAGATAGGAAAAGGAGTACGTCAAGGCTGTATATTGTCACCCTGCTTATTTAACTTATATGCAGAGTACATCATGAGAAACGCTGGGCTGGAAGAAGCACAAGCTGGAGTCAAGATTGCCGGGAGAAACATCAGTAACCTCAGATATGCAGATGACACCACCCTTATGGCAGAAAGTGAAGAAGAACTAAAGAGCCTCTTGATGAAAGTGAAAGAGGAGAGTGAAAAAGTTGGCTTAAAGCTTAACATTCAGAAAACTAAGATCATGACATCTGGTCCCATCACCTCATGGGAAATAGATGGGGAGACAGTGGAAACAGTGTCAGACTTTATTTTTTTTGGCTCCAAAATCACTGCAGATGGTGATTGCAGCCATGAAATGAAAAGACGCTTACTCCTCGGAAGGAAAGTTATGACCAACGTAGACAGCATATTAAAAAATAGAGACATTACTTTGCCAACAAAGGTCCGTCTAGTCAAGGCTATGGTTTCTCCAGGGGTCATGTATGGATGTGAGAGTTGGACAGTGAAGAAAGCTGAGCGCTGAAAAATTGATGCTTTTGAACTGTGGTGTTGGAGAAGACTCTTGAGAGTCCCTTGGACTGCAAGGAGATCCAACCAGTCCATCCTAAAGGACATCAGTCCTGGGTGTTCTTTGGAAGGACTGATGCTGAAGCTGAAACTCCAATACTTTGGCCACCTGATGCGAAGAGTTGACTCATTGGAGAAGACCCTGATGCTGGGAGAGATTGGGGGCAGGAGGAGAAGGGGACGACAGAGGATGAGATGGCTGGATGGCATCACCGACTTGATGGACATGAGTTTGAGTAAACTCCAGGAGTTGGTGATGGACAGGGAGGCCTGGCATGCTGCGATTCATGGGGTCGCAAAGAGTCGGACACAACTGAGCAACTGAACTGAACTGACTGAATAATTTCTCGGTCTCAGAAACCCAAGCAGTCCCTTGAATTTTACCAGCCCCACAGATGAGCAATTCTTAACACTATTGTCTCCATTTTTGCCTGGTTTTCCTGGTTCTGCATTATGTAGCAAGGTGCCTGACACATTTTAGTTGCATCATCAATATTATTAAACAAAAAATCTCTTCCTCTCTCAATAATATTTTCTGCATACAGTCTTTGAAAGTAGTACACTTGGAGGAGGCATCTGACTTTCAGGTTGTACTAATATGAAGTGGTTTTGGAGAAGACAAAAGAAAACAAAAGTAATAATGAACCTAATAATGAAATGAGCATGATTAAAGAAGAACCCAGTCAACTTCACCAAGACCAGGAAAGGTAGAGCGATAGTGCTATGAAAACAGACACCACAACACATGCTTCCTTTTTACATGTATTCTATAGACACTTTCATTCCTACCGTGATAAGATTTCATTCTCTGCATTTGAAATGAAAGTAGATAGAAAAAAAAAATTATATTTTTTTCCTAATCAAAATCAAGGGGTGTATCTGGATTTTTGGAACATGACTTTACTTAATCCTGACGATCCTGCCTGGAAGGGATCATTCATTCCATGATATGGGTGGGGAAGTGAAGAAGAGATTAACTCACCCAAGAGAGTAAGTGACAGAATTGAGACTGGAATTAAAAGTTACACTATTGCTTTATGTTAATTATTAAACTGTGATTAATTGGTGGCTTCTCTGGGCTTGCCAGGCCTGGTTTTCTTGCTGATATAGTGTCATCTTAAGTGTAAATTATCTCTGGAAAAATCATAAAAAGATGGTAACACTGGTTTCCCCTCCACGGGCATAAACTGTGAGACTGGGAGTGAGAAACGTTTATTTTCCACTGCCTAATGTTTTGTGTCTTTTGACATTTGAACCTTATGCTTATATTACTTTATCTAAAAATAGTAATAGATTTGGAAAAAAAATCACATCATGAAAATTTTTTGTCTGATAAAATGGCAGGCTTGTTTCTGACCATTTGTAGATTCTCTCCAGCTCTAAAATTACTTTGTTCTGTTCTCCCAGTTTATGTTAATTTCAGGGCATTAAAAGGTTTTTGGTGTTTCAGGCAGTTCAAAGATATGAATGCTCAAGTAGGTGTACTGAAAAGTTGTGCCATGTTTGACCGAATAGCCTCTTATAACATTCAGTTGGGATCTCTGACCCTTGAAATTTTATAAATGAGAAGCATATGAAACTGTCTGGTAAAAAGAGACAAGGTCAGCTCCAAATGTCCTGTCTCCATGCATGTTTCCCCAGTTTACAGAAGAGACAGATTCCTATCCTGAATGTTCTCCAAACCACTGAAATTTCTTAAGTTCAATTCAGTCACTCAGTCGTGTCTGACTCTTTGTGACCCCATGAATTGCAGCACGCCAGGCCTCCCTGTCCAACACAAACTCCCGGCGTTTACTCAAACTCATGCCCATCGAGTCGGTGATGCCATCCAGCCATCTCATCCTCTGTCGTCCCCTTCTTCTCCTGTCCCCAATCCCTCCCAGCATCAGGGTCTTTTCCAATGAGTCAACTCTTTACATGAGGTGGCCAAAGTATTGGAGTTTCAGCTTCAGCATCAGTCCTTCTGAAATTGCTTAAAGGGATCACTAAAAGGTTACCTATATTTTTGGCAGTATTAATTACTTTTTTTTTTGAAAAATCAGATACATTTTGGAAGGTAACCTTTAAGATTCAGATTAAGGCAAATATCTGGAGAGTACAACAAAGCCCAAAGGGACCTGCCAGCATTTTCACTTGAAAGGATAACTTTGCTGTGATTAACACTAAACTATCTAAGGAGTGGCTTGAGCAGCAGTTAGGAATCTGGCTATTAATCACCCTGGATATCTCCCGTGGGTGAGGACAAGCTGAAGGCAAGCGTGTTTTGCTCATTTTATTTTCTCAGGAACACAGCAGGCACCTTGTAAAATCACTAGGATTGGCCCCACAACCAAAACAGCGAAGGGTAAAGAAGATTCATGAACACAGGCACTGGCAATTTGCCTTCATTCTCTAATGGCAAACCCTGCAGGAGACAGGAACATTTGGAGCTGACCTTGTTTCTTTTTACCAAAGACAGTTCATATGCTTCACATTTATAAAATTTCAAGGGTCAGAGGTCCCAGTTGAATGTTATAAGAAGCTATTCGGTCAAACATGGCACAACTTTTCAGTACACCTACTTGAGCATTCATATTTTTGAACTGCCTGAAACACCGAAAACCTTTTAATGCCCTGAAATTAACATAAATACGGGTCACACAGCTAAGTTCCACTCTTCTTAGCATTGAAGATAGTCACATGTAATTTTGCTGTTATAGGAAGCAAATCAGTTCTGCTAACTAAAGCCCACAGTATTTTGCACATTATTTTTCTGAATTCTATTTTAGTATTTGAAATGCTAAAAAATTCTGCCCCAGCACTCTTTCTAGAGAAGTCTGTGTGCTATCTTTTGATCTCTGTTACTGGTTCACAAGTCACTCATGGCTAAGTTATAATGATAAAGGGGGGAGGCTATTTATGGACTTTGTATTATTTTTTTTCTATTCATCATACTGAATTTCCCCTTCTGAGGCTTCAGAATTCTGCTGCAAATTACAACAAGCAAGGACGTTAACAGCCTTTGCTAAGACCTCAGAGCTATAGGAAAAGATCCCTGCATAGGATCCTGGCTTAAAAGGTATTTCTGCCCTGCTGTGTAAGACATTATACTCAGAATCTTAATTTTTATAAGAGAAGAAGAGAAATGCCTTAGTGGAAAAATCTGTTGCATACTTATAGCTGGCAATCCAATAAGCCTGGAGGAAATGCCAGAGTCATGCCTCTGTTTCTCTTTGTCCACAAGTGACTTCTATAGACAACTGTCCCAAGTCAAACTAGGAAATCTGGGCACTGGTTTCACAAGGGCAGTGCTGAGTGGAGGCATTGAATGAACCACTTATGTTATTGTCAGACGTGAATCTGCCGATGTTGGTATAAGGCCTCACCTGGAGATGCTAACTGGCCAATCTAATAGATTTTCTTCCAAACGCTCATTCTTATCTGTCAAATATAGCATAACTTTTAGTTTATCTCCCTCTATTCCAATTTAGCTATAGCTTGAGGGTGCTCATAAAGCTTCATCGATTCAGTTGTCTCATTTAGTTCACCACCACGAGAAACTTCTGCTCCCTACTGTAAACTCTAATCTACAACGTGGCATCTTCTCTACCTGTGGCCTGACTTCTATTCCCTGGGTAATTGTTTAATGGAAGAAGGTAAAATCCTTCTAGAAAAGTAGTTCACAACCTTCTCTGTCTCATCTGGATACCGTTGTTCTGTTCTGCTTGTTATAGTTTTATAAAAGTATTGAGACTTTCCTTAATAAAGATAACTCAGAGCCTCTCTCGTGAACTTTACTGAACTCAAATCAGAAAACCAGAATATATAAAACCCATTAGTTCATGAAGACACATAAAGAAAACCTTAACACTCTGTGGCTCAAGCACTATGTAATTCTGAAATATAGATGAAAATGCCTTCCTTAAAGGGATGTTATTATGATAAAGGAGAAAATGGGCATAATGTGTTCTTAGTTCTGGAAGCAAAAGTCCCTTCTAAGGGAGCTGTTATTATTTATTATTACTATCCAGATGCTGGGACTATATATTTCCCAAGGACAAAATAAAATGTAGGAAGGATGTAAAAATTCCAGATTATTAACAAGCTCCAGGGAAACTAGCGTATGGTGGGTATCCTTTGATAAATATGCTAAATACCTATTTATTTGATAAACTGACTAGTGGAATTAGAGATGCGTTTGAGTGCACTCACCAGAGTTCTGTGAGTTCCCTGGTGCACTAAATGGAAAATTCTACAGAGAGGAGGTAGTTTCTTGCTAGTGTTTGGAATAGGTTCCCTTCCCTTACTGTTGCTGGGAGCAATGACTAAGCAGAGAATCAGTGCTATTGGGGCTCTTTTATTCACTGTTAGTGGGAGTAAAACTTGGCATAACTCTTTAAGAAGGGAATTTGACAATACCTGTTGAAATCACAAATTCATATCCCCTTTGACCCAGCAGTTTTACAACTAGGATTTTACCCTATGGATATACTTGCATTATACTATTGTTTATAAGAGCAAAAATTAGAAACCACCCAAATGTTTGTTAATAAGAGAAGGACCACATAACCTGTTGTACACACATTCTATGATATATTATGCAATTAAGAAAAAAAATAATGAGGAAGATTTGTATCTGCAGATAGGGATGGATGTCCAAGATATGCTTTTCAACAAGATGTAGAGCAATATGTGTGGTATGACTGCAGTTCTGTAAATAAGAAAAAGGAAATGTATGTAAGTTGAGATATACATAAAATATTTTATGTGTATATACACAACACAACTATTAACTGTGGTTAATTTTGGGAAGAGAAACTTGGAGTACTGAGAAGGGGAAACCATCTCCTTATTTCATACTTTTTAAAACCACATATACATAATTTTAAAAACAGATTGTTTTTAAAGAAAGAAGAGATCCTCTTCGCATCCTCCTGCAGCCTGGAAGAAGGCAACTTGAGGACCGAGCGCTAGTCTGCAGGTCACAGTGTGGCATTTATCTCCTCGGTAGACGCGCCCTGGGCAGGTACCTACACTGTCTGCAGCTATCTCCAACCTTTTTGGCACCTGGGACCAGTTTAGTGGAAGACAATTTTTCCATGAACCGGGGCAAGGGGACAGTTTCAGGATGATTCAAGTGCATTACATTTATTGTGCACTTTATTTCTATTAATATATCAGCTTCACCTCAGAGCAGCAGGCATTAGCTCCTGGGGTGGTGGGGTACCCCTCGCTATAGAGACCTCACGGCTACCTGAGTGACGTAATCAGAATCACCTGGCCTACGTGGAAACTACCTGTGAGGCCAAACCTTATTCTCTAAGCCAGGGTGAGGGTGTAGAGATAAAATGGTATTTATTTTCCAGTTTCATCACCTGTGATTTTGTTTAAAAAATCTATTTGTCTCAGATTCACCTCAGATATACCAGTCACTATGTAACCGATAGTCAAAATCTTCATTTTTCATTGCTATAAATGTTTTAAAACCTGTAAATATTGCCTCTCCCTCATTCATAAAACCCCTGTTATTTTTATAGTTAATAATCTTGAGCCTGTACATTTAAAGTAACATGCTTCCTACGAAAATATGAAAACCTAACATGCATTATTTCCCATGATAGCCTTTCTTATATGAAAGTCAGCATATAACACATATTTGAAAAAAGTACTTACAAATATCCAATTGTGTACAAAGCTACAACTACACAATTACAAAAATATACAATTATGAAGGAATCTTATACTTCAGTGTGTTACAGTAAATGCATCATACAAAAACTATTTCAGGTTTCTCATTTTAAAGGAATTTTAAGCTAGTTGCAAAAAAAAAAAAAAAAGCACAGAATAGACATATTGTACACCCATTATGCAAGCATGTAAGTATGACTCATGGTTAGAAAAGAAGTCATTTATGAGCATAGTCAGTTAGTCTTTATCATTATCTTAATCTTTATTTTAGGTTCTTACACAACAGCCCAGAGTTAGGGAGGAGAAGAAATCCTTTAACTATGTCTCCCTTGAAGTATGCTTTAATTGAAACAGGTCCTTTGACAAGGACTGAACCCAATACCCTTGCATATTTCATATACGGTTTCCTAGGGCAGTTTGGGGATGTGTGTGCAAAACTACTGTGATATAACTGAAGGAAGAAAATGTTGCTCAGTTTTACCTTGATCCATGTGGAATGGTTGTGAGACCGCGTGGTGCAGTTGATGTGTGGCATCCTTCTCTCCCTTAGTAAATAATGTTGTATGACACTTGCCACCGTGACTTCACTTTTTATGCTTTTGAAAATACGTACAAAGAGCTTGATTTTCTTCATGTTCCTGGCAGATTTAGCAAACTATTATCATTTTATGAGGCTGAAGAGCAGTAGTTCTCAGCTACTCAATGTGTGGTTCCTGCATCAGCAGAATTAAATCATCTGGGAGCTTGTTAGAACTTCTGGTTCTTGGACCTTGCCCAAGACCTACTGAGTCAGAAATCCTGAGTGTGAGGCCTAACGATGTGTATTTAACAATCCCTAAAGCTAGAGAACAACATCTGTGTAGCAATTCCTACAGTGTGGGATCAAGTACTACAAAAATATTTTGCTGTATCTATCTTTGGAAAAGGGCAGGTGATGTTGAATGACAGGGGAATGTGATACAATAATAAATTTTGTGAAATGTGTATTATCTGCTTGAAATGCTTCTCCCAGCCTGAGAACAACTGGAAGTTGACTAAAATGAAAGAAAATGCTAATTCTTCATGCCACACCTTCCCGTTTAGGACAGTTATTTATAGTCATCATGTACCTGTGCAGGGAGCCTAAACCAGCGCAAGGATGCGGGGGAGGGCTCTGACTCCTGACCTGCTTTCACCACTTCTGTGGCTTTGTTGCACTGAGACCTGCCTCTTGACTCAAAGAGCCAAGCTATTTATCTAACCATCCATCTACCTTCATGATTGGATGCCCTTTCCCATTCTGCATTTTCAAGCCTCAAAACAGGATCAATACATGGAAATTGTTTATGACAACTAACTTATGCCACTTCAATATGACACATATATCAATATTTTTTAATCTTAACACCTATTGCTTTTATTTACTTAGATATGTTGGTCTCCCTTGAAGTGTAATCTCTGAAGAAATCTATATCTTCTTATCTTCCTATTCTCAGTGGCCTGATACAGGCTGCACATTCGGAAGTGGCTCAAGAAGTCATTCTGGAAATAATAATAGTCATCCTTACTGAACAATTACCATCTGACAAGGCAAGTCAAACTTCAAAGACATTGCACAGAAAACCACATATACCACTACTTCTCTGTTTTAGAGATTTCTATAATTCTGTAATATTTTAAAATCATTTTAAAGCCCTATTTTTCCTGCCATAGCAGTGCTAAAGCCCTTAAAAACAAGAATGTATTATACGCTGGTTCCAAGAAGTGGGGAAGTAGGGGTAAACCACATCCTCCTCTCAATGGAACCAATGAAGACAGCGAATGATAGTATTCGAAAGGCAGGCGTGAAGGAGCCCAGGGTGTTGATGTGGATCTAGTCCTGTGAGGGTTTATCAGCAGTGAGTTGTTCAAGAACATGACAAATTCCCTGTATTTTCACAGAGCCAAGTCAGACATTTCTTGGCTCATTTGTGGGAAGGAGACACAAGAAAGCAAGAAAAGGATGCTCCCGGTTTCAGTTCTTAGAAGGGTTGCTGTTCCAAGATACCACGAACCTGACGACGTAACAAACCAAACATGGTGCTCTTGCAGCTCTGGAGGCTGGGAATCTGAGATCAAGGTGTCAGAAGGGTCCGTTCCTTCTAGAGGCCCTGAGGGAGAGACTGTCTCTCTCTTATTTTCTGGTGGCTGCTGACAACCTGTGGCAATCCTTGACTTGTAGTTACACCACTCCAGTCTCGCATATAGGCCTTTCCATTGCTTTGTGGGTGGAGGCATGAAGGGCAGTGACGAGCTGAGGATGGCTTGGGAATACTGGGGTTCTGCTTCATAGACTCTTTCCCCCGACTTCACCCACCTAGGAGGATAAGGATAAGATGTGTTATTTACTCCTACTTTGTAAAGTTCTAAACCATATTTGAAATAAATATGTATTTGAGTTTAATTAAAATGATTCTAAAACATATTTGCTATGAAGCACTACAGTCAAGAGTTTAATGATATTTTTTAGATTTTTAAAAGTCATCTCTGGGAATTTCCTGGTAGTCCAGCAGTTAAAATTCTGTGTTTTCATTGAGAAGGACTCAGGTTCAATTCCTGGTTGGGGAACTAAGATCCTGCAAGCCATGAGGCATGGTCAAACATTTAAAAAAAAAAAGGCATTTTATTATAGAGATTTTTGAACATACACAAAAGTTGAGAAAATTGAATAATGAACCCCCATGTACCCATCATCTGGCTCAGCCATTATCAGTATTTTGGTATCTTGCTTCACCTATTTCCTATTCTGGTTTTTTTTCCCCCTAGAATATTTTTAAGCAAAATCTAGACATCCTATCATTTCACTTACAAAGAACTTCAGAAGTTATCTCTCACAAAGAATGTTAGTGGGCTTATGTAAAAGAAGGCCCTTGTGTCCAATAAAATCTTACTCCTAGAATAAGATTATCCCATGTAGATCAGTTTAATTAGACTATTTTTTCACACTTAGCACCTGATATCAACCATTCCCCTGACCCAACCCCACCTCTCTGAGGCTGTTTACTTAAATGGATCACTGTTTTAGTTATGTATTGTTTTGTAATCAATTACCCCCAAAACTTAGCAACTTGAAACAACAAATATTTATCATCTCAAGTTTCTCTGGGTCAGGAACTCATGAGCTTAATTTTAACTAGGTGATTCTGGCTAAGAGTTTCTCTTAAGGTTGAAGTCAAGATGGCAGTGGGAGCTGCATTCATCTGAAGGTTTGACTGGAGCTGGAGGCTCTGTTTCCAGGACGGCTCATCACATGGCCACAGGCAGAAGGCCTTAGTTCCTTTAGCTGTTGGCAGAAGGCCACATGAAATTTGGCCTTCAAGAGGGCTGCTTGAATATCCTCACAAAATGGTAGGTGACTTCCTTCAGAGTGAGTTGTTTGAGAGAGAGTAGGGAGGAAACCATAGAGCCTTTTACGACCTAGTCTTGCTACTCAGACTGCACTATCACTTCTACCACAATCTGTTTACTCACTATCTGTTTATTCCATCTAGTCACTAAGTCCAGCCTATACTCAAAACAGGAAGAATTAAGTCTCATTACTTTAAAGAGGGAGTATCATAGAATCTGTGGACAGATTTTATTTATTTTATTTATTTATTTTTTTTGTGTGGACAGATTTTAAAATCACCATAACCATCAGTGAGCAGGACATCATATAAAAAAGAAGAGGGAACTAAACTGTATTATAAGTCATTAATTAACAACTGACTTAGCCTCTAGGGAAGGAGATGTGGTAAGCTACACCTAAACACATTCTGAAATTTCCCTTTATTTTCCTTTTCTTGATTTCTGACTTCTTTTCTCCTTGCTGCTGCATCCCAAATAACCTAAAGAATTTTCTAGCTGTCCTACTGCGGTGTTCTACCCAGACAAGCCTTCCTCCTCAATAAGTCCACTATACTTATAAATTATTGTCTAGCCATTTGCTTCCCATTACGTCTAGTTATAATTTCTATTTCCTAGTGCAAACTATAGCAGACCTAGACTTTTAAAATCCAATTACATTTTTAAAGGTAGATGAAATGGATCTGTCAAATCATTTGACCATTAGAAAAATCAACATGTCAAAATTTATATTTCAACAAATAATAAAAATAAAACAGAAAAGGCAACAGATAAACTGAAGAATTATGAAATAGGAGAGCTGTGCTACTGCTAAGTCACTTCAGTCGTGTCCAACTCTGTGCGACCCCGTCCCTGGGATTCTCCAGGCAAGAACACTGGAGTGGGTTGCCATTTCCTTCTCCAGTGCATGAAAGTGAAAAGTGAAAGTGAAGTCGCTCAGTCGTGTCCGACTCTGTGCGACCCCGTCCCTGGGATTCTCCAGGCAAGAACACTGGAGTGGGTTGCCGTTTCCTTCTCCAGTGCATGAAAGTGAAAAGTGAAAGTGAAGTCGCTCAGTCGTGTCCGACTCTGTGCGACCCCGTCCCTGGGATTCTCCAGGCAAGAACACTGGAGTGGGTTGCCATTTCCTTCTCCAGTGCATGAAAGTGAAAAGTGAAAGTGAAGTCGCTCAGTCATGTCTGACTCTTTGTGACCCCATGGACTGCAGCCTACCAGGCTCCTCCGTCCATGGGATTTTCCAGGCAAGAGTACTGGAGTGGGTGCCATTGCCTTCTCCGGGGAGAGCTGTAAGTACTCTTAAAGATTTTCGAGTTTAGGTCCATGGCTTTCTCTTCAGTGGATGAAATGAGGCCCATTTAAACATTTTGTTCTAAAAGTCACCCAGGTAGTTAGTGGGCACAAATTACACTATCTCTCAAGTTTTTTTTTTTTTTTTTTAAGCTTCCAGTTTAATATTCTTTCCAATATATCACAGTTCATTTTGAGCTTCATTGATAGACATTTTAATGGATTATTTCAGAATTTTATTTTAGCTTTACTTAGAGGAAGTCAAGTTGCAAAGTGAATCTAGGTTCTGTAATTCATGGTGTCTTTACTTCAGAAGGTAGAATTAAGCATACATTTTGTTGTCCCAAGTAGGACTTCTTGGGAATAAAAGAAGGTGTTATTAGTAATTGTGTTAGGTTGACAAATGTAAATTGGAACGTCTTTGGGTAAACTGTTATAAGTGGCAACCCATTAGTAGGTGTATGATGAATAGAGATGCTTCTGGGTTGTTCTTATATTGATACTATATTTATGTTTTCTAAGTATTTTTAATGCATATGTCAATTTGACTATAGCACATAACAAAAAAAAAATCCAAGAAAAGGGTTTTCTTTTCCATAATTGTTTTCCAGATAGTCCTATAGTTCCTTTAAAAACGGTAGGAAAGAGAAGTCCAAATTCCTGATTGAGAGTAATCAGTCAATCAATTAATTCAATGGATATGTATTATTCATTGTATACCAGGCATTATTTTAGGAGCCAGAAATATGATAATGAACAAAGCTTACAAAAACCTCTATGTTCATAAGGCCTTTATTCTTGTAATGAAACAAAAGTGATTTTATTGATCTATGCAAGATTCAGGTTTTGCATTGTTTGTCTCAGTGGTGATCCATGTATCACTGAGACAACCCTGTTCTTAGGCCACATTCCTTGGAGACCCATATTCTCCAAATCAGTAGATTGAGATATAGTAAGGAATGCAATGGAAATCATGTCTCAGACAGTTTTTCCGTGTGTGAAAGTATCTGAGCAATATGGGTGTTACTCCTATGACCTTGAGCTCTGTAGTCTGGTCGTCTGATCCAGTTAGCTGATTTGCTACAACACGGTTAACTCATTTGTCTAGCCTAAGGGAAATATTTTGCCAATTTTACAGTTGGATAGTTTCTTTAATAAAAAAAAAGCATTAGTAGTTCTTTCAGCATAAATCTGTGTAGATTTCCAACTGAGCTAGAATTTCGCGAAAATGATAGAGTCCTACTAATTACGATGTTAAGTAAATCCTCATCCTCTCTGTAAATAATGTAGGTGGTAATTTACTCTTCTGTAGATGTATAAATTAAGCCACCAGGAGGTTAACTAATTTGCTCAAGGTCACAGTATGTGGCAGTGTTGAAACTGAATCCAAAAACTTTGATTCCTAATTTTTAAAATCAGATGTTCTTTTTTCCCATGTTTAGCTATATTTATGAATAAAAATCTCTATATAAATAATAGTCTATATATACAAATAATATCCTATTTATAGAAATAATTTCTCTATTTACCTACTATATTATCAATATGAATATAGTATTAACAACTAATAGTGTTGGGATTCATCTAGTAAGATCTTTTAAGTGATTTTTTAATTTTATTTTATTTTATTTATTTATTTGGCTGCCCTGGGTCTTAGTTGTAGCATGTGGGATCCAGCTCCCTGACCAGGGATCAAACCTGGGCCCCCTGCACTGGGAGCTCAGAGTCTTAGCCACTGGACCACCAGGGAAGTCCCTTAAGTGATTATTTTATTCTAGTGATCTTCAAGAGGAGAAAACTTCAGAGAGATGAGTGAGTTCAAAGTTAGAAAACATTTGTATTTCCCAGCGTGTCCAGCTGTTTGGAGGTGGAGTACAGGAGGCAGGTAGCTGAGCCCTCCTCATGATGCTTTATTCTCCTCCTAGGTTTGCACTAGGGAAGATGGGCTGTAAACAGCTTTCTGAGCTGTGCAGAATGTCTGATAGTCACTTTCTGACATTTGACAAAGTTCCAGAATTTGGTGCACAGAGTATACTTTTGTGGGAAAATACCATCCTTAAGCCAATTATGAAATAGAAAGTTCAGTGGTATGTTTACTTCTACCATAAGCACCATTATCATCTAAACATAGTTAAGCACCTACATACATTTAGAAGTCTATAGTGTTAAAAATTAGCTTTTTAAATTGTAGAAAGTAATACATATCAAACTAATATGCACTGACCTTTTCAAAGCCTAGTCCCAGAGAAAACATTTTGTAGAGTATAGCGGGGTTAGGAGGAAGGGAAGGAATAATTTTTTATTTAAAGTCAACTTCTGCACTATCTTTTTTCTCAATTATCTGCATTAATAATAATGAGGAACATTTTGTGACTTAAAAAAAAGTCTGTGATATTTATAGTGATAGATAAGAGGGAAGCAAAACAAAGATCCTCAAATGTTTCTCCAACTCTTGCTAGAGAATGATAGAACTTTTAAGAATCCTTGTGTACCCTAAAACAATGAATTAAAATAATTTTCTTCCAATTATTCATCCTAACACTTTTTATTTAATAAAAATACAAATAAGTTTAAGGATATCAATGGGTAAAGACTGCATATAAATCAGCTAAAAGAAAATCTGCAATGATTTTTTTTTAAACCATAGCCCCAGAAAAGCAGCATACAGATTCAATGTCTCAAACCAAACTAAAATATCCCAAACACCAAAATAACCAAAATGTTTTTATTTTATATATAAAAGATACATTTAGGGCTCATACTGCTCAGTATATTTCTCCAAACATAAATTAATTGTATGTCTGTAAACTTATTAGACCTTGAGGAGGGTCTGGTCATAAAATTGATTCAAACTCACAAATTTTATTTATCTTTCAAAAATCTGCACAGGAAGTAACCAGGATTGAACTCTAGAAATCACACATGACTAAAGTAGATTTAATTTTGGAGGTGTTAATTTGGAAAGATCAAGGGATTAAGAGGGATAAATTACTGCATACAAAAGAAAACCTTAATCTAATTTTCTGGGTGAATTCTTTTGGTCAGAATGGATGACAAACTTCAAACTTTAAGTAAAATGCTGTTTGCTTTACAAACCTCTCTCTCTTTCACACACACACATACATAAATGCAGAATCCATCCTCATCATCAAAAAAGCAAGAGACTTCGGGAAAAACATCTACTTCTGCTTTATTGACTATGCCAAAGCCTTTGACTGTGTGGATTACAACAAACTGTGGAAAGTTCTTAAAGAGAGAGAAATACCAGACCACCTGACCTGCCTCCTGAGAAATCTGTAGGGAGGTGAAGAAGCAACAGTTAGAACTGTACATGGAACAACAGACTGGTGCCAAATTGGGAAAAGAATACATCAACACTGTATGTTGTCACCCTGCTTATTTAACTTATATGCAGAGTATATCATGCAAAATGCCAGGCTGGATGAAGCACAAGCTGGAATCAAGATTGCCAGGAGAAATATCAATAACCTCAGATATGCAGATGGCACCACCCTTATGGCAGAAAATGAAGGACTACAGTGCCTCTTGATGTAAGTGAAAGAGAAGAATGAAAAAGTTGGTTTAAAACTCAACATTCAGAAAACTAAGATCATGGCATCTTGTCCCATCACTTCATGGCAAATAGATGGGAAAACAATAGAAACAGTGAGAGACTTTATTTTTTGGGGCTCCAAAATCACTGCAGATGGTGACTGCTGCCATGAAATTAAAAGACACTTGCTCCTTGGAAGCAAAACTATGACCAACCTAGACACCATGTTAAAAAACAGAGACATTACTTTGCCAATGAAGGTCTGTCTAGTTAAAGCCATGGTTTTTCCAGTAGTCATGTATGGATGTGAGAGTTGGACTATAAAGAAAGTTGAGTGCCAAAGAATTGATGCTTTTGAGCTGTGGTGTTGGAGAAGACTCTTCAGAGTCTCTTGTACTGCTAGAGGATCAAACCAGTCAATCCTCAAGGAAATCAGTCCTGAATATTCATTGGAAGGACTGATGTTGAAGCTGAAACTCCAATACTTGGCCATCTGATGTGAAGAACTAACTCATTGGAAAAGACCCTGATGCTGGGAAAGATTGAAGGCAGGAGGAGAAGGGGATGACAGAGGATGAGATGGTTGGATGGCATCACCAACTCGATGGACATGAGTTTGAGTAAGCTCTGGGAGTTGGTGATACACAGGGAAGCCTGGCATGGTGCAGTCCATGGGGTCGCAAGGAGTCAGACATGACTGAGCGACTGAACTAAATTGATGATTCCAGAGCAGGTAGCACTATAGAAAGGACTGACAAATCAGTAGAATATGTTTCTTATTATATGAACCACTGTAAGGTAGTTCACCAGAAAATTGTGTAAGCAAATAAAATACCAAGAGATCAATGAGTCACTTTATACATCAAGAGAATTCTAAGAGAACACAGGCAAATTCATCTGAAGCCCTTGAAGTGTTTTGTTGTTGAATGATGAAATACACAAACAAGTTGTAATTTCCCCTAGATTAAAAAACCAAAAACGAATCTCTTTGACTCATATCTCCCTTTGGCTACTGCTTCATTTTTTTGCGTCCTTTTATAAACTTCTCTGAAAATGTCTCAAATTCATATTCTTCCCTTTCATGCTGGGATTTACTCCAATCAAGTTTTTGCCCTCATTGCGCCATTGAAGTGGTTCATGTCAGGGTCACTGCTGACCCTCTTTTTGTAAAATCAAATGCTTTTTTACCCAGTCTTCAACTTATTTGATGATTTACTACAGTCAATCTCTCTCTTTTTCTTGAAACATCTTACTTTCTTCACTTGGCTTCTGAAATAAACCACTATCTTGGTTCTTCCATTATCTTACTGGTTTTTCCTTTCAAAACTCTTCAGTGATTTCATCTCACTCACAGCAAAAGCCAAGGTCCTTACAATGGCCCATAAGGCACTGTTTTTCTTCCAGTCTCTTTTCCGTCTTACAAATTTTGTTTTACAACTCATTCTGTCATTTCCTTCATTCCTGCCATTTTTTATGCACAGGCCAGGTATGCTCCTACCTCAGAGTTTTTGCACTGGCCACTCCTCCTCCTAGGATGTGTACGTGAATTTCTCCTTTACTTCCTCCAGGTTTTTACTCAAGTTACACTATGTCCGTGAGCTTCCAACTCTCTCTATGCTCTTTATTCTACTTAAGTTTTTTCTTTAGAGTTTGTCACCACCTGACATATTACACATTTACTTTTAAATTGGCTATTATCTATCTCTGTCAGTAGAATGTAAGTTCAATGGGCAAAAGCATCAGTTTATTCCATGCCATAAGCTTAGCACTTAGAATGATTGACACACAATGGCCCTCAATAAAAATGCACTGGAAGATGAATGCATAGAAGAAAGAATGATTGACTAAATGAATAAACAATAACAATTTTGTTCATTAAAATACCTGGTAGTAGATGATAACTAACAATTAATTACTTTTTAATAACTATCAATTATGCTAAATGGGGATTGCTTTACTTAACCAACTTTCTTGATACTCTAGCTGATCCAGAATTTCTTCATGCAGAACTAAAACATTTGTACTGTTATCTGAATCATAATGATTCATTCAGTGAATTAAGGGGAATAGTTACTGTATGTTATTGATTTATACACTGTTCACTCTGAGAAGGAAAACCAGCTGCACTGTAAAAGAAAAATGCATTAAAAAATTTCCGCCTAAAACTTATAGCAACTTTAATGCACTGATTTGTACCATCACTGATAGACACTGAAAATTCTACTTTACTCTACTTGGAATTTGGGAAGTTGCTGAGGGTCCAGTAGTTCCACATATGATTATACTGGCTCGATAGTTAGACTTTCCTGGGTGGAGAGATAAAAGGTAGGTGAAATAAAGTGCACAAGTAATTTTGAAAATTATTTAGAAAAATAAAATGAACGTAGCCCTTTATCTACTTATTTATTACCACTCTTTGCATGCTTCAGTCAAATTTGGAAATTGATACATAAAACCCAAAAAGTATAAAATCCTCGAGATTCAGTTTATGTACTTTCTTCCTCATGCTCATTTCCGCTCATGGTCTTACTACATTTATTCTCATTCTGCTGTTCTTCCCGCTAATGTATAACTTAATGTTGACGATCTCAAAACCTTTCAGGATGTGATTCATTTCCTTCTCTGTACTGCTCTCTGTTCCTGTAATATACTTATTGACCTTCCTGCTTTTTTTTTAACCTTTAAAACAATCCACCTCCCATCAGACTGTGAGTCCCTGCACGGCCAAGGCTAATGCTCCATCTGTATTCCTGGTGCCTTGCACGTAGTAGGCTCTCCCTAAGTATTTGTCAAAATAAATCGATTGGGCCTATTTTCAACAGTGACAGAAGGGTAAACATCTGCTACTTTCTTGTTTTTAGAATGAAATACATTAATTAGCTGCTGTGTTGAATTGTTTTTAAGTACATTCTTACATAGTTACTTATAATCATGGGTTCAGTCCTATCATTTTCAGCTGTATACCTTCTGGGCTTCAGTTTTCCATGGAAAATGGACATAATAATAGTCAATAATAGAATTATGATGAGGAGTAAATGAGACAATATATGGAAAGGATTTTGCACAGTGTCCAGAATAGAGTAAATATTCAGTTTATGTTAGCTACCTTTGCTCTTCTCATTAGCAGTTTTGGTTTAGTTTTGGTAAACAGCGCAATGTAACAGACGGAGAACACAATAAGCATTCAGTTCATATTAGCTAAAATTATTATTGGTTTGGTTTTAGTCTTAAGGCATCATCCAGTTGTAGAATTCATTATGTGTTTGCATAACTCTTCTTTTCATGATTAATGAGGTCCTGAAAGAATTTTCAAGCATAGCAGGTTGCTGTTCTCTGATTTAGACTTGGTACATGTGTGCATATGTGTGTTTTCTTCTCTTCTCTGGCAAGAGTGTTAGAAAATTACTTAAGCCCCCCATAAGAAGGCAACTGACCTTTCAATCACCGAATCAGCTTTCTTGTGAGGTGTGGGCAACAGATTCTCTGGCAATGCTGAGGTTAGCCACACTTGGGACTGAGGAAGAGCGTAGGTGACACCATGTTTGGATAAAGAGGAAGCTTTAGATACAGATCATTTGAAAGCTGGTAAAAGAGCATCTGCCTGACTATGCCTGATCGGTGGATCCTTGGGTAGGGACAGTGGATTGTGATTCTTGATCTTCAAGGAATAGCGCAATGTTCTTGAAAAACCAAGACCTTGGGGGGACAGCAGGAATATCTGATGTGAAAAGGCTGAGCTCCAAGCTTTTTTTTTTAATCCAAGAGTTCTATTTCTTGCCTTGGCTAAGTTCAGCATGGAAGACCATCAAATACGCACAGTGTACCTTGCTGTGAGGTAGACAAGTAAGAATCATCACAGAACATGATGCTAGAGGGAAAAATCTTTGTCAGTGGAAATAAAAAGAGTTTCAAAGCATAACTGAGGAAGATCAAAACCACAAGTAATGCAGATTCTATGGTATCTAAATGACTGCCTTTTAATTGAGTTTTTGTCATACCATTTTTTTATTGTGGCAAAACATATCATAAATATTACCGTTTTAACCATTTGCGGGGGGCGGGGGGAGGGAGCACATTGCATGACTTGTGGGATATTAGTTCCCCACCCAGGGATTGAACCTGGGCCTTCACTAGTGAGAGCAGGTACTCCTAACCACTGAACCAGCAGGGAATTCCCATTTTAACCTTTTTTGTTTGTTTGTTTGAACTGTAGTTTGCTTTATTATTATTTAGTTTCAGATGTACAACATAGATATTCAATGTTTTTATAGATTTTACTCCATTTGAAGTTATAAAAAAGGATGACATTTCCCTGGTTGTACAGTATATCCTTGTTGCTTATTTATTTTATACTTAGTAGACTGTTTATCTCTTAATCCTCTACCCCAGACTGCCTCCCCTTCCTATGGGTAACTGCTGGATTGTTCTCTGTATCTGTGAGTCTGTTTCTGTTTTGTTGTGGTCATTCATTTCATTTTTAGATCCCATGTATACGTGATAACATACAGCATTTGTCTTTGTCTAACTTATTTCACTAAGAATAATATCCTCAAGGTCCATTCACATTGTTGAAAATGACAGAATTTCATTCTTTTTATGGCTGAGTAATATTCCATTGTATATGTACCACATCTTCTTTATCCAGCTATTGTTGCTTCTATATCTCAGTTGTGGTAAATAATGCTACTATGAATATTGAGGTGCATGTATCTTTTCAAATTAGTGTTTGTGTTTTTTTCAGATATATTCCCAGTAGTGAAATTGCTGGATCATATGGAAATTCTAGTTTTAGTGTTTAGTGGAACCTCCATACTATTTTCCATAGTGACGGCATCAATTTACATTTCCACCAACAGTATACTAGATTTTCCTTTTCTCTACATCCCTGCCAGTATTTGTTATTTTCAGACATTTTAGTGAGAGCCTTTCAGACAGATGTGAAGTTTTTGATTTACATTTTTCTGATGACTAGCAATTTGAGCATATTTTCATGTGCCTGTTGAACATCTGCAAATCTTCCTTGGAAAAATGTCTATTCAAATCTTATGTCCATTTTTAAATTGAGATTTTTTTAATATTGAGTTGTATGAGCTGTTTATATATTTTGGATATTAACCTGTTATCAGTCACATCATTTGCAAATATTTTCTCCCATTCAGTAAGTTGTCTTTTTGTTTTGTCAGTGCTTTCTTTGCTGTGCAGAAGTTTTCAAGTTTAATTAGGTCCCATTTGCTTATTTTTGTTTTTGCTTCCTTTGCTTACTAGAAAAATCCGAAAAGCATTGTACAATTTATGTCAAAGATTGTTTCATTTTCTTCTAAGAGTCTTACATTTAGGTCTCTAATCCATTTTGAGCTTATTTTTGTTCGTGGTGTAGGAAAATGTTCTAATTTCATTCTTTCATGTGTAGCTGTCCATATACCCAGCACCACTTATTGAAGAAACTGTTGGTTTCCCATCATATATTTTTGCCTCTTTTTCCTTAGTTCAACTGACCGTATGTATTTGGGTTTATTTCTGGGCTCTCTATTGATCTATGTGTCTGTTTTTGTGTCGATACCAAGCTATTTTGATTGCTATTGCTTTGTAGTATTGACTACCGTCAGGGAGAGTGATATTTCCATTTTTGTTCTTTCTTCTTAAGATTACTTTGGCAATTTGGGGTCTTTTGTGGTTCTATATAAATTTTAGAAATATTTTTTCTGCTGCTGCTAAGTTGCTTCAGTCGTGTCTGACTCTGTGTGACCCCATAGATGGCAGCCCATCAGGCTCCCCCGTCCCTGGGATTCTCGAGGCAAGAACACTGGAGTGGGTTGCCATTTCCTTCTCCAATGCATGAAAGTGAAAAGTGAAAGTGAAGTCGCTCAGTCGTGTCCGACTCTTAGCGACCCCATGGACTGCAACCTACCTTGCTCCTCCGTCCATGGGATTTTCCATGCAAGAGTACTGGAATGGGGTGCCATTGCCTTCTCCAATATTTTTGTTTTCCTAGTTCTGTAAAAAATGTCATGGGTGTTTCGATAGGGATTGAATTAAATGTGTAGATTGCTTTGGGTAGTTTGGACATTTTAACAATATTAATTCTTCCAATCCATGAGCATGGGATATCTTTCTATTTCTCTGTAACATCAGTTTCCTTCAACAATATTTTATGATTTTCAGGTTGTAGGATTTTCACCTCCTTGGTTAAGTTTATTCTTATACCAACATTGATGAGAGTTTTTATCATGAATGGATGTTGAATTTTGTTAAATGCTTTTTCTGTACCTATTGAAATAATCATGCGATCTTATCCTTTGTTAACATGGTGTATCATATTGATTCATTTGTAGATATTGGTTCTTTTTATACATTGTTGAATTTGATTTGCTAGTGTTTTGTTAAGGATTTTTGCATATATATTCATCAGAGATATTGGCCTGCAACTTTCTTTTTTTGTAACATCTTTGTCTGATTTTGGTGTCAGGATAATGTTGGCTTCATGGAGTGGATTTGGGAGTGTTCCTTCTTCTTTAATTTTTTGGAATATTTTAAGAAGTTTAGGTGTTAGCTTTTATTTATGTTTGGTAGAGTTCCTCTGCAAAGTCATCGGGCCCTGGACTTTTGTTTGTGGGGAGTTTTTTGTTTTGTTTTGTTTTTTTACACATTAATCTGTGTCAGTTCTGGATTGGTGTTAATTAATTTTCTACTTACTATGAATTATGCTTTCTTATGTTTTGTTTCCCTGTTTCTGTGGATGACTGGTTGGTGGACATTGTGAATTATACCATGTTGGTACTGAATATCTTCATATTCCTGTAAATATTATTGAAATTTGTTTCAGAATACACTTAAATTACTTGAAAACAATTTGCTCCCATTGGATCTTATTTTTAATGTCTGTTGATAGAATCAGTACCGTATTTAATTTAGGTCTAATTATTCCCCACTACTGAGGTAAGACTACTACTCAATGGGAAAGGGGAAGGGATACCCAATTTAATGCAGAATTCCAGAGAAAAGCAAGGAGAGACAAGAAGGCCTTCTTCAATAAACAATGCAAAGAAATATTGAAAAACAACAAAGGGGAAAGACTAGAGATATCTTCAAGAAAATTGGAGATATCAAAGGAACATTTTATGCAAAGATGGGCACAATAAAGGACAGAAACAGTAAAGATTCAATAGAAGCAGAAGAGATCAAGAAGAGATGGCAAGAATACATAGAAGAACTGTACAAAAAAGATCTTAATGATCCGAATAACCATGATGGTGGATGGTGACTGCAGCCATGACATTAGAAGATATTTGTTTCTTGGAAGGAAAGTTCTAACAAACCTAGACAGTGTATTTAAAAGCAAAGACATCACTTTGCTGACAAAGGTCTGAATAGTCAAGGCTATGGTCTGTCCAGTAGTCATGCATGAATGTGAGCGTTGGACCATAAAGAAAGAGGAGCACCCAAGAATTGATGCTTTTGAACTGTGGTGCTGGAGAAGACTCTTGAGAGTCCCTTGTACAGCAAGGAAATCAAACCAGTCAACCCTAAAGGAAATCAACCCTGAATACTCATTGGAAGGACTGATGCTGAAGCTGAAGTTGAATCTCCAATACTCTGGCCACCTGATGTGAAGAGCTGACTCATTGGAAAAGACCCCAGTGCTGGGAAAGATTGAGGGCTAGAGGAGATGAGGGCAACAGAAGATGAGATGGTTGGATGGCATCACCAATCCAATGGACGTGAACTTGGGCAAACTCTGGGAGATAGTGAGGAATAGGGAGGCCTGGTGTGCTGCAGTCCATGGGGTTGCAAAGCGTCAGACATGACTTGGCAACTGAAAAATAACAATAACACTACTCAATGAGTAATATACCCCAAACCCCACAAATCACAAGGTATATCCATTATGGTTGAAAGTATAGACTAATCCTGGTCTTGTTTAAGTATAGGACACTCTTCTCTTTAATCCTCTAGTGGGTCTTTCCTGGCCAGGAGTAATTTCCTCATATGTTTACACTGATCAACACTCTTCTAAATATCTAGTCGGACACTGAAAAATCTCTGGAGTTTTTGTTTTGTGCAACTCTCCTCTCTCTGGCCTTGCAAGATCTACCTGCCTTGAGTCTTCTGGACTGTCAACATTATCTCCTCAACTCAGGTCATTCACTGGCCTGTGCCAGGATACACTGTGTTTGTGATATGTCTTGGAAATTTTCTCTCTGTAGTAAGCCCTAGCACTTGTAGGGCTCACATTCCTTACTTCCCATATCTCAGGAATCACTCTTCTTCATTGCCTAATGCTCAATGCTTTGAAACTGTTATTTAATATGCTTAGATGTGTTTTGTGGGTTTTTTTTTTTTTTTTTGGTTGTTACAGCCAAGAGTATAAATTCATTCCCCATGCTTCCACCTCTGCTGGAAGCAGAAGTTCCAAATTAGTGCCTTAAACAAAAAGCATGTCAAGGGAAGAAGAGGAGGTGATTGCACTGGCAAAGTTAGAATAGAAGAAATACTTATTGCTAGAATTCTGTTAGTTATGGCTGTGGAATGGTATGGTAGTAACCAGTCTGATAAAATAAAAAGAATATGGTTTTGCAGTTAGTGATTTGAATTCCAGTTCAGTCACTTACCAGTTGCATGACTTTAAACAAGATACTTAGTACTTCTGAGTCCTGGGTTCTTTATCTATCTATGAAAAAGGGGAGAAGGGAACGACAGAAGATAAGATGGTTGGATGGCATCACCGATTCAATGGACATGAGTTTGAACAAACTCCAGGAGACTGTGAAGGACAGAGAAGCCAGGCAGGCTACAGCCCATGGGGTCGTGAAGAGTCGGACATGACTGAGCAACTGAATAGCAACATGATAAAACAGAAATATAACTATTTGCTCATGGTTCTATTGTAAAGATTAGATGAGATGATATATGCAAATTACCTGCTACAGTGTTTGGCACAAGGTAGCCCCTTGTGAGTACAAGGCTATATATTGTCACCCTGCTTATTTAACTTATATGCAGAGTACATCATAAGAAATGCTGGGCTGGAAGAAGCACAAGCTGGAATCAAGATCGCCGGGAAAATATCAATAACTTCAGATATGCAGATGACACCACCCTATGGCAGAAAGTGAAGAGGAACTAAAGAGCCTCTTGATGAAAGTGAAAGAGGAGAGTGAAAAAGTTGGCTTAAAGCTTAACATTCAGAAAACTAAGATCATGGCATCTGGTCCCATCACCTCATGGGAAATAGATGGGGAGACAGTGGAAACAGTGTCAGACTTTATTTTTTTTGGCTCCAAAATCACTGTGGATGGTGACTGCAGCCATGAAATTAAAAGGCGCTTACTCCTTGGAAGGAAAGTTATGACCAACCTAGACAGCATATCAAAAAGCCGAGACATTACTTTGCCAACAAAGGCCCGTCTGGTCAAGGCTATGGTTTCTCCAGTGGTCATGTATGGATGTGAGAGCTGGACTGTGAAGAAAGCTGAGTGCCGAAAAATTGATGCTTTTGAACTATGGTGTTGGAGAAGACTCTTGAGAGTCCCTTGGACTACAAGGAGATCCAACCAGTCCATCCTAAAGGAGATCAGTCCTGGGTGTTCATTGGAAGGATTGATTCTGAAGCTGAAACTCCAATACTTTGGCCACCTGATGCAAAGAGTTGACTCATTGGAAAAGACCCTGATGCTGCGAGGGATCGGGGGCAGGAGGAGAAGGGGACGACAGAGGATGAGATGGCTGGATGGCATCACCGACTCGATGGACATGAATTTGGGTAAACTCCGGGAGTTGGTGATGGACAGGGAGGCCTGGCGTGCTGCGATTCATGGGGTCGCAAAGAGTTGGACACAGCTGAGGGACTGAATTGAACTGAACTGAGCCCCTAAGCAAATGTTTATTCCATTTTTTATTCACTGCTCTTATTCCTCATTCTCTTTATTTTTTTCTAGAAAATGATTGTTCATTATTTTCTATTGTGGTTTTAAATAGTCTGGAAGAAGAGCAAAAGGTTTCATTATAAATTTCTTCAGGATATGGGAGAAAATGTTCTTGCTCCTTTCTTCCTTTCTTTCTTCATACATCAAACATCCACTATATAAAAGGCACTGTACTGCAAATTATGGAATAAAAATATGCACGGCAGAGTCCTTGCTTTCTAAGAGCTCATGGAACAGCAATCGAGGTGGGCAAGTGACCCACAATATGATAAGATGGCACCGCAGAAACACTATTTCTGTTTGCAAAAGAGAAATTGGCAGGCTGCTGGCTGACAGATAAAAGCACCATGTCTGTATCCAATCTGTCTTCAGCTTCTTTTGTTGTTTACTTCTTCAATATCTGATTTATTTCAAGGCTCAGGCTCTGATCTAGCTGACCCTGTCACTGCAGAAACCATTTGATTCTTCCTATTTAGTGTGTTCAAAAGCCACTTTGTGGTAGAACGTATCCTTAATGAGCTGACAAAGCTGGGGCCAGAGTTCCCTGAGTCACGGCACCTCATCTGGGGGACTTATTGCCTCTGGACAAGAAGTGATTACCTAAGGCACCAACTTTAGGAAAAGATGAAAGGCATCTCTTTATAAGCTTCCCTTGATCTTGACACTGAAGGCCTAGATGGCATTCTCATCAAGCTTTTACTAGCTCATCACCAACCAATCAATAGGAATTTGGCAGAGAGAAAGAAAGAAGGACAGGATTCTTCTCCTTCAGGCAGGGAATTAAATCCAGCAGAGTTAAAGAAGGACATTCTCACGGTGGAAAGTGGACTGGGAGTGAGGAGACCTAGCTTTCAATTCAGTCCTTTTATGTAAAATGACATTAAACAATTACTTTGAAGTTTTAAAATTCTAGGCTCTAACAACTGTGGAAACAATTAAATACTGTTTAGTACTATGCCTATCAGGAATATCAATAAAGATTTAACATTTTTATAACTTAAGAAAGGTTTTTCTTGCAATGTAGCATTGAATTAGTCTAAGACCAACTAAGATGTAATCTTACTTTTGATTAAAGGAGGTAAAATAAATATGTGTCTCTTTCTTTTAATATTAATTTGATGGAAATAGAAGGGGAGGTGCCTACGAACCAGAGAAGAAGTTGCACCTTCTGGAGAAACAGATTGACCATCTGTAGCCCCATCTGTGTGTGGGTGAGTTGGGTTGGAGGTGTGTCTCTTTTGCTCTGACATCCTGCCAGGAAATTACCCCACTGGCTGTAGACCCAGGGTTCACTTAACTCTTCTGGGATGGATGCAAATGGCCATTTGACCCTGCATATCTCTGAAATACACTTCTGGATATAAACTCCTGGAGACAGGAACTAGTCCTTAATATATGCCTGTTGAATGAGTGCCAGACACCCCAAAGCCACCATAGTTTCTGAGAGGCAGCTTAGAAGGAAGGCTCAGAGTGTGGTCTTTGAAGCTGGATTCCTGCTCTGCCACTAATTAAGTGTGTATGTTGATTAACCTCTCAGGGTTTCAGTTTTCTCATCTGTGAAATGGGAATCACAGTTACCTCATTAGGTTAGCATAAGGAGTACACGAAATAAAACAAGTCAGTGCCTGACACAGGGCTAAGGAGACACTTCACTAATCCCACACAGTAGGTGGAGCCGAGGTAGAGCAGAAGATGATAACAATCAATAACTTGATAGTATAGGAAGAGCAGGAATTGTTATTTTGTTCCTCAGAAGAACTTAACTAGTAGCTTGTCTCAGGCCACACGGTTAGGACGAGGTAAACCAGTGCTACATCTCATGTTTTTAGATTCCTGTCAGGCCAGTACTGTCCCCATATGTCCCCATAATGAGCTGCTAAAAGGTGGATAAATATTATGACTTGTTCAGTAGGTCAAAGTTAACAGGGTAGTCTTTCTGCTGCCTTCCTCTCAGGTATTTCAGGTCAAACGGTATCTGCCACATTTAAACAAAGGACTGACTACACTTTTCTTTGATAGTAAAATGGAACATGTCTGCCAGTTTCTATAGAATCCAAGGCTCAGGCGCCATTAAGGAAATCAAGAACTTGGTGTTTACATGACAGATGACATTGTTTCCAAATAGGAGAGACCTTTTACAGAGATCCCTGAGAGTAGCAATTATCTCCTCTTAGAAAAGGGCTGAGAAATGACAGATGCTGACCTTTTGATCATCATTGGATATAGCCATAAATCAATTCTTTAAGACTAAGAAGGAAAAAGTAGTTAACATCCATGGAGCCAAACTTTTTAGGTGATTTACATACTTATTTGTCATCACAGCAGCCTAGAGAGCTATAGTATATCATCTCTGTTTTATTATTTTTTCCATGGTTATGCATTGTAAGAGGGTTAGGGTTTGAACCTGTGACTTCTTCAAAGAAGCAACTTCCAGGCTCCTTCTCTTTGAGTATATGATACTGCCTTGCTCTTAACAAACAAACCAACAAATTAACAAACAAACAGATATTTCATTCCATTCACTTCATCAAAATGAAATTCAGAAATTATTTGTTGAGATGTTACTCTATGTCCAGCCCTGTGCATCTTAAAACCTTGTTATGGAGTTTAAGTATCATTACGTTTTAGATTGTGCTTTTGAATTGTGGTGCTGGAGAAGACTTGAAGGGCGTCCTTGGTGGCTGCCTGCAATGAGGAAGACCCAGGTTTGATCCCTAGATCACGAAGATCCCCTGGAGAAGGGAACAGCTACCCACTCCAGTAATCTTGCCTGGAGAACTCCACGGACAGAGGGAGAGTCCCTTAGATTTCAAGGAGATCAAACCAATCAACCTAAAGGAAATCAACCTTGAATATTAATTGGAAGGACTGATGCTGAAGCTGAAGCTCCAATACTCTGGCCACCTGATGAAAAGAGCTGACTCACTGGAAAAGACCCTAAAGCCGGGAAAGATTAAGGGCAGGAGGAGAAAAGGGCAGCAGAGTATGAGATGGTTGGATGGCATCACTGACTCAGTGGACATCAGTTTGAGCAAACCCAGGGAGATAATGAAGGACAGGGAAGTCTGGTGTGCTGCAATTCATGATGTTGCGAAGAGTTGGACAGGCCTTAGCGACTGAACAACAACAGCATTTGAGGGAAAGCAGTAATTTAGGTTGTTCAAAGCTACTGCCTGGCATGTCTATTAGGCTTAATAATTATTTTGTGGAGGTGGAAGATAGATAAAAAACCACTTCATGCCAAAGAAAGACCTGCATGTACAAGATCATTGGCTCTGTAGATGGTATGAAAAAGAACATGAGATGGCATGTATTTTATTAGGATAAGACACTAAGGGTATAATATCAAGTTCTGAGCCAAAACCAGATACTGTACTTTTAGACATCCTTGTATCACTATGAGGTAATTTAGGGCTGGAGCAGGGGTGGCTAAATACAGCCTGCAGGCCAGATTAAGCCCACAAAGATGTTTAGCGCGCTCTTACTCCCACTGAGAAGAAGCAACAGCATTCAGCTGTGGGTGGATGCTGACTCACCGAGTCAGAGCTCTGCCTGTGCCAACCAGCTGCAGGGAGACGGGAGAGGCCAGTGTGAAGCCGGCCTCCCAGCCCTTTGACTAGTACCCTCCAGGACTTGATGATTCAGTTCTGCCTACCACAGATCCTAGACTGACAAGCTCACCCATGGAGACAGGCACGTGAGAATGGCCAGTGGCAGTGGCAGAGAGGGGACAGTAGCAGAGCCGCCGTAGAGCACGTCTGCCCTGCTTTTGCAGAACCTGAGTTCTCCTAGAATGACCCTTCAGTGTGTCTATGAGTCCCCAGGGTGGGATTCACTGTGCTTGGACCAGTGTGTGCCTGCCGGCTGCTGCCCCTCTTGGGAATCTTCTGCCAGTCATTCACTAGGAACCACCAGCTCCGTTGTAACTGAGTCAGGAGCCTGCAGAGTCCACAGCTGAACCTTCCTTTGCTGCATAATGGGAAAAATGTTATTCTTCAGTTTTGAGTTACACTTTGTGTTTGCTCATGGACTCTTCTCACCAAGGGCCTTAGAAAGGACACCTTGGGGGTCAGCCCTGAGACAAAGCAGAGCAACAGACACAATACTGGACTCAGAAATGCTGCTTTTCTCTGATGGCCAAAGCTCTGCACCTTCCTTCCTGTTCTGTTAGGGATGAGCCCTTTGCTAAGGGACTCTGAGTGCCTCTTGCAAACAGGTTTCTGGAGGACCCAGCTACCAGCCTGCCAGACATATCCATGTCTGTGTGAACCCTAGCAGTGGGCACAGTCTAGATTACAAGGGGACCTTTCATGCACATGTGTATGCATCCATGTGGGCTGATATAACAGAAAACCATAGACTGGGTGCCTCATAGACAACTGATATGTATTTCTCAGAGTTCTGGAGGGTGGAAAGTCCAAATTCAAGGTCCAGGCAGATTCTGGGAGAGCCCATTTCTGGTTTGTAGATGGGCTATCTTCTCTCAGCATTCTCACATGGTGGAAGGGGCAAAGGAACTCTCCAGGGTCTGTTTTATCAGGGCACTAACCCTATTTATGAGGGCTCCACCCTCATGACTTAATCATTTCCCAAAGACCCCCCCTCCTAATACCATCACACTAGGTGTTAGAATTTCAACATATGAACTTGAGGGGGGAGGGCACAAACATGTAGTCTATAGCAGCAAGTTATTAATGAAAGTGTCAAATCCACTATTACGGCCCTTGAGTCAGCACAATGTAAGTAATCAGAATTCTAAGATTCTACCTATAATTAGGGAAACTTATTTTAAAGAAATCTCTTGACTCTGAGTATAACATAATATGGGGTGAAAAAATGCAAAGGAAAGAAAAAGTATCAGGTAATACGGGAAGAGGAGTTGATAGGGTGACAAATACTAAAGGCATTGGATTTTAACCCATTTTAGGCTTAACAGAGGGATTACACTTTTGCAAAAGAGTCACAGCATGATGCACTTGCATTCTGTAAATAAAAATTAACTCTAATAAAAATCAAAGTGGACAATAGAAAACATTGACATGTTAAACTATAAAAGAAAACCAACTGTTAAATAGAATGGAGAAGACTATGTAGCTAATTGTATCCGTCTCTTTTAACTTTCATTTTCAAGGTTATCACCCTTTCCTGAAGATAAACACTACTAAAAGCTTGTCAGCTCTTTTTGAGACAGGAAAAAGAATTCATTTCTCTGCCTGTCTCAAGGAGATAGATGTGGACACCGGTGTCCTTCTACAAAGCAGTCGATGAGTCTAAAGAAGATGAAGTGGCAGCATGTTGATGGAATATATTCAGAGGTGACAAGCAGTCTTGCAGACAGTAATGTTTTCTTCATTATTCTGCAAACAAGACTTTAGGGAGTTCTTACAACAGGAAAAGGGAAAAAAGTTCCATGCCAAGGTTAGAAGTTAGGGACGCATTGTGCTTTGATGAGGGCCAGCCAACAGATGAGGACAAGGAGTTTCTTTTGCCTGAAGGACAAGAAGCACTTTCTTTAAAAAAAAAAAACAACAAAAAAAAACCCAGCATATATTAAACATTAATTTAGAATATTCACAGGTTGAAATATGCTTCTGACTTTTTTAAGGTTAGATTCAAAGTTCTTTTAAGAGAAATGTTACAGTTCCCTTGGCAAAGAGTGCTCTGGGTAGTTCTTTGAACTGTGTAGGTAGTTTAAGCTGTGAAGGCTTTAAAGTATTATCTGGTCCAATTGCCTCTTTTAAAAGAGTAGGAAGCTGAGACCCAGAAAATGTTAATTAAGTTACTTGGAGTAACAGGGCTGCAAGAAGATTCAACCAGTCCATCCTAGAGGAAATCAGTCCTTCATTGGAAGGACTGATGCTGAAACTGAAGCTGCAATACTTTGGCCACCTGATGCAAAGAACTGACTCATTTGAAAAGACCCTGATGATGGGAAAGATTGAAGATGGGAGGAGAAGGGGATGACAGAGGGTGATGAGATGGTTGGATGGCATCACTGACTCAATGGACATGAGTGGGAGTAAACTCTGGGAGTTGGTGATGGACAGGGAGACCTGGCGTGCTGCAGTTCATGGGGTCGCAAAGAGTCGGACACGACTGAGGGACTGAACTGAACTGAACTGGAGTAACAGGGCAGGGCCAACACTAGCACTTTTAGTTTTCTAAGTTTTATTCTATGCTACACTGAATATACACTATGGCATGCAAAATTACAGGAAATGTGTGTGTGTGTGTGTGTGTGTGTGTGTGTGTGTGAAAGAGAAAGTGTGTTGGGCTACCATGTCATGACATTTTTTTCCTTCTACTGTGGCTCCCCCTGCTGGGTAATACGTAGGTAGGGCATCATCTCCTGAAAACATGGCTGCCATTTCCTCTGTGTCCTAAGTGGGACTTCTCAAGGTACCAGCAGTGTTCTGTGGAGAAGAGTACTTCTACTCTCCTCCCCTTTTTTTGTCTTAAACTCTTTTGAAATTTTTTTTTTTAATGTAAGATTTTTAGCATAAGCAGGTATGGGGCTTAAGACTGTCATTTTTCCTTGAAGAGGGCCAGCCAACAGATAAGGTAGCCTCTGTGATCCATACACTGGACAATTGGCAGGAATTAAAATAATGTGTGGGATTGGTTATTGTTGCTACTTGAGTAGCTTTTATGAATTTTATGGGTGCAAAAGGAAACAAAGGGCTATAGCTGTACGTCTTTTTTCTTGAAGTAACTTGGGCCTGTTGTTGTTCAGGAGCTAAGTAGTGTCTGACTCTTTGTGACTCCATGAACTGCAGCACACCAGGCTTCCCTGTCCTTCATTATCTCTCTAAGTTTGCTCAAACTCATGTCCTTGAGTCAGTGATGCCGTCCAACCATCTCATCCTCTGTTGCCCCCTTCTCCTCTTGCTGTCAATCTTTCCCAGCATCAGGGTCCTTTCCAATGAGTTGGCTCTTCACATCAGGTGGGCCTCTAAGAGGCTCAAACTTGTTGGCAAGAAATCTGTTTTGACACAAGCAGTTGATACAGGAGTGGGTTAGGGGAAGCTCTTTGCCATTTTCTTCATGTTTTGGCTCTAGTGCTTACTTGCCATGTGACCCTGGGCAAGCTATTTAATTCCTCAGAAACTTAGTTTCCTCATTTGTGGTATAGGAATAATAAGAGTACCTCAAATATCTATTTTGAATGAAAGGAGAGAAAGCATTAAATCAGCTAACACCATGCTGACTCAATACACATTGTTATTGGTATTCCATACCATTTCTTTCAGCAGGAGGCGATGGTTAGGACAAAAAGACTGGCAAGGATCTGAGAAATTTTTTGTTTTTGAGAAATTATTTTATTTCTTCATATATATAGTTGTAGGCAAAGAGGCATAGGAGTGTTTACTGTTGATTATTAAATTAAAAAAAAAAATTTTATAGGGTTGTCATGACATAGGCAGTAAAGAGGTCAAAACTGGCTTAAGGAATCCAAATTTCATCAGATTTCACCATTTACCATGAAAAAATGAGGTGCAGTTGACATTAGTGCTCAGTTTCTGCTAGCTCAGTATGCCCACTAATGGGTCTGGCCCTTTAATCCCTTAAAAAAATTCCTTTTGACTTGATTTTTGGAAGACCTCAGCAGTGTGTCACATGACTCATGACAAATTTGCTTTCCAGAGGTGTTGTGGGCACTGCAAGCCTGTTGGAATCTTGCTTGTTTCTGTAGGGTATCCTGGAATCAAAGGGTTTGCTATAGCTTCCTCTGTAGGCTTCCACATTCAGGGATCCTCAGAATAACTTAGGTCTAGGGACTGCGCTGAGTAGCAGATGAAGTAATCCTCTTCATTTCACCCATTTTTGTCTCCTGGTTCCCCTTGAAGAAGAACTCTTCATAATCCCTACTATTCCCATACAAAGCAAGTTATTCAGAAAGATAAGAGAGCTTGAAAATGGAATAGGCTCAGCAAAATTCCTTTTACTGCACAGTGCATGCGAATACACACACACGGAAACACACACGTAAGCATTCTTGATGTTTTTCATCTGTTTAGAGTTACAGGTCTTAAGAGACAACCTGGTAGTGTTTATATAAGCACAAGCTACTACACTCAGATTCAAGTAAATCATCACATTATTTATGTTTCTTGGATGACACAATTCTGTAGGACCTATATTCTGATATTCTGCCTTGGAAATAATTACATTTGGTGGTGGTAAAATAAATTTGGGCATGTGTTATTTCAATATCCATAAAAACACTTACTCTTGTTCATTTTCCCAACGTGTTAGTTATTTAGGAATGTATCTAGAAATAAATATTTTTCATATTGTTTCATTATCGCTCATTTTTCAGATGTCTGTGTAAGGCATAACAATTAAGGCATGATATGTGTTGATAGTGTTAAAAGTGTCCATTCTCAAATGAGTGAAATGGCAATACTGATTGCAGCAGCTTTCATCTAACTGATACACAGAACAATGAAACATCCTTCCCCTGGAAGGACGCAGACAGTTAGCTCAACAGCTGCAAAGCAAACTATGGGTCAGAATCATCTCGGAGGATGTTCCGTCTGTGTTCATGGTGTTAACCTTAAAGTGGCCGGATTGTGCCCTGAACAAACGGGGATGCCACTCTGCTCTCCCGTTATTAATGGTGTGTAGATATATTTGTTAGAACCTTCTAAAATCAATTTCTACAGTTAACCTTTATAGTCCATTGGGCTTAATGACTTACTTTTACATTCCTCTTTTGTTTTCATTGGTTTTAAAATTAGGGTTTTAGAATCTTTTAGCTAATGATACTTTGTTTTTATTTTTTGTTGCCTTTCTAAAAAGTAATGTATATTAAAATATTCATTCTACAGTAAACTACAACTTTAAGGGTATAGCTTGTTGAATTTTGACAAATTTATACACTCATATAGCCACTACCGCAATCAAGACATAGCACTTTTCTATTATGCCAAAAGGTGCCTTTGTGCCAGCCAAGTTCCATCATGGCCCAATCACTGTCAATTCCTTTTTGTTTTTTCAGTAATAGCCTCCTGTTTTGAAAAATCAGAGGAGTGTATATATGATTCTAGTTATACTTATCAGATTTCTTCAATAAGTGTGAAACTTTAGCTGCAGAAAAGACTGAAGTTGGTTTAAACAAATTTATTTCCAGAGAGGATATTCTGGTACTTCTGAAGCTCCCTTGGATTTTTGTTCAGCGGGGCCATCAGTTAGGAGAACTATTGCAGATATTTCTGATAAATTCTCTTTTTGGGTAAGCAAATCATATGTAGTGAACTAACAGCAGGAATTATTTAAGTAAACTAGCAATTTTCTTGATAGAAATATGAACATAATAGACAATTGATGAATTCATATGTTGGAAATTCTGCTTTGTTTTTTGGTTATCGAATATATTTGAGTTTATCATCTTGAGCATATGTGGGAATGTGTATGTGTGTGAGGATGCATGTTTCTCATAGGCCAGAAAGGGAATCAGAAGATAGGAAAGGGTGATAGAAGATCAGTATGTGTGATAACCCTTTAGATTCTGTATGTATTGTGAGCCTAGAAATATGGCTTAGAAAGTGTAGCTTTAAACAATATGAATTATTGAGTTGTGGAAGCAGAATAATATAATCCCTTCTTTGAAGAATAAAGCTAAGTTAGATATGGGAATTTTGCTTTAAAAAGGAAATCAGCTTTAATGGAAGAAAAATTGTGAGGCAAATGAGACCTAAAAGTACTCTTTGTTGATTCAAGCGTTATGCTGTTAATTGCTTCTCTTTGATGATTAAAAAAAAAAAGTGCAAATAGAGTCTGTAAGCTCATGAACCTAAACAAAAAATCTTCCTTCTAACAGATCCAGTTGAGACAGCCTCTCAAGTAAGATGAAAACTTGGTTTGGCTCAAAAGTAACTGGCAGGTTCCTGGGATGTGTTTCCATTATTGTAAAAAAAAAAACAAAAGCAAAAATCCCACAGTTTCTCCTCCTCTCACACTGTTTTATTAGCTAACAGTCAACCTTTGTGTTGTCAAAACCATAAAATATATTTGAAAATGTTATGAGGGGACAGAAGGCATAATTATCATAGAAGAGTGATGACGACTCAGAAATAGTACTTAGCTTTCTTCAGTCATAACCAAATTTAAAATTAATTTAAGCTAAACTTTGGTTTTACTGTGTATACAAATTTGGAATATTTTTCTTTTTGTTTATAATGATCACCCTTTAATTTCACTGTCTTCCTTTTTCTCAAGATGAAAAAAAAATGAGAGTGATTCTGACCATGTCTAAATCTAAAAGTAATTTGGAATTTTGTTTATGCTTCTATCATATATAATCCCTGTCCCTCTATGTCAGGGAATGAAGTCATTTCTTCCCATCAGATGAAAGAAAGTTGAAAGGGGGATGCTAGAGCAGAGCTCACAGACTCGTTATAGGCCACTATTCATTCTGTTAATAATAAAATCATTAATATATTTTTCATGTGATTCTTAGTAAATTATAAAGTAATCTCTGTTCTGTCATCATGGCTGAGATTTCATGAACAAAGACTAGCAACTGATACTATTAATACAAGGACCAGAGGAATCTTGGAGTTGGGATATTAATTTCATTAAACTACAGTCATTAGTTGCTTACCTATTACTTGAAAATGTCTAGCATATAATTATTTAAGGATTTAAAAAGCATAATCAGATAATCGAAGTAAGATTGTGTCAATAATTTTTAAACTACTTTCTTTTCTAAACTAGCATACTCCAATTATAAATGCAAAGAACTTGAAATATTCTGGTTCTCTCATTGCAAGGGAGAGGAGAATAATAATTTTCAAAAGTGTTTTGTGATAAGGTGATACTGCTACTTGAGCCCTGCCATCAATCTTAAGCCCAAGAGATACACTTCTATGAAGTGTCATATTGCTGGCTCCAAATCTATCAAATATCCCCCATGTAATCAGCTGTCATCCTCGGTAACTAGCAGGAGACAACACCCCACTTTCACTTTATTCCTGCTTGAGAACTCCATCTCAAGAGACTGACTGAGACCAAGGACCAAACAGGGAGTCTGGTTTACATAAAACGAAGACATAAATTCCTGCTTCGTTTCCACTGCTTCCTCATCCCCTCCTGTCCTGGAACACATCCTTATCTCTCTCCCAGGCCAATAAAGTTTGGTGGAAGGAGATCTCACCTTAGTGTTCTAGTTTACTTCCCTCAACCTTATTGTCCTCCTGGTACCATTTAATTGGGTCATTCAGAGGTTTCATCTCCTTAGAGAGAGGAGAGAGACTACACAGGCAGCTCGTCTGTCTCTTGAGAATTCTAATTAAACCCACTACAGTATTGTGAACCCTCTTTCTGTGTAGTTATTGGTCGTGACTGTAAATTCTGATCTGTTCTTTCTCTGCTTGGTATAATTCCTGCTTATTTTTTTAAAGAGAGGGTTAATCTTGGTTCTTTACATCTATTATTTCCTCTTAAACAAACACAGCAATTCATAGTCATAATTCATGGGTAAATGTGCTTAACACATGAAACAGGACATCTGTATATGATGAAAGAGGAAAAAAAACATTTTATATTTAGATACCCACTCATACATCATGACCATGATCACAATTATTTTTTCATGAAGATAACTTCATTGTATGAAGTTATTTTCACAAAAGGTTGAAAATAAGTAAATAAGTAAGAAAAGGGTATGTAATGTTGTTTGATGGATTTTATGTTGTCTCTCCTAGATTCATGTATCAAACTAGAACACTTGTCAAGATCCCTTTTACCTTTATAATAACATAAAAAATGTTGTACTGTTTGATTTTAAACAAGAAAAAAAGCAAATCCCAGCACAGCCTCAAAGAAGGTTTTCGTCTAATTTTATGAGACTCAGTTACTTTAATCTTTTTTGGTAGCCTGAGGTTTCACAAAGGGAAACAGTAAGTGGATAATCTTCTATATGTTATTAAAAGACATATGAGAAGTTGAAATATAAAACAGATCAAGAGATAACAAAAGGAAAAAAAGTAAATGGGAAGGCACTATAGTGAAAGAGATAGGTAGGAATTTACTTATTATTTTCAGTGTATACCGTTGTTCCAAAGATTAGTACATGCTATCTTTCCAAGATGATCCTTTCTCTAATAGGAGCTTCAGAGGTCCTTCTGAGTTCAATTCAGGACAATTTATTCTGATGAACAAGAAAGACGAAAACGTAAAAATAGCTGTTAATCATTTGGGAGAGAAGGCCATAGTTCCAATTTGTTCATTTCTTGATGGAATATTATACTTCTGATTTAACAGTAACAACTTGAAAATTTTAGATATTGTTATAATTGTCCTCTTTTGGCACCTGACATCCTCTCTTCATAACTTCAATGCTTTAATTCTTTTTAAATTTGCCACCTTCTCTTATTTATACATTGACTTCATTTTTGGAATAAAATGAGATTTGTCTGAAGCAGCTATAATTTGATTTTTTAACTTCATTAAGAGTCTGGCACTGAATTTAACATTTAGATATTTCTGGGTGTCATTATAGAGTATTAGGAGGAATAAGGTCCTCTTGGAATATGGAATATGCCCTCTTGATCCCAACTCACTTCTCCCTGAGAGAGAATTTCAGCTAATATCTGAAAGCTTATCTGATGAATTTGCTTCCTTTGATATTAAAGTGCAGATACTCCTGGGAAGAATCAGTCACTCACATTTTATTATGAATAAGACTTTCAGTTTCATTGAGATATAATTGAAATATAGCAAAGGTGCACAACGTAATAATTTTACTTTGGAAAAAATTTTTTTCCTTATGATGAGAACCTTAGGATATATTCACAGCTTTCATATATAACAGACAACAGTGTTAATTATATTGATAATGTTGCATATTACATTTCTAGTACTTATTTATCTTGTAACTAGAAGTGACTTTGTACCTTTTTACCTTTTGATCACCTTCACCCAATCCTCCTCCTTCCACTCCCCTACTCTGGTAATCACAAACATAATCTCTTTTTCTGCGAGTTTGTTTTTGAAGTATAATTGACTCCAACAAACACTACGTTGGTTCCTGTTATATAACAGTGACTCGCAATTTCTATACATTTCAAAATGATCACCACAGCTAAGTCTGTTTACCATCTGTCACCACATAAAGATGTTACTTAATTATTGACTACATTCCCCACTCTGCATTTCATACCCAGAACTCATTTATTTTGCAACTGGAAGTCTATACCTCAACCCCTCTCACCCATTTTTCCACTCCTCCCATCCCCCTTTCTCCTGGTGACCGTCTGTTAGTTCTCTGCGTCCATGACTGTCTTTCTGTTCTGTTTGCTCACTTGTCTTGCTCTTTCGATTCCACGTGTAAGTGAAATCACACTGCATTTGTCTTTTTCTATCTGACTTATTTCACTTAGTTGTAATACTCCATCCATGTCGTCACAAATGGCGAGATTTCATTCTTTTTTATGACTGAGTAGTATTCAGTTGTGTATATGTAATATATACAGCTTCTTGATCCACTCATCTGTTGATGGACATTTAGGTTGCTTCCATGTCTTGGCTATTGTAAACAATGCTGCGCTGAACATAGGGTTGTATATATCTTTTCTAATTAGTGTTTTTCTTTTCTTTGAATAAATACCTGGGAATGGAATTGCTGGATTGTATGGTAGTTCTATTTTTTAAGGAATCTCTATAGTGTTTCCCATTGAGGCTGTATTAATTTACATTCCCACCAATAGTGCACAAGGCTTCCCTTTTTTCCACATCTCTGTCAACACTTGTTATTTGTTGTCTTTTGTACAATAGCCATTCTGACAGGTGGTAGCTCACTGTGGTTTTGATTTGCATTTCCCTGATTATTAGTGATGTTGAGCATCTTTTCATGTGGTTGTTGGCCATCTGTATGTCTTTGGGAAAACGTCTGTTCAGATCCTTTTTAGGAGCTGGGTTTTGATCAGTGGTAGACATTAAAGCAAGAGAACTCTGGCAACTGATGCTGCTGCTATTGCCATGGTGGAAAGACTGCTGAATGCATAGTTGGGTCTGCCACTCTTTAGCTCTGCAAACTTGGAGTCACTTCATTCTCCTGAGCCTCAGCTATGACATCTGAAATACAGAGTGATCATGCTTGCTTAGTTTACCTAGCAGGATTATTTGGAGCCTCAAATGGGAGTATAGGTGTGACAGAAGATTTGCAAACTATGACATTCTATGCAAAGTAAAGACCAAAGCAGAAAAGAAATGTGGCCAAGGCAAAGTCTACCCATGTCACAAGAAAGGTGGATCCTGGTACCACTTTATACTCACACTCAGAATTCTGAGTGTGAGAACACTCAGGGCTTCCCTGGTGGCCCAGACAGTAAAGAATCTGCCTGCAATGCAAGAGACCTGGGTTCGATCCCTAGGTCGAGAAGATCCCCTGGAGAAGGGAATGGCAACCCACTCCAGTATTCTTGCCTGGAGAATTCCATGGACAAAGAAGTCTAGTGGGCTACAGTCCATAGAGTTGCAAAGAATTGGACATGGCTGAGTAGCTAACAGATGGTGATTGCAGCCATGAAATTGAAAGATGCTTACTCTTTGGAAAGAAAGTTATGACCAACCTAGATAGCATATTAAAAAGCAGAGACATTACTTTGCCAACAAAGGCCCGTCTAGTCAAGGTTATGGTTTTACATCCACATGTATGGATGTGAGAGTTGGACTGTGAAGAAGGCTGAGCGCTGAAAAATTGATGCTTTTGAACTGTGGTGTTGGAGAAGACTCTTGAGAGTCCCCTTGGGCTGCAAGGAGATCCAACCAGTCCACCCTAAGGGAGATCAGCCCTGGGTGTTCATTGGAAGGACTGATTCTGAAGCTGAAACTCCAATACTTTGGCTACCTGATGTGAAGAGTTGACTCATTGGGAAAGGCCCTGATGCTGCGAGGGGTCGGGGGCAGGAGGAGAAGGGGACGACAGAGGATGAGATGGCTGGATGGCATCACCGACTCGATGGACATGAGTTTCGGTAAACTCTGGGAGTTGGTGATGGACAGGGAGGCCTGGTGTGCTGCAATTCATGGGGTCGCAAAGAGTTGGACACGACTGAGCGACTGAACTGAACTGAACTGAACTGAGTAGCTAACACTTTCACTTTCACTTTTGGAATTCTGACAAATAAGGTGGTCAGGATGCATACGTTGCCTTCCATGTTTCACTGAGTCAAAGTAAGCCACTTTTCTTTCCTCTTTGCTTCCCTTCTCCGGACCAGTCCATGCTAGGAAATATGAGAGAGGATAGCTCCTGGAGCACAATTCATCCTTTACCTTAAAGGTTTATCTTTGCCCAGGACCTGAGTTTTTAATAGGACAGAATTATTTAGGTTTGTGGGAAGCAGTAATTCTTTAGGAACAATCTTCTTCAAGATCAGTCTAAGACTAAAATTGGTAACTGTAATAGAGCAAATTGGAGTGATATTATATTTCAAAGAATGCCCTAATACGTTCAAACGAAGAAGACATCATTTAAACATGATCAAACTAAAGGATTTCTTTGGGGGTCCAGCGGTTAAGATTCTGTGCTCCCAAGGCAGAGGGCACAGGTTTGATTCCTGATCAGGGAACTAGATCTCACATGACACAACTAAGAGTTCTCATGCCACAATAATAATAAGATCCTGCGTGCTGCACAGCATGGCCAAGAAAGTAAAAGAAAATAAAAAAATTATCAAGCTGCAAATGTGTTAGTTGTTATTTTTCTTGTTCAAGAAGGCCAGTAAGCACTGATAAATGAATAAATGCCTGCTACCACACAGCCATGTGCACCAGAGCTGTCCATGTGTAGCAGGCAGAAAAATGGACCATAACAAGTCCACATCTTAATTTCTAGAACCTGTGATGATGCTATGCCACATGAAAAAAGGGACTTCGCAAATTGAATTAGGACAGAGAGTTATCTTACATCACCCATGTGGGCTGAGTCTAATCACATGAGCCCTTAAAAGCAGAGAAGTCCTTCCAGCTGGAGGCAGAAGAGATATGTGGAAAGAGAACTTAGATTATAAGTGTGAGAAGGATTTGACATGTCATTTCTGTTTCTGAGATGCAAGGGACCATCAGCAGGGAACAGATATGGCTCTTTAAGAGCTGACGGTGTTCCCTAGCTGACAGCCAACAAGGAAAGAGGGACCTACAACCACAAGGGACTGAATTCTGCCAATAACCTGGACTAGCTTGGAAATAAAGTCTTCCCAGAGCCTCCAGATAAGTCCAGCTGGCTGCTGACACCTTGGTTTTGGTCTTGTGAAGTTGGGAGCAGGGAAACCAGCTGGACCAAACTTGTATTCTAACTTATAGAAACTGAGGGACTATGGTTTTGGTAACTGGTTTCGGTGAGAATAGAAAATTAAAACACTATGTGAGAGGCAACTGGACAGCAAATCAATGTCTGCTGTTTCAAATAGCCACCCTATGATTCTCCATTTGGTCTTCATGTTTGAATCATTTTTTCTGATTAGAGCATATGAACATGTGGTATATGACTCTTTAAACCAGCAAGTACCTCAGTTTCAGATGCTCTATACCAAAGCACAGCATCTTTCATCTTTTAGTTACTGCCCCCACTGAGGCCCCTCATGGTGAATTCTGTACACAGCCTTTTCTCTATATATAGAACTTTAAAAAATTGGGTTATACATACATACTCTCAGTAAAATGTACTATTATTAAATGTATAGCCTGGTGAAGTTTTCATATGAAAACACTTGAGAGCCACTACCCAGGATCAAGATGTAGAATGCTTCCATCACTGCATCCCATAGGCCTTTTCTAGTCAGCCCTTTTCCCACTCAGAGTCCTCCACTATTCTGACTCTAATCATCCATTAGTTACCCCTGCTGATATTCACATAAATGGAATCACAGAGCATGCTCTTTTATGTCTGGCTTCTTTTGATCAGCATGTTTCTGAGATTCATTCAGTGTAATTGTTGCTGTAGTATCAACATGTAGTTCATTCTTTTTAGTACCGTAGGGCTTTCTACTGTATGCATTTGTTTGTTCAGTCTCCCATGATGGCTAGGTGGGTTGTTTCCAGTTTGGAGCTGTTGTAATAAATTTGCCATAAACCTTCTTGTATATGTCTTTTTGGTGGATCAACCAGTTCAGTCACTCAATTGTGTCTGATTCTTTGTGACCCCATGGACTGCAGCACACCAGGCTTCCCTGTCCATCACTGACTCCCAGAGCCTGCTCAAACTCATGTCCATTGGGTTGGTGATGACATCCAACCATCTCGGCCTCTGTTGTCCCCTTCTCTTGCCAGCATCAGGGTCTCTTCCAAGGAGTCAGTTCTTCACATCAGGTGGCCAAAGTATTGGAGCTTCAGCTTCAGCATCAGTCCTTCAGATGAATATTCAGGACAGATCTCCTTTAGGATGTACGTACGGTTTGATCTCCTTGCAGTGGATGCATGTATTCATTTTTTTTGGATACATAAATATAAGTGGAATTTCTGGGCCATAGGGTAAATCAATCTATATTTTAAGTCAGGTTAGCCTAAATACTGGAGAAGGAAATGGCAACCCAGTATTCTTGCCTGCCGAATCCTATGGACAGAGGAGCCTGGTGAGCTCCAGTCCATGGGGTCGCAAAGAGTCAGACACGACTGAAGCGACTTAGCACATCCTAAACACAGACTGCATAACCTGACTTAAAATATAGGTTGATTTACCCTATGATCCGTGCTTCAGGATTGATAAAGTATGTCTAGCCATTTTCATGTGATGAATTACTGATAGAAATACTTCTATTTTTACAAATATACCACAGGTATCATAACATAGGTGTGTTCTCTGTATGTAAGAAGAGCTCTATTTTTAAAAAACAAGTACTGATTCAGAACTCTCTGTGATTTAAAACAAGGTAGCTACAGGAAAGCTTGATTTTTCAAAACTTAGAAGCGATAGGGAAGGCAGTTCTACTTCCCTCTCTATTGTGTTTTGCTTTGCAGCATCTTCTGTTTTACTCAGTAAAGACCATACTGCTCATCTTGTGACCTTTGCTCTCAGCATGAGCAAGCACAACATGAACATTCATGATTTCACCAGTGCAGCCACTTTCCCTTCCCTATCTCTGAATACCTAGGAGCCCAACCCTTTGTTTTGCAAAGAGGTTTATATGTGCTCTGGGCCATTGAAAAAGAGAGGTTGTTTTTACTTTGAGCAGTTTGAGTGATTTCTGGAAAGTCTAATAATCCACAGGTAACATATGGGCAGTTATTGTGGACACATACACGGACACATTTTAGTCACGAGACGAAGTCAATGTGGTTTCTCTCCACGTGATGTGAGCTGCTCCCTCAGATGGTCTCTCCAGGCCGTGGGTTGTGTCCCAAGCTCAGGCCACTCCACCACAGAATTCTTTAGGCTTTGAGTGTCGGCTCTGCTCCTCTCAATGTGCCCCGTGAAGTTTTGCCCCACCCTTCTCACATTCTCTACTTTCTTTATAATTTTTCTGTTATTGTAGAAGCTCTGGGTCTTAATTCTTTAAACTTCCTCTTTTGATTCATTGGAAACATTCAGAAGTCAGAAATAAACATTGCTTATCCTTCTTGAAGCGTGTGGAAGTTTGGACGTCTCTGCTGACTTGGAGGAAGACTGTGTGTGAGGGGGAAGAAAAGCAGAAACAGTATTTCAGTTATGTCATGTAGTAAGTCTCTGGGGGGATTAATTATTTACTAATGATAACGAATTGGCTCACACGGTTATGGAGACCGGCATGTCCAAAATCTGCAGTGTGGGCCAGCAGTCTCGAGACCCAGGAGAGCTGCCAGTTCCAAGGCAGTCTGCTGGCCTGCCAGCCATCCAGTCTTCTACATTGCTGCTCCCCTTGTTCGGGGAGACTGGCCTTTCGTTCTATCTGGGCATTTAACTGATTGGCTGAGGCCCACCCACATTATAGCAAGCAATCTGATTTAATCAGAGTTCACTGGTTTAAATGTTGATCTCATGGGAAAATACCCTGCAAGTTGACACACAATATTAACCATCACATGTCATAATACTCATGATCTTCCAGAACACATTGTGTCTAAATTGGGGTCTCTCTATGCCCCACTAGGGCAAGCTTTCCCATTTTAGGGGGAAGAATGCACTGTAACTTAAAATGATATGGATTTGAATCCCAGCGGTCCTTAGTGGCTAGGGCTTTCCAGGTGGCACCAGTGGTAAAGAACCCGCCTGCCAGTGTAGGAGACACAGGAGACATGAGTTCAATCTCTGGGTCGGGAAAATCTCCTGGAGGAAGAAATGGCAACCCACTCCAGTATTCTTGCCTGGAAAACTCCATGGGCAGAGGAGTCTGGTGGGCTACAGTCCATGTGGTTGCAAAGAACTGGACATGACTGAGCACACGCATATGCATGCACGATCCTTAGCACTATGTCATCTGGAAAGATCTTTAGTTTCAGTAATTATAGAGCAGTGGTTCTTACCTGGGGGCAATTTGTCCCTCTTTCTACCTCGTTAGAAGACATTTGATAATGTCTGAAAACATTTTTGATTGTTATAAACAGGGTGGGAGGAGGACTTGCTTCCTGCCTGTGATGAGTATAGAGGCCAGAAGTCCTGTTAAATATTCTATACGGCACAGTCCAGCCTCCCCTAACCGGGAGTCTTCTGTCCCAAATGTCAACAGTGCTGAGGTTTGAAACTTTGCACCAGAGGCACAGTGATCTAGCTAGCATATAATAAAATTGGAAAGGAATAGAAGATGGAAAATTTAGATGGCAAGGCAACCAATAAAATGATGCTCAAATTTCAAAAAATAATGTGTATTTATGTGGGGTTTTTTTCCCCACCAGTTTCTAAATAGAAAGTTGGGAAGGTGATATTGTAAGTTGAAGAAAGCATTATTGGAAGGTAAGCTATACTTGGGGAATAGAGAGCAGACTCAGGTAGGTAAGAAAATAAGCAAAAGTGATTTCTCCGTCATGTCATTGGCCTATAGGACCCCACTAAGATTTGAAGCCCTGGGGAGGCAATGGTGAAGGTGACATTACTGTGAGAAACTGTCTCAGGTCACAAGAGGGGAGTGAACTGTGGCTAAGAAACCTAAGAGAATATTTTTGCAAGAAGATGTAAGAGGATAACTACAGTATGACTTACCAAATGTCTTAAAGTAATAGATGACTATTTTGTTAGTTCATAATTTATTCTGGCAGTCTGTTTAACCATATGCACAGTCTCCTGAATATGATTTAAATGTTAAATCCTAATTATGAAACTCCAATTCAAAACAATTTTAGGCAAGCCTGTCGAGAATTAATGGGAATGCAAATTATGAAGTCAGCCTCATTAGGGAAATTCACATTAATTTTAATTTTGGACAGGTGTAAGCCTCTCTGAACTAACACCAAGTAGATCTAAATTAAAAATAAAACTGGTCAAAACTTTTAAAAGGTTATATTCCGCTAACCTGACTGATCCAGGAATATGTAACATAATCTCTTAATAAACAATTTTGAGGTAATTAAAAATGTATGGATTATTAGGGGTCTTTAAAACTTTTAGGACTGATTTTGTTGACTTAGTTACCTCTTGTCTTGTTTCAACAGGCTTTCTTTGTACATACTGGATTACTGGAGTCAACTAATTTAGTATGCTGTGAGTCACTGTATGTGCCTTTTTGTTTAATCAGCCTCTGAAATAAAGAAAGACAATTCAGTTCTACCAACTGTGACAAAGAGAAGAAGGAAGGCATCAAAGCAAATGTGAAATTCTTTCCAGTTGGCACACCCAGTGAATATTGCTAATAACTTCTTGAATTTTCTGTCATGCCGATCAATATACCCCTTTAATCATTACATTCAGTATTGTAACATTATTGGGCCATTCATCCATTATTCTTGCACTGACCATTTATTGTAACTTTAAATTTGTGCTCAGCCACTGCACTCTGAATGGGGATAGAGAAACAACTAAGAACAGCTCACAGTCTGGTGGGAGAGACTGACATTACCGAGCGTGGTGGTGCTCTGCATTCGATGTCATAACTATTCATGGAGGAGAGCTGGAGGATGCCCGCCAGTGGCCTGGGACAAGGAGAGTGCCTTAGGAAACCCCTAAGACATTGGTATTCATTTTAAGAGATGACAGTTGCTTAGTCAGGGTGGCAACATGGTGGTAATGGGAAGTGATCATACCTGGAAATATTTTAAAGGTAGAGCTAACAATTTATGGAATGAAATAAAAAGAGAGCAGTTAAGAATGAGTTCACACAGCCACAGGGGTGACTCCTCTGGTCACCAAGGCAGTGCATGCATATTTGGGTTAAACTTAAAAAAAAAAAAAAAAAAAAAGAATGAGTTCAAAGATTTTAGCAAAAACATCGAGGCTAGAGTTGCTGTCTACTGAGATCGAGAAAGCTGAAAAAGGTTTGGGGAGGAAATGTCTTTGGTTTTGTCACATGATAAATGTGACGTGACAGTCAGACTAGGTAGTTGGGATAAGTAAGCTTGGAACTCAGGGAAGAATTGACATTGAGCATATATATTTAGGAATTTCAAGCATACATATGATATTTAAAACTGTATAACTGGGGTAACTCCTTAACCAGCAATTATAGACAGCAAAGTGAAGCAATGAACTCTACAGTAAAGTAATGTGTAGAGGCCAGAAGATGAAGAGAATCAGCAAAGAAGACTGAGATGGAGGGACCGTTATGGGAGGACGAAAATCTCAAGATGACGTGCTCTCCAGAACTCCAAGTGAAGACAGTGTCATGGGAGGGAGTCACTGACTAAGACTCCATGTTTCCACAGCAGGCGGCGCGGGTCTGATCCCCGGTCAGAGAACTAAGATCCTTTATGCTGTGGTGCAACAAAAACAAGCAAACAAACAAAGACTAAAAAAGAAGACAGTGTCATGAGGAGGCAGTGAGGGGCTGAGTCAAAGGCTCCTGATACGTAATATGATGACAGAATTAAACCCTGAACCTGGTAATGTGGACATCACTGTAATCTTGTTAAGAGCTTGAGCTAAAAGCCTGATTAAAGTAGGCTGAGGAGAGAACGGAAGGTGTTGAATAGAAGAAAAAAATAGGCTCATAGAAGATATTTTTCTGAAAGAAAAAATAGGCTCATAGAAGATATTTTTCTGAAAGAGAAGCAAAGAAATGGGATAGTAGCTAGAAGATGAGCAAAAACAGAGGTGATGTGTGTGTGTGTGGAGAATGGCTGGCAGCTGATCTGGCAGAAGGGTGTGTTAGCACTCGTAAGCACAAGAATATGGAGCAGAATCCTTTTCTTCCATCTTGGTTAATTGTGTGTGCTCAGTCACGCAGTCAAGTCTGACTCTACACAACCCCATGGCTATAGCCTGCCAGGCTCCTCTGTCCATGGGATTTTCCTGGCAAGAATACTGGAGTGGATTGCCATTTCCTCCTCCAGGGAATCTTCCTGATCCAGGGATCTAACCTGTGTCTCTTGCATCTCCTGCCTTGACAGGCAGATTGTTTCCCACTGTGCCGCCTGGATTGTAATTGTGTTTTTCCTGAAAGCCTAGAATGTTCTCAATCCTGGTTGCAGTTTAGAATCCCATGGAGAAATTCTGAAAAAATACTGATTCCTAGGGTCCACCCCCAGAGTTAATTGGTTTGCATACTAGCATTACAAAAAAAGAAAAAATATTCTCCAAGTCACTGAGAACCACTGGGTCAGATGTTATAACATTTTATGGATTTTAAGTGACTGGAAAGTTGGACACTTTTGTGTGATGGCAGCATCAGCACGGTAAGAAACAGGACCCATTTCAGAAAGGTAACTGTGTTACTGCAGGCGGAGTTCTCAAGGAAGCAGCTGTTGAGACAAGTTGAATGTTTACTGTAAAGGAAAGGAAAGGCGGCAGGATTGAGCTGAGTGAGAAATCCAGCTACAAAGCAGCCCCACGATGACCTCTGCAGACCTCAGAGAGAGACCTGGAGCTAAAATGCTGTCAGTGTTGTCTTGTGTTGGATCGGAACAACGAACTACGTGGATGAAGCTTATGGGGTTCCCCCTGGGAAGGGTGTAGCTCCCTGTAGTGGAAGCTGACTCTGAAGGAGGTGGCAGCTGAACACTGCGGGCTGACAGCATGCTCAGCAACTGGGGCCAAAAGCCCCTGCAGGGGGCACTCTGAGGGGAGCCTCACAGTGTCCGCCATGTATGTTAATGTCACAGGTTATGTACCTGCTTTTGGCTAGCAGGACAACATGAGCTTCCTTCTTAAGTCCCAGGAGACTCAGCCAGAGTCAGGTTATTTTGAGGAACTTGCTTAAATAACAATATTTGAATCAATGTTATCATTTTTCTTAAAATTCTGTTGCACACATACGCAAATATAACTGGTTCACTAATGTGATCAAAGTTCATCTATGACTGCAGTTGAAGAAATATTAGTTCCATTTCCTACAGTATGTTCTTTGATAACTAAGAAGTACTGAAATCGTGGGAAGTTTTGGGCAATTTTTTCTGTCAGTCAATTTATAGTTTTAGTATGTAATAATTTAAAATTGTAAATACAACTAGGAAGATGGATCAGTGGATAAAAATAAGATGCTTGAAATCAGTGATGGTATTCATGGTAATGAGGAAAGTTTAGAACAACCTAAGACCAGGGAGGTGTGTTTTGTCCCTGAGATATTTTGCAGTTATCAGCAGTGCTGCTCCCACCACAGTGAGAAAAATGCATGGAGAAACCAAATGAAAAGAGACAGTAAAAGAGAAAGATATACTTAGAAGTTTATTTAAAATGTGAAGCCTGTCATTGAGGAGATGCAAATGAGTCTAAAACACAGTATTTTTTGTAGCCATTATCATTGCAATGCTATATATGTATTTTTTAAAGTACACATTTTGAAGGAAAAATCACAAGATATCTTTCAACTAAATAGAGACATCATAGCTAGAGGTTATGTAATGAAAAGCACAAACCCCAGTCAAATGAAGGCTTGCTTGATAGTCCTTTTAAGGTCAGATAAACTAAGAGACTCTGGCTTCATTGCTATGAAGCTTTGAAAATCTTCCCTTGAAAGCAGAGCCATTGTAGGAAAAAGGAGGGAGAAACGCTTTTATAGAGATGCATATCTTGAATTGACTCAATATTCACTTAAACGAGTCTGAAGCAGGAATATGTGAATTGCCTTTAATTGGAAAATTTAAATGTAATTTCCCTCCCCACCATCAGTGAGATAAGGTCTCACAAGGTGGTTTAATTCAATTATAGAAATTAAGAACACTACCTGTTTACTTACTCTTCTGTGTGTAATGTTAATTTTTCAGGTGACAAATGTATTATTTATTTTATTGAAAAAGAGTAATTATCCAAATGAGTTTAAATATTTGGTTTATATTTTATTTACATGATAAAATGACAATATTTATAATGAAGTAAAGAACAGCATCCACTATCTTTATACACTGAAAAAGTGATTTAATGTCTCTTTTCTTTGAAAGTCAAAGACATTGTATCATTGACCATATGATGCCAGAGATTCTATTTATCAGCAAACTGGCACAGTTATAAAAATATCCACCAACATTACCTAAAATTATTTTTCATCCAACACACTTTTGGCAACATTCTGGCAACAATTATTCTGACGTAACTCATAAAGTAATTGAAAAAAAAAACTGTTGTCATTCTGTATCCACATACTTATGTGAATCCTAGTTCTCAAAATATTATGACATTCATACCCAGAAGAGAAATTGGTTGGGTGTCAAATCTGAAGTGTGAACCAGCAGCGGCAGTGGTTGTAATCTTTCATTCAGCCAGATTGTCTCAAATTGTTAGTAGTTAATTTCATTAGTGACGTCATTAATGCACTAACTTTTCATCCATTAATCAATAAAGGAGGTAGGGACATTTTAGTGTTTTAGCTGATGGCAAGAATTTTTAAAAATTATTTTTTATTGAAGGATAATTACAATATTGTGTTAATTTCTGCCATACATCAACATAGATCAACCATAGGTATACATATGCCCCCCTCCTCTGGAACCTGCCTCCTACCTTCTATCCCATCCCACTCCTCTAGGTTGTCACAGAGCTCTGGCTTGAGTTCCCTGGGTCATATAACAAATTCTCACTGGCTATCTATTTTATATATGCTTCCACATTATTCTCTCCATTTGTCCCACCCTCTCCTTACCCCCATGTCCATAAGCCATTCTCTACGTCTGCGTCTCCACCGCTGCTCTGCAAATGGGCTCAGCAGTACCATCTTTCTAGATTCCATATATATGAGTAACTATACAATATTTGTGTTTCTCTTTCTGACTTACTTTACTCTGTAGACTATACTCTAGGTTCATCTATCTCATAAGCACTGATTCAAATGCATTCCTTTTTATGGCTGAGTAATATTCCATTGTACACATTTACCACAACTTCTTTATGCAGTCATCTCTCAAGTGACATCTAGGTTTCTTCCAGGTCTTAGCTACTGTAAATAGTGCTGCAATGAAAATTTGGGTCTTTTTCAATTATAGTTTCTCAGGGTATATGCCCAGTAGTGGGATTGGGTCACTTGGTGTTTTATTCCTTGTTTTTTAAGGAATCTCCATACTGTCTTCCATTGTGGCTAGAACAATTTACAGTCCCACCAACAAAGCAGGAACGTTCCCTTTTCTCCACATCCTCTCCAGCATTTATTGTTTGTAGACTTTTTGATGATGGCCATTCTGACTGGTGTGAAGTGATATCTCATTGTAGTTTTGATTTGCATTTCTCTAATAGTGAGCGATGTTGAGCATCTTTTCATGTGTTTGTCAGCATCTGTATGTCTTCTTTGGAGAAATGTCTGTTTAGGTCTTCTCACATTTTGGTTGGGTTGTTGTTTTTTCTGTTATTGAGTTGCCTGAGCTGCTTGTATTTTTTGGTAATTAATCCTTTGCCAGTTGTTTCATTTGCTATTATTTTCTCCCATTTTGAGGGCTGTCTTTTCACCTTGTTTATAGTTTCTTTGCTGTGATAAAGCTTTTAGGTTTAATTAGGTCCCATTTGCTCATTTTTGTTTTTATTTTCAATACTTTAGGGGGTGAGTCATAGAGGATCTTGCTGTGATTTATGTCACAGAGTGTTCTGCTTATGTTTTCCTCTGAGAGTTTTATAGTTTCTGGTCTTACATTTAAGTATTAATCTATTTTGAGTTTATGTTTGTGTATGGTGTTAGGAAGTGTTCTAATTTCATTCTTTACACGTAGCTGTCCACTTTCCCAGAACCACTTATTGAAGAGACTGTCTTTGCCCCAAGATGGCAAGAAATTTTAAACCTTTATATTTTAACAGAAATTTGACCTCATCACATAAAGGATGGCAAAAATCATACATATTTTAAAGATAAGGACACTTTAAATTAATTTTCAACATGTCACCTTAACTTAAACTCCCAAACTCCTTAGGAATAGCTCAACAGCCTCTACAGTTCAGTTAAGTTCAGTTGCTCAGTCATGTCTGACTCTTTGTGACCCCATGGGCTGCAGCACGCCAGGCCTCCCTGTCCATCACCAACTCCCGGAGTTTACTCAAACTCATGTCCATTGAGTCAGTGATGTCATCCAACCATCTCATCCTCTGCCGTCCCCTGCTCCTCATGCCTTCAATCTTTCCATGCATCAGGGTCTTTTCAAATGAGTCAGTTCCTCACAACAGGTGGCCAAAGTATTGGCATTTCAGCTTTAGCATCAGTCCTTCCAAAGAATATGCAGGACTGATTTCATTTAGGATGGACTGGTTGGATCTCCTTGCAGTCCAAGGGACTCTCAAGAGTCTTCTCCAACACCACAGTTCAAGAGCATCAATTCTTTGGCGCTCAACTTTCTTTATAGTCCAACTCTCACATCCATACATGACTACTGGAAAAACCATAGCTTTGACTAGACGGACCTTTGTTGACAAAGTAATGTCTCTGCTTTTTAATATGCTGTCTAGGTTGGTCATAACTTTTCTTCCAAGGAGCAAGCCTCTCTTAATTTCATGGCTGCAGTCACCATCTGCAGTGATTTTGGAGCCCCCCAAAATAAAGTCTGCCACTGTTTCCAGGAGAAACTTCATAAATATTGATGTGTATAAATGGTATCCAGGAGAATTAAAAAAAAATTGACTTTACTTTTTGGAACAGCAAAATTGAGCAAAAAGCACAGTTTCCACAGATCCCTGCCCTACACATGCATAGCTGTCTCCAATATCAACATCCCCCACCAGAATGGTATATTTGTTATAGTTGATGAAACTACACTGATGCCGTATTATCACTCAGAGTCCATAGTTTACATTAGGATTCATTCTCTGTGTTGTACGTTCTATGGACTTGGGCAAATTTATGGGTATTCAAGCAAGGGAGCAGAGTTGCTTTTAGAATTATTACTTGGATAGTCATATAGGCTGTGTTGTAAAATATTGTAGCCTTAAAATTAATAATAGTAACATTTGAGTTACTTGATTACTGTAGTCACATAATAGCTTAATAGCTACTTGTGGCTACTGTACTAGACAGCATAGATAAGGCACATTTCCATAATGCAGGACCTTCTAATTGACAGTTATGTATATAAAGGATGAAGTGTAGAGTGGAAAAACTGGTAGCAAGAAAAACAACTAAGAATTTATTAATGTAGTAGGATACTGACTCAAAAAGTGACATAAAAGTTTGTATTCCATAATACGTTTTGCTTCTTTCTGGCTGTGCCATGCAGCATGCTGGACCTTAGTTCCCCAGCCAGGGATCGAACTAATGACCCCTGGCATGGAAGCTCGGAGTCTTAACTACTGGACCACCAGGGAAGTCCCTCTATAATACGTTTTTACACAACATATTTTCAAAAATCATAATTTTTCAGGAAGAAGAAAGAGGAGAAAGTAATTTACTAAAATACAATTGAACTTTAGACTGATTTTGTTATAATCAGAGAATTTCCTCTAGAAATGAACTTCATAGTCTCTTTGTCTAAGCCCCTATTTGACTGAATCCACTTCAATCGGTCATTCGGCTTATGGTTGAACATAAAGCAGTGAGCACATGGTCTCCTGAGATGTGACATGTCACCTTGGAAGACTGTCCAGGTGGAATCTGTCCTGAAGTGGCTGATGCGGCCTTCTGGAAAGCTCAGGGCTTTCAGGGTCTTGTGTGCTGATTACCAGTTAGGGAAGGAGCTGAGTCAGATTGGAAGGACTCCTGCATTTAGGTCCAAGCTCCACCTCTGAAAACATAGGCAGTTTCTTTTTCTGTATTCATCCTCACTTTCAAATAGAAAAAATAAATAAATAAATAAATAGACCCCAAAAGACAAAACCCTCTATAAAGAGCCACAGGATAAAGTTTTATGGGGTAGCACACTTGAGAAAGTTGAAGTGCTGGGGGTGTAGAAGTTTTTATTATTACAAAGCCCTGGGGAACTGTAGTGACAAAATCAAGTCCAAGAAAGCTGATATCATAGCAGGGTAACCCCTTAATGAGTTGAAAGTTGTTGTTACAGCAGGTACACTTTATGAAACTTGTGAAAGAATAAGACTACAAAGTTATATTAGGTTACTAGAACATGCGTAAGTAAAGATTAATATATTCCTAGTATAGGAGATCAGAAAAAGGCATTCTCTTAAATATATTTCTTATTACTGGCTCAGGTAAGAACATGAAAGTTCAGGTCTATAAAGTAGTGCAAAAGCCTTAAGACAGATAGACTTGGAGGACTAAAACTCCTACAAAATGAAATTCTAATTTTTTTAAATAGATGAATCCTTGATCCCTATGTTGATTTTTTATAATGTATTCTTCTCTTTATTAATTTCAACAGAATTTTGTGCACTTGGAAATAGTAAGTATGTGTGAAACATACACAATGTTAGGTGCATTTATGGTTTCAGGTTTCTTATGAGAACTGTATACCTTCTCCTCACCCTCCCTCCCACAAAGGATCTTCTGACCACAGGTTGAGGGCATGTCTTCCACACCGTGTAAGCCTGTCCCTCTCTGATCTGCCTTTCACTAGCCTCCCCTTTGGCTTCACCACCATCATTTTTCTAAAGATCTGTGGGTCTTGTCATGAAGCACTGCTTGGACACTCTTTTCTCCTTTTGGTTCTTAAGACTAAAGAATGTCTACAGATCAGTCATCAAACATAGCTTACACCTGTGGTGATTTTTTTTTTTTTTCTGGTTGAGCTATAACTGACATAGAACTTTGTATTAGTTTTAGGTATACTAAAACTTTTATTTAGAATGACTTTACAGAGATAGAATGAGAAAGTAAAATGTCCAGATATTTCTGGAAAACTCTGCTAGTTTTAACATCAGTTCAATTTCCATTAAGGATAACAACCAGAAAGTTCATTTTCCACCAGTAAAGACAATGACTATACTGACACAATTTGGATTTTAACGAAATAAAAATTGGCTGAGGGGCTTGACTGTTTCACTGCTTAAGAAAATTTAGAAAAAAATGTCTACAAGTACTGAAGTGTGCTATATTGCTATTGAGACAGAGGGAAGAAAGTGGTGCTGGTTTTTAATCTGAAACTAACAATATGACAAAAAACTGTATGTGAAATGAATGAATATTGTTAGAAGTTGCCTAAGCAATTTTCTTTGGTAATTGAATCTGTCCTCATTTATGAAACAAATATACTGTGTATAGTATCACCTGGGTGCAGTGGGAGATTAAAAAGTAGTAGAACAAGAGGTGATTTCCTTCAGATACTTAAAATCTCTCTCTTGTAAAAATGGGACTGACCTTCCAAAGACAGTGTCCTGCTCCTCACCCAATAGGCTACTTTCTGTCTAGTCTCCAACAGTCACTTCTCCTGGCCTCAGATTTCTCTTTCATGTAATTCAGGAACTTGATTAGGTGAGCTGAGAAATATCATTATGGCTTTATTTATACTTAATAGCAATAATTGTTTGATCCTTTAATAAAGCCCATTTATTGACATATTTTATCACATTTAATTTTCACAAAAATTATTCTTACACCATTGTATATCCCTGACTTTGAGAGAGTAAATAATATATTCAAGGTCATAGACCTTGCAGGAGAACAAAGACAGGATTTGATCCCATGCCCAGGATACTACGACATGTATTTTGCATAGTGCTAAGCTACTTTTGCAGCACAACCTGTGACTAACCAGAATAAATTTCTCAATCTGTTAGCAACCAGGGGGATCATAGCAGGACAAAGAGGCTCTCACACACTGTACTTTTTGTTTTTTTGTCATAAAGAGCCAAAATATGGTGAAATAAAATAAATTATCAGGTTCAGGTGGTTAGGAGTGGTGACAACGTGACTATCTCAGCTCAGCTTATCTAAAAATCATTCAACTTTTTGTGACATTCAATTCACCTTTATCAAAAAACATTTTACTTTCAGATAAGTGTAGATTCCCATGTAGCTCTCAGAAATAATACAGAGAAATCCCAGATGCCCTTCCCCTAGTTTCTCTTATAGTTAACTCCTGAATTACTGCTCTTGGGGAGAAAGACATTTTCCTCTGCCTTCTAGGTTCTCCTGGCTGATTTACGAACATAATTGACATGAGAGAGATTCACAGAAGAAAAAATCAAACCAAAGCTTAAAAACAGGTATATGCCAGAGAGGGCTTCCCTGGTGACTCAGTGATAAAGAATCTGCCTGCCGATGCAGGACAGACACCACTTAGCAACTGAACAACAACAACAACAAATGCTGGAAAGACCCAGGAAAACTGAGTAATTCACCAAAATGGCCAGATTTACCTCATCTTAAATTCCATCCTCTGCTAAAGACAAAACCGGATGTTGACAGAGGGGAGAGTCAATTATGGGAAGGCTGAGTGCCAAAAAACTGATACTTTTGAACTGTGGTGTTGGAGAAGACTCTTGAGAGTCCCTTGGACTGCAAGGAGATCAAAGCAGTCAGTCCTAAAGGAAATCAACCCTGAATATTCACTGGAAGGACTGATGCTGAAGCTGAAGCTCCAATACTTTGGCCACCTAATGTGACGAGCCAACTCACTGGAAAAGACCCTAATGCTGGGAAAGATTGAGGGCAGGAGGAGAAGGGGGTGACAGGGGATGAGATGTTTGGATGGCATCACCGAGTGACTCATTGGACAGGAGCTTGAACTTCGTGGGATAGTGAAGGACAGGGAAGCCTGGCATGCTGCAGTCCTTGGGGTTGCAGAGTTGGACACAACTTAGCAACTGAACAATGTACCTCAAACCAGGTAAAGTAAAACAAGGATACAGTAAACAAGGATAAGGTTGTTATATAGACTGAAGTCTATGCCTTTTCTATTGATAACAGTTTCTACAGATTTGGAAATCCTCTTCTTCCTGCTACATTCAGGGAGACACCCTTAAAAGTGGAGATTTCCCTAATAAAAGCAAATGTTTCTTAAAAGGGGTCACTCCTTTTTTAGTTTTCCCATGGCTACTGTTTCTTAGAAAATGACAAGCTTAAAATAATTAATATGCCAAACAGACATATTTTGAGGTGGCAAATTCTCCTCCCCTACACTGTAGTATACCACAAAATTGACATTGGTGCAATCCATAAGTTTTATTCAGATTTTACCAGTTTACAAACACTCATTTGTGTGTATATGTACTTTGTCCTATGCAATTTTATCACAAGGGTGCACTCATGTGACCCTAACCACAGTCATATACAGAACCATTATATCATCAGGATCCTTTGTACTACCTTTTTAAAGCCATAACCACTCACCTCTAATCTCTGACAATCACTAATCTGTTCTTCATCTCTTTCAGTTTAGGTCAAGAATGTTAGATAAGTTGAATCATATAGTATGTAATCTTTTGAGATGGCTTTTTTCTCCTACATAGTATAATTTTCTCGAGATCCATCTAAGTTTAGTCAATTCCTTTTCATTGCTGAGTAGTATTCTATTTTATGATACACAACAATTTGTTTAATACTCATTTATGGAGAGACCTTTGGGTTGTTTCCAGCTTTGTCTATTATAAGGAAAGCTGTTACAAACATTCGTGCACAAGTTTTTGTGTGAACATAAATTTTTACTTTCTTGTGATAAATGCCCAAGAGTACAATTGCCGGGTTTATGATAAAACACGTTTAGTTATGTAAGAAACCACTAAACTGCTCTTCAAAGTGACTACGTAGTTTCCGTTCTCACTAGAACACATGAGTGATCAGCTGCTCAGCGATCTCACATCGTGCGCACGGCCTGCGGAGGAGCCTCTGCTCTGCAAAGAGGTCTGAGTAGGAAGGAGCGCTGACCTTCAGCCCGCAGGGCCGGCCCCTCCCTGGGAGATACCGCGGCCCTGGAATGTGGGCTGGAGGGGGAGGAATGGGTTTTTGTTTGTTTGTTTACATGCGTACTTATTTTTCTTACCTGAGAGATGATGGTTGATTCTCAATGTTATGTTAATTATTGCTTACAGCAAAGTGATTCAGGTATACATTTACATACATTCTTTGTTTAAATATTCTTTTTCATTGTGATTTATCATAGGATATTGAATATAGTTCTCTGTGCCATACAGTAGGAACTTGTTTATCCATTCTATATTAAAAAGTTTACATATGCTAACCCTAACCTCCTCTGCATTCAAATGGGAATATCTTTCCTTTTTTCCTTTGCTTTTCGCTTCTCTTCATTTCACAGCTATTTGTAAGGCCTCCTCAGACAACGATTTTGCCTTTTTGCATTTCTTTTCCATGGGGATGGTCTTGATCCCTGTCTCCTGTACAATGTCACGAACGTCCGTCCATAGTTCATCAGGCACTCTGTCTATCAGATCTAGTCCCTTAAATCTATTTCTCACTTCCACTGTATAGTCATAAGGGATTTGATTTAGGTCATAATTGAATGGTCTAGTGGTTATCCTCACTTTCTTCAGTTTAAGTCTGAATTTGGCAATAAGGAGTGCATGATCTGAGCCACAGTCAGCTCCCAGTCTTGTTTTTGCTGACTGTATAGAGCTTCTCCATCTTTGGCTGCAAAGAATATAATCAATCTGATTTCGGTGTTGACCCTCTGGTGATGTCCATGTGTAGAGTCTTCTCTTGTGTTGTTGGAAGAGGGTGTTTGCTTTGACCAGTGCGTTCTCTTGGCAAAACTCTATTAGCCTTTGCCCTGCTTCATTCTGCACTCCACGGCCAAATTTGCCTGTTACTCCAGGTGTTTCTTGACTTCCTACTTTTGCATTCCAGTCCCCTATAATGAAAAGGACATCTTTTTTGGGTGTTAGTTCTAAAAGGTCCTGCAGGTCTTCATAGAACCGTTCAACTTCAGCTTCTTCAGCATTACTGGTTGGGGCATAGGTTTGGATTACCGTGATATTGAATGGTTTGCCTTGGAAATGAACAGAGAGCATTCTGTTGTTTTTGAGATTGCATCCAAGTACTGCATTTTGGACTCTTGTTGACTATGAGGGCTACTCCATTTCTTCTAAGGGATTCCTGCCCACAGTAGTAGATATAATGGTCATCTGAGTTAAATTCACCCATTCCAGTCCATTTTAGTTCGCTGATTCCTAGAATGTCGACATTCACTCTTGCCATCTCCTGTTTGACCACTTCCAATTTGCCTTGATTCATGGACCTAACATTCCAGGTTCCTATGCAATATTGCTGTTTACAGCATCGGACCTTGCTTCTATCACCAGTCCCATCCACAACTGGGTATTGCTTTTGCTTTGGCTCCATCCCTTCATTCTTTCTGGAGTTATTTCTCCACTGATCTCCAGTAGCATATTGGGCACCTACCGACCTGGGGAGTTCCTCTTTCAGTACCCTATCATTTTGCCTTCTCAAAAATTGATGCTTTTGAACTATGATGTTGGAGAAGACTCTTGAGAGTCCCTTGGACTGCAAGGAGATCCAACCAGTCCATCCTGAAGGAGATCAGTCCTGGGTGTTCATTGGAACGACTGATGCTGAAGCTGAAACTCCAATGCTTTGGCCACCTCATGTGAAGAGTTGACTCTTTGGAAAAGAACCCTGATGCTGGGAGGGATTGGGGGCAGGAGGAGAAGGGGATGACGGAGGATGAGATGGCTGGATGGCATCACCGACTCGATGGGCATGAGTTTGAGTAAACTCTGGGAGTTTGTGATGGACAGGAAGGCCTGGTGTGCTGTGATTCATGGGGTCGCAAAGAGTCGGACACAGCTGAGCAACTGAACTGAACTGAACTGATCACTAACCTCCTACTCCATCCTTCCCCTAGTCCCTTCCCCCTCGGCAACCATAAGCCCTGTTCTATATGTCCCTGATTCTGTTTCTGCTTCATAGGTAGGTTCATTTGTGCCATATTTTAGATTCTGCTTATAAGTGATATATAGTATTTGTCTTTCCATGTCTGACTTACTTCATTTAGTGTGATAATCTCTAGTTGCTTCCAAATTGCCACAAATGTCATTATTTCACTGTTTTTATGACTGAGTAGTATTCCATTGTGTATGTGTACCACATCTTCCTTATCTATTCATCCCTTGATGGACATTTACGTTGTTTCCATGTCTTGTGAATAGTGCTGCTAGGAACATAGGTGGTACATGTATCTTTTTGAATTATAGTTTTGTCTGGATATATGCCCAAGAGTGGGATTACTGGATCACGTGGTAACTATTTTTAGTTTTCTAAGGAACCTATACTATTTTCCAAAGTGGCTAGTTCACCTTACATTCCCACAGCAGTGTAGGAGGGTTCCTTTTTCTCCACACCCTCTCCAGGAACTGTACTATTCTTGGTTGCACCTACCTAGAGTGGGAATTCTGTCAGGCTGAGTTGAGAGAGGCAACTAGGAAGTGGGATATGGTTCATTTCACAAACTCTTGCTGTTCTTACTGAATTTCATAGATTTTCTTGTATAAATGTTTCTTCCAGAGATTTTTCTTAGGAGTAATTTTACAAGTTATGATAGTTTCTCTGGGGAGTAGGTCTGCAGAGCCTCCCAAGCTATAATTCTGTGAATGGAATGTAGTATTGTTGAGTTTTGAGGTTCTCTATATATTCTACATGAAAGTCCAGATATATGGTCTGGAAATTCTCTGCTGCTTTTCTTTTCATATTCTGCACAGGTTCTTCTGCCAACCAAATATTTTAAATTTTGATGGGGTACAATTTTCACCCTTTTCCTTTTTACAGATTGTGTTTTTAAATGTCAAACCTAGTTATTGGTTCTGAAGATTTCTTCTCATGTCTTTGTTTAAAACTTTTATATTTAAAAATTTTTTACATTTATGTCTATGATCCTTTTGAGCTAATTCTTGTATAAGATGTAAGGTTTAGGGAGTTTTTTTTTTTTTCTTAGCCTATGGTTGTCTAATATCTTTAGCACCATTAGTTGAAAAGGATATATCTTCTGTCAATTGCTTTGCACATTTGACAAAAATCAGACATATTCATTTGGGTCTATTTATTCTTTCTCTGTTCTGTTCCCTTAATTTTTGCCTCTATCCCTCCACTAACACCACATTGTCTGGATCACCATTGCTATGTAGTTAAATTATCATGGGGTAGAGTGCTTTCCTCCACTTGACTTTTCTTTTGCAAAATTGCTTTAGGTGTTCTGACTCCTGGGTCTTGCCGTATACATTTTAGGTTAAGCTGTCCATATCTACAACAACCCTGTTGGGAATTTGTTAGGAATTACATTATAGATGAATTTGGGGACTATGGACATCTTTACTATATCAAGCTATTTTTGAATCAATAGAATATTTAATACATTTTTTTTTTGTTGGGTAAATAAAGAATTGAGAAAACACTCATCTAACTCATGATAAAAGCACATTGGTATCAATTTACTCATCATTAGGTGAGTGTGCCTTTTTTTCTCCTGAACTCTTTGGATTGATTTAATATTCTATATTAATGTTTACGTGCACAGTTTTATTTCTGTATTGACAAAGGCATGAATAATCAAAGGAACTATGGCTCCTATTCAAAACACAATTAAATGTATGAGTTTTTGGGTGAAAGCAGATTACTTAGCCAAATGACTCATGGGTTGTAGCACTCCAGACAGGACTGGGAACACATGAAACCTTTCTAAGCTCCTCAGGATGGAAAAATGTGTTGCTAAAGAAGGATTTTTTACCATCAGTCAGGCAGTTCAGTCACTCAGTCGTGTCCGACTCTTTGCAATCCTATGAACTGCAGTGTGCCAGGCCTCCCTGTCCAGCACCACCTCCTGGAGTCCACCCAAACCCACGTCATATTGAGTCAGTGATGCCATCCAACCATCTCATCCTCTGTCGTCCCCTTCTCCTCCTGCCCTCAATCGTTTCCAGCATCAGGGTCTTTCCAAAAGAGTCAGCTCTTTGCATCAGGTGGCCAAAGTGTTGGAGTTTCCGCTTCAGCATCAGTCCCTCCAATGAACACCCAGGACTGATCTCCTTTAGGATGGACTGGTTGGATCTCCTTGCAGTCCAAGGGACTCTCAAGAGTCTTCTCCAACACCACAGTTTGAAAGCATCAATTCTTTGGCGCTCAGCTTTCTTCACAGTCCAACTCTCACATCCATACATAACCACTAGAAAAACCATAGCCTTGACCAGATGGACCTTTGTTGGCAAAGTAATGTCTCAGCTTTTTGATATGCTGTCTAGGTTGGTCATAACTTTCCTTCCAAGGAGTAAGCGTCTTTTAATTTCATGGCTGCAATCACCATCTGCAGTGATTTTGGAACCCCCCAAAATAAAGTCAGCTACTGTTTCCACTGTTTCCCCATCTATTTGCCATGAAGTGATGGGACCAGATGTCATGATCTTAGTTTTCTGAATGTTGAGTTTTAAGCCAAATTTTTCACTCTCCTCTTTCACTTTCATCAAGAGGGTCTTTAGTTCCTCTTCACTTTCTTCCATAAGGGTGGTGTCATCTGCGTATCTGAGGTTACTGATGTTTCTCCTGGCAATCTTGATTCCAGCTTATGCTTCTTCCAGCCCAGCGTTTCTCATGATGTACTCTGCATATAAGTTAAATAAGCAGGGTGACAATATACAGCCTTGACCTACTCCTTTTCCTATTTGGAACCAGTCTGTTGTTCCATGTCCAGTTCTAACTCTTGCTTCCTGACCTGCATACAGGTTTCTCAAGAGGCAGGTCAGGTGGTCTGGTATTCCCATTTCTTTCAGAATTTTCCACAGTTTATTGTGATACACACAGTGAAAGGCTTTGGCATAGTCAATAAAGCAGAAACAGATGTTGTTCTGGAACTCTCATGCTTTTTCAATGATCCAGCGGATGTTGGCAATTTGATCTCTGGTTCCTCTGCCTTTTCCAAATCCAGCTTGAATATCTGGAAGTTCATGGTTCACATACTGCTGAAGTCTGGCTTGGAGAATTTTGAGCATTACTTTACTAGCATGTGAGATGAGTGCAATTGTGTGGTAGTTTGAGCATTCTTTGGCATTGCCTTTCTTTGGTATTGGAATGAAAACGGACCTTTTCCAGTCCTGGGGCCACTGCTGAGTTTTTCCAAATTTGCTGGCATATTGAGTGCAGCACTTTCACAGCATTATCTTTTAGGATTTGAAATAGCTCACCTGGAATTCCATCATCTCCACAAGCTTTGTTTGTAGTGATGCTTTTAAGGCCCACTTGGCTTCCCACTCCAGGATGTCTGGCTCTAGGTGAGTGATCACATCATCGTGATTATCTGGGTCATGAAGATCTTTTTTGTACAGTTCTTCTGTGTATTCTTGCCACCTCTTCTTAGTATCTCCTGTATCTCCTGCTCCTGTTAGGTTCATACCATCTGTCCTTTATCGAGTCCATCTTTGCATGAAATATTCCTTTGGTATCTCTAATTTTCTTGAAAAGATCTCTAGTCTTTCCCATTCTACTGTTTTCCTCTATTTCTTTGCATTGATGGCTGAGGAAGGCTTTCTTATCTCTCCTTGCTATTCTTTGGAACTCTGCATTCATATGGGTATATCTTTCCTTTTCTCCTTTGCTTTTTGCTTCCCTTCTTTTCTCAGCTATTTGTAAGGTCTCCTCAGACAATCATTTTGATTTCTTGCATTTCTTTTTCTTGGGGATGGTCTTGATTCCTGTCTCCTGTACAGTGCCACGACCCTTCATCCATAGTTCATCAAGCACTCTATCAGATCTAGTCCCTTAAATCTATTTCTCACTTCCATTGTATAGTCATAAGGGATTTGATTTAGGTCATACTCCCTCCATTAAATAGTGTTGAACTCTACCTCAATGTAGCTTTTCCATTTTGTTTTGCCAGTTATATTAAGTGAGCGACCCTACACAGAGAGAAGGGAAACTGAGCTCCTTTGGCTGGTATTATTATTCCTTCTAGCTGAAAATTGGTATGCATGACTTTTTTTTGTAACTACATTTGGGGATCGATCACAAGAACTGTGGATAAGTATGCATGCAGTTGGTGTTACAGTCATCAATTTTCTGCCTTAAGAATAGAAACAAACCTTCAAATTGATCTTAATGTATTGTGCTATAGTTTTTTTTTATTATACTATGTTTTTATATCAAAATTTTTTTCATCAACCAGTAGAAATAGAAATCTGATTCACATGATGTTTTCTTTGGAACAGTTTATGGTAGTTATTTCTGCTAGAGATTGGGATGGGAGAAACTGGATTAAATGATTAAAAACTCAGGCAATACGGTTCTTGCTTTAAATTAGAGCCAAGAAACTTGTTAACTATATATTTGTATTGCTCCTAGCTTTAGCCTCTTTTACTGACAGTGAATGAAAGTGAAATGCTTTATTCTTATGTGTTCAAATCACTCTGTATCAAATATACAGCTATTTGCATTCTCTCTGTAAATTCATACAACAACCTCTACAGTTATTTGTTAGTTAGTATACTTTTGGTGGCATATGACAGAGAGCTCAGCTCAAGGCACTGACCTGGGTAACTGAGAAACTCACTTGTAGACAGAACCAGATCTGAAGGTCCTAACAATGTCATCTGGTCTCAGTTTCTTTCTGTCTGTTGACTCTGCTTTCAATTTTGTTGGCTCATTTTTCAGGAAGGCTTTCCCTCTGTGGCTGACTGTGGATCAAGGCAGATATTTGTGAATTTTCCTTTCCTCTTTACCCTTGTAACTAAGATTTCAGACTGCTGTAATAGATCTGACTGGGCCATGTGTCCATTAATGAACCAGTTACTGTGGACAGGGATAGTCTATGCTGCAGTTAATTAAGCTTGGGTCAGAGGATGACTTCTGTAGTCACAGAAGGGTTTCCATTCCAAACAAGCATGAGGAAAGAGTTAGTAATTCAGAAGTGTGTACATTGGGAGGGATGGAGGGTTACTGGGCAGGCAAAAGTCAACCACTGTCCACTATACCAGATTCTGAAGAGTTGAACATTAAAGAAAAAACTGGGTAACATAACACAAATTTATGTTCCTATTTTTATGGGCTCCAGAATCACTGCAGATGGTGATTGCAGCCATGAAATTAAAAGACGCTTACTCCTTGGAAGGAAAGTTATGACCAACATAGATAGCATATTAAAGGGCAGAGACATTACTTTGCCAACAAAGGTCCATCTAATCAAGGCTATGGTTTTTCAGTGGTCATGTATGGACTTGAGAATTGGACTATAAAGAAGGCTGAGTGCCGAAGAATTGATGCTTTTGAACTGTGGTGTTGGAGAAGACTCTTGAGAGTCCCTTGGACTGCAAGGAGATCCAACCAGTGCATCCTAAAGGAGATCAGTCCTGGGCATTCATTGGAAGGACTGATGCTGAAGCTGAAACTCCAGTACTTTGGCCACCTAATGCGAAGAGCTGACTCATTTGAAAAGACCCTGATGCTGGGAAAGACTGGGGGCAGGAGGAGAAGGGGACAATGGAGGATGAGATGGCTGGATAGCATCACCAACTCAATGGACATGGATTTGGGTGGACTCCAGGAGTTGGTGATGGACAGGGAGGCCTGGCTTGCTGTGGTTCATGGGGTCGCAAAGAGTTGGACACGACTGAGCAACTGAACTGAATTGAACTGAAATTAAGAAGAATGGGGAAAATGATAAATAATGCCTTTGAAACAAAACCTTTCATGAAGGTGTTTAATAAAATGATATAGGTTCATCAGCGTTGTAGAGAGGATAAAAAACTTCCCCTCTATTCACTTTGGCTTCTCCAACTGGGACTTTGTAAATTACACTAGTAAAACAGACTAACAAGAGAAAAAGTAACAAGTTTATTAACAGGTGTATCATACATACACATGGGAGTGATAGGGACATGGTGAAAGGACAAAGTAGATGATTAAATAGTTATTCCTTACGGACAGAGGGGTCTGCTGGGTTATAGTCCATGAGGTCGCAAAGAGCTGGACACAATTAGTGACTACACCACCACCACCCACAAGGGGATTGTAAATTAAAAGTATGGGAGACCTCTGCCCCCTGGAAGTTAATGATTACTCAAAAAAGTAGGTTTGCTTAACTACAAAACCATGCAGGCTTGCTCAGCAACACAACCATGCAGCAGAAGCATGAGACATGCCCCTGAACAAAAAATCAGTGGTGGCTTGAGACCCACATCCTGCCCAATGTGCTCAGTAGGTTAAAGATCTCTAGAGCATGCTCTCCACACTCATGAAAAAGCAATAATTTGTGTATCTATCTTGGCCATGGAGGGATAAGAAGACTCCCCTACTCAACCTGGAGGAGGAGCTGATAATAGAAGCATGACGTCCTCAAGAAAGACAAAGTTCTTTTCCCCCTCCTAATTCTTCCTTTGGTTATAAAACTATAGCCCAGTAAGTTCTTGGGGTGCAGCGTTTCTCACCTGCCCACTTGTAAACCCCACAACCATCCTATTCTAATCAATCACTTCTTATCTATCACTTTGCCTCCCACTGAATTCTTTTCTGCTCTGAGACATAAATAACTGTGGTACCAGAGCTCTTCAGAGTCTCTGAAATGACATCTGTTTCAGGAGCACTCAGTGAGAAACCCAAAGGGGTACTTAAAACTTGAGCTTATATACAGTCTTAGGCTAAATAAAGGAAAAGGAGTTTTGGACTGCTGGGTGAGGGAGGTGAGTGATGGGGAGGTGACCAGGAAAAGAATGGTAAATGGTTAAGAATGGTAAATGGTTATTATGGTTTATTTTGTGTTGGGGTCCTTTAATGGACCGGAACCTTGTGGTACGGAGTCGACGATAAGAAAGTGAAAGAGAGAAAGAGAGAGAGAGAGAGACAAAAAAGACCCGGGGACCTAAGCTCTGATGGAGCAAAGGTGCTTTAATGATTTTTCTATGAGTATATATAGGCTGTAGTACAAGAAACTTCTTTCGGGAATGATAGAGATCAGAAAACCAAATGTACAGCAACCGTTACCAAGGGAACAAGGGGTAATGTTAGTCACAAGGTCAGGAGGCAATCCATATCTCAAGAAAGGGGAAGGAGATTAAGCTGTTTTGTCCTAAGGAGAATGTTTACTAAAGGAGACTCATGCTTGCCTCACACAATGACCTCAGTCCCTGGGAGCAGAGTGCTGTTCCGCTTGAAGAGGGACAAAGGACTCATGAGAGACAGCATGTAGGAATCCTCCCGTCAAACATTCCCTGACAATTTTGCAGATTAAAGTGGTTTCTACTCCCTTGTTGTTGTTGTTGTTTAGTCACTCAGTCATTATCTGACTCTTTGCAACCCCATGGACTGCAGCACCCCAGGCTTCCCTTTCCTTCACCTTCCCCCAGCGCTTGCTCAAACTCATGCCCATTGAGTCAGTGATGCCATCCAACCATCTTGTCCTCTGTCATTCTCCTCCTACCTTCAATCTTTCCCAGCATCAGGGTCTTTTTTTTTTAACGAGTAGGCTCTTTGCATCAGATGGCCAAAGTATCGGAGCTTCAGCTTCAGCACCAGTCCTTCCAATGAATATTCAGTGTTGATTTCCTTTAGGATTAACTGGTTGGGTGTCCTTGAAGTCCAAGGGACTAGTTAAGACTCCTCCTCCTCCTAGTATGGGAGAGGAAGGACATCTTTACAAATAAAATTTTCTTTATAAATGTAAATTTCTTTTACAAAAGGAAAACTTGTGCCCTGTTTTTAGACCTTTTTCTGTTTCTGCTGGTTCTCAAAGGTCTTTAGCTCAAAATAATACATCTGCCAAAAAGACTCTTTTGGGAGTGGCGTATTCTGGTGCCTTTCAGCAACTTCTCTCTGGGCTTTCATTTACTCAAATAGAAATTTAGAGGGTTGATAAAATCATTTCTTAGCTGTCTCAGCTCTAACAGTCTATCATTCCATGATCAGTAGTCATCACTCCCACTGAGTATATTGTCTCATTAAGCTTTGAGTGCTGAAGAAACTTGAGGATGATGTTGCCTCTGTGAATGCCAGTAGCCCTAGGTATTTTACATTTGAGCCAGATCCTTGGAGGAGTATATACATATGCACAGTTTGGAAAATACACAGGAGTAGAGAGTGCAGTTGTAGATAGCTTTAGAACTTTTGGTTATAATCAGGGCACAAGGTGATTAGATGAAATATTCTATATATTGACTTAGAAACATTTTTGGTTTTTAATTTTACAGAATGTATTTTGTTCAGAGGCATCTTGTAGTTATTGTATAGCTGACTATTCCTATTTAGTTAACTTATCTTCTATTTACTGAGATGATAGAAACCAATTTCAAGTTTGGGCAGGCCATGATTTCTGAACAATTTTCTCAGAGAGTCATACCTTTCATTCATTCATTTAACGAATATGTATGGAATGTGTACTATGTGCCATTTACTGTTTTAGGAATACGATGGTGAACAAGACTAATTCCCTGCTCTAATGGGGCTTACACTGTACCAAGGAAGATAAACAAATATGGAATGTAACTTAGAGAGTATTAAGTGCTATGAAAAAAAAAAAATGAAGGCAGGCAATTGGTTAAGAGTGACTGCAGGTCATCAGAGAAGACCTCTCTAAGAAGGTGACAGAAGTTAAATGGGCAAGCAAGTCACGTCTCTTCTAGGGGAGGGACATCCAGGTAGACAGGCAAACAAATGCAGAGGCCTTGAAGTGGGAACATGCCTGATGCCCTTGAAGAATTGTCAGGAGGCTCAAGGGGCCGAAGTAGAGTGAGAGGGGGAAGAGTTGGCAGGAAATGAGATCAGAGAAGCAGCCAGGGGCCAGATCAGGCAGGTCAGAATAAGAACTTAGAATCTTTTTCAAAGTATAATGGGAAACTTGGAAAGCTGTGAGAAGAGAAGCAGCAAGATCTAGTTTGCATAGTAAAGGGTCCCCTGGGCTGCTGCTTGGAGAGCCGGCCTTAAGGAGAGCAGAGGGCAAGCCTCAGTGGAAGCCCTTGGAAGACTGTGTCTCCTGGATGGGGCAGCTCCCAGGGGAGCAGCAGTGCTTCTACCTCCTGAACAACGTTTGATTCCTGTTCTGAGCTACTGATACAAAACCCAAGCAGATTTCCTGCTCTCACAGTGGGGCTGAGACAGCTATTCTTTATCCTCTACCTGGATGGGGGATGTGATTTACTATTGTTAAGATAAAACTGAGACATATTAAATTTGTAATCGGGTAGTGCCAAACCATAAGTGGTTAGGAGTGCTGCATTGCCAGGAGCTGAGAACAGATGCTGATGGAGAACAGGTGGAAGAAAAGCAATTACCTTATTTGGGAAATTCAGGTTGGCTCTTTGTGACTGGTTGTCCTTACATTATGATCTTAACCTTGAGGCATCACAGACCTGGGTTTCTGTTTGCTCATATAGGCACTAAGACATGAAAGCTGCCTCAGCCTAATGGTTTCCTTTTTAAAATTTACTTAACACTGTTAAAAACAGCACCATGCATGGTGAAAGGGTGCTGTGGTAAACTTTAATACATTGTGAGTTGTATAAAGTGTTCTGGGACATAACCACTACTTAAAAGATTGTTTCTCAGGGATGTTATTTCCAAATTTGACAACTGACCTAAAGATGTTTTGTATATGTGTGTGTGTGTGTTAGTCGCCTCAGTCCTATCCAACTATAGCCCACCAGGCTCCTCTGTCCATGGGATCCTCCAGGCAAGAATACCGGAGTGGGTTGCCATTTCCTTCTCCAGAGGATCTTCCTGACCCAGGGATTGAACCTGTATCTTTTATGTGTCCTGCATTGGTAGGTGGAGTTTTGTATATACTAAGAGTTAAATTGTATATTGGAGACTGGCTATTTTCCACTAAACCAGAGCTGGGAACATTTTCCTACAGAAATCTAATATTACATTAAGGATTAATAATAAAGTAAACAACATGGACATAAAAAAATTAATGAAGCATTCTGTTCTAGATAGAAAGCTCTAAGAATGACTCAAAAACTCAGGTGAAATCAAACCTATGTCTGAAATTAACCCTCTCCTCAGTCAAATGAAGTGTTTCAGGAAAGGTAAATCTAAGGGGCAAAATTCTTATATTAACTTTACAATGTGTGATTCCTTCGTAGCTCAGTTGCTAAAGAGTTTGCCTGCAATGCAGGAGACTCAGGTTCAATTCCTGGGTGGGAAGGATCCCCTGGAGAAGGAAATGGCACCCCACTCCAGTATTCTTTCCTGTATAATCCCATGGACAGAGGAGCCTGGTGGGCTACAGTCCATGGGGTCGAAAGAGTTGGACACAACTTAGCAGCTAAACCACCACCACCATAACCTTATAATTTAGTGTAAAGGCTTTGGTTAATCTCTTTTGTGCTACCTCTGTTTCTCTACTGCCTTAAACTAGTATGGGTAAATGGATATTGTTTGATACAACACTTGTTCACAATTGAGCATTCTACATGGAATACGTATGCGGTGAGTAGAAGTTCTCCAATGTTCAAACAATTTTCGGAATTCTAAATAGTCTCTCCGATGTCAGTTATGTTTTGCAGTACTATGCATGTAATAATAAAGATAATAATGAGTAGTAGTTATATGTGCTTTGTTTTGGACAATAATTAAGTGGTAATTATTTCTTTCCTCTTGTTAAATTACAAATGGAATGCCTTCATTATCATTGCTGTCTGCACCAAATCTTTCAGAATGGTTAATGAGACTATTATGTAGAATTGAATAAAAACTACAAAATCTTCTGCATTCTATAAGGCTTATCACTGTGATGTAAAAAAATCTAGAGGAACATAATATGCTTTTAATTAAATCTTGTAGGACACTTAGCCCTATGGTCTTTATTTGGATAATACCAAACAGATTTTATCACTACCCACTCCCTCACCTCAGCTATAAAAAGTATAGCTGACTGCTAAATTTCCTAGGGATATCCTGTTGACTTTTTCAAAACCAGTGAGGGAGACTTCAAAATCTAGATCCATCTTTTTTAATACATGAAATTTTGAGTTAAACTGAAACAGAATGAAATGTTTATTCACTTGATTATTGGAAAGGAGAAATGACTGATAAAGGGAAAACAAATGAACAGAATTCTAACCTCTCAGCCAGGAGGGCAAATATCTGTGTCTAAAAGTACATAAATCAACCTCCCCTCTGCAGTGCCTCTTTCTCTGTCAAGAAATAATGGCTCAGTGGCTCTTAGTTGTTATTGTTTAGTCACTAAGTCATGCCTGAATCTTTTGCAACTCTATGGACTATAGCCACACGGGCTCCTCTGTCCATGGGATTTCCCAAGCAAGAATACTGGGATTGCTCTTCCCTTCTCCAGGGGATCTTCCTGACCCAGGAATTGCACCTGTGTTTCTTGTGTCTCCTGTATTAGAAAGCAGATTGGTGCTTCATAAGGGAAGCACCAGTTCTTAACAGTAGAATTTCATTAATTAAAAGAATATGGGAGAGAACAAGATGGTGGAGGAGTAGGTGGACATGGAGCACATCTCTCTCCATGGATACATCAGGAACACACCTTCAGGCACAGAAGTTCATGCAGAACACCAGCTGAGCACGGACAGGAGTACCTGACCAGTGGAAAAGAATATATAGAACCACGAAAAACTCGGTAGGATGAAGGAACTCGGGGGAAAAATGGGAGTGTTAGTAGGACTGGACCTGCCCTCAGGGGGTGGGGGAACTGAAGCAGGGGTCCAAGTCCCACATTGGGTCAATTGTCTGAGCCAGAAGAGAAACATTTAAGGCTGAAAGTGAATCAGCTGATCTGTGGCAGCCTAAATGGAATGAGAATCAGACAGTCCTTGCTGCAGCCATACATACCCTGGACAGGGACACAGGTCCCTTGGAAGGCGCAACAAACAGCTGGGAGCTGGAGTTTAGGGAGCAATTCCAGGGCAAGGGCTGATGTCGATTGTGGAGAGACAGAGTGAGGGGATGTGAGGGAGGAGACTATGGGGGAAATGCCTATGGAGGAAAGCCAGGCAGCCATGGAAGAAAGGTCATAGTGCTGGGTCATGCATAGCAGGGGAAGCCATCACCATAGGCTCTCTCTCCCCACAAGCCAGCATCAGCAGCTGAACAACAGAGAGACTGGCCCATCAAATGCCTGACGCACTGAACTACAGAGTAGGACCCCACCCAGGGGGGCCCCCTCTATGTGCCTGACCTGTGGAACAACAGAGAAGGACCCCAGGTAAGGGAGCCCTCTAAGTGCCTGAACTGGCAGAGCTACAGAGAAAGACTGGCCAAAGAGACCTTCTCATTGCCAGCTGCAAGAAGCTCGAGAAAAGACTCTGATAGGGCCATAACGCCTGTGGTGGAGGCAGTCCGTTCCCTGAATACTTCACACTGCCAGGGTCCCGGCAAGCCAAGCAGCTGCGCCACCTTCATGCTCAACTCTCACTGGGGCAGAGCCGCCACAGGCAAAAAAAAGTCTTGTGTCTGTATGCAGCGTTGCATTGGTAGTGTCTGACTCTTTGCGATCCTGTAGACTGTGGCCTGCCAGGCTTCTGTCAGGGAGGGGGGGTTCTCCAGGCAAGAATACGGGAGCGTATTGGCCAATACCGGTTGCCATACCCTTCTGGAGCACTATATTTCCTGCTGCCCGAGCCGCCAATTCCCCTGAGTACCTGGTGCTGCCAGAACCCCTGTGACCCAAGCAACTGTACCATTGCCACACCTGGCCCTCACAGGGGCAAGCCCAAGTCTTCCAGGGCAGCCCCAAGAGCAAACCCCAGTGCATGACCCACAGGAGACGTGGAAATAAAACCACAGTTGAAACCCAGGAGCAGTGTGGCTAAGGAAGAAGACCCAAAACCCTCCCACCAGCTCTACAAGCTGCAGGTTAAATCCACAGGATCAACTAGGCAGACTCTGTGCCTAGACCTAAAAGGTCATTGAGAGCTCCCACAGGAGAAAACGCGCTAGTTCTGATGGCTGTGGACATTGGAGGCAAGAACGCACAGGGGGAGGACCAGATTAGACTCTGAGCTGCCCCCACAGCAGGTCCACAGATCAGGTCAGTGTTGGAGGGCCTCCTGGGGAGGTGAGGTGGACAGTGACTCCCAGCGAGGGAAAGGACTCTGACAGCAGTGACTCAAGAACAACACTTATTATTCTGATGTTTTGACTTGTTCTGTAGATCCTTTTGGATTTTTTTTTTTTCTTTTTTCTTCCCTCTTTTCCCCTCTCTGTTGAATTTGTTGATTTTATTGGCACTGTGACATCTAATTAAGCTCTTGAGCTTTTCTTTTCTCAGTCACATTTTTTATTGTTATAAACCTCTGCCTCTACATTGGGCTTTAGCAGTTCTGTAGAGTTTTCCTTTTTTCTTTCTTTTCTCTTTTTTTAATTTTAATTTTTAAAATCTATTATTATTTTTCTATATTTATTCCTTTGCTTGCTTTTCCTACTATTCTTTTCCCCTTGCAGTCAATCTTTAATGTGTACAAATCTTCTTTATTTACCTGTATTTAACTTTTCCTATCCTTTCTTTTCTTTTCTCTCAACATATTTGTTAATTTTATTTTCATTGCTTTATTCCCCAATTGGTACCTTGCTTTAGTTTTGTTTTCCAGTTGTGTTTTAGTTAATTTTATTCTGGTAGATATAATTTATGGTTTCCTTTGTTCACTGGGTCAATCTATTGTACTTTATTTTTGCTAGACTGTTTAGATTTTGCTTATGGGTGCATATGTATATGTGTATATTCAGTCACACCTTCTATTGTTGTTATAAACCACTGCCTCTATGTTGGGCTTTTGCAGTTCTGTGGTTTTCTTTTCTTTCTTTCTTTCTTCTTCCATTTTTTTCTTTTTTATAATCTTAATTTTGAATTTTTAAGCCTATTATATTTTTTTCTACATTTATTCCTTTTTTCACCTTTCCTACTGTTCTTTTCCCTTTGCAGTTAATCTTTCATGTATATAAATCTTCTTTATCTACCTCTATTTAACTTTGCATATCTGTTATTTCTTTCTTTCATTCCTCTCAAAATATGTTAGTTTGGTTTTCATTGCTTTACTCCCCACTTGGCACCTTGCTTTAGTTTTGTTTTTCAGTTTGTGCTTTAGTTAGTTTTGTTCTTAACTGGTAAATATAATTTTTTATTTTCTTTGTTTGCCAGGTCAGTCTACTGTACTTTATATTTGTTAGACTGTTTGGACTTTGCTGATGGGTGTATATGTTATGTGTGTATTCCATTATTTTGATCATTATTTGCCTGATTTTGTAACTGCCATTTGTCTGCGATTCATCTTTGCTTTCTAATTTGGATATTTGCTTTAATCTCACTTAATGCCATAACAAACCACTTGTGGAATCTTCATTCCAGATCAGAGATTAAGCTCTGAGCCTTTGGAGTGGGAAAACTGATTCCAAGACCCTAGACTACCAGAGAACTAACCCTAGGGAGTATCAAATAATGAGAACTCACACAAAGGAAACCAGTTGAATATAAGACCCAACATAACCCAAACACCAGTAGCACCCTGTGCAGGATGCCTCATTGAATCATCAGAATTTGCCCTGGAGAGTGAAGTTGTTCAGTCATTTCTGACTTTTTGTGATCCCATGGACTGTAAACTACCAGGCTCCTCCGTCCATGGAATTTCTCAGGCAAGAGTACTGGAGTGGGTTGCCATTTCCTTCTCCAGGGGCTTTTGCTGACCCAGGGATCGAACCCAGGTCTCCCACATTGCAGGCAGATGTTTTTCCTCTGAGCCACCAGGGAAGCCCTGGAGAAGGGAAAAAGCTACCCACTCCAGAAATCTGGCCTTGAGAACTAGTCCATGGGGTTGTAAAATGTCAGACAGGACTAAGTGCCTTTGACTTTCATTTGGCGGTGCTCTGGGCTTCCCTGGTAGCCTCATCTAAACAACAAACAAAACAAAAATAGAAACCAAATCATCAGCAGACAAGATTACCACTTCACTCAGCCTTACCCATCAGAGGAAAAACAAACAAACAAAAACTCAGCACACACTCACTCCATAGGAAGCTTACACAAACCACTGGATGAAACTTGGGGCAGAAACCAAAAGGAAGGAAGAATTCAACCTTGAAGCCTGGGAATAGGAGACCACAAACACAATAAGTTAAAAAAAAAATAATGAAAAGGCAGAGAAAAGGCAGAGAAATACTACACAAATAAAGAAACACAGAAGTCCAAATAAATGAAGAGGAAACAGGCAAACTACCTGAAAAGGAATTCAGAATAATGATAGCAAAGATGATCAAAAACCTTGAAAACAAAAAGAAAAATGCGACAATCAATTAACAGGCCTAGAAGAATTAAAGAATAAACATACAGAGACAAACAACACAATTACTGAAATTAAAAATACTATAGAAAGAATCAATAACAGAATACCTGAAGCAGAAGAACGAATTAGTGAGCTGGAAGATAAAATGGTGGAAATAACTTCTGAAGAGCAGACTAAAGTAAGATAAATGAAAAGAACTGAGGATAGTCTCAGAGATCTCTGGGGCCATATTAAATGCACCAACATTCAAATTATAGGGGTCCCAGAAGAAGAAGAGAAAAAGAAACGGTATGAGAGAATTTTTGAAGAGATTATAGTTGAAAATTACCCCAAGATGGGAAAGCAAATAGTCAAGTGGTCCAAGAGGCACAAAGAGTCCCATACAGGATAAACTCATAGAGAAACATGCCAAGACACATACTAATCAAACTAACAAAGACTAAACAGAAAGAAAGAATATTAAAAGCAGCAAGGGAGAAGCAACAAGTAACATACAAGGGAAACCCCATATGTTTAACAGCTGATCTTTCAGCAGAAACTCTGCAGGCCAGAAGGGAATGGCAGGATATATTTAAAGTGCTGAAAGGGAAAAATCTACAACCAAGATTACTGTACTCAGCAAGGATCTCATTCAAAATTGATGGAGAAATAAAAAGCTTTTCAGATAAGCAAAAGTTAAGAGAATTCAGTACTACAAAACTAACTTTACAACAAATGTTAAAGGGACTTTATAGTCAAGAAATAAAAGAGAAGAAAAAAAGATCTACAAAATCAACCCCAAGCAATTCAGAAAATGGCAATAGGAACATATATATCAATAATTACTTTAAATGTAAATGGATTAAATGCTCCAAACAAAAGACACAGACTGGCTGAATGGCTACAAAAACAAGACCTATATATATGCTGTGTACAAGAAACCCATCTCAGACCTAAAGAAACATATAGACTAAAAGTGGGAGGATGGAAAAATATATTCCATGCAAATGGGAAGCAAAAGAAAGCTGGAGTAGCAATCCTCATATCAGACAAAACAAACCTTAAAATAAAGAAGATTACAACAGATAAGGAAGGACGCTACATAATGATCACGTGATGAATCCAAGAGGAAGACATAACAATTGTAAATATCTATGCACCCAACATAGGAGCAACTCAGTACATAAGACAAACACTAACAGACTTAAAAAGAGAAATTGACAGTAACACAATAATAGTAGGAGACTTTAACACCCCATCACACCAATGGACAGATCATCAAAACAGAAAATTAATAAGCAAGCACAAGTCTTATATGATACTTTAGATGAGATGGATATCATTGATATTGTCAGTATATTCCATCCAAATGCAGAACAATTCACCTTCTTCTCAAGTGCACATGGAATATTCTCCAGGATAGACCACATCCTGGGTCACAAATCAAACTTCAGTAAATTTAAGAAAACTGAAATCATATTAAGCATCTTTTCCAACCACAATGCTATGATAAATTACAAGAAAAAAACTGTAAGAAACACAATCACATGGAAATTAAACAACATGATTCTAAATAACAATCAGCTTAATAAAGAAATCAAAAGGGAAATGAAAAAGTTTCTAGAAACAAATGACAATGAAAACATAACAACTCAAAACCTATGGGATGCAGCAAAAGCAGTTCTAAGAGGGACATTTATAGCAATATAATCCAACCTCAAGAAACAAGAAAAACATTGAATAGACAATCTAACTTTATACCTAACACAACAGGAAAAAGAACAAAACACACCAAAATTAATAGAAGGAAAGAAATCATAAAGATCCGAGCAGAAATAAATGAAAAAGAAATGAAAGAGACAACAGTAAAGATTAATAAAACTAAAAGCTGATTCTTTGAGAAGACAAACAAAATTGACAAACCTTTAGCCAGACTCATCAAGAAAAAAAGAGAAAAGAATCAAATCATCCAAAGTTAGAAATACAAAGGATTATAAGAGACTATTATGAACAACTATATAGCAATAAAATGGATAACCTGGAAGAAATGGACAGACTCCTAGAAAAGCTCAATCTTCTAACACTGAATCAGGAAGAAGTAGAAATTAGGAACAACCCAATTACAAGCACTGAAATTGAAGCTGTGATAAAAAATCTCCCCCAAAAACAAAAGCCCAGGACCAGATGGCTTCACAGGAGAATTCTATCAAACATTTAGAGAAGAGCTAATGCCCATCGTTCTGAAACTCTTTCAAAAAATTGCAGAGGAAGGAACACTTCCAAACTCGTTCTGAGGCCACCATCACCCTGATACCAAAACCAGACAAAGACAACACACAAAGAAGAAAACTAGAGGCCAATATCACTGATGAACATAGATGCAAAAATTCTCAACAAAATTTTAGCAAACAGAATTCAGCAACACATCAAAAAGCTCATACACCATGATCAAGCTGGGTTTACTCCAGGAATACAAGGATTCTTCAATATATGCAAATCAATCAATGTGATACACCATATTAAAATTGAAAGATAAAACACATATGATCATCTCAATAGATGCAGAAAAAGCCTTTGACAAAATTCAGCACCCATATATGATTAAAACTCTTCAAAAAATTGGCATAGAAAGAACCTACCTCAGCATAGTAAAGGCCGTATATGAAAAGCCTACAGCAAACATTCTCAATGGTGAAAAGCTGAAAGCATTCCGCCTAAGATCAGGAACAAGGCAAGGGTGTTCACTTTCACCACTATTATTCAACATAATTCTGGAAGTCCTAGACATAGCAATCAGAGAAGAAAAAGAAATAAAAGGAAGCCAGATCAAAAAAAGAAGTAAAGCTCTCACTATTTGCAGATGACATGACACTGTACCTAAAGATAGTATCAGAAAACCACTACAGCTAATCAGTGAATTTACCAAAGTTGCAGGATACAAAATCAATACACAGGAATCACTTGCATTTCTATATACTAACAATGAAAAATCAGAAAGAGAAATGAAGGACTCAATCCCATTCACCACTGCAACAAAAAGAATTAAATATCTAGGAATAAACTTACATAAGGAGACATAAGAACTGTACACAGAAAATTATAAGACACTAATGAAAGAAATCAAAGATGACATAAACAGATGGAGAGATATTCCATGTCCTGGGTAGGAAGAATCAAAATTGTGAAAATCCCTATACTACTAAATGCAATCTACAGATTTAATGTGATCCCTATCAAATTACCAGTGGCATATTTCACAGAGATAGAACAAAAAATTTCACAATTCATATGGAAACACAAAAGATGCCAAATAGCCAAAGCAGTCTTGAGAGAGAAGAGTGGAGCTGGAGGAATCAACCTTACTGACTTCAGATTATACTGGAAAGCTACAGTCATCAAGAGAGTATGGTACTGGCACAAAAACAGAAATATAGACCAATGGAACAAGATAGACAGCCTAGACATAAACCCATGCACCTATGGGTACCTTATTTTGACAGAAGAGGCAAGAATATACAATGGGACAAAGAGAGCCTCTTTAATAAATGGTGCTGGGAAAACTGGACAGCTACATGTAAAAGAATGAAATTAGAACACTTCCTAACACCATACACAAAGATAAACTCAAAATGGATTAAAGACCTAAATATCATACTAGAAAGTATAAAACTCTTTGAGGAAAACATAGGCAGAACACTCGATGACTTAAATCAAAGCAAGATACTCTATGACCCAGCTCCTAGAGTAATGGAAATAAAAACAAAGCAAACAAGTCAGACTTAATTAAGTTTAAAAGCTTTTGGACAGCAAAAGGAACTATAAGCCAGGTGAACAGACAACCCTCAGAATGAGAGAAAATAATAGCAAACAAAACAACATACAAAGGAGTAATTTCCAAAATATACAAGCAGCTCATACAACTCAATACTAGAAAAACAAACAACCCAATCAAAAAGTGGGAAAAAGACCTAAACAGACATTTCTCTGAAGAAGACATACAGATAGCTAACATTGCTCATTACTAGAGAAATGCAAATCAAAACTACATTGAGATATCACCTCACACCAGTCAGAATGGCCATCATCAAAAAGTCTACAAACAGTGCTGGAGAGGGTGTGGAGAAAAGGGAATGCTCTTGCACTGTTGGTGGGAAGGTAAATTAATTCAGCCACTGTGGAAGACGGTATGGAGATTCCTTAAAAAACTAGGAATAAAACCACCGTATGATATGACCCAGCAATTCCACTCCTAGGCCTATACCCTGAGGAAACCAAAATTGAAAAAGACACATGTATCCCATTGTTCACTGCAGCAATATTTACAATAGCTAGAATATGCAAGCAACCTAGATATTCATTGACAGATGAATGGATAAAAAATTTGTGGTACATATACACAAGGGAATATTACTCAGCCATAAAAAGGAATGCCTTTCAGTCAGTTCTAATGAGATGGATGAACCTAGAACCTATTATACAGAGTGAAGTAAGTCAGAAAGAAAAAGGTAAATATCATATTCTAACACATACATACAAAATCTAAAAAATGGTAGTGAAGAATTTATTTCAGTTCAGTTCAGTTCAGTCACCCAGTTGTGTCCGACTCTTTATGATACCATGGACCACAGCACACAAGCTTCTCTGTCCATCATCAACTCCTGGAATTTACTGAAATTCATGTCCATTGAGTCGGTGATGCCATCCAACCATCTCATGCTCTGTCGTCCCTGTCTCCTCCTGCCTTCAGTCTTTCCCAGCATCAGGGTCTTTTCAAATGAGTCAGCTCTTTGCATCAGGTGGCCAAAGTATTGGAGTTTCAGCTTCAGCATCAGCACTTCAAATGAATATTAAGGACTGATTTCCTTTAGGATCGACTGGATGGATCTCCTTGCAGTCCAAGGGACTCTCAAGAGTCTTCTCCAACACCACAGTTCAAATGCATCAATTCTTTGGCATTCAGCTTTCTTTATAGTCCAACTCTCACATCCATATGTGACCACTGGAAAAACCATAGCTTTGACTAGATGGACCTTTGTTGGCAAAGTGATGTCTGCTTTTTAATATGCTGTCTAGGTTGGTCATAACTTTTCTTCCAAGGAGCAAGTGTCTTTTAATTTCATGGCTACAGTTGCCATCCGCAGTGATTTTGGAGCCCCCCAAAATAAAGTCTGTTACTGTTTCCATTGATTTCTCTTCTATTTGAAATGAAGTGATGGCACCAGATGCCATGATCTTAGTTTTCTGAATGTTGAGTTTTAAGCCAACTTTTTCACTCTCCTCTTTCACTTTCATCAAGAAGCACTTTAGTTCTTCTTCGATTTCTGTCATAAGGGTGGTGTCATCTGCATATCTGAGGTTATTGATATTTCTCCTGGCAGTCTTGATTCCAGCTTGTGCTTCATCCAGTCCAGCATTTCTCATGATGTACTCTGCATATAAATTAAATAAGCAGAGTGACAATATACAGTCTTCACGTACTCCTTTCCTGACTTGGAACCAGTCTGTTGTTCCATATCCAGTTCTAACTGTTGATTCCTGACCTGCATACAGATTTCTTAGGAGGCAGGTCAGGTGGTCTGGAACCCTCATCTCTTGAAGAATTTTCCACAGTTTGTTGTGATCCACATAGTCAAAGGCTTTGTCGTAGTCAATAAAGGAGAAATAGATGTTTTTCTGGAACTCTCTCACTTTTTCAATGATCCAACAGATGTTAGCAATTAGATCTCTGGTTTTTCTGCCTTTTCTAAATCCAGCTTGAACATGAAAAGTTCACGGTTCATGTACCATTGAAGACTGACTTGCAGAATTTTGAGCATTACTTAGCCAGGGTGTGAATGGAGTGCAAATGTTCAGTAGTGTGAGCATTCTTTGCATTGCCTTTCTTTGGATTGGAATTAAAACTGACATTTTCCAGTCTCGTGGCCACTGCTCAGTTTACCAAAATTGCTGGCATTATTGAGTGCAGCACTTTCAAAGCATCATCTTTTAGGACCTGAAATAGCTCAGCTGGAATTCCATCACTTCCACTAGCTTTGTTCTTAGTGATGCTTCCTAAGGTCCATTGGAATTCACATTGCAGGATGTCTGGCTCTAGGTGAGTGATCACACTGTTGTGATTATCTGGTTTGTGAAGATCTTTTTTGTACAGTTCTTCTCTGTATTCTTGTCACCTCTTCTTAATATCTTGTGCTTCTGTTAGGTCCATATCATTTTTGTCCTTTATTGTGCCCATTCTTGCATGAAATGTTTCCTTGGTATCTCTAATTTTCTTGAAGAGAACTCTAGTCTTTCCCATTCTGTTGTTTTGCTCTATTTCTTTGCTTGATAACTGAGGAAGGCTTTCTTATCTCTCCTTGCTGTTGTTTGGAACTCTGCACTCAAATAGGTCTATCTTTCCTTTTTTCCTTTGCCTTTCACTTCTCTTCTTTTCTCACTTATTTGTAAGGACTCTTCAGACAACCATTTTGCCTTTCTGCCTTTCTTCTTCTTGGGGATGGTCTTGATCACTGCCTCTTGTCCAATGTCACAAACCTCCACCCATAGTTCTTCAGGCACTCTCTCTATCAGATCTAATGCCTTGAATCTATTTCACACTTCCACTGTATAATTGTAAGGGATTTGATGTATTTCATACTTGAATGGTCTAGTGGTTTTCCCTACTTTCTTCAATTTAAGTCTGAATTTTGCAATAACGAGTTCATGATCTGAGCCACAGTCAGCTTCTGGTCTTGTTTTTGCTTACTGTATAGAGCTTCTCCATCTTTGGCTGCAAAAATATAATCAATCTGATGTCTATGTGTAGAGTCTTCTCTTGTGTTATTGGAAGAGTGTGTTTGCTATGACCAGTGCATTCTCTTGGCAAATCTCTATTAGCCTTTGCCCTTCTTCATTCTGTACTCCAAGGCAAACTTTGCCTGTTACACCAGGTGTTTCTTGACTTCCTACTTCTGCATTCCAGTCCCCTATAATGAAAAGGACAACTTCTTTGGATGTTAGTTCTAAAAGGTCTTGTGGGTCTTCATAGAACCGTTCAATTTCAGCTTTTTCAGCATTACTGGTCAGTGTAGAGACTTGGATTACTGGGATATTGAATGGTTTGCCTTGGAAATGAGCAGAGATCATGCTGTCAGTTTTGAGATTGCATCTAAGTACTGCATTTTGGACTCTTTTGTTGACTATGAGGGCTACTCCATTTCTTCTAAGGGATTCTTGTCCACAGTAGTAGATATAATGGTCATCTGACTTAAATTCATCCATTCCAGTACATTTTAGTTTGCCGATTCCTAAAATGTCAATGTTCATTCTTGCCATCTCCTGTTTGACCACTTCCAATTTGCCTTGATTCATGGACCTAACATCCCAGGTTCCCTTGCAATACTGCTCTTTACAGCAACGGACCTTGCTTCTATCACCGGTCACATCCACAACTGGGTGTTGTTTTTACTTTGGCTCTATCCCTTCATTCTTTCTGGAGTTATTTCTTCACCGATCTCCAGTAGTACATTGGGCACCTACCAAGCTAGGGAGTTCATCTTTCAGTTTCCTATCTTTTTGCCTTTTCATGTAATTCATGGGGTTCTCAAGGCAATACTAAAGTGGTTTGCCATTCCTTTCTCCAGTGGACCACGTTTTGTCAGAACTCTCCACCATGACCCATCTGTCTTGTGTGGCACTACATGGCATGGCTCATAATTTCATTGAGTTTGACAAGGCTGTGGTCCATGTGATCAGATTGGTTAGTTTTCTGTGATTGTGGTTTTCAGTCTGTCTGCCCTCTGATGGAGAAGGGTAAGAGGCTTCAGGATGCTTCCTGATGGGAAAGACAGACTGTAGGCAAACTGGGTTTTTTTCTGATGGTGCGGCCATGCTCAGTAAATCTTTAACCCAATTTTCTATTGATGGATGGCGTAGTGTTGTCTCCCTGTTGTTTGACCTGAGGCAAAACTGTGGTGGGGGTAATGAAGATAATGGCGGCCTCCTTCAAAAGGTCCCATGCAAACACTGCTACACTCAGTGCCCCCAAACCTGCAGCAGGCCACTGCCGACCCACACCTCTGCTGGAGACTCCTGGACCCTCATGGGCAAGTCTGGGTCAGTCTCTTGTCGGGTCACTGCTCCTTCCCCCTGAGTCCTGGGGCACAAGGTTCTGTTTGTGCCCTCCAAGAGTCTGTTTCCCAGTCCTGTGTAAGTTCTGGCAGCTCTGTGGTGGGTTAATGGCGACCTCTTCCAAGAGGGCTTATGCCACACCCAGGTCTGCTGCACCCAGAGCCCCTGCCCCTGTGGCAGGCCACTGCTGACCCGCACCTCCTCAGAAGACGCTCAAACACAGTTCTGGCTCAGTCTCTGTGGGGTCTCGGGTCCTGGTGTGCCCAAGGTTTGTTTGAGCCCTCTGAGCATCTCTGGTGGGTATGGGGTTTGATTCTAAACATGATTTTCCTCCTCCTACCGTCCTGCTGGGGCTTCTCCTTTGCCCTTGGACGTGGGGCATCTCCTCACAGTCACTCCAGTGCCTCGCAGCTGCTGCTACAGTGCTCTGGTGGCTCAGAGGGTAAAGCGTCTGCCTGCAATGTGGGAGGCCTGGGTTTGATCCATGGGTCAGGAAGGTCCCCTGGAGAAGGTAATGGCAGCCCACTCCAGTACTCTTGCCTGGAAAATTCCATGGATGGAGGAGCCTGGTAGGCTACAGTCCATGGGATTGCAAAAAGTCATGTTGTTCATGACTGAACAACTTCACTCTCCAGAATTTCTTTACATGGCAGCAATAGAGAAACAGACATAGAGAATAGACTTATGGACATGAGAAGAGGGGAAGGGAGGCTAAGATGTATGAAAAGAGTAACATGGAAACTTACATGACCATGTGTGAAACAGATAGCCAATGGGAATTTGCTGTGTGGCTCAGGAAACTCAAAACAGGGGCTCTGTATCAACCTAGAGGGGTGGGATGGGAGGGAGCTTGGAGGGAGGGTCAAAAGGGAGGGGATGTATGTATACCTATGGCTCATTCATGTTGAGGTTTGAAAGAAAACAATAAAATTCTGTAAAGCAATTATTCTTCAATAGAAAAATTAAAAAAAAAAAAAAAAGTATATCCCAAGAGGGTGGGCTGAAATAGCCTAAAGTTAGAAGAAAAATACCAGTATCAAGTCTAAAAGACTTTGACATTGAGAGAGGACAGAAACAGTATTTCCATACATAAGTAACTCCTTTTCTTAATTTCCCAGAAGGACATTTATAAGGGAAGAAGCTTTGATCTGTTCAGGCAATCTATCATTTCTGCTTATTTGCTGTTTCTGTAAGGACTAGACAGAACCAGGTATCAGTAGATTGACCAGATAGGGAGGCTGTCATGTTCACCACACCAACTGAAATAAAATCATTGGCTCCACAGTGTGGGCATTTTGAAACAGGGAGGGAGATAGCAATCCTATTCCAGGTCACTTCTTCCTGAGATGCTTAGATGGAGATAAAGTAATCCTATGCTAGCTGTTTGTGTGTGGTCCTTTTCCTTTCTCATTTGTGGTTTTTAAACAGCTGGTGCTAGAGATTTTTCTGGATGGTACCCCTAATCCATCCAGCCTTGTTTCCGAGTTCTATTAGATATATTAAGTGTTTATTTTTCAAAAATGGAATGCATCCTGTGTCTGGGTGATGTTTTAGTACACCTTGGCATCCACTCTGAGTACATGCACACACAGGAAGAAGTCAAGGTGAAGGCTTCAGTGGAAGTAATACTATATCTTCAGGATAGGATGATTTTAGATTACAGAAGCCCAATTGTTTCAGAGAAAAATTTGAGCTTAGAATCATGTCATTTCTTTTACTCTGAAGAGGCCCTGTGGCAATGGGCATGAACTTTGAGGACAGATCATCCTAAAATACTCATCTGTTACTCACCAGTGATGTGAATTTGGATGAATTACTTGAAGTCGCTAAGCCTCAGCTAAAATTATAAGAACAACTGTACAGTACTCTTGCAAAAATCAGAGTTGATGGACATGAAACATTTACCATTATCTCTGGTTCATAGTAAGTATTTAATAAGTTACATATTTTTAGCAATGAGATAATCTGGAATATTTTAGAATGTCCAAACTTCAGAAAATTCTGTTTATTGCATGTGCTGCTGAAGTTAGCACTGAGATTTCTGTTTATAACATATAATAAATAGTAAGGAATAAAATAACATTGCATTCAGGTTTTGTTGTGAAAGTAAGTAACAATTTTGTTCTTGTTTTTTGTTGTTATGTGAATACCAGCAATATTTACATTTTTCATGTTAAACTTTAGATAATTTGTTGTTGTCTTGGTCCTGATTATTAGCTACTTTATTTAGGAGAAGCTTAAATGTAGAACTATATTATGCATAAAGGACTATTTCTGCTAATTTTATTTTTTATATTCCAATGTACTAAAGTGAGTAAAATCTAATAATAGTTGGATTTCATAAAAAATTTCTATTTGAGCCCCTAGAAATATACACACAAAGAAAAAAAATCTTTAATAGAGTTTTAGGCTAGAGTATTGTAAAACTCTAAATAAATCCTAGTTGATGAAAATGAAACCCAGATCCTTCAGTTGTTATTGAAGGAAGTATCCCCCTGGTGAACCTATCTCAGGTCATAGACTTAATCTTCTTTTGTGGTTTCTCTTGGCTTTCTACTGCTACCACTGTTCTGATTCATGGTGTTGGAAGTTTGTGATTCCTTCTCCAAAACTCTAGGTGTTTATAGCACAACTTCCCTTACTTCTTCATTTATTGCTGAGATGAAATTGGTACATTCACACAAAATTCCCAGAAACATCATCATACTTAAGCTTAGGATATAAAAAACGAGAAAGAGAGTACCATGAATCTTGCTGATCAGGCTTAAAAATTCTGTGAACTTTAGAGTCCTTAGTTCACATGAGATATCAAAAGTATTAGTCACTCAGTCATGTCCAACTGTTTGTGACCCCATAGACTGTAGCCTGCCAGACTCCTCTGTCCATGGAATTCTCCAGGCAAGAATACTGGAGTGGATTGCCACTCCCTTTTCCATAAGATATCAAGGAAGAGTCTTATATCCAATGTTGCAAGATAAATGGAAAGTCTTATTTCCATTTATCACCACCAATGAGTATAAATCCCTTTGAAGTGGGTGCTGTGTGTGTTGCCCAGATCCCTCCCTCAGGATCAAGGTGCTCATTCCTGCAGCTGATGAAAGAATTTGTTGATGGCTTACAATGGAGTCCCTTTCTAGGAACTGTCCTCAAGTGCAAGAAGCTTATTTACCTTGGTTTCATTCCCACCTTCATAGCTATCTCTATCTGATGACTAGTTTCTGTAGGGTACAAATGCTCAGGGCTTCCCAGGTGGTGTAGTAGTAAAGAATCCCCTGGTCAATGCAGGAAAGACAGGTTCGATCCCTGGGTTGGCAAGATCACCTGGAGAAGGAAATGGCAACTCACTCAAGTATTCTTGCCTGGGAAATCTCATGGACAGAGGAGCCGGGGGCTACAGTCCATGGGGTTGCAAAAGAGTCAGACATGACCGAGAGGCTAAACAACAACAACAACAACAACAAATGCTCAGGCATCTTGCTTTAACTGAAACAACTCTGCAGGACTGTCTTATTTCCAGACATCTCTGAGACACTGTCTGTGGCTGCTGTTGTAAATTCTTCACAGGTTGAGTCCTCCTTCTACCCAGGCCTTCTTCCCTCACCATCTATAGTTGTTCCCAAGAGCATCATCAATAAACATTCTGTACGTGAATATCAGAGTCTTAGAGACTATTTTCCAGGGGAAAAAACTGACTGCAGTTGATACTAGAAGTGGATTGGTCTTAGGAAGTATATTCTAAGATGGAACTTCAGAGTTGGGAGGTGGAGCATTGATAGAACCTGGCACTAGTTTGCAATGTAATAACAATTACATTCACTTTCACTTTCACTTTAACAATTACATTACACTGGTAGGTGTGATAGGTCAAGCATCTGAGAGGTTCAGGTGAAGTAGTGTTTTTGAAGATGATTGAATTGCATGACTGTTGCTGGGGTAGATCGATGCATTCAGTTCAGTTCTGTTCAAAGAGTCGTGTCCGCGACTCTTTGCGACCCCATTAACTGCAGCACACCAGGCCTCCCTGTCCATCACCAACTCAAACTACCGCACAGTTGCACTCATCTCAAACGCCAGTAAAGTAACGCTTAACATTCTCCGAGCCAGGCTTCAGCAATACGTGAACTGTGAACTTCCAGATGTTCAAGCATGTTGTAGAAAAGGCAGAGGAACCAGAGTTCAAATTGTCAACATCCGCTGGATCATTGAAAAAGCAAGAGAGTTCCAGAAAAATACTTATTTCTGCTTTATTGACTACACCAAAGCCTTTGACTGTGTGGGTCACAATAAACTGTGGAAAATTCTGAAAGAGATGGGAATACCAGACCACCTGACCTGCTTCTGCATTAGAGAAGGACAATAAAGGCTGAGGGCAATTAATGACAATTATAAAGTGAAGGGTGGAAGGCAGAAGATCTCTTTGGAAGCCTAAACTAATTTTCTGTTAGAATAGTCTGAGGGTTAAAACGAGGAGTATGGGCAGCTCATGCTCAAAAGACCCAAAGTCCCCGATGGCTTTCAGGGAAGAGTTTTTAAAGACAATGTGAGGGAGAGGGTCCCAGGGTGTGCGATTAGCTCATGCACAGTTCTCTGACTGGTTGATGGTGAAGTAACAGGATGATATTTCAGGAATCTTAGTTATCAACCTTCTAGTTCTAACCTGTCTGGGGTCTATGTGCTGGTGGTCAGCAGCTAACTACCTTCAACTTTTGAGGGTTTTATTATCTGCAAAACAACTCAAGGATATGCTCAGGATGTTAATATCTATAGCCCTTGAGGAAGAACTGGTATTCCTTGAGTTTGCTTTATGGCTAAATTATTATTATTTTGTCTTGCTTGACTATTTTTCTTTGTGTTAATATTTTCTCATTTCTCTGACTACATTTACTCTTTGGAACTTGGGGAAGACCTAGGAGGCTAAAGTTTTTCTACAAACAAGAGTCAAGGGACACCAGGGGCTTACCCCTGGGAAGATCCTGCTTGGTTTCCATAGGGATTGCATTAATAAGAGAGGCACCAGTATTGTTGAATTCAGTAGCAGCTCCCCTCTGTAGGCAGGACTGGCAGAAGAAGATGTTATTATAGATCTTGGATCAACTGATAGCAAAAAGAATGAAAGAATCCTAAAATAACAGAGGTCAAGCGGTATACTTATTAATAGCTATCAGAAACAAGGTAGATGTACTTGCTGTCAAGATCTAAGTTTAGAGTGAAAGCATGGTGTGCCTAATCCACAGAGAGCTGTGGAGAGAGAGCAAGGCATTCCTAGAGGTCAAATATCAATAGACTGGAAGTCAACAATGAGATTTCACAATCTATATAACCAAAAGAAATCAAGTACTGATGATCAGGAAGTTAGGAAAAGGCATGCCAACAAAATATCATAATCCCTTGCTTAGCTCACAGACCTGAGCCAGTTCTCAGATTTAGAATTCATTTACTAAAGGGAAAGCCAAGTTCCCATGAACAAAGGACCCTGAAACACCAACAGCATATAAAAAGAGTAATGGTTTCTCCAGTCATTACTGAAAGGCACCTGTGACTATTTACTAGGATATACTTTGGAAAGAGGGGTACAGGAATGTTTTGCTAACATTGTTGGACATAGGGTCCAAATTGACATTGATACCTGAGGACCCAAAGCATCATCATAGCTACTTTGTCAGAAGTATATGTATATATAATGGTCAGAATAATGGCCCCTCAAAGATGTTCTAATCTCCAGAACCTGTGAATATGTTAGGCTACATGGCAAAGGGAAATTAAAGTTTATTCTTCTACAAGGGCAACATCCCACTGAAAGTAGAGGAAATGGGGACTTCCAAGAAGTCACATCTTCATAAGCCAACCCTAAAAACTATTCCTTGTTGGTTTTCCAGCACTGATTCTGCTGGCAGCAGTTCCTCTTGGCCTTGGCTTCCCTCATGGATACCTCCTTGGGAAGCGTATGCAAGGTGGCAGCTCTTGTAGGGTCCTGGCGCTTTCCATCTTTTCAAGCAGCTGACAACAAACTCTGCCATACTGTGATATCTGGATAGCTCACCATTTTTCTCATACCACTTAACAAAGACCCTCTTGATTTCCTTAAAGTTTTAGTGCATCAGAGCTTAGTAAATAAAATTGTTCTAAAGATTCAGAGATTGAATTAAGAAGGCAGGCCTTGATACTTATGTTAAACTTTTATTCATTGAGACTTAACTTTCTCTTACATTTTCTAAGGAGGTCTAGTGGAAAGTACTTTTCAGTATAAAGCTGTGTTATCCAATATGGTAGCATTAGCCACATGCGGCTATTTAATTTTGAATTAATTAAAATTAAGTTACATTCAATTACTCGGTTACACTAGCCACATGTATCTAGTGATTACCATGGTTGATAGTGCTGACATAGAACATTTCCATCATCCCAGACAGTACTACTGGGTAGCAGTGCTGCAGAGCTTGACCTCTCTAGTAGGTATTCAGTTGACTTGTCAAGAGCGTTAAACTCTTCACTACCTATGCTTTCCTTCCTTCCCCCTCTCAAGAGGGCAAAGAGTAATATGTATATAGAGAGAGCTTCAATAGGCATTCTAATTTTCCCCAATTTTATGAAGAATAGGTGTAACAGTTTCTTTGGATTACAAATTAAGATAGCGCAGTAGAACTATATTCTCTGCACTGTGGCATCCATTAACAAATAGTTAACACTTATTGTTCGTGTGCTATATGCACTATGCCAGGTACTATGATGCATTTTTATCTCCTTTAATCCTCACAGCAGCAGTATGTGTTAGATATTATTAATATTATTCCCATTTTGCACAAGGCAACTGAGGCTAAGAAAGGATGAATGACATACAGGATCATATAAGTGGCTGAGCCATATCTGAATGTGATTTTTTTTTTAGTTCTGAAGACCATGCTTTAGGTCACACTGAGCTATAACAGGAGAGCTATAGGAAAGCAGTTGGCAATAAATGTAAGTGGGTTCACATAATCTGAAATTCTGTTGAAGGCAATTTCTACTTCTCTATAAAATCTCCTGCCTTGATGCTTTCTTTCTTTCCTCACTGTCTTGGGAATTACTTCCAGAATGCAAAATTTAGACAGATTTTAGTTTTTGTGGGATGAAGCGCTCATTAATTTACAGTGCTACAGAATTTTTACCAATATCTTTTCCTTTCCAAATACTATTTAGCTTTTTCCCCCTTCAGTTTAAAATACAGACTATGAACTTAAATAGTTCTTTATAGCAACAAGATGTGGCAAAGCCTGGGTCTGTGCGGATCTAAGATGCATACTGTGCCAAAATATAGATACCGTGTGATTGCCTATGATAGTAAGGCTGTTCTTCACTCTCAGAGGCATCAGCAAATCCTTTTGTTGGCTGAAGCTTTGTGTTCCACTTCCTTAACAAACCCTGACAATCTGTTTTTTAGCTCTTTTAGGATGCTGCAGAATTCTTTAGAAACAAGATGGATTTTTTTCTTCTTCTAATAACCACCATAATTTTTAAAAAGTGACTTTGTAATGCATTTGTTGCCTATCATGTGCCTAGCAAACTGAACTTTAAATGACCTTTTTGTCCTTATTATTGCAGCTGTCAGTATCCAATTTTATATAGAAAATATAAAGAAAAGGGAATTTAATCCAGAAATTTTTATTGAGGCACACACAGCTTCAGCTGCTGCGGTTACAACAGTCTCATTAAATACCAAACCCGACAAAAACCCATGGGGTCTATTTTCTAATTCAGTCTTGAAGGAAATTTGCAATAGTGAATCTCTATGGCAGTTGAGATTGGCTAAGATTTAGATGACCCATTTCCCTTATCTAATGAATTCAGGCCTTGCAAACTTTGCAAAAGCTTTAAACTGACAAAGTATCAAGAGAGTTGATGTGAAATTGAAAGACAGCTGGCATGGACTCAGAGCCTCTTGAGTTTAGCTCTGGAAGCTGCAAACTTCCACAGCTGCTTGACTGTCAAAATGAAGATTCCAGCATAAAGACAGTCAAAATATTGCTATTAGATGAAGAACTTTGTGCCTAAATCCTTTATAGAGAAGAGTCTTCATTCTGAATAAAGAATGCACATAATGTAACATGTTTGCATTTATCTTCATTTTGCTAAGATAAAAGGATTCATCTTCAGTAACTCGGGTTTTAAAGAAGTCCAATTAAACTTAAATTTGAAGGGCTTTTAAGAATTTAAATGATGGAATCTTATTCTTGGAAATAAAACCACTTTGATGTGCTTTCTTTCTCATGCTGTCTCTTTCCAATTCTTTGGTCTTAACAAGCCATGAGGATAATGTAATAATACTTTATTGTGTGATGAGAAGCTCATCAGGGTGTTTCTAGGTAAGAGCATACCTAACAAATTATTAGGTAGAGAAACAAAGTTTGCTAGGTGTGGTGTTTTCAGGCTATATGCTGTATCATCAGTGATAATTTTTATACATCTCTTTTAAGAAAAGCAAACCTCAACCTGAATGGTATTTATGGCACAGTGAAGTTTACTGATGGGTAGATACTTCCACATTAAAAATGTAGTTTCTTGAACAGTAATTATAAGCTTATTGTATTTATGAGAACTAAAAATTTGGCTACATTTTCAAAGGATCCCAGTCCTGACTTTTCATATAGCCCATCTCACAACACTTATCGAACAATTTAAATTGTATCATAGACTGTCCATTTGTATTTGGGAATAGCATTAAACTCTTGCAATAGTGAAATCCTGCTGAATAGATTGGTATATTTAAACCATAATACAAGTGGACAACTGAGAAAATAGGGGATAGAATCATTTATGACTTTACAATTGTAGCATGTTTAAATGCAGAAAAAAATTGTAGCATGTTTAAAATGCAGAAAAATAAATGCATAGATATTTAAAAATCATTTATTTTATTTTGGAAGTAGTAAGTCTTCCTCAACTACTGAAAAATAAAATAACTCCCTTTTAATCCTTTTATGTTTAATGAAAATCATAAACTATGTTTAGTTTGTTTATAATTCATATGCTACTTGTCAACTACTTGTCAGCACATTCATTTTGAAAATGATTTTACTTTTTGTAATTATATGGCTTTTTTGGGTATAATATGAAATGCTAAGTATATCAATGTATTAAAACAAAATGGATTTGTAGGCTAACTGTGTATGTCTGAACATCTCTGGAGACTCAGGTGAAGAGCATGAAAATTTTCTCTGTCTTTACCTAGCAGAGTCAATCTCCTTTTTATTGCTTCATGCCTGTACTGATTTCTACAATAATACTTTTAAAATGTATCAAAATAACTGTATATGTTCCTTCTTTCCTGAAAGTAATAAATTCTTGACATTGTGAACAGATTTTATTCCCATCTTCAGCCCTGATCCAGCAATTCAATGATATGATCAAGGTCTGCTTTTCCTCTTTTGCTCTGCCATTCACCTGCTGAGTTTATTCCAAAGCTGCTTATTCTCGAAGCCATTAGGATCGCTGTGCATTTCCTGTAGCTGTAAGGCGGCTGCTTTTACTCTCACATAAGTCCTAGGGGTGGGGAGAGAGAGAGAGAGAGCACTTTTCCCCAATCAAGGAACGATAGTACTTATGTCTAATGCAATTGTTTAGGTCCAATTCCAGGGCTTCCCTGGTGGTTCAGACAGTAAAGAATCTTCCTGCAATGCAGGAGACCCGAGTTTAATCCCTGGGACAGGAAGATCCCTTTTAGGAAGAAACGGCAACCCACTCCTCTATTCTTGCCTGGAAAATCCCATGTACAGAGGAGCCTGGCAGGCTATGTCCATGGGGTCGCAAAGAGTTGGGCACAACTGAGTGACTAACACTTTCAATTCCAGACTGGTAACTCACCAGGAGGAATGCCATGTGTGATTAGCTTAGACCAGAGTTCCTTAACCAGTCTTGGGTAAGGGAGAAGGATATTACAACTGCTTAGGTTAACTGAAGTTTTCTTTTGAAGATGGAGTCAGCTCCTCAAACTGCATTAAAACTTTTAATGAAAGAGTGTTGAAATAAATGGTTAGTTACCTGTTTGAGCAGGCTCTGGGAGTTGGTGATGGACAGGGAAGACTTGCTTGCTGCAGTCCATGGGGTTGCAGAGTCAGACAGGACTGAGCAACTGAGCTGAACTAGCTGCCTGTAATGACCACTGCACAGGTTTTTAATATGCAGTGTTTCTCAAGCTTATTTGACTACAGGCTCTTTGTTCTTATGAGGTTATGAAATGCCAATCTGTAAGATTAAGTTCATATTCCTAATTATGGTATTAGCCCATAATCAAAATCAGCCCAAAATCAAGCCCCAAATCAAGGGATGGACTCAGAGACATGAAGCTCAGCGAAAGCGAGACTTTTAATGATGGTCTTGCAAGATCAGGTGTCTGGTGGGGAGGCACATCCGAGGCAGTTACAACAAGCAATGTATTGCCTACCACACAGGTCCCTCCCCTGGATTCCTCACTGGCTGAGTACTATGGGGTGTCCAATCTTCCTGGACTTCTCCTAAGTTTCATTATTTCCTTATAGGGTATCCTTCTTTCTCCTTTCCCAACTTACATTCACATTTTTCAACAAAGACTTTCTTGCTAGTTTATCCCATCCCCTAACATCCTGTTTGCTTAGGGGCCCTCCAGGTGCATGAACTATGTCCTGTCCTCAAGGCGTTAGACAAGTTTAGAGCCAGGACATAGGCAGTGGGTGGAGGTCTAGCTCTTCAGGATGCATCTGATCTCCCTCCCCAATCCTAACTTAATCTGAAGAGTCCAGGTCTCAACTTTATCTAAAGAGTCCAGGCTTCAACTTTGTGTTGAAAATGGACCACTTCACGTTTCTGTTTCTTACTGTATGGAAAGCTTTTACAATATGGTGCCTGACTTCCAACTACTGGTTCTGTAGTCATGTCACAGTTATGGTCTAGCAATGACAAATTTATTGCCTCTCTGCATCTTTTTATATTCATTAATATTTCAAGACTTTATATTTTTCATCTTTGTTAGCAAGTTTTTTCCACTCTGATTGCCTTGTCATCCTTCAAATTCCAGATCAAAGACCATCTCTTCTGAAGTCTCCCCTTCTTTATACTCTTCTAGCATCTTGCACATAATTCATTTATAGCTTCTCCACATAACGTAATTATTTATGAACAGGTTTCTTGATTTTGAATGACTTGAGGGGAGGGTCTATGTCTTATTTATCTTTACAGTCACAAAATTTGATGGAGGATTGATGTGAAACGTCTCTTTAGTTTGAATTGTTCGTTTAGTATGTTTTTAAACATCTAAGATCAATACTTCATTTCCATACAGTTTGTGTGTGTGTTCAGAAATATTAGATGTTTCAGTAGCTAACTGAAAGATCTTTATCTGGTGTCTTGAGTTAATCTCAGAATGAGTCATAAAATAAATTTATTTTCGATTCATGCTACCTAATAACAGACTTAAACATCATAAAATTAGATGTAGGCTTTCTGATCAGGCACTATTTGTAAAAATTTAGATAAAAAAAGGCAGGATTGAGACTGCATTTTTATGAGGACTGTTTGCATAGTTGAAGCATCATTCTTAAGTATACAAACAAAGGTCTCTCTATGTGACAAACCTTTAAAAGTACCCTCAGGAGCTGTTTAATATATATATATATATGCTAACTTATAAACATATAAGAATCTGAAAGTAATTGGTTTTTGAGTGTGTAAAAGGTTTAAAATTATTCAGGTGAATTGCAGATTTAATTAATAAACATTTTTAAAACTTCACTAGACCTTTCATATGAAGTCATTACTGGGTCAAAGGTGAATTTTGACTATTTTTTCTCTCTCAAAATACATAGAGTATATAGTTGATCTTATGTAAGCTTACTTGTGGAAGGTGTTTATTCATTTATTTACTCATTCAGCCTAGCATCCGTTTCTCCTTCTCTTAAACATTTTGCAGTTTTCTTTGGAGAAATTACCTCCAAATCTAATGTCTATAATAATTGGACTCTGGAGCCGCAGAGGCCGGTCAGCACTTTACCAGGCACTCTCCAAAATCTTTTTGTAGGCTTTAAAATACAAATGCCTTTAGAATGTCAAACTTATACTTCTTCAGTGGAAAAGAAAACCCTTCTAGAATATTAAATGAACTTATAAAGGGGAGATTTTTGGCTAAAAGGAGATCAAATATTTTCTTTTGTCAAAAGCTCAGTTCATCACTGCAAGTGAAAAGATCATGGAATAGCTGCTTAGGATGACAAAGGGTCTGTGATAGCTCTAGTTAATGATAGTGCACAGCCAATTTTGTCTTTTGCCTTTGTACTTGCTTTATGGGAGTCCTCAGCGTTGGTTTTCTTTTGTACACTTCTTTTTCGGTGATTGTAGAACTTGATTATTACGAGTTTGAAAATTGTAGAAGTTTTCCCCATATGACATCTAACTTTGTGAGGCAAAATTATACACTGATGTTCAAAGAAGGCAAATGAAAATGTAAGATGTATAATATACATATGTGAAGTCATTTTTTTCTATCCTGGGAGATGTTGGAAGAACAGGGATGAAGGATATTTGAAGAAAAATGTCTGGAGGAGTGTAATTCATTTCCTGGAACCGACATGGTGACTCATGGTTCGGAGGCTATGAGTCTGAAACCAAGGTATTAAGAAGGTTGGCTCCTTCTGAGGGCCTTAATGGAATGATATTCTCCAGGCTTCTCTCCTTAACGGGTTGTGGCCATCTTCTCCCTGTGTCTTCACATGGCACTCTCCTAGTGTATTTTTGTCTCTGAATTTCCCTGTACCTGAAGGCATACCATATTGTATTAGGGCCCACCCTACTGACCTCACTTTAACCTGTGAGTTTAACCTGTGTAAAGATTCCACCTTCAAATAAGATTACAGTCTATGGTTCTAGGAGTTAAAACTTGAGTGGCTGAAGTTTAGAGGTATACAATTCAACCCATGACAAGAAGCAAGGGGATGATTAAAGGGAAGATTACACATGTGTTTTTGACCAGGGCAGGGAGGAAGAAAGGTTTTTTCCACATACAATTTTTTTGTGAATCTAGTCACAAAAGGGCTTCCTGTTGAATTTTTTTCTTGTGGCCTTTTGACTTTGCTTATATTACAAATTAGAAATGCATTTCATCTCTCTTGATTTAGACACTATGAAAAATTTATTACTATTTTTGTAATAATTGGCAATGATCATAGAATAGAAGGGGCTTCCTTGATGGCTCAGCTGGTAAAAAATCTATCAGATTTCTTTCAACAGAAAAGAGATGTAAGAGGAAACTTCTTTGTATCTTGCATTAAAGGAGCAGGAAAATGGTTTTAAAGGCTTTAGCAGTCCACTGTGGCTCCTTTGCTTGTGTTTGAAAGGGTTTCCCCCGGTGGCTCAGATGGTAAAGAATTCGCATGAAATGTAGGAGACCTGGGTTCAATCCCTGGTTCAGGAAGATACCCTGGAGAAGGGAAGGGCAACCCATTCCGGTATTCTTGCCTGGAGAATTCCATGGACAGCAGAGCCTGGTGGGTTACAGTCCATGGGGTCAAAAAGAGTCAGACACGACTTTGCCTATGTGTACTGATAGAATAGAAATGGGAAGTAGATCATGTTAATTTCTTTTGCTTTAACCCAAGTCTTCAGCAAGAAACAGTTATTACACTGGAAGTCAGGCAAAGTACTGTACATTTAAATAGTCTGTACCTTCAGAGAGTTCTCTTCCACTGACCTTTGTCCTTTTGGTTCGTCTCATATCATAATTAGCCTTTTTTGACTTGATTTAGTGAAGTGTTGTGGCTGGACTTTGTTTTTCCTTGAATTCTTGAATATAATTCTTGAATCTTAAGAATTATAAAAATGTGATTTCCTTAATAATTAAAATAGAAAACTTTCTTGTTTGTGGGTGGTACTTGTGTATTTTTGTTGATAAGGTAAACAGTGAGTGAATAGTAGCTTGGATTAAAACCCAAGGGTAGGTGGATTCACTGCAAATGCTGCTGGGAAGGAGGATACAGAGAATGCCCCACTCCCCTGATTCATGGCAGGTAGTTTCAGATGATCTGCACTGGGGTGATTCCTCAAGTTTTTTTCAGGGGTATATGTGACCTGTTGAAATCCAGCTAATATCTTCCTTAACTAGACCATTGGTTACGTTTGTAGTCAATAGATTACTCATACAATGAATGATCCTTTTTAAAAGTTACTAAATGAGACTCACCCATTTTTAAGGTCATTTTAATAAAATAAATATTTCTGCTAGGCATTGTGCTAATGATGAGCAAAATACTGACTCCGCCTTTCAAGGAATTCACTGTTGAACAGGTGAGACAAACACAGACAACAACAATAAAATGTGGTGAGGACTTTAAGAGGAACAAGCACTGAAGTCCAGAGGAGCAGACTCCTCAGCAAATGATGAGTTGGAAGATCAGTTGGAATTTATCAGCTCTTGTTTAGAATGGGAGCAAGCTAATGAGGGAAAGGCTTTCATGTGATGAAAACAGCATAAGCGAAAAACCCAGCAAGGCTGAGAGCTGGGGAATACCACAGAAAGAAGCATGTGGGCTGGAATTAGACTAAAAAGAGCTTGCTGTGCATTGTTGGCTCAGAGCTGGAAGACCTGAGTCGCTGCCTAGACTCTTCCTGGGTAGTGGTGTGGCCTTGGGTAAGTCACTGAAAAACCTCTGGCCTTTAGCTTTCCAGCCAAGGCCCAGAGCAGCAGAGAATGGTTGGAGCCAGGTTGGCTCCCTGTAAATACTTGGAAAGAGCTCAGAACTGGGTGGCACAATTTATAGGAGAGGTGGTACAAAGAAAAGACTGGGATTAAATTGGCTCTTTCTTATTGCATTCTGACAGACTGGGGGTCTGTGATACTGTGATTTACAAGAAGAAATATATGTTTGGTCTTCATCTCCAATTTTGGCAGAGAATTCCTAAAATGCTTGGAATTTCTTAGTGATGACAGCAATGAGACACCTTTATTATAGTGCTTGGTTCTTTGTCCTCCATTCCTGAAACAGCTCCAGAGACACAAAAGAGTGTCTTACTTTTATAACAAGCGCCTTTCAACCACACTTGAGCTTATGTTAATAAGGTAACTTCTGTAAAGTCCACAAAGATGGGAGCTGTTTGCCAGTGGAACCAACCATTGAATAGAGGGTTGGAGCGTTCAGTCCCACCCCTCTATCTTCTCTGGAAGGAGAGAGGGTTTGGAGGTTGAGTTAGTCACTGATAGCCAAAGATTTGATCAGTCATGTCTATGTAGTGAAACCTCCATAAGAACCCAAAAGGACGGGGTTTGGAGAGCTTCTGGGTTGGTGAACACATAGGGGTGCTTGGAGGGTGCTGTGCATTGAAGCGCTTCACATCTTCCACCATACTTTGCCCCCATGTCTTCCAAAGGGCTGTTTGTGAGTTGCATTCTCTTATAATAAACCAGCATCTAGTAAGTAAACTGTAGTCCTGAGTTTAGCAAGCTGCTCTAGGAAATTAATTCAACCTGAGAAAGGAGGTCCTGGGAACTGCCAGTTCATAGTCAGTTGGGAAGAACCATAGATACCAACCTGGACTTGTGATTGTAGAGAGCTGAGTAGAGGAGGCATGCAGGAGAAGCGTGCTTTTCTTTTAGAGGGTCTCAAGGTCAAAGATTAAAGTTAATTATAAAAAATACTAAAATATGATCTCTAGCACAAGCAGTGGTGTGTGCTAGCTCAAGAGAGCCAACTGTTACATTTTCAGGTATTTTGTTAGACGGTTGTTAAGCACAACCATTATGAAATATTAAATGGTATCAATCTACAATTACATTTTACTACTACTTATACTCCCGATGTGTCCATGTGTATAGTATGATGGGAATACTATAAAAGGTGTTATGTGCATGCATGCTAAGTCACTCCAGTTGTGTCTGACTCTGTGACCCTATGGACTGTGTAGCCTGCCAGGCTCCTCTGTCCTTGGGACTCTCCAGGCAAGAATACTGGAGTAGGTTGCCATGCCCTCCTCCAGGAGATCCTCCTGACCCAGGGATCGAATGTGCATCTCCTATGACTCCTCGCGTTGCAGGTGGATTCTTTACCGCTGAGCCAGCAGGGAAGGCCAACTTCACATCTTTCACTAACATGGTTTTCAGTGACATCACATAGGGAGCTTGAAATTGGCCACAGCTGAAATAGTTACAGCTGAAATATGGAAGCAGGCAAACACTACAAACCAGGAATTTTATTTCTATTTTTCTTCCTTTCTTTTCTTCTTTCCTCCTTTCATTCCTTTTGTTTTTCCTTTCCCACCTCCCTGCCTTTCTCCATCCTCTCTTGGTCTTTGTTTCTTGAAGAGCCTTCTATTAAATATTTAGCAGCATACCAATGAAAACAAAGGAAGAATAAGAATGACAGAAAAAGGTAATTGCAAACTGGACTTGAGAAGGTTAGGAACAGAAAGTGAATAGGTTTCAGGAAATGACTGAGGAATGAGTGTGGGTTAGCACTGAGATTGTGACTATCTTTCACACACTATGTAGCTGTTTTCTAGTAAGAGTGTATTTGGAAGAAAGTTTTTGTTGGAATAAAAATCCCTGGTGTTTTTTCAAAGTGCAACCTAACCGCACCTAGGCATTTCAAATGCTGGCATTTGGCTTAGGCAGATAGGGCAGCAAACAGGACTAATTGATGTTTGCCTGCATTCCAAAGTACTTCAGAAAATCCACAACTGCTGTGGGTGAAGTTAGAAACAGATTCTCTAAGCAGATCATGAATGATTAACTCAGTGTGAAGGAAGCCAGAGAATTGCTTTGCTCTCTATCCAATGGGCCAAGTGTGCCTGCGGTCCCTCCTCTAAGACAGATGTACCACTCCACCCTTCTTGCCGTGAATCTTGCTGTCTCCCCAGCATCTTCCAGTCTCACCTTCCTGCTGTGTCTGAATACTTCACTGCTCTGGCTTATTCTTGCTGAGTGTTCTTGTAACTTGACTTTCATGTTCTGTTCTCTTCCTTTGCTACACTATTTTACTCTTCTGTAAGTTTTCTGCTATGTTTTCTAGTTTTTCTACAACCTTCTCTTGCACAAACTTCTTGAATCTCCTCTATATTTTCACTCCGTCTGTTTTCACCATCTGCTGTCTCTAAGTTCTTTGGATCCCAGTGCAAAGTGTCACTTTGTAGCAGCATACTCTTAATCAAGTTAAGTTCTTGGAGCCTCAGATTTCTTTTTTGTGGAATGGGAGGATTTCACCTCCCTCACAAAACTTTTTTGTAAGATTTAAATTATGTTATGTATATAAAGTACTTAAAAATTCCTGGCACCTAAAGTGATTAATAAATGGTACCTACTATTTAAATAATGTCAGTCAAAACTGAGTTAATTACCTATTAGCATCCAAAGTAAACTCCCGATCAATGACTGCAAACTCCATTGCCTGCAGGGTCTAGGCAGAACAGAGACGAATGAAGTGGGTTGTGTTGGAAGTAGTAGAGATGGTGGTAAATTAAAGAGCTCAAAATATGTCCAAAAGAATCAGTCACTTTTCAATTCTGGCCAATTTATACCCTGCAGAAATGTGAGCTCAAAGCTGCCAGTTCCTCTAATTTTTTAGGAAACAGTGAACATGGGTATTTTTATAAGTAATTTCTTAATGTAAAAATAACATTGCTCAGTATTGGATAAGAGTACTTCAAGGAAATAGGTCTATTAGCTGTATTTGGCCTGTGGCCACTAGTTTGAAACCTCTGCAGGGATATATTTATTGAGCTGTGTTTGAGCACTTGGTTCCTTATTTATCAACAGGAAATCCTGTCTTTTACACACAACATAGTTGCCTTTCTAGTAAGAGTGTATTTGGAAGAAAGTTCTTGTTGGAATAAAAATCCATGGTGTTTTTTCAAAGTGCAACTTAACCACACCTAGGCATTCCAAAGGCTGGCAGCTTCTTTTAACCTTTTAGAAAAATCTTTTACTCCTTATCAACTTTATGGCTAGTCTATATTAGTGAAATACTGAAAACCAGATTTACTTAATTAGAAAGAAAAGTTGAGAAAGTTTGGGACAGTAGGATGGGAAGTTTACTAGACTAAGAATTTGATTGGACTTCTTAGACCAATGAGAACATCCTTTATCAGGGTAAGCCATTTATCAGGGGTAAGCCATTTAAGCTACATGAATATCAGTTTCCTTATTTGCAAAACAAAGGGCTTCATTAAGTTATCCTTTACATTTCTTTCCAGAATCATTATTTTGTAAATCAGTCTACTTACTTTTGGAGAAACTGATAACTGACTTATTTAAACTTCTGCTAACTTTTGAAATATGGTGTTTATTAGAGTACAGCTGATATCTTCATGTAAATTCAATTCAATTTAATTCATTAAACTTTTTTATTATATTAAAGATTAATATAAAGAAAGTGATGGGTTAATTACTTGAGGGATCATAAAATAAAGATGAGGTTTCCTTCAGCGAGTTTGAAGTTTAAAGAGGAAGGGAGAAATTATTGGTGGTGGTAGTGGAGATCAAAACAAGTAACTAAAGGACAGAACAAAGTATTAGAAGAATGAGGAGGTGGATGAATTTCTCTTTTGCCTCAAAGCAAGGAAAGCTTTCTAACTGGCTCAAACTCAGAGGCAGTAAAAGAAAAGAGTGGTAATTTGATTACATAAACATTTCTCGGCATGGCAAAAATGCTGTAAGCAAAAGACAAAGCCAACTGACAAGCTGGTGGGAACGTTTGCAACATGTACCACAAAGGGTTAACGCTCCTGCTAGAGAGAGAACTGAGAAATGAAGGAAAGAGGAGGAAAGAGAAACAGACATGAGCACATAATTCATATACACAAAAACAAGATATAAAAGTGATCTAATGCACAGTATGGTCATTATAGTCAACAATAGTGTATTATAAACTTTAAAGTTACAAGAGAATAGATCTTCATTGTTCCCACCACAAAAAAGAAATAATTATGTGATGTGATAGAAGTGTTAGCCACACTATAGTAATAAACATGTGGCAACATACAAATGAAAGAAATCAGCAGGTTACTTACACAAGGTTTAAAAAGTTTGAACTTATTAAAATTAGAGAAATGGTAATCAAAACAGCATGGATGTAACACGTTTAACCTAGAATACTGGAAACATTTAAAAAATTTGAGAACAGGAATTCTCTGGCGGTACAGTGGTTTGAACTCTGAGCTTTCACTGTTGGGAGCCAGGGTTCTATCCCTGGTTGGGACCTAAGATCCCACAAGCCATGTGGTACAGCCAAAAACAAATAGATAAAAAAATAAAATAAAAAATATCAAAAGTTTGAGAATACATTATGTTGGCAAGATGGTGGGGAAACACATATTTTCATACACGGTTGCTGGGAATACAGACTGATACAATCCTTCTCAGGGAAAATTTGGTAAGATATATGGGTCTACCTTTTGACAAACAACCCTGTTTTCAGGAATTGATTCTGAAGATGTACCATCAACAATAAGAAAATATATATGTGCAAGGCTATTCACTGCAGCACTGTTTATAATTGCAGAATTTTGAGAGCAACGTAAATACCCACATATAGGAGAGTTATTGAATAAACTATGGTACATCAATATTATAAAGTACATTTAGAGATATTGTGGGTCCCATTCCATACCACAGGAATAAAATAAATGTCTCAATAAAGCAAGTCACACAATTTTTTTTGGTTTCTCAGGACACATAAATGTTATGTTTACTCTATACTATAGTATGTTAAGTGTACAATAAATTGTGTCTAGTTATTGCATAACTAAAAACAAATACACATAACACTAGACCATTTAGGTATGACCTAAATCAAATCCCTTACTATTATACAGTGGAAGTGACAAATAGATTCAAGGCATTAGCTCTTATAGACAGAGTGCCTGAAGAACTATGGATGGAGGTTCATGACATTGTATAGGAGGCAGGGATTAAGACCACCCCCAAGAAAAAGAAAAGCAGAAAGGAAAAATGGTTGTCTGAGGAGGCCTTACAAATAGTGGAGAAAAGAAGAGAAGCAAAAAGCAAAGGAGAAAAGGAAAGATATACCTTTGAATGCAGAGTTCCAAAGAATAGCAAGGAGAGATAAGAAAGCCTTCGTCAGTGATCAAGCAAAGAAATAGAGGAAAACAATAGAATGGGAAAGACTAGAGATCTCCTCAAGAAAATAAGAGATACCAAGGAAACATTCCATGCAAAGATGGGCCCAATAAAGGAAAGAAATGATATGGACCTAACAGAAGCAGAAGATATTAAGAAGAGGTGGCAAGAAACACAGAACTGTACGAAAAAGATCTTCATGACCCAGATAATCACGATGGTGTGATCACTCACCTAGAGCCAGACATCCTGGAATGCGATGTCAAGTGGGCCTTAGGAAGCATCACTACGAACAAAGCTAGTACAGGTGATGGAATTCCAGTTGAGCTATTTCAAATTGTAAAAGATGATGCTGTGAAAGTGCTGCACTCAATATGCCAGCAAATCTGGAAAACTGAGCAGTGGCCACAGGACTGGAAAAGGTCAGTTTTCATTCTAATCCCAAAGAAAGGCAATGCCAGAGAATGCTCAGACTATCCCACAATTGCACTCATCTCACATGCTAGTAAAGTATTGCTCAAAATTCTCCAAGCCAGGCTTCAATAGTACGTGAAACGTGAACTTCCAAATGTTCAAGCTGGATTTAGAAAAGGCAGAGGAGCCAGAGATCAAATTGCCAACATCTGCTGGATCACTGAAAAAGCAAGAGTTCCAGAAAAACATCTACTTCTTCTTTATTGACTATACCAAAGCCTTTGACTATGTGGATCACAACAAACTGTGGAAAATTCTTCAAGAGATGGGAACACCAGGCCACCTGACCTGCCTCTTGAGAAATTTGGATGCAGGTCAGGAAGCAACAGTTAGAATCGGACATGGAACAACAGACTGGTTCCAAATAAGAAAAGGAGTAGGTCAAGGCTGTATATTGTCACCCTGCTTATTTAACTTATATGAAGAGTACATCATGAGATACGCTGGGCTGGATGAAGCCCAAGCTGGAATCAAGATTGCTGGGAGAAATATCAATAACCTCAGATATGCAGATGACACCACCCTTATGGCAGAAAGTGAAGAAGAACTAAAGAGTCTCTTGATGAAAGTAAAAGAGGAGAGTGAAAAAGTTGGCTTAAAACTCAACATCCAGAAAACTACGATCACGGCATCTGGTCCCATCACTTCATGGCAAATAGATGGGGAAACAGTAGAAACAGTGACAGACTTTATTATTTTGGGCTCCAAAGTCAGTGCAGACGGTGACTGCGGCCATGAAAATAAAAGACTCTTGCTCTTTGGAAGAAAAGCTATGACCAACATAGACAGCATATTAAATAGCAGAGACCTTACTTTTCTAACAAAGATCTGTCTAGTCAAAGCTATGGTTTTTCCAGTAGTCATGTATGGATGTGAGAATTGGACCATAAAGAGAGCTGAGCCCTGAAGAACTGATGCTTTTGAACTGTGGTGTTGGAGAAGACTCTTGAGGGTCCCTTGGACTGCAAGGAGATCCAATCAGTCAATCCTCAAGGAAATCAGTCCTGAATATTCATTGGAAGGAGTGATGCTGAAGCTGAAGCTCCCATACTTTGGCCACCTGATGCAAAGAAGTGACTCATTTGAAAAGACCCTGATGCTGGGAAAGATTGAAGGCAGGAGGAGAATGGGGTGACAGAGGATGAGGTGTTTGTATGGTATCACCAACTCAATGGACATGAGTTTGAGCAGGCTCCAGGAGTTGGTGATGGACAGGAACCCTGGTGTGTTGTAGTCCATGGGGTTGCAAAGAGTCAGACACTATTGAACAACTGAACTGAACTGAACCCTGTCACTGTTTTATTAAGTAAGTTTTTGTAATATTCTAAACCTTCTGTTGCCTATTTAACAATTTTCACAGCTTCTTCAACTAGGAGTAGATTTCATCTCAAGAAGCTGCTCTCTGCTCATCCATAGAAGCAACTCCTCATATATTCAAGTTTGATCATTAGATTTCAGCAATTCAGTTTCATCTTCAGTCTCCACTTCTAATTCTAGTTCTTTTGCTACTTTCTGCCACATGTGCAGTTCCCTCCACCATTGAAGTCTTAAAAGCTTAACTAATTAATTTATTGGTTGCACTGGATCTTTGCTGCTGAATGAGTAATTTCTCTAGTTGTGGCAAACGGGGACTCCTCTTTGTTGAGTGCACAGGCTTCCTATTGCGGTGGCTTCTCCTGTTGTGGCGCATAGGCTCAAGGGCGTGTCGGCTTCAGTAGTTGAAGCGTGTGAGCTCAGCAGTCATGCTCCTGCGAACTAGAGCATGGGCTCAGTAGTTGTGGCACTCCGGCTTAGCTGCTCCACAGCATGGGGAATCTTCCCAAACTAGGGATCAAACCCATGTTGTCTGAATTGGCAGGAAGATTCTTATACACTGTACCACCAGGAAAATCCTGCCACTGAAGTCTTGAACACCTCAAAGTCATCCATGAGGGTTATGATTCTAATCTAAAGTTGATTCACTTTTTCCAAACTCCTGTTAACTGTTGATATTTTGACCTATTCCCTTGAAACACAAATGTTCTTTATAGCATCTATTGATAGAATGGTGAATCATTTCCAGAAGATGTACAATTTATTTTACTTGGATTCATCAGAAGAATCACTACCTATTTGAGCTATAGCCTTATGAAATGTGTTTCATAAAGAGGACAACTTGGAAATCAAAAGTACTCCTTGATTCATGGTCTGCAGAATGGATGTTGAACTAGCAGGCATTAAGACAACATTAGCCTTCAGTACATCTTCATCAGAGTTCTTGGGTGACCAGGTGCATTATATATTAGCAATATTTTTTCATGAATTTATCATATTTTATTTATTAATTTACCAGTTATTTTTCACTATTTTTGATTAAGAACTGATTTTTTAAATTTTTGATTGAAGTTAAGGAAATGGCAACCCACTCCAGTACTCTTGCCTGGAAAATCCCATGGACAGAGAAGCCTGGTAGGCTACAGTCCATGGGGTTGCAAAAAGCCGGACACGACTGAGCAATTTCCCTTCACTTCATAGTTGATTTATAATATCATATAAGTTTCAAGTATGTGGCACAGCAGTTCAGTTATATATATATATATTCTTTTCTAGATTCTTTTCCTTATAGTTTATTGCATAATATTAAGCATAGTTCCCTATGCTATAGAATAGATCCTTGTTGGTTATCTATTTTATACAGTCATGTGTACATGTTAATTCCAGCCTCCTAATTTATCCCTCCCACAGCCCCCCTTTTCCTTTGGTAACTTTAAGTTTGCTTTCAATGTGCAGTAATATTTTGAAATGAATCTTTTTTTCTTGAGCAGTAGGTCTCAAAAGTGGTCTTAAAATATTCAGTAAACCATGCTGTAAACAGGTGTGCTCTCATCTAGGTGTTGTTGCTCCATTTGTAGAGCATAGGCAGAGTAGATTTAGCATAATTTTTAATGGCCCTAGGATTTTCAGAATGGTAAATGAGCATTAATTAGCTTCAACTTCAAGTCACCAGCTGTATTAGTCCTTAACAAGAGAGTGAGCCTGTTTTCTGAAGCTTTGAAGTCAGACATTGACTTCTCCTGTCTGGCTATAAGAGTTCTAAATCTTCTTCCAATAGAAAGCCGTTTCATCTACAATGAAAAATCTCTTGTTTAGTGGGGCCTCCTTTGTTAATTATCTGAGCTAGATCTTCTGGATAATTTGCCCTAGCTTCTACCTCAGCACTTGCTGCTTCACCTTGCACTTTTATGTTATGGATGCTTCTTTCCTTAAACCTATCATCCAATCTCTGCTGATTCAAGCTTTTCTTCTTCAGCTTCCTCATCTCTCCCAGCCTTTATAGAAGTAAAGAGAGTAAGGGCCTTCCTCTGGATTAGGCTATGGCTTAAGGGAATGTTGTGGCTGTTTTGATCTCCTGTCCAAATCACTAAGGCTTTCTCTACATCAGTAATAAGGCAGTTTTGCTTTCTGACCATTTGTGTGTTCACCGGAGTAGCATTTTTAATTTCCTTCAAGAACTTTTCCTTTGCATTCACAACTTGGCTAGCTGTTTGGTCCAAAAAGCCTGTCTTTTGGTCTATTTCAGCTTTTGACATGCCTTCCTCACTAAGCTTAATTATTTCTAGCTTTCGATTTAAAGTGAGAGACATGTAACTCTTTCATGTGAAAACTAAGGGGCCATTAAATTGGCATAATTTCACTACTGTTGTGTCTTAGGGAATAGGGAGGCCCAAGAAAAAAGAGATAGATGGGGAAATGGCTGGTCCCAAGATTTGTTGCCTGAGAGTTAGAGGGCCGGAAAAACCAGCCAGTGGTGTAGCCCCAAGAACCATAAAAACCAATGGTGTAAGTCCTGGTCTAAGTCTGAAAGTCTGATAAATAGGAGTATAGATGTCTGAGGGCAGGAGAAGTGGAAGTGTCAGCTCAAGCAAAGAACAAGTTTACTTTTGTTTTGCATTTTTGTTCTATTTGAGCTGTCAATGGATTGAATGACGTCCACCTGTATTGGTGAGGGTGTTCTTCTGAATCAAATGCTGCTATCTTCAAGAAACACTCAAAGACACACCAAGAAATAGCATTTTGCCAGCTATCTAGGCATCCCTTAGCCCAGTTGAGTTAACACATAAAATTAACCATCACATCTGGTTTGATAGGAGTGTTGAGTGTGTGTGGAGGAGGTGTGATAAATAAGTCTAGGACAGGAAGGCAGAGCCATATCCCTAAGGTTTTGAACTTCTCAGGCTTGCAAAGAGAAGCCATTAGGATCAGTTAGGAGATTACTGAAGTAGTTTAGGTGGGAAATAACAAGGAACTCGAATTAAGGTTTTTGAAGTGCAATTAGAATGGAATGGTTGAGAGGGGGAGATTGCAAATATAGAATTGATACAACTCCAGACAGTGACTAGTTGTTGACTAGTTGCCTACATAGTACCCTTTCCATTAACTTCCTTATAACAGGCTTCAACTGTGGGAGGAATGGTTTCAGTATTTTTATTTAAAAATTGATATTTCCCTGCCTTCCTTGTAGATAGTAATGTCCAGAAAAAGTTGAGTGGTGTTCCAGGAAAACTTTTCAAAAAGATGGTAACATAATGGACATTTATAGTTGTCATTTACTTGCCCTACCCATCTTTTCTGCTCAGAATGTGGACACTGTATTTGGGGTTCAACTAGCCATTTTAGACTATGGTCAAGACAAAAGCCATATGCAAGGATAATAGCAGAAAGCCTGGGGGAAATCCTGGCTCCTTGATGACATATCAGTTTAGGTATATGTAAGTACATATTTTCACACAGTAAAGTGAGTGCACTTTCAGATATTTACTTAGGTAAATATATTTTTTTAAATTGCTGGTTAAAATCATTGTGGGGGTGAAAGGAAATATTGTTTTGGCCTTTGGTTCTTACAGTTGAATGCAATTCTAAGTGATACAGTGACTAGGAGAATGAGAAAGATGAAGCAAATTAACTATATTTCATACAAGGGTGACTAGAAAAATAACAGTGCCATTAGGAAAGAAGAATTAATAATTTTAACAAAAGGTTATTAATTTATTCAGTAGGAAGTGAAAGTGTTAGTCACTCAATCATGTTTGACTCTTTGGGACCCCACGGATTGTAGCCCACCAGGCTCCTCCGTCCATGGAATTCTCCAGGCAAGAATATTGGAGAGGGTTGCATTTTCTTCTCCAGGCGATCTTCCCAACCCAGGGATCAAATCTGGGTCTCCTGCACTGCAGGCAGATTCTTTACCATCTGAGCCACCAGGGAAGCCAACTATTAATTAAATATTTATTTTGCTTCTACCATGTGCCAGACACTATTCTACAGATTCAGAATTGAGTGATGAGTACAATGGACGATGTCTCTAGTCTCATGTTAGTAGAGACAACAATGAACAACAGCAAGAATGATAACAGAACCAGTAGGAAAGATTTGACTGTAATAAGCATTAGACAAAGACTTAGCACAGAGTGAAATTAAATAGTTATTGGATGGCTCCTACAATAGGGTACTCAGGGACAATGTTGAATTGATGGATTTCTGGACCAAATCAGTAAAAACTTTAGAAATGTGAATTTAGGGACTGGGAGAGGGGTTGGGCTAAATATTCATTTTGGGGAGTTTTCAATATAGATGACAGTGGAAACAAAGTTGAGAAGAGTGAATAAAGAAGCTTCACAGTATGTAAAAATGGAGAAAGATTCATCCAAGGTTATCAGAGGAATCTGAGAAGTGCTGTGTTCTGTCTCAACATATGTATAAGATGTTTTAGAAAAGGGAGACATTTATGCTGCAGATTCAAGGGAAGAATCCTGATTTTGGCAAGTTTGCAGTCATCCATCATTAGTGACATTTGAAGAGCTGTTTAAAAAATAAACACGTGGTAAAAAATGAAGAAAGCAAATGTGGGCCAGTCTAAACTCACTCTTCTCCCCTTCCAACACACACAGACGTGGGTGATGAATAAGTAGGCATGGTTCCATTTTAAATGCTAGCACTGTTCATAACACAGCTCTTCATTTGACAGTGTTTAACTATTTCATTTAAACACCAACATAGGCATCTTACAGTGGCCTGCAGCATTCCCTGAGTTCATTTGATTCCAGCAGCTCATATGATAATTGCTGAGAGAAAATAGCACTTTGAGTCACTCAGTTGTGTAAGAGCAGTATGTTTTATGACTTTTTCATCTCATAAAACAAGGCTAAATTTTCCTTACAGTTGGAAAAAAGTTTTAGACTGGAGTAAACCTGACCTGAGGCTTCAAGTTTATAGGTCCAATTTATTCCTTCTGTAAATTCATGGGACAACTCTATGTGAATTCTCCCACAGGGTGTGAAATCTTAGTTTGGTCAGGTGTTCATGTTTTTTCATGTAATTAAATGATTATTTCCAAGTGGATTAAAAATTTTAGAAGCCTTGAAAAATGTTAGTAAAAATAGCACTCTGCTGTATTTACATTGAGTCTTTATCCTAGTTGTTCAAAGAGTGTTTATCAGTTGATGATTTGGCAAATGTTAGCATTTCTTCTTTGTAAGCAGAGAAATTATATGATGCACTTGAAGTGATACTGAAAGTCTAAAGTAGGAGATTCTGGACTAGAGCTTTAAACTAATTCCATCCTCCATTAATATTTGTTTCTCTTTTTCATCTCTCCCATACAAATAAATCTATGTAAGTATTTGAAGACATAGTATTAATTAAGTAATATTTAAAAAGTGGTGGTTAAATTCTTAATTATTTTTGAAAGTGCTGTTTGAGAGTGGTGATTGTTGCTATGGGTTACCAGTTTATTCTGTAACCAGCCAATTACTGACATATTCACCAGGCTTCTTAAAAGTCTACCAGTTTAAACATATAATCTATGTAGAAATAGTATTTTTGTAATATAGATACAATTTGGAAAGAAGTCCCCCTTTTCCCCTTTCAAGAAGCCTTGTACATGTGTATCTATGTATCTATCTACCATCTATCGAAATTTTGCAGTTTCCACTAAGAGGACATATCCCCAAGTGAAAGCATAAAGGAGAAAATGCAGCTCTTTCAACTGTCTACTCTAACTAATTCAGTGTCAGGCTCTACATAATTGGAGCTTCTCAGATCTTGTGCAATGTGAAATTCTCTTAACATAGGAGTTGTATACCCTCCGTCTTGTTAACTCATCAGATTTAATAGATGTGAATTGCTGACTGGTTGTGTGAAATAATACTACTGCCCCATTATCAGTAGAGAACAATGAACACACCTTTATCAAATATTTAACTGTGAAGAAAGAGTTTATGGACACAAACAAGAGTGATTGTTCCCATCTAAGGAACAATATCATGATCTTGGGCTCCTTTGCAGGAACTCAAATCTCATAAGCTAATACCCACAACTTAAACTGGTAGAGGAAGGGAAGTTTTAGGTAAGAAAAGCAGAATCGCCAAAAGAAGAGCTAGAGTGAAGGTGATAGTGGGGGACAGACTCCAGTCATCCTTTCCCCTAACTCCAGCTACACACTTAGAGATGAAAATGTGTAAAACCAAAACTAAAATGACATAACCATGGTCAGGATAAGACATGTCCAAGGGCAGGACAACAACAGAATGAAAATATTGAGAGGTACTAAAGCTGGGGGCCAGCCAGGGTTTGTGTTTTCAGATACAGGAAGAATGAAAGCATGCAAAAGGTAGTCTACTAGGTCTAGGAGAAGCAGCTGAAACTAGAGGCTTGATGGTTCTCTCGTGAAGGCTATACAGAGTTGCTAATGACAGTTGCCACAGGGCTAGGCTAAACCAGATGCTTGGCAGGAGGAGACAGATTAACTTTAAGGAATGATCTGAGCAAGCTGTGCATTTATTTTCACCCCAGGGCAGGAGCTCTAAGCCTTTGATGAAAGTTTCTGAGCTGGTTTCCCTGGAAGATTGTGCAGATGAATCCCCCAAATGGCTAGGTTTGCAAGCTATAAGTAAATGTGAGAGAGGAAGAATACTTATCTCTAAAAATGAGCTGGCAAACCAAAATTGCAGAACACATCAAGCCTCTAAACTGAACACAACTTGAACAGAGGATTAATAAATTGGAATATTGTACTGATGAATTTACCCAGAACACCATAGAGAAAAAAAGACCTGAAGGTATGAAATTATATCTAAGAGCTTTGGGAGAGAATGGATACATGTGTATGTATGGCTGAGTTCCTTTGCTGTCCACCTGAAACTCTGAAAACATTGTTAATCAGCTATACTCCAATATAAAATAAAAAGATTTAAAAAGAGCAAGGGAGATCAGACTGGTAAGCTCTAATTTATGCCTCATAGTTATCTAGAAGAATTTTTAAAAACAAGATTTGAATGATTTGCAATGAACAGAATAAGTTTAAAAATTATACTTAGAAATGTAAAGTAAAAGGGAAAATAACTTACAAGTGGAAAATATTGAAACCTACCTGGAGCAAAAAGACAGGTTACTTCCAAAAGCATGGTAATCAAATAGACACTAGACTTCAGTTAGTAATAGATGTCAAGACAAAAGAGATCAAAGCATCATTTAAACTTCAAGGTAAAAGAAGTCACTTTTTAGAAAAAAGAATGTGTTATCTTGTCAGTCACAGATTTTTTGGAAAGAACTAGTAAAGGATTGATTCAGTAAGGAGAGAAGTAAACCCAGAAAGATGGGATCAGAAAGAAAAAGGAGAGAGAGAGAAAGTATAATTTGGACGCTTATTCTGGTCCTAAGAATCTATCTGTTTATAAAAGATATGAATTATGCTATACAAGTGCATTTCCTTTGGGGTTACTCTTCAGCTGAATTCAATTACAAATTTGCTATCAAAGAAAAAATGCTCCCCATTATCTGCTAATTCAGAATGACTTTCAGAAAACTCATAGAGCCTCAAGTAAATCCTCTTCCAACCTGATTAAATTTCTAGTCTTGCCATTAATTGGGAGATCCAGTTAAAAGCAGCTTGTTCATCAATTTTTGCTGATATTGTCTGCCAAGACTATATATGTGGAGAATGTTGAGATTAACATAGAAATAACTCTGAAAAATTATCTAATTCAGTTCAATCATGTTGACCCCTAGTTTGCAGCTCTCAAAATTAAAAATAAGTAGAATTGATATGAAAGTAGAAACACATACATGTTGCACACAGAGGATGAGACAGTGTGCTGAGGCCTATGAAAGGAATGAGCTGATGGATATTTCAGGCCAGGAGACATCTGCAAGAAAGAGCAAGGGACAAGCTATTGATTCAGAGTCTAGATAGGTGTAGTTATAGATCATAAAGCTAGTGTTAGGAGAATGGAAAAAAGACATTGGCTCCAGGCAATGTGGTGTTTAGAAATCAAACAGCTTTCAGAGAATCAAGTTTCAGGATTAAAAGAGCATTTGTTGAGCACTTCCTATATTCTGCTACCTGTGTTAGGTTCTGAGGAATTCAGAGATAATGTAAAATAAAATTCATGGTCTCTAGAGGAAATCAATTTAGTAGGAAGATAGACATATATGAATGATTTCACAAGGCATGCTAAAAGAGTGATTGAGAAAGGTGCTGAGAAAGTGAGAGAAAGGAGAATTAAATTTTAATTCAGGGTAATTGGAAAGTGTTTGAGAAGAGACTGGTTTAACTTGAATATTGAAGGATGGGTAAGAATTTATATCAGACAATGGAGACGGGCATTCTAGGCAAAGATACAAAGGTAAGAAGCCTGAGAAAAATAAAGCTTAGGATCCAGATGAAAGTATTCCCAGTTGGGTCTTCTATTCACTCCTTCCAGGACAAGAACTCATCTCTGTTGGGTAAAAGACTAGATAGATACATCTGAACAGAAAAGGAAGTAAAATGATAAGGAGAAAGACAACTCAAAAGAAAAGAGGCAAGTCGACACACACACACACACACACACATATATATATACACACACACACACATCTATCTATCTATCTATCTATCTATCTATCTATCTATCTATCTATCTATCTATCTATCTATCTATCTATATAGTAAAGGCCGAGGCTGTAAAGAACAGTATTGCATAGGAACCTGGAATGTTAGGTCCATGAATCAAGGTAAATTGGACCTGGTCAAGCAGAAGATGGCAAGAGTAAATATCGACATCTTAGGAATCAGTGAACTAAACAGGATGGAAATGGGTGAAAGTGAAAGTCACTCAGTCATGTCTGACTCTTTGCGACCCCATGGACTACACAGTCCATGGAATTCTGCAGACCAGAATACTGGAGTGGGTAGCCTTTCCCTTCTCCAGGGGATCTTCCCAACCCAGGGATTGAACCCAGGTCTCCTGCATTGCAGGTGGATTCTTTACCAACTGAGCTATGGGTGAATTTAGTTCAAATGACCATTATATCTACTACTGTGGGCAAGAATCCCTTAGAAGAAATGGAGTAGCCCTCATAGTCAACAAAAGAGTTTGAAATGTAGTACTTGGGTGTAATCTCAAAAACAAGAGGATGATCTCAGTTTGTTTCAAAGGCAAACCATTCAACATCACAATAATCCGAGTTTATGCTCTAATCACTGATGTTGAAGAAGATGAAGTGGAACGGTTCTATGAAGACCTAAAAGACCTAGAAGTAACACACAAAAAAAGATGTCCTTTTCATCACAGGGGACTAGAATGCAAAAGTAGGAAGTCAAGAGATATCTGGAGTAACAGGCAAGTTTGGTCTTGGAGTAGAAAATGAAGTAGGGCAAAGGCTAACAGAGTTTTGCCAAGAGAATGCACTGGTCATGACAAACACCCTCTTCCAACAACATAAGAGATGACTGTACACATAGACATCACCAGATGGCCAATACTGAAATCAGACTGATTATATTCTTTGCAGCCAAAGATGATGTTCTAAAGAGTCAGGAAAAACAAGACCTGGAGCTGACTTCGGCTCAGATCATAAAATGCTTATTGCCAAATTCAGACTTAAATTGAAGAACGTAGGGAAAACCACTAGGCTTTTCAGGGATGACCTAAATCAAGTCTGTTATGATTATACAGTGGAGGTGATGAATGGATTCAAGGGATTAGATCTGGTAGATAGACTGCCTGTAGAAATATGGACAGAAGTTCATAACATTGTCCAGGAGGCAGTGACCAAAACCATCCCAAAGAAAAAGAAATGCAAGAAGGCAAAGTGATTATCTGAGGAGGTCTTTTAAATAACTGAGAAAAGAAGAGAAGTGAAAAGCAAGGGAGAAAGGGAAAGATATACCCATTTGAATTCAGAGTTCCAGAGAATAGCAAGGAGAGATAAGAAAGCCTTCTTCAATGAAGAGAGCAAAGAAGTAGAGGAAAACAGTAGAATGGGAAAGACTAGAGGTCTCTTCAAGAAAATTGGAGATATACAGGGAATATTTTATGCAAGTTCAGGCACAATAAAGGACAGAAATGGTAAGGACCTAACAGAAGCAGAAGAGATTAAGAAGAGGTGGCAAGAACACACAGAACTATACAAAAATGTCTTAATGACTTGCCATGATGGTGTGGTCATGCACCTGGAGCCAAACATCCTCGAGTCTGAAGTCAAGTGGGTCTTTGGAAGTGTTGCTACAAGCAAAGCTCAGCTGAAATTCCAGCTAAGCTATTTAAAATCTGAAAAGATGATGCTGTTAAAGTGCTGCACTTTAACAAATTTGGAAAACTCAATAGTGGCCACAGGACTGGAAAAAGTCAATTTCTTTCCAGTCCCAAAGAATGTTCAAAGTTCCATACGAGTGCACTCATTTTGCATGCTAGTAAGTTTATGCTCAAAATCCTTCAAGCTAGGCTTCAGCAGTATGTGAGCAGAAAACTTCCAGATGTACATGCTGGGTTTAGGAAAGGAATGACAGATCTAATTGCCAACATCCACTGGATCATAGAGAAAGCATGGGAATTCCAGAAAAACATCTACTTCTGGTTCATTGACTACACTAAAGCCTTTGACTGTGTTGATTGCAACAAACTGGAAAATTTTTGAGAGATGGGAATACCAGACCACCTCACCTGCCTCCTGAGAAGCCTGTATACAAGTCAAGAAGCAATAGCTACAAGCTTACATGGAACAACTGACTGGTTCCAAATTGGGGAAGGAGTAGGACAAGGCTGTATATTGTCATCCTGTTTATTTAACTTGCAGAGTGTGTTCATGTGTGCTAACTCGATTCAGTCATGTCTGAGTCTTTGTGACCCCATGGAGCCTGCCAGGCTCCTCTGTCCATGGGATTCTCCAGGTAAGAATACTGGAGTGGGTTGCTATGTCTCCTTCAGGAGATCTTCCTGACTCAGGGATTGAACCTGCATGTCTTATGTCTCCTACATTAGTACCACCTGGGAAGTCCAATGATATATATATTTCTAAGATATTAGATATGATAGTTTATTCATGTTTGTTTCTATTCACACCTCCCACTCCCATTAGTGAGTCAGTTCAGTCACTCAGTTGTGTCTGACTCTCTGAGACCCCATGGACTGCAGCACACCAGGCCTCCCTGTCCATCACCAACTCCTGGACTTTACTCAAACTCATGTCCATTGAGTCGGTGATGCCATCCAACCATCTCGTTCTCCGTTGTCCCCTTCTTCTCCCACCTCCAATCTTTCCCAGCATCAGGGTCTTTTCAAATGAGTCAGCTCTTCGCATCAGGTGGCCAAAGTATTGGAGCTTCAGTGTCAACATCATTTCTTCCAATGAATATTCAGGACTGATTTCCTTTAGGATGGATTGGTTGGATCTCCTTGCAGTCCAAGGGACTCTCAAGAGTCTTCTCCAACACCACAGTTCAAAAGCATCAATTCTTTGGGGCTCAGCTTTCTTGATAGTCCAAATCTCACATTTATACATGACTGCTGGAAAAACTGTAGCCTTGACTAGATGGACATGTGTTGGCAAAGTAATGTCTCTGCTTTATAATATGCTGTCTAGGTTGGTCACAACTTTTTTTTTTTCCCCAAGGAGTGTCTTTTAATTTCATGGCTGCAGTCACCATCTGCAGTGATTTTGAAGCCCCCCAAAATAAATTCTGCCACTGTTTCCACTGTTTCCCTATCTACTTGCCATGAAGTGATGGGACCAGATGCCATGATCTTAGTTTTCTGAATGTTGAGGTTTAAGCCAACTTTTTCACTCTTCTCTTTCACTTTCATCAAGAGCCTCTTTCGTTCTTCTTTGCTTACCGCCATAAGGGTGGTATCATCTGCATATCTGAGGTTATTGATATTTCTCCCGGCAATTTTGATTCCAGCTTGTGCTTCATCCAGTCCAGCGTTTCTCATGATGTATTCTGCATATAAGTTAAATAAGCAGGGTGACAATATACAGCCTTGACGTACTCCTTTCCTGATTTGGAACCAGTCTGTTGTTCCATGTCCAGTTCTAACTGTTGCTTCCTGACCTGCATATAGATTTCTCAAGAGGCAGGTCAGGTCGTGGGTATTCCCATGTCTTTCAGAATTCCCACAGTTTGTTGTGATCCACATAGTTAAAGGCTGTGGCATAGTCAATAAAGCAGAAACAGATGTTTTTCTGGAACTCTCTTGCTGTACTTAATAGATATTCATAATTATATTTTGATGCAGAAGGAAGAATGAAATTTGCTGGAAGCTGAGGGGAATGAGAGCTAAAAGGAGAAGACAGAAAAGTAAATGGGGAAGAAATAAGACTGACTTGAGTTAATTGCCAGTCATTTGGCAACCAGGAACACTGGGACTCAGTTTGTCTCTCCAGGAACAAGCAGGCAAAGAAGTGCTTTAAATGGAGACTTTTTGTGAGGCAGCGTTGAAGCTGAGTGAGTGCACTTGGGGTGGAGCCAGGCCCCATAGTGCAGGTCAAACCTGACCTTTCCTCAATCTCTCTGAGTCTTTTTCGATGTTTAAAAAATGAGGTGGCACTTGTGCAATAATGGTCATAGTGTATGCAATCAATATATCTGTTAAAAGAAGGAATATTCATTTATTCTAGGGCCATTTCTTGGAGATTACCTTTCTCCATTGAGTTGCTTTGTTCAAAATCAGCAAAATACATATATATACTCGTATTTCTGAAAACTATCCCCCCCCCAAAAAAAATGAGGTGGCAATAAAGGTGGTAATAATAGCAATTACCTTTCTGGATATTGTGAAGATTTAACAAGAAAAGCAAAGTACTCCATGTATGAAGTTATTATTTATAACAATTTAAACATCTTTTTGGAGGAGGAAATGGCAACCCACTCCAGTATTCTTGCCTGGAGAATCCCATGGATGGAGGAGCCTGGCGGGCAAACATACAGTCCATGGGGTTGCAAGAGTCGGACATGACTTAGTGACTAAACCACCACCAAACATGTTTTTATCTTTATCTCATGCCTTTCCTTTTCAGTTTCATTGCCATAAACTGTTTATCAGATGCCATAGTTAGTCTTCTGGTTGCACTCCCTTGTGCCTCAGCTGGTAAAGAATCTGCCTGCAATGCAGGAGACCTGGGTTTGATCCCTGGGAAGATCCCCTGGAGAAGGGAAAGGCTACCCACTCCATGCCTAGAGAATCCCATGGACTGTATAGTCCGTGGGGTCACAAAGAGTAGGACATGACTGAGAACTTTCACTTTCACTTTGCACTCCTCTGAGCGTACTTTTAAGTGTGGACCACAAAATTTGTTAATATTCTCCAGACTTGACCAACCACAGAGAGTGGGTCAAAATATCAATTTCCTGGTTTTAGACACTACATGTATTGAGGCATTTTAATATCAGAGCTATTTTGGCAGCCACTCCCAGTGTGGATTCAAACTGGGTTGGAAAAAAATCAACTAAAATTCCCAAGGGCTTTGATATATCCGGACACTGAGCTATGTCATTAATAAATTGTAGTTGTTCAGTAGCCCAATCCTGTCCAACTCTTTGCGACCCCATGGACTGCTGCACACCAGGTTTCCCTGTCCTTCACCATCTCCCAGAGCTTGATCAAACTCATATTCACTGAATGGGTGACTCCATCCAATCATCTCATCCTCTCTTACTCCTTCTCCTCCCACCTTCAATCTTTCCTAGCATCAGGGTCTTTTCCAATGAGCCAGTTCTTCACATCAGGTGGCCAAAGTATTTGAGTTTCAGCTTTAGCATCTGTCATTCCGATGAATATTTAGGGTTGATTTCCTTTAGGATTGACTGGTTTGATCTCCTTGCTGTCCAAAGGACTATGGCTAAGTACTTCTTTTTTAAAAACTCATTTGCAATACTGTATATTTATCCCTATTACATTTCATTTTATTCATTTGGCCTTTCTTCAATTGTGATTCTGACTCTGTTATTCAATGTACATATTATTCCTCTTTTTTGTTAGTAAAACAGACTCTTCTGGCTCACTTTATGTTTTGTCCAGTTAGGGACAAGCATGCAAAGAGCCAGTTTATCTTGTTTTCTTTGTTCCTTCCACCTGATAGTATTTCCTCCAGTTCTTCTCTCTACCTGGAATGTTCCTCCTTCAGTTGTCCCCATAGCCAGCTTCCTTAATTCTTTCATGTCTTCCTTAAGCTCTGGCTACTATTCCACCTTCTCAATGAGGCCTTCCTTCCCTAACCATTTTGTTGAACACTGCAACCCCCATCTTCTGCCCATATCCACCACCCCACCCCCATTTTATTTCATAGCATTTAAAACCATCCAACACAATGTATTTGATTTAATTTACTAGTTATGATTACTGTGTGCTTATCCCAGTGTTCCATGAGGATAGGGATCTTTGTTTACTGATAGATCCCAAGTTCCTGGAACAGTGCTGAACACACTGTGGGCAATCAATAAACACTAGTTGGGTAAAATGAATACATTTCAGGAAAGTTTTTGTTATGATAAATTAATATAAAAGCGTTTTAAGTCATATTGACAGTGAAGATGCCTCTTGGATTCCCACAATCCAAGGATCACCACTTTCAGTTTTTACCATTTTGATAATCTGCTGTTTTTTTTTTTTTTTAACAGATATTTTAGTGAGAAGCTGAGAAAGTCTGAATCAGGGAATCTTAGATGCCATTTTATACCAGGTATGTAAGATAGTTTTCAATGTGAAAAATCTCCAAAAAAGTCACTGATAAAAATATTGATTAGAAGATGCCAGATAGAGCCCTGAAGTACAGCTCCTACAATCTCCTTCTAGTCATTTATCAACACTCTTTTATACAACCTTTTATCCAGTTGTTATTCACCTGATGGAACCATCATTCATCCTTTTTTTTTTCTGTAAGCCACAAGGATACGAAGATTAAAGTTAGTAAATACTGAGATCTATACTACTAATAATAACAAAAAATGCTAGCATTTACTGAGTACTTATTATCTTCATAAGAGTGGATGACACCATCCTCATGGAAGAAAGTGAAGACCTAAAGAGCCTTTTGATGAAAGTGAAAGAGGAGAGTGAAAAAGTTGGCTTAAAGCTCAACACTCAGAAAACTAAGACCATGGCATCCAGTCCCATCACTTCATGGGAAATAGATGGGGAGACAGTGGAAACAGTGGCTGACTTTATTTTTGGGGGCTTCAAAATCACTGCAGATGGTGACTGCAGCCATGAAATTAAAAGACGCTTACTCCTCGGAAGGAAAGTTATGACCAACCTAGACAGCATATCAAAAAGCAGAGCCATTAGTTTGCCAACAAAGGCCCGTCTAGTCAAGGCTATGGTTTTTCCAGTGGTCATGTATGGATGTGAGAGTTGGACTGTGAAGAAAGCTGAGCACAGAAGAATTGATGCTTTTGAACTGTGGTGTTGGAGAAGACTCTTGAGAGTCCCTTGGGCTGCAAGGAGATCCAACCAGTCCATCCTAAAGGATATCAGTCTTGGATGTTCACTGGAGGGACTGATGCTGAAGTGGAAACTCCAACACTTCGGCCACCTGATGCAAAGAGCTGACTCTTTTGGAAAGACCCTGATGCTGGGAACGATTGAGGGCAGAGGACGACAGAGGATGAGATGCTTGGATGGCATCACTGACTCAATGGACATGGGTTTGGGTGGACTCCGGGAGCTGGTGATGGACAGGGAGGCCTGGTGTGCTGTGGTTCACGGGGTCACAAAGAGTTGGACACGACTGAGCGACTGAACTGAACTGAGCTACTATCTTCTGGGTACTGTGGTAAATATATTACTGACCACATTTAATTTAGTGTATTTTTGCCACTTCTTTCTCTTTTTTTTTTAAATAATGAATCAGATCATAAAGCTAGTAAGTGATGGAATTAATATTTAATCCTAGACAGTCTGACTCCAGAGTATAATCACTGACTCTACTGGCTCCTTGATAGATATACTCTGTGGATGTCCCTGACTTACAACTCTATCCTGACATCAAATATTTTTTGGAAAGCCTATTATGTGCCAAGATATGTGCTAAAAAGAAGGGAGACAAATATGAATATGATCTGAACACGTCCTCTAAGGCCTAAAAGGGATATTTAGAATTACGAACTACTAAACAGATGAATCTCTCTTATCCAGTTATTTTGTTGTTATGACAATTTATGGATGTCTCTCCCTTTTTGCCAATGATACTTGGTTCCAAAAAACCTGTTGGTAACCAATAAGCACAAAAAACAGGATAAATACACCTCTTATCAGAGGTTTCTAAAAAGCAGAAACTGGCCACCTTTTTTGGATGAAGACTGCTTATTCATAGTGCCTCATAAATGCCAATTGTTTGGACCAGAAGAGTAGCTGTGCTTAAACGGATACCCCTGACCTGCTGCCAGTGTGCGGTCTTTAGTCTCGTGAGTCTTTTACTAAGTTCTTATGTGATTTCATCTCACTGCCCCTTATCTGAAAGCAATTTTCATGTTTTGTATTTAATCCTTTGGAGGCACTGAGCCAGGTGGTGAATTAATTACTTCTGTAGGATGAGAAAAGATCCCAACTTCATTGTTGAATTCAGCTAAAGTTAGGAACTTTTTGTTCAAAGCTGTATTAATACCATTTAGGCTTTTATTTTGATTACAAATATGTTTAAAAGGCAGAGTAGTATGGTCTAATGGCTGATTCTAAATGTTTTGGGATAAGGATTGCTTGAGACACTTTAGTCACGGATGAAACTATGAAGGACTATTTTTGTTTGTAAACCAGTCTGTTTTCGAGGCAATGACAAATTTCCTTGGAGATGGTATGCTATGAGATCTTCATCACTGGAAGTAGAGGGGAAAAGTCAGGTTTGAAGTTTATAAAATTTACACTGGAGGGTTACTTCACCACACACCAGAGTAACTCCTGCAAGCATAGCATATCTCTGAGAGGAACAGGTAGGTGAGCACAGGAAAGAAGTAGGTGATGGGTATTAAGAGGTTCTGTTAACAGCTCTCCCCAAGCCAGTCCCCAACAATGGTCCTTTTGTCTGGGGTCAATAGAAGGAAACCCAGTTTGATTCAGAAATAAAGGATCAGAGAATGAAGAGGCGTGAATTCTGGTGTACAGGCTTCCCCCGTCAGGCTGTGGGCAGGGCTGCTTTAGAGGGGCGGGCTGCTCGCTTGGGAGGGCAGGGGGACACCTTATGGGTCTGGCACGATGGTGCTGATTGAAGCGCCAGATGCAGCACCTATTGCCCATGGCCCACTGAAACGGAAGTGGGGAAGGAATTGTCTGAAAGCAGTCAAAAAGTACAAACTTCCAGTTATTAATTTAAGTACAGCATGATAAATATAATTAACTGCTATAAGTTATATACAGCAATTGTTAAGAGAATAAATCCCAAGAGTTCTCATCACAAGCAAAAAAAAAAAACACTTTTTTCTATTTCTTTAATTTTGTGTCTATATGACATGACAGATGTTCACTAAATTTATTGTGGTAATCATTTTGTAATGCATGTAAGTCAAATTATTATACTATATATCTTAAGCTTATACAGTGCTCTCTGTCAATTATATCTCAATAAAACTGGAAAAAAGAAAAGAAGAGGCAAAAAAAAAAAAAAGAGAGAAGGAGAGAAAGAGAAAGGTGGAAGAATTAAGAGAGTTGTGGACTTGAAGTTAAAACCTACTGTTCTAAATCTTATTTCCAGCACTAACTTGAAATGCTAGCTTGGCCAAATCACTTAACATCACTAAATCTCAGTTTCTTTGCTTATAAAATGGGAATAATGATACTTCCTCATAGGAGCCACTGAAATAAAGTTATCAATAATAAATTGTCTGTAAAAATGCTAACGATATTTGCATCATGACACTCAAATACATTACCAATTATTGTGGTTCTTTATGCACTGAATATTATCATTGCAGTTGGAAAGGAGGTGACCATTACTATCTTCTTTTACAAATGGAAAGCTGTATTTTAAATGACCTGAACCTCATCATTTAGAAAGAGGCAGAGAACCCTGTCTTCTCACAAACACTTTCCCTACGAATTCTTGTTCAATAGCAAGCAATATAGTGATAGAAGGAAAAGCCTCTCTTAAATCAAGTAGAATACATCTTCCTTGAGTGATTGAATGCAAACCTTGACTATGTAAGCATTTTCAGAAGAAGGTCATTGTCTGTGGAATTAATTTTCATTCTTGGCTTAACAATGCCTGTTGGCCGTCAGAGCTTGGTGAAAATCCCATCTATTTAGTTAGGGACTGGCCTGATTGATGGAGAAAGATTGGCAGGAGCTACAGGATAAATCCTTTCACCTAGGAATAAATTATTTAAGTGTCCTTTAATTCTAAGTAGAAACTAGGGCTCTGTCTAGACATGTAATATAAAGTAGAAGGTAAAAGTTTTTATCTGAATATAGCTAAATAATGAAAGCCCTCATGTATCCCCCACAAAATAGATGCTTAATGAACTTTGTTAATTTTGTGAATCAAAAAAAAAAAAAAAAACAACATCTTTTTTCTTTCTTAAATTATATAGCTAGTTCTCACTTAATACATGTAAGTCCACTACACACTATGTATTATTACAGTGTCATTTTCTTACCTTTTTGTATTTTTTTTTTCCACTTGATCTTCACATATATCAGCCAACCCTTGTTCTGTGCAATTTTAGTCTGAAAATAATTAATACATAATAGTTAATGCAAATCTAAATTTTCAAACTATCCACTTTCCATTCTTTGAAATGCTTAAAAAAAAGAAAAGATTCCTCATTATTCCCAAATCCACCCTCTGAGAATTGCCAAAGTCTGTTTTGAGCTTATCATTAGTCCACATATGAAAGCATTTTATATCTCATATTGCCAATGTATTTAATATATCTTTCATTAATTACTGCCAGAAAGTGATTCCAGGAAAAAGAGCTAGTACTCAGAGCAAATCATAGTGTGTAAGACTAGAATGAAACACAGCATAAAGAAATCTATATTTTAGATGGTAAATAGTTCAAATACAGCATAAAGGAATCTATGTTTTAAATGATAAATATTTCAAAATTTAAAAAATATATAACAAGAAACAAAAATTTTTTAAAAAATGTAAAATCACTTGGTTTTAGAGTAAGCCTACGATGTAGAAGATTAAGTTTGACAATTTGAGTTTATTTTCACCTAAAACTTATGAGGCAATTGCAGTCAATAATCTGTACTTGGTCTTATTTTAATCTGTCAGTGTGTGTGCTGTCACCGTCGTGTCTGACTCTTTGCGACCCCATGGACTGTAGCCACAGGCTCCTCTGTCCATGAGATTTCCCAGGCAAGAATATTGGAATGGGTTGCCATTTCCTAGTCCAGTGGATCCTCCCAACCCACGGACTGAACCCACATCTTCTGCATTGGCAGTCGGATTCTTTACCACCAAGTCCCCAGGGAAGCCCAAATAAGTAAATAAAGCAATGACTTAGGTTCCACCATAATAAGAGCTGTCAGTCTAAATTAGTCATGAAGAAAAAGAATCTAAATATGAGGCAAAATGTGCTAAGGATATAAATAAATTATTACTGAAGCTCAAGGGAATATAGGACTTATTTTTTTTTTTTTTTCCCCTGCTAGGGGGAGGGGAAGACAGGAGGGAGAATTTGAAGAACTCTGTGGAGTTTTTGTGCTCGTCCACCAAGAATGAAACATAGGTAGAGCAGGAGAGATATCATGAGCCTTTCATGACCAAGTGTGCCACCCACTCACCCATCAGTCACAAATAGCCTCACTGCTTTCCCTTGAAGGTCAAACCTCCTTATATTTTTCCAAACCCACCATGCTCTCCATGCCTATGTGCTTTGGTGCAGGCTTTTTTTCCCCTTAGGATATCTCTTTTTCCTATTATTTCATGTAACTCTAACCCTTTCTTCAACACTATCTAGAAATCACTCTGCCTTCTCCTCCAGCCTCCCAAAGTTTGGTTACCTCTTCCTTTGTCCTACCTAAATTTTATGTACTCTTTATTATAACAGTCATTACTCTGTTTTGCTATCAACTTGTTCATCTTTATTAAAAGTGTCAAGAAACATGAGGCATCTTTATAAAAGTATCACTTATTTCAATGCATGGCACTGAGAAAATAATACATGTTAGTTGACTTAACGAATGAGACAAGGAGTAAAGTGTGTTTTGTGTGTTACCTCATTCTGGTGTTTTGCATTTTCCTGATTATTAATGATGTTGAGCATCTTTGCTTGTCCTATTGACCATTTATCTGTCTATTTTGTGAAATGTCCATTCAAATTTTGCCAATTAAATTTTTTTTGTTGTTTAAATGGATTGTATGAGCTACATATTCAGTCAGCAGTGTACATGCAATTTTGCCAAGAGAACACACTGGTCATAGTAAACACCCTCATCCAACAACAAAAGAGACGGTCATCACCAGATGGTCAACATCGAAATCAGACGGATTACATTCTTTGCAGCCAAAGATGGACCTCTATACAGTCAGTAAAAACAAGACCAGAAGCTAATTATGGCTCAGATCATGGACTCCTTATTGCAAAATTCAGACTTAAATTGAAGAAAGTAGGGAAAACCACTAGACCGTTCAGGTATGACCTAAATCAAATCCCTTATGATTATACAGTAGAAGGGACAAATAGATTCAAGGCATTAGATCTCATAGACAGAGTATCTGAAGAACTATGGATGGAGGTTCGTGACATTGTACAGGAGGCAGGGATCAAGACCATCCCCAAGAAAAAGAAAGGCAAAAAGGCAAAATGGTTGTCTGAGGAGGCTGTACAAATAGTGAAGAAAAGAAGAGAAGTGAAAGGCAAAGGAGAAAAGGAAAGATATACCCATTTGAATGCAGAGTTCCAAAGACGAGCAAGGAGAGATAAGAAAGCCTTCCGCAGTGACCAATGCAAAGAAATAAAGGAAAACAATAGAATGGGAAAGACCAGAGATCTCTTCAAGAAACTTAGAGATACCAAGGGAGCATTTCATGAAAAGATGGGCACAGGAAAGGACAGAAATGGTATGGACCTAACAGAAGCAGAAGATATTAAGAAGAGGTGGCAAGAATACATAGAAGAACTGTACAAAAAAGATCTTCATGACCCAAATAACCACGATGGTGTGATTACTAACCTAGAGCCAGACATTCTGGAATGCAAAGTCAAGTGGACCTTAGGAAGCATCACTAGGAACAAAGCTAGTGGAGGTGATGGAATTCCTCCTGAGTTATTTCAAGTCCTAAAAGATGATGCTGCAAAAGTGCTGCACTCACCATGCCAGCAACTTTGGAAAACTGAGCAGTGGCCACAGGACTGGAAAAGGTCAGTTTTCATTCCAATCCCAAAGAACGGCAATGTCAAAGAATGTGCAAACTACCACACAATTGCACTCATCTCACATCCTAGTAAAGTATTGCTCAAAATTCTCCAAACCAGTCTTCAACAGTACATGAACCATGAACTTCCAGATGTTCAAGCTGGATTTGGAAAAGGCAGAGGAACCAGAGATCAAATTGCCAACATCCCTTGTTTCATAGAAAAAGCAAGAGAGTTCCAGAAAAACATCTACTTCTGCTATATTGACTATGCCAAAGCCTTTGACTGTGTAGGTTACACTGAACTGTGGAAAATTCTTCAAGAGATGGGTATACCAGACCACCTAACCTGCCTCCTGAGAAATGTGTATGTATTTAGAACCGGACATGAAACAACAGACTGATTCCAAATCAGGAAAGGAGTATGTCAAGGCTATATATTGTCACTCTGCTTATTTAACTTATATGCAGAGTACATCATGTGAAATGCCATGTTGGATGAAGCACAAGCTGGAATCAAGATTTCCGGGAGAAATATCAGTAACCTCAGATATATAGATGACACGACCCTTATGGCAGAAAGTGAAGAGGAACTAAAGAGCCTCTTGATGAAAGTGAAAGAGGAGAGTGAAAAAGCTGACTTAAAACTCAACATTCGAAAAAATAAAATCATGGCATTGGGTCCCATCACTTCATGGCAAATAGATGGGGAAACAGTGGAAATCACGACAGACTTTATTTTCTTGAGCTCCAAAATTACTGAAGATGGTGACTACAGCCATGAAATTAAAAGACGCTTACTCCTTGGAAGGAAAGTTATGACCAATCTAGACAGCATATTAAAAACGAGAGACATTACTTTGTCAACAAAGGTCTGTTTAGTCAAGGCTATGGTTTCTCCAGTAGTCATGTATGGATGTGAGAGTTGGACTATAAAGAAAGCTGAATGCCAAAGAATTGATGCTTTTGAACTGTGGTATTGGAGAAGACTCCTGAGAGTCCCTTGGACTGCAACCAACCAGTCCATCCTAAAGGACATGAGTCCTTAATATTCATCGGAAGGACTGATGCTGAAGCTGAAGCTCCAATATTTTGGCCACCTGATGTGAAGAACTGCCTCATTGGAAAAGACCCTGATGCTGGGAAAGATTGAAGGCAGGAGGAAAAGGGAACAAGAGAGGATGAGATGGTTGGATGGCATCACCAACTCAGTGGACATGAGTTTGAGCAAACTCCAGGAGTTGGTGATCGACAGGGAGGCCTGGCATGCTGCAGTCCATGGGTCACAAAGAGTCAGACACAACTGAGCGACTGAACTGAGTGATAAGCTACATATATTTTGTAGTTTACTGAAATTTTGACTTAATTATCGCAATTGACTAGATTTCAGCCATAGTCCCTTCCTTATGTCCTAGAGGTGGTAGACTGCAAAATAAGGTCCCTAATTTCCCTCATCCTAGGAAGTGACATCATTACTTTCCAATCAAGAATGGGTGTCTACTTCTTTATTTCCTTGATTTTAAGCTGGCCTTGTGACTTTCTTTGGGTAATAGAATGTAGCAAAAGTGACACTGTGTGAATGCTAAGCCAAGGCATCCACAGGCCTCACTTCTTCAAAACTTCACCTTCTGAATTCAGCTGCTACATGAAGAAGCCAAACCTACGAAGCAGCCCAGGAAGATGAAGAGAGATTCAGTCACCCCATCTGAGAACTCCAGAAGAAGACTCTCCCAGTCAAGTCACAGAATCATGATAAATAATCAGTGATGGTTGTTTGAAGTCATAGAATTTTTCAGTGATTTGTCACAAAGCAGTAGTTGGCATATTACAACTGAAATACACTCAATAAGTGCTTCATTTATTGGATTGGGGTTGAGCAAGATGAATTTTAAAACATTTTCTACCTTCAAAAAGCAGAGACTGGATGGAAACACAATCCCATCTTCTGACAAGTGTTGTTTGAATTATCTATGACACAAGTGTTCGAGGAAAAAATAAAATTTTTTGAGTTTAGGTCCTATCCAGATAATTCTGAGGAGCTGGATTTTAATCTCACAAAAAAGTAACATTTGGGAAGTTGAAAGAGTGAAGGAATTAACAACTTGGACCATATATATAGTGGTACAAAAATTACAGTATTTTTGGAAACAGTCCCAAATAATATCAAACAAGTGTATGCATATATTGGCAAGTAAAGTAAAATTTTCAAAGCCTGTAATGTTCTGATAAATTTTAATCCTCCCTTGCACAATATACATGTAATTTTCACACAATACAAATAAATATGTTATCCTTGAGAGATGAAATTTTGAGGGAATTATGTGTATAGTATGATATGCTAGCAAGGGAATGCTCAAAATCCTTCAAACTAGGCTTCAGCAGTATGTGAACTTAGAACTTTCAGATGTACAAGCTGGATTTAGAAAAGGCAGAGGAGCTAGAGATCAAATTGCCAACATATGCTGGATCATAGAAAGGGCAAAGGAATTCCAAAAAAAGCATCTATTTCTGTTTCATTGATTAACTAAAGCTTTTGAATGTGTGGATCACAACAAACTGTGGAAAATTCTTAAGGAGATGGGAATACCAGACCACTTTACCTGCCTCTTGAGAAACCTGTATGTGAGTCAAGAAGCAACAGTTAGAACTGGACATGGGACAATAGACTGGTTCAAAATTGGGAAAGGAGTACATCAAGGCTGTATATTGTCACTCTGCTTGTTAACTTGTATGCTGAGTACACCATGTGAAATGCCAGGCTGGAGGAATCACAAACTGGAATCAAAACTGTAGGGAGAAATATCAACAATCTCAGATATGCAGATGATACCACTCTAATGGCAGAAACTGAAGAGGAACTAAAGAGTCTCTGATGAGGGTTAATGAGGAGAGTGAAAAAGCTGACTTAAAACTCAACATTCAAAAAACTAAGATCATGGCATTTGATCCCATCAGTTCATGGCAAACAGATGGGGAAAAAGTGGAAACAGTGACAGATTTCTTTTCTTGAGCTCCAAAATCACTGTGGATGGTGACTGCCATGAAATTAAAAGACACTTGCTCCTTGGAAGAAAAGCTATGACAAACCTAGACAGCATATTAAAAAGCAGAGAAATCACTTTGCCAACACAGATTCTTGTCAAAGCTGTGGTTTTTCCAGTAGTCATATATAGATGTGAGATTTGGACCATAAAGAAGACTGAATGCTGAAGAACTGATGCTTTCTAACATATTAGATGGTTTACCTACTTATTTATGATCACAATAGCCTAGACAGATAGAGTATATTATATCTGTTTTATGATTCTTCCCAAGGTTATACATTATGTAAGGGGGTAAGGATTTGAAACTGTGACTTCTTCAAAGAAGCAACTTCCAGGCTCCTTTTCTTCCAGTATATGATACTGCACTGGTCTCAGCAAACAAACCAACAAACTAACAAACAGATATTTCATTCCATTTAATTCATCGAAATGCAATTCAAATTATTTTTGAGACATTACACTATGTCCAGCCCTGTGTAAAAGTTCTAAGCATCTTAAAAGTTTATTATGGAGTTTCAATATCTTTATGTTTTAGACTGTGCTTTCAAATTGTGGTGCTGGAAAAGACTCTTGTGAGTCCCTTGTACTGCAAGAAGATCAAACTAGTCAGTCCTAAAGTAAATCAACCCTAAATATTCATTGGAAGGATGGTTGCTGAAGCTGAAGCTCCAATACTTTCAGTTCAGTTCAGTTCAGTTCAGTCGCTCAGTCGTGTCCAACTCTTTGTGACCCCATGAATCGCAGCATGCCAGGCCTCCCTGTCCATCACCAACTCCCAGAGTTTACTCAAACTCATGCCCATCCAGTCAGTGATGCCATCCAGCCATCTCATCTTCTGTCGTCCCCTTCTCCTCCTGCCCCCAATCCCTCCCAGCATCAGGGTCTTTCCCAATGAATCAACTCTTCGCATCAGGTGGCCAAAGTACTGGAGTTTCAGCTTTAGCATCAGTCCTTCCAATGAACACCCAGAACTGATCTCCTTTAGGATGGACTGGTTGGATTTCCTTGCAGTCCAAGTGACTCTCAAAAGTCTTCTCCAACACCATAGTTCAAAAGCATCAATTTTTTGGCGCTCAGCTTTCTTCACTGTCCAACTCTCACATCCATACATGACCACTGGAAAAACCATAGCCTTGACCAGACAGACCTTTGTTGGCAAAGTAGTAATGTCTCTGCTTTTTAATATGATGTCTAGGTTGATCATAACTTTCCTCCCGAGGAGTAAGCGTCTTTTAATTTCATGGCTGCAGTCACCATCTGCAGTGATTTTGGAGCCCCAAAATATAAAGTCTGACACTGTTTCCACTGTGTCCCCATCTATTTCCCATGAGGTGATGGGACCTGATGCCATGATCTTAGTTTTCTGAATGTTGAACTTTAAGCCAACTTTTTCACTCTCCTTTCACTTTCATCAAGAGGCTTTTTAGTTCCTCTTCACTTTCCCATACTTTGGCCACCTTATATGAAGAGCTGACTCATAGGAAGACCCTGATGAAGGCAAAAAAGGAAAGGGACAACAGAGGATGAGATGGTTGGATGGCATCACTGACTCAATGGACATGAGTTTGAGCAAACTCTGGAAGACAGTGAAGGATAGGGAAGCGTGGAATGCTGCAGTTAATGGGGTTGCTAAAAGTTGGACACTACTTGATGTATCAACTGAACAACAGCAATATGTAGACACTCAATCATCTGCTGATTGGATGAGCTATTAGTTTTTTACATGCTCTTCCTCTATTTGCTAAGCACTATCACATTTTTAATCTTATACATTAAAAATAGAGTAATGGTACTAAAAACATTACTGCTGCTATGCAGCACAGGACCAGCTGAGAGCAAGGTAAGGAGCAGTGGCTGCACTTTGCTGGAGCCGCCATAAAGAGACACCCCACGTCCAAGGTAAGAGAAACCCAAGTAAGATGGTAGGCGCTGAGAGAGGGCATCAGAGGGCAGACAGACTGAAACCACAGTCACAGGAAACTAGCCAATTTGATCACATGGACCACAGCCTTGTCTAACACAATGAATCTAAGCCATGCCGTGTGGGGCCGTGTGGGGTTGGGTCATGGTGCAGAGGTCTGACAGAATGTGGTCCACTGGAGAAGAGAATGCAAACCATTTCAGTATTCTTGCCTTGAGAACCCCATGAACAGCATGAAAAGGAAAAAAGAGAGGACACTGAAAGATGAACTCTCCAGGTTGGTAGGTGCCCAATATGCTACTGGAGATCAGTGGAGAAATAACTCCAGAAAGAATGAAGGGATGGAGCCAAAGCAAAAACAACACCCAGCTGAGGATATGACTGGTGATAGAAGCAAGGTCTGATGCTGTAAAGAGCAATATTGCATAGGAAGCTGGAATGTTAGGTCCATGAATCAAGGCAAATTGGAAGTGGTTAAACAGGAGATGACAAGAGTGAACGTTGACATTCTAGGAATCACTGAACTAAAATGGACTGGAATGTGTGAATTTAACTCAGATGACCATTATATCTACTACTGTGGGCAGGAATCCCTTAGAAGAAATGGAGTAGCCATCATAGTCAACAAAAGAGTCCAAAATGCAGTACTTGGATGAAATCTCAAAAACAACAGAATGATCTCTGTTCATTTCCAAGGCAAACCATTCAATATCACAGTAATCCATGTCTATGCCCTGACCACTAATGCTGAAGAAGCTGAAGTTGAAAGATTCATGAAGACCTACAAGACCTTTTAGAACTAACACCCAAAAAAGATGTCCTTTTCATTATAGGGGACTGGAATGCAAAAGTAGGAAGTCAAGAAACACCTGGAGTAACAGGCAAATTTGGCCTTGGAGTACAGAATGAAGCAGGGCAAAGGCTAATAGAGTTTTGCCAAGAGAACACACTGGTCATAGCAAACACCCGCTTCCAACAACACAAGAGAAGACTCTACACATGGACATCACCAGATGGCCAACACCGAAATCAGACTGATTATATTCTTTGCAGCCAAAGATGGAGAAGCTCTATACAGTCAGCAAAAACAAGACTGGGAGCTGACTGTGGCTCAGATCATGCACTCCTTATTGCCAAATTTAGACTTAAATTGAAGAAAGTGGGGAAAACCATTAGACCATTCAGTTATGACCTAAATCAAATCCATTATGATTATACAGTGGAAGTGAGAAGTAGATTTAAGGGACTAGATCTGATAGACAGAGAGCCTGATGAACTATGGATGGAGGTTCATGACATTATACAGGAGGCAGGGATCAAGACCATCTCCAAGAAAAAGAAATGCAAAAAAGGAAAATGGCTGTCTGAGGAGGCCTTACAAATAGCTGTGAAAAGAAGAGAAGTGAAAAGCAAAGGAGAAAAGGAAAGATATACCCATTTGAATGCAGAGTTCCAACAAATAGCAAGGAGAGATAAGAAAGCCTTCCTCAGTGATCAATGCAAAGAAATAGAGGGAAACAATAGAATGGGAAATACTAGAGATCTCTTCAAGTAAATGAGAAATACCAAGGGAACATTTCATGCAAAGATAGGCTCGATAAAGGACAGAAATGCTATGGACCTAACAGAAGCAGAGGATATTAAGAAGAGGTGGCAAGAATACACAGAAGAACTGTATAAAAAAGATCTTCATGACCCAGATAATCACAATGGCATGATCACTCACCTAGAGCCAAACATCCTGGAATGTGAGTGAAGTCAAGTGGGCCTTAGGAAGCATCACTAGGAACAAAGCTAGTGGAGGTGATGGAATTTCTCCTGAGCTATTTCAAATCCTGAAAGATGGTGCTGTGAAAGTGCTGCACTCAATATGTCTGCAAATTTGGAAAACTCAGCAGTGGCCACAGGACAGGAAAAGGTCAGTTTTCATTCCTATCCCAAAGAAAGGCAATGACAAAGAATGCTCAGACTACTGCACAATTGCACTCATCTCACACGCTAGTAAAGTAATGCTCAAAATTCTCCAAGCCAGACTTCAGCAATATGTGAAACATGAACTTCCAGATGTTCAAGCTGGATTTAGAAAAGGCAGAGGAACCAGAGATCAAATTGCCAACAGCCACTGGATCATTGAAAAAGCAAGAGAGTTCCAGAAAGACGTCTGTTTCTGCTTTATCGACTATGCCAAAGCCTTTCACTGTGTGGATCACAATAAACTGTGGAAAATTCTGAAAGAGATGGCAATACCAGACCACCTGACCTGCCTCTTATGAAACCTGTATGCAGGTCAGGAAGCAACTGTTAGAACTGGACATGGAACATCAGACTGGTTCCAAATTAGGAAAGGGGTATGTCAAGGCTGTATATTGTCACCCTGTTTATTTAACTTATATGCATTGTACATCATGAGAAATGCTGGGCTGGAAGAAGCACAAGCTGGAATCAAGATTGCTGGGAGAAATATCAATAACCTTAGATGTGCAGATGACACCATCCTTATGGCATAAAGTGAAGAACTAAAGAGCCTCTTGAAGAAAGTGAAAGAGGAGAGTGAAAAAGTTGGCTTAAAACTTAACATTCAGAAAACTAAGATCATGGCATCTGGTCCCATCACTTCATGGCAAATAGATGGGGAAACAGTGGAATCAGTGTCAGACGTTAGTTTTTTGGGCTCCAAAATCACTGCAGATATTGATTGCAGCCATGAAATTAAGACGCTTACTCCTTGGAAGAAAAGTTATGACCAACCTAAACAGCATATTAAAAATGAGAGACATTACTTTGTCAACAAAGATCCGTTTAGTCAAGGCTATGGTTTCTCCAGTAGTCATTTATAGATGTGAGAGTTGGACTATAAAGAAAGCTGAGTGCCAAAGAATTGATGCTTTTGAACTGTGGTATTGGAGAAGACTCTTGAGAGTCCCTTGGACTACAAGGAGATCCAACCAGTCCATCCTAAAGGAGATCAGTCCTGGGTGTTCATTGGAAAGACTGATGTTGAAGCCGAAACTCCAATACTTTGGCCACCTGATGTGAAGAACTGCCTCATTGGAAAAGACCCTGATGCTGGGAAAAATTGAAGGCAGGAGGAGAAGGGCATGTTAGAGGATGAGATGGTTGGATGGAATCACTGACTCCATGGACATGGGTTTGAGTAAACTCTGGGAGTTGGTGATGGACAGGGAGGCCCGGCATGTTCATGGGGTTCCAAAGAGTCAGATACGACTGAGAGACTGAACTGAACTACAAACATATTTAAGGCAAATAGGAAGAAATACAAAGGCACCATATATTTAAAGTCTTTATCCAGGGAAATGGTCCCATGTGAATTAGCAGTCAGATCATATAGGTATTCCAAGTGGTATCTGTGGAAATTTATTTAGCACCAAATTAGACAATTGTCTACTAGACAATTAGAACATAGCACATATGTGGAGGACAGGGGAGGAAATTATCTATCAAGAATATCTCAAGGCAACTGGCAAATGTCCAGTTTTTGGAGGAACCTAGTTAGTGCCCTATTCTAACTGCAAAAGTAATTTTCTTCCTGAAATGAAAAATTAATGTGATGTTCCTGAAGGGAAACATTTAATAATAATCAATCAAGGCACTTGATTCCCTTCTGTGACCTTAGTCCTAATATAGTAGTAACCCTGCGGCTCTGCTCTTAACTAGATTGTGGTTCAGAGACCAAATCTTTGAACCATGAAGTTCAGATCCTCTCTTTGCTCCCATTTCATATGATAATCAGTGTTGAGCTGATGGATATTGCTAAAAAGTATAAGAAGTTTCTTTTCCCCACATTTTTTTTTACCAAACTACAGTTCAATAACGTTACCCCACATTAATAGAAAGAAATCATTTTAATGAGTTAAGATAAAATCCTGTCTCATATGTTTCCACACACTTAAGCCATTGTAATTAATTAGATATCTAAAACAGAGACATAAGACTATACATTAACATTTCATAAGAATATCATTTTGCAATATCATTTACCAATAGCAATGGAAAATTATAGTTGCAAAAATACATTAGAAATTTAGAAAATTCAATTTCATCATTATAAAACCATTAATAAAAATAGCATTTAATAGAACAAGTAACACTTTATAGAAAACGTGTATATGTTTAAACAGGAGATGCCTTAGCAATTGTGATTTTTCCCCTAGTTTGTTGCATTTTAAGCTCTGGTTCTATGGAACTCCACACACTTAGCACTATTGTAGAATCTTGAAATCAAGATTCCAATATTCTGCCTATGAAGGAATCTCTTCCATGGCATGTCTGATGAGTGCTCCAGGTTGAAATATTTTCACAGAGAACCCAAACAAGAAGCCCACTTCCTTATACTAAAGACATTTCAGTGTTTGACAATTTAAATTTGTGCCAAATTTTCCTGCCAGGAGTCCTGGCTCTGCTTGACAGGGCAGATTCCTCTTACATAACATAGCCCTTCAAATATTTGTCAGCAACTATTATGGCATGGGGAGAAGGCAATGGCAACCCACTCCAGTACTCTTGCTTGGAAAATCCCATGGACGGAGGAGCCTGGAAGGTAGGCTGCAGTTCATGATGTCGCTAAGAGTCTGACATGACTGAGCGACTTCACTTTCACTTTTCACTTTCATGCATTGGAGAAGGAAATGGCAACCCACTCCAGTATTCTTGCCTGGAGAATCCCAGGGACGGGGGAGCCTGGTGGGCTGCCGTCTATGGGGTCGCACAGAGTCAGACACGGCTGAAGCGACTTAGCAGCAGCAGCAGCAGCATTATGGCATGGGTAGATTCGTTTTAGGAAGCTCACTTTTGCTGCAGGGTGCGATAAAGTGAAAGAAATAAAGCCAAAAGAAATTAGTGAGAGACTGGCCAAAGATTATAAGGAATGGAAAAAAGGAACAACCTCTGGCTTTGTATTCCCAAGATGTTCAGTTTATGCCATTGGGAATTTTATATACGTTTGACATAATAATTAAACTGGCTAATCATTTTGGAAATGATTATAAAATTAAATTCCTACTATATACAGAACAACAAAATGAACTGGAAATGAATTAAAGATTTTAAAATAAAACCATTGATGCACTAGAAAAATTTACAGGCCAATAAAACACATTCTTGGATGGTAAAGCATATTCTTAGCACTATCTCAAAATCAAAAATATATTTAAGAAAATATTTTAAAATCTAATCATTTAGCAAGCATGAAACTCAGACCCTGAACTTTAGTATGCAGTCAAGACTTTGTTTTCTAATTTCAATCTTCTAACAGGTTGTCAGTGAATCCCAACCTTGATCTATTTGATGCCATCTTCTCTCCCTCAAGTTGCATGAAATCAGAGAGCCTTATGTGGTAGGGAGAAAGCAGGCCGGTTGACGGTGGAGTGGGAAGGGATAACAGGACACAAATGCCATTGCTTTTAATTTCCAGGGAGTTTCTCATGCTGTCATTCTCAGCGTCCAAGTCCACGGTCGGTCCTTGGTCAGGTAGCTCTCTGTAGTTTCTGTGTCACGGAAACTTAGGGAACCAGCCACCTCTGCCTGGAAGTGATGCAACCTTCTCTGGGGTTTCACCACCTCCCAGAGCCCTGCCAGGAGCAGCTCCGAGGCCAGAAGTCTTTTCTCTTTTAACAAGTTCTTTACAGTGGTGGGAAAACCCCACTCTAATGCTTGTCTCCACTCTGTTGTCTCCTTTCCCACCTTCTCCTCTCCCTCTTTTTCTGCTAAAATGGATTTTAAGGGTGCATTTCAAAACATTCACCACATCATAACTACAGTTTTTTTTTTCTCAAATGTCTGTGTAGAAAAAAAATCATGCCCCAAATTATTGAAAGAAAAAAAAAAAAACTGGGGAAATTATTCCAGTGTACATGATAAACAGAGAAAGAGCGTTTACAAATTAAAATGCAAAAGACAGTGTCTCATATAAAAGTTTTCAAAGAACAAAGAACACAATCTAGAGGAAGAAACATAAATTTTCAGTAAATATGTAAAATTGCTTACACTTACTAGAAATTTTAAAAATGCAAAATGAAGTAACAACTAACAAGTATTTAAAAACAATCATACTGGAATTTTTTTCTTTTAATGTCAGATCCTAATAATAAAAATAAATAATATTTTGGTGAAAATTAATCCAAAACATCCATGATGAAGAAAATATCAAAATTTTAAATAAAGGCAGGATCCAACCCTGCATTTATATGACCTTAATTCTGGCCCTGTAAATCATGGTGAATATCAGGAGAAATGACACTCAGGTACATTGTGAATGACCTTTAAGTTAGTGGGCAATTTGGCAATATATATCTACAGTTGAAAAAAAATAGTCCTTGACATAAAAATTCCACTTTTGTGAATTTATAATAAAACAATATGATAAATGAATAAAGGTATCAACACATTGGGCTTCCCTGATAGCTCAGTTGGTAAAGAATCCGCCTGCAATGCAGGAGACCCTGATTTGATTCCTGGGTGGGGAAGTCCCCTGGAGAAGGGATAGGCTACCCACTCCAGTATTCTTGGGCTTCCCTTGTGGCTTAGTTGGTAAGGAATCTGCCTGCAATGTGGGAGACCTGGGTTTGATCCCTGGTTCAGGATTCCCTGGAGAAGGGAAAGGCTACTCACTACAGTATTCTGGCCCAGAGAATTTCATGAACTGTATAGTCCATGGGGTTGCAAAGAATCAGACACAATTGAGGAACTTTCACTTTTTGGCTAGGACTTCCCTGTAGATCAAAGGGTAATGAAATCTGCCTGTGATGCAGACCAGGCAGGAGACCTGGGGTCAATCCCAGGTTGGGAAGTTCCCCTGGAGAAGGGAATGGCAATCCACTCCAGTATTCTTGCCTTGAGAATTCCATGGACAGAGAAGCCTGGCGGGCTACAGTCTGTGGGGCACATTAATAAGCACATTAATGCTCATTAAAACATTGTTTAAAAGAGCAAAACATTGCAAAGAATGATAAACAATTATTCAAATAATTTATGCCATAGTCACTCACCAGAATAATATTGAGCAATTAAAAAGATGTAGACATAGATGCTTTCACATAGACACTTGAGCTATACTATATAAGTAAAAGCTTTCATTTTTTTGGTAGACAAAATGGTAAAAAAAATGCTGAAGTTTATACATATATACATACTTATATATGTGAATGCATATATGCACATGCACACACATTATCGATCTCTATGAATGAATTAAAATTTAGAAACATGAATCTCGAAGCATTAACTGTAGTTATCTCGGGGGGGTAGAATATGAACCATTTTTTTCTTCCTAAATTTCTGTATTAGTGAAATTTTTTCTGACTCATAAATTTATTCCACCAAACTGGGGGAGAAGGGAGAACTCAGCCAAAAACTTTCCAGCAAAGGAATAACTAAGATACCAAAATTCCCAAATTATGAGAAAAAAGTCTAAAAGCTGTTCAGCTCATTTTTTGCCTGTCTTAGAAAATGGCATCTGGAAAAATCTAATAGGGACTGTAGCACTTATAGTCCCAGGATTTTCCCGTAAGTCTCCTTCTTTCCTTTTGTTTTGAACGAATATGTTTTCAAGTTCTGGATTTCACTTTTATTTACCCTTGAACGCTGCAATAATGGCACCCTAATTCTAAAATAGATAGCTTTTATAGCCAAGTATCCTTCCATGCCAGTCCCTTGACCACAGTTAACAACAGGAAAGAAAAGACAACGCCATGCCCTAAAACTTGGGAGAAAGCCTAGTGTCATAAGAGCAAGAGGAGAAAATTTCAAGTAGCCACCAAGCAATGCCAAATTCTATAAAAATTTAAAGATAGGAAGACTAAGTCTAGATTGTTGGATTAGGGAACTGGAGATCAGTGGTCACTTTCAAGGGTATGTTTGGAAGTGAAGTGTCAGGAGTTGTTATGAAAGGATGCTGGAACATTGGGTAAGAACCAGGACAATGGGTAAGAATGAGCTAGAATTTCACAAAGTGTAATTTGAGTGAGAAGTGGTGGAAAGAGAAGGACTTGACAAGACAGGAAAAAGAGAAGCTCTAAGCACTTAAAAAGTGAAGAGAAATGGAGATATATTAAAATGACGTTTTACAATAGAAGTAAATGAAGGAAAATAGTCATGGGGAATGTAGGACTGACAAGGATCTAAAATCAAATGTGAATGTGTGCAAATTACCTAGGCATCCAGATTTGATTCTTTGGTCCAACATGGGTCACAAGAGTCTGCATTTTTAACAAGCTCTCAGGTGATGCTGATGCTTCTGTTCTTCAGGATACACTTAGAGAAGCAAGGGGCCCAGACTCAGTGAAAGGAAAGGAAGACCTCTTTCTCTGAGAATTGATTAAGGAAAGTGACATGATAGGTGTAGAAATCAAGCCAGAGAAGAGAACAGGTAAGGGAGTCTATGCTAAGTGATCTTTAGTTCCTCTGTAAAATATGAGTGAGCTCATTTGTTGAGAATGAGGAGTGTGGAGAAATGAGGTCTCGGAAACAGTGGGGAAGTTTCGGATGAACTGTTGCAAGACGCTTATTATGAGATCAAGAAGAGATGAACTGCTTCTTTTGGTGAGGTGCACTAATAACATAATTAAACCATAAAGTGAAGTGTGGGCTTTAGGAAAAGGAAGTAAAGATGGCTTTCCCCAATTAAAATTAATGAGATAAAGTTCACCTGTGGTGGTCACAAATGTGCTTGCTAATGACTGCCTTAAAAGGATCAGGAATGCAGTTCACCCCAATACTTACATCTTTGAAATAGTCTACCCACAATTTAACTCACTTGTCTAAACTTTTTCTATTTATCTCGTGTCCAGCAAGTGAATATGAAAAATACAGCCTTGAGCCGTAATCAGGCTGCCTAGAAACAATAACAATAAAAAATTGGATGAAAAAATGAGAGCTTCTAGATTGTTTAATATTTGGGCAAAGGGTAGTTTTCAACTTATCCAAGTTAATTTTTCCAAGAGCAATTATCCTTGTTGGCATCGACCCAGGACTTGAGGTTGACATTATTCCTTCAGCAGAAAATGGCATGAAGATCTCTAAGGACCCAAAATTCTTCTGGTGTCAGCTTGGCCCCATTGTGCCTCTTCTGAAAGACCACTTTTCTGTCATCATCTGCACAGCCCTCCAGTGCTCTAAATTGAGGATTCAGCTTCAGATACTGCCTTGGAATTTGGTTCTATGTGTGAAACGAACATTGTTAGAAAATGAACCTCCCCAATGTGTTAGTCTGTTCATTAAAAATGGAATAGCAAAAGGAGAAAATAAATTGCAAGGAGTCCCTTAGCCGCCCTCAATATTCACAACATTCACAGAGTTGGCTATTGAAATATGAAAAGGCAAGCGTGGAAGAGCTGAAAATGAACAGAATCACAGCCCCCAGGTCTCCCCTGTTCTGTTCCAGCAGCAGCTGCAGCTCCCCAATCCCAATAATTTAATGTTATGATCACTCTCTCATTATTAGTAATTTTATGCACTATGAACGTCCATGCTTTTCTCATCTACTGATTATTTCTACCAGACTCATTCCCCAAATTCATCTGCTGTTTTCCTCACCAGGCCTTCTCTGAAGTCATTTTCCTCTTCACTAAATTATCCAAGTGATTCCTTTCATTTCACCTGTCATCTTTCTGTTTTATGGTTATTTACATATCTTATCTCCCATGTTAAATCATTAGACTCTTAAGAACAGAAATCCCAGCTTACTTTGTTTCATAGCCTTCATAAGATCTAATCATATTTTTAAAGTTTTTTAAATCTGTATGATTTTTTTTTTTTTTGTAAAAAGGGATTCAGTTAGAGGCTGACATGAAGCTAAAATAAATGGTAATTATGAAAACATGTTTCATTTCAATTCTGGAATTCTGTAAGCATAATCAAGGGTACCACCTCAGTTTTCCCTATATTCATCCTTATTCTTACTCTTGATTGCATGCAGAATATATGGTATGTATTCCAAAAGACGTTTGCAAGGGACCTAATCAGACCCACATAATACACTTTTTGATGAGTTAGACTCTGTACCACACATAAACCACAACAAAATGTATAAACTTTATAACAACAATTTCTCTCACATTCTCAAACTGTAGAAAGCAGAGATGGAGGGAAATGTTATAAAATTAAGAACAATAAAAACATGCAGGAAAAAGTCACCCAAGGGTTTTACAATCCTCTCTCCATTCAGCAAAAATACTCAATCCTTTTCAATGAATGTAGTGAATACCATTTTGCATTTTACATATATCATATGGCTAATTACTTTTTAAATATGGAATTGACAGGATAGTCTGGGGTGAGACAATACTAATCTCATTTGCAGGGAAGTTCTAGAAGAATTTTTATAATCTATTATCAGCAACTTTCCAGTTGAACAGACCAAGTAAAATTTTCAAAATATCTCAGGCTTTTTACTTTGTATGGTATCACCTTTTCATTAACATATCAATAGTGGTGTGTCATTCTTTCACAGCTTAAAAAATTGGTGCCTAATCTCAAAAAAACTTTTTTTCCCTGCCCTGCTAACAACCATAAGGGTTTTCTTCAATGGATTAAAATACTACTGCTTTATACTAAGTAACATTTAAATTAAACTGGGACACAATATACCTCTTTTCTTTGAGATATGTTTATAAATACATGATTGGCATGACATTTCCCACATAGAAGGCTTCCCTAGTGGCTAAGATGGTAAAGAATCTGCCTGTAATGCAGGAGACCCTGGTTGGAGATCTAGGGCTTTCACTTTTTTCCCCCTAAATAGAACATATTAAATACGATTCACAACATGCACTTTTCGATATATGGCACATTTCTCCTAAAGTGTTTTTAAAATAACTTCTCTGACAGGAGCAAAAGAAGGCCCTGATAATTATCTGATAAATGTCCCAAATTAGGAAATCCATGGACTGTAGCCCTCCAGGCTCCTCTGTCCATGGAATTCTCCAGGCAAGGATACTGGAGTGGGTAGCCATTCCATTCTCCGGGGGATCTTTCCCACCCAGGGACTGAACACAAGTCTCCCACATTGCAGGCAAATTCTTTACCATCTGAGCCACAAGAGAAGCCCATACAGTGAACAGAATCATAGAATCAGAGTGGACTTTCTTACAAGACAATAAAAACTGGCAATTACAGAGTAATTTAAAATATAATTTATAAATATATGTGTAAATATATATTTCTAAATATGCTTTAAGTATAATTTTAAAATATGTCTCTCTTCAACCACAAACACAAGTAGTCTATTTGTTTAATTCCGATTATCATGTATAAAATTTCTAGCCTCAAAATGTGATGTGTTCACTGGTCCATTGAAAATTATGATAAACATCTGAGAGGTGGAAAAAAACAAAATGACTTAAAATGCTATAGCTGCTACTTCCCTCCATTGTTTTCAGTCAGATAGTATAAATTAACTTGGTATAATTAGGGAAGTTAGTCTAAGATTGTGATAGCCAAAAAAGATTGTTATGAGCCAAATGTAACTGAAATATTTTAATTATTACTTGGAAAAAGTCAACATGTGAGTTTTATCAATAAAAACTAATCTGGAATAGCAATCTTAACTACTTAAGCAGGAAGCAAGGGGGAAATAGATTCATCCTTTCCAAATTACTTTCTGATCTGTGACCATCACAGAGACTTTGAAACAAGCAGAGTAACATAATATACCTCTTTGCCAAAAGCATTACATCAACCTGTCTCTGTCTACATGGGTGAATCGTATGCTTGGGAACTTAAGAAAATTATCAGTTAAGACCACCATCCTGAAACAATGGGCAAACCTGATTATCCTTTGTAAACACCAATCTTAAATGCCATAACAAGAATCTGGCCTTCTCTTTCTTGTCTCCAACCATACTCCAGAAAGAGATTTCAAAATGGAAATCTTTCTATTTTTGTTTGCACAGCCTGCACAGGCATTTGCTCCCACAGATGTTCCACATTTACACACAGGAAAGAAGAATGTTTGAAATCCACCTCCATCGTTTACAAAATGATGATGATACTGACTCCCCATTGGGGCTTTGTTAAATGGTTCCAGATATTTATCCTCTGTGACCATTGGGACTATCTGGCCTAGATTTGTCTTTTGGAGGTCCTCCTCAAAGCTCTCCCACCCTCTTCTTCTCTATGACAAAAGTGTTCTGCTTGGCATAAGAAAATTGCTAATTATATGAAGACATTTCCTGGCTAATAATTAAAGGAGGCTTGTTAATGATGGTCTTAAAGAGGCTTATATATCATTTAAAGGTAAATGAAATTATTTAGCTGACAGCTTATGCATCCAAAAATTATTACTCTTTGTAAAATAGTAATGTTCAGGCTTGATAAAATGGTATCTAACTGCACAGTTACTTTATTGTTTAGTACTTAGTGGAGGAAAAAAGTTAATTGAAATATGAAAAATGTTTAGTAAGGATTGGTAGTAATTTACCAAATAATGCTTGACTCCAGTCACTTTTACAACTTGAATTTGCTGAAACACCTAGCAATTATTTATACACAGTAAAAAATTGTTGGGTTGGCTAATCAATAAAATATTCACCCCTTCTAGAAGCACGTTTTAAACCCCAAGCAAAAACCAAAAAGGCTGTGAACACAACTGCACTGTTTTATTTCTGCTGAATATACAAATCCCGTCAAGCATTTAGATCTAAATTTTATAGACTCTAACACTCACCAGAAGCAATATAAAATCAGTGTTTTTCTACATGGGCCCCTGCTGAGGGGAAGACCCTTTTAACTTGTTTGAAAATATTAGTATGTCTTAAAGGGCTCAAACCCTATCTACCTTGTTCATTGACACACACACACCAATTGAGTCATAACTAAATGAGCAGTGGATTTAAAACATACCTTATAAAAAGTAAACTGTAGGGGTACCTAAATAGTGATTTAAATGCATCTGCTTCTGTAAAAGGAATTTTATTTTATTTTTAATTAATTTTTATTGGAGTATAGTTGCCCTATAATGTTGTATTAGTTTTTGCTGTACAGCAAAGTGAATCAATTAGTGGAGGTGATGGAATTCCAGTTGAGCTGTTTCAAATCCTAAAAGACAAAGCTTTGAAAGTGCTGCACTCAATATGCCAGCAACTTTGGAAAACTCAGCAGTGGTCACAGGACTGGAAAAGGTCAGTTTTCACTCCAATCCCAAAGAAAGGCGATGCCAAAGAATGTCCAAACTACCACACAATTGCATTCATCTCACACCCTAGTAAAGTAATGCTCAAAATTCTCCAAGCCAGGCTTCGACAGTATGTGAACCATGAATTTCCAGATGTTCAAGCTGGATTTAGAAAAGGCAGAGGAACCAGAGATCAAATTGCCAACATCCACTGGATCATTGAAAAATCAAGAGAGTTCCAGAAAAACATCTACTTCTGCTTTATTGACTATGTCAAAGACTTTGACTGTGTGGATCACAACCAACTGTGGAAAATTCTGAAAGAGATGGAAACACCAGACCGCCTGATCTGCCTCTTGAGACGCCTATATGCAGGTCAGGAAGCAACAGTTAGAACTGGTCATGGGACAGCAGACTGGTTCCAAATTGGGAAAGGAGTACATCAAGGCTGTATATTGTCACCCTGCTTATTTAACTTATATGCTGAATACATCATGAGAAATGCTGGATTGTAAGAAGCACAAGCTGGAATCAGGATTGCTGGGAGAAATATCAATAACCTGAGATATGCAGATGACACGACCCTTATGGCAAAAAGTGAAGAAGAACTAAAGAGCCTCTTGATGAAAGTGAAAGAGGAGAGTGAAAAAGTTGGCTTAAAGCTCAACATTCAGAAAACTAAGATCATGGCATCTGGTCCCATCACTTCATGGCAAATAGATGGGGAAACAATGGAAATCATGACAGACTTTATTTTTTGGGGCTTCAAAATCAGTGCAGATGGTGACTGCAGCCGTGAAATTAAAAGACTCTTGCTCCTTGGAAGAAAAGCTATGATGAACCTAGACAGCATATTAAAAAGCAAAGACATTACTTTGCCAATAAAGGTCTGTCTAGTCAAAGCTCTGACTTTTCCAGTCGTCATGTATGGATGTGAGAGTTGGACTATGAAGAAAGCTGAGCGCCAAAGAATTGAGGCTTTTGAACTGTGGTGTTGGAGAAGACTCTTGAGAGTCCCTTGGACTGCAAGGAGATCCAACCAGTCCATCCTAAAGGAGATCAGTCCTGAATATTCATCGGAAGGACTGATGCTGAAGCTGAAACTCCAGTACTTTGGCCACTTGGTGTTAAGAACTGACTCCTTGGAAAAGTCTCTGATGCTGGAAAAGATTGAAGGCGAGAGGAGAAGGGGACGACAGAGGATGTGATGGCTGGATGGCATCACCGACTGAACAGACACGAGTTTAAGTAAACTCCAGGAGTTGGTGATGGACAGGGAGGCCTGTCATGACGCAGTCCATGGGGTTGCAAAGAGTCGGACATGACTGAGTGACTGAACTGAACTGAACTGATACATATGTTCCCTATTTTTGTATTTCCTCCCGTTTCGGTCACCACAGAGCACTGAGCAGAGTTCCCTGTGCTATACAGTAGGTTCTCATTAGTCATCTATTTTATATATAGCAGTGTATACATGTTGATTCCAATCTCCCAATGCATCCCACACCTCCCTTCCCCCTGTGGTTCTCTACATCTGTAACTCTGTTCCTACTTAGTAAACAAGTTCATCTGTTCCATATTTCTAGATTCCACATATAAGTGATAATATATTTGCTTTTTTTTTCTTTCTGACTTACTTCACTCTCTATGAAAGTCTCTAGGTCCATCAATCCCTCTGCATGGCACAATTTTGTTCCTTTTTATGGCTGAGTAATATTCCATTGTATATATGTACCACATCTTCTCTATCTATTCCTCTGTTGATGGACTTTTAGATCGCTTCCATGTCTTGGGAGTTGTAATGTAAAAGGAAGTTTAAAAGATTTGGTTTATATTAAATATTGTGGCTCATCTGATTTAGCATATCCCCATTATCATTTTTTTTTATTTACTGTCATTGTCATCACCAGTCTTGCTCTAGTATATGATTTTTTTAAAGAAAAAAGTACAAAACTTATGTTATTTTACAATGAACACTATTATAACTTACATGTTTCAGTTGACAAAGGAAAAAATTCTTTTAGATCTCCCAAAAGGAAAGATGTATTCTACTAGAATAAAAAATGGCATATTAAAATAAATTTATAGAAAAGTTGAATAAAGCTTAGAAAAAATTCTGGAGAAAAGCTGCTTTTATTTAAGGGATTTTTTATGGTAACATTTCAATGATTTTTATTGTTTGTTATTTTTGACATTCACTCAGTAGGGGAGTGCATTTAGCCACATTTTACAAAGAAAGAAAAGTGGGTGTTTACGTGTTTTGTCAGGAGTAGTGTTAGTGATCCATCACTTCAACTATCAAACCACTCATTAAAATTCTTCTTTTGCTGTCTCTCTTCTTTACTGTCTGATCCTTCATCCACACTTACAAATTAGAATATAAAGATATGTCCAGACTGCTTATTCCACTAGCTCTTTCCTCTGTTATATTTACTTCTTAGAACACTCCACATATTCTCAAATACTGTTAGAATATTTCTAAAACTTATCTCTTCCCATTTCAGTTCTCCAAGAAAATTTCCAACTCTTCCTTTATAGTTCTCATGACCTTTCCAACTATGAGGACAGAAATTTAAGAGTATGCACAACTTACTCCAGCAAAAATTACTTATAGTCTGTATACCAGAGATTCAAAGCCTTGGTGGGAAAAAGCTATGCTTGATCTACCATTATTATTATTTCTCAAGAACCCTTTGATTTCCTTCTCAAGAAGAAAGATTTGAGAGTAATTTTAAGAAAAAGTTGAGACGAATTTTGGGAAACCTGGTTCAAAGGAGTCTGTGGGACTCACTCTACATGAAGTACCTAAATTGGAGGAAATACTGTGTGTGTGTGTTTGTGTGTGTGTGTGTGTGCATAGGGGACAGGATAGAGAGGGGAAATGAGAAGGAGAAGGAGAAGGGAAGGAATGAGGAGGAGTAGGTGTAAATAAACATAAGTGGTATAAGAATAAAGACACTATCCGTTTCCAGACAAGATTCCTCTTAAAAGCCATATGAAGGTGAACAAGGTAGAAGCCATTGCCCAAGCCATAAGTTTAGACTTGATGAAGATGAACCTTTTACCACCAGATTCCAACAAGCACATATTGGTAAAAGTACATATACTTTGAAATAGTCATTTATTCTCTGCATATTTTAAGTCTATTTTTTTACCCTTTTTCTCACTTCAATGATACCTATTTTAGGATGTGAGTTCTGCAAGGACAAGAAATACATCTGTTATGCTTTCTTGGCATAGCACTGAGCACAGTAAATGGGAGTATTAAATAAATATTAGTGGAAGAGGAAACAATGGAGGAGGAGCAGTAAATATTGGCTAACCCCACTCCCCCCTTTTATTGGCCATGCTATGAGGCTTGCAGGATCTTAGCTCTTCATCCAAGGAGTTAACCTGGGCCCTTGGCAGTGAAAGCGCAGAGTCCTAAACACTGACTGCCAGAGAATTCCCTAATTTCACCTTTTGACCTATTCTTTATCCTGTTAAACTTTTCTTTTATGAGACTAGGTATAAACATATTTGTTTATCTTATATAAATTCCTGAAACTGATTCACCATACAAAAGAATATTCTGAGTTCTTTCTTCCTAGATACTGCACTGTAGCATTGAAACACTGATATTTTAGGCAAATCCTTTGCCTTGTAGAAAATTAGAATTCTGAATGACTTTGACAAGCTGAAGAAATAAATAAAATGAAGCCCCCGGGGGATAAATGGAAGATAATTTTATTTGTGAAGAAAAAAACCTGCAGAAGAGAATGCAAAACATTAGTCACACAAAGATATCCATTAAAATTGTTTCACTGGAGAAAATCATAAAACCATGAGACAATAAAGATCTTCTAGTCCAGTTCCTACCATCTATACATAAGTACACTGGAGTGCAGATGAGTTGGATGACTTAACACAACTCAGAACAGCTAATAAGCAGGAACGGGGGATTGTGTTTCTGTTTTTGTGCTCAGTCGGGTCCGACTCTGTGGCCCCATGGACTGTAACCCACAAGGCCCCTCTGTCCATGGAATTTTCTAGGCAAGAATACTAGAATAGATAGCCATTTTCTACTCCAGGGGATCTTCCCAACCCAGGGATAGAAACCGAGTCTTTTGCATCTCCTGCATTGGCAGGGAGATTCTTTACCATTAGCACCACCTGGGAAGCAGGAAAGGCAGAAATAGATGCTAAATCTCCTGACTCCTAGACCAGTGCTCACAAGATGGAGTGGTATGATGATAGAGATCCTTTAATAATAAATTATGGGATATGTCCAATTTGGATCTCAACAATTTTAAGACTCGTGAAAAAATAAGGAGAACTTGGAATATTTATTTTTGGTTGCACTGGGTCTTTGTTGCTGTTGCATAATGAAGTAACTGATTAAAGGGTTAGAAGTTTAGAAAGGGAGTTTCAAGAATCATAGTCATTAAATCTTCAGGGGAAACTTAATTACAAACTTCAAATATATGATGTTATTATACAGAGAATGGCAACCAGATGTTTTCTCTTCACCAAAGTCAGAAAAAGAGGACACAGAATTGATGAGACTTACTATTAATAGTTAAGTATAAGGTGGTTTCCTGTCTAATCATGTGAGAATCAGTTCTTTTGGGGATATAAAATTCTATGAAAAATTTTGAACAGAAAAACAAATCTGAACATCAATGGTATTGTGTCATTGATGGCATCACATTTTTAAATAGTTAAGGTTTGTTTGATGCCATTTCTAGACTTTCAAAGATCTTTGATTAATATACCTAAAAATTATAGCATCAAAATGGTAGTGAATCTATTTTGCTTTGGGAAAACAGATTTTTTTCCATAATGGTATAAAAGAAACATGTGAAGGTCTCTGTAATGCCATTCCCAAGCCCTATGTTATATTACTCAGTTAGGTGCAATATCTCATTTTTCCCATAGGAAAGATTTACATTATCTTGAAATTAATCTAAGTTTTGTTTCTATTAAAGGGAATTTGTGACAAAGAAATGTGGAAAAATACTTTCTTAAATGTCTCCATGTATTTTATATGACAAATGAATGGTATTTGTTGTTAACGAACTGATGCTTCAATATATCACTACACACAGAAAAAAACACTCACTTCACTATATCATCAATTCTAATAACAATTTAACTTGGCTGATACACATACATTGTGAGCTACTCATTGACATGAAGACTAAATAGCATTCATGCCACAAATCATACCTCAAACTTTAAAAATTAGTCTCATTTTGCAAGAGTCATAATTCTAGGTTTATATAATTCAGCAAAAAAAAAGTGTGTAAGAAAATATTTTATGAGTTTTTCCAAAGCAAAATTGTGTAAGCAACAAAAATTTTATGAGTCACAAGAAGGGAAACATATATTCTGAAAATACTCTTCAACTATAGAAGGAATTAAAAATTGACCAAGGAAATAATCTAGATATTCTAAGAAATTTATGTTTAAAATTTTTTACCATTACACTTAGTAAGAATTGCATTTTTATCTTGATAGGCACATTATTGTATATAAATGAATATCCACACACACCTCCATATGGATGACTGAAACAAGTTTCATGTATCAATTATTTCTCTTACTTTTCCTAGCTGAAAAGTGAAAGTTGCTCAGCCATGTCTGACTCTTTGCAACCCCATGGACTATACAGTTCATGGAATTCTCCAGGCCAGAATACTAGAGTGGGTAGCCTTTCCCTTCTCCAGGGGATCTTTCCAAGCCAGGGATCGAACCCAGGTCTCCCACATTGCAGGCTGATTCTTTACCAGCTGAGCCACAAGGAAAGCCCAAGAACACTGGAGCGGGTAGCCTATCCCTTCTCCAGTGTACCTGTCCAACCCAGGAATCTAAATGGGGTCTCCTGCATTGCAGGTGGATTCTTTACCAACTGAGTTATGATGGAAGCCCTGTACATACATAATGACTGCTAAAATTAAAATGTTAAAAGAACCTAGGACTTTTATCTGTATCATTAACTTTCATATTTGGTCCAATAAATTAAAATGCACTACATGGTAAGGTCTAATTTTTATTTGAATCATTGATGTTTAAGGATATTTTGACCACATCTTATATTTATGTCTCTTAACTTTCTTTAGGTTCTTTTTTTATGATACAGTACTTTTAGTGCCCCTAGTAGCCATGACTATAAATCTATTTTAAACTGCTTGAGACCCATTAACAACCATTTTCATATTCTAAACCATACTCATGCCAAAACATGGTTTAATAAGGTACTTATGACTACTCCCAATAGTACCTTATTGTTTTTTGATATAATACATTTTCAGAAAATAAATATCCCTGATTTGTTACCTATTTGAAAATATATTAGTTATTAGAAAGTAATAGTCTTTACAGTCCAATGCTAATATTGTTCAAACAATTTCATGAATCAGAGCTTGCACAGTAAATTTGATCCCTGTTTTACTTTGTCATAAAACTGATAAGAATTAAATACAAGCACATTCAAAAACAAGGGAAGGCTCAGCTCATAAAACCAAAGTGACAATTCAAAAATAGCCCAGACATTCAGATTAACCATGCAGAATGGGATGGCAATAGCCATTGTGTCCTGAAAATGTTTTAGAGATGAAATTAGGACAATGCAAGTAAATGGCAAATGTTCAGACTAGGAGGACAGTGTGCATTTTTAGTATTCTCAGGTACAATGCTGTCCAGGCTTCTCCCTGAGAAAAATATCAGTTCTAATTTTCCTTCTTTTTTTATTTTTATTTTTTTTCCTTCTTTTTTTAAGAAGATTTTATAGAGAATGAGTGAGGTTAGGTTAGGCTTATCTACTATATTAGAGTTCTGTAGAGAAATATAATTAATAAGATGTATAGTACACTATATATATATATATAGCCACTTCCCTGGTGGCTCAGACGGTAAAGCGTCTGCCTACCATGTGGGAGACCTGGGTTCAATCCCTGGGTTGGGAAGATCTCCTGGAGAAGAAAATGGCAACCCAATCCAGTATTCTTGCCTAGAAAATCCCAAGGATGGAGGAACCTGGTAGGCTACACTCCAGGGGTCGCAAAGAGTAGGACCCGACTGAGCAACTTCACTTTCACTTTCATATATATATATAAATACACATATATATATATATTACATCCAGTAGGATGTATGTAAGCATGTGTGCATGAGTGTATTTTTTGGAATATATATACTGAGAGAGAGAGAGAGAGCAAGAGAGAGAGAAATTTATTTCAAGGAACTGGCTGACACAATTGTAGGGGCTGGCAAGTCCAAAATCAGCAAGGCAGGCCAGGAGGCTAGAGGCCCAGGGAAGAGTTGATGCTGTATTCTCAAGTCCAAAGACAGTAGGAATGCCAAATTACTTTGTCTTCAGGAGACTTCAGTCTTTTAAGTCTTACCACTGATAGGAGCACCCCACCCCCAATATTTGGCTGCTTTACTTACAGTTTGCTCATTTAAATGTTAATCATCTTTGAAAAATACCTTCATAGCAACACCTAACTGATGTTTGATCAAAGAACTGGGCAACATGGCCTACCCAGGTTGACATATAATATCATATCCATCATATCCATCATATCATCCATCATATCCATCTAGATTAGATACTTCTATTAGTCATTACTATCATACCTGCCTTAACATGCTGGATGAGGTGGGTAGATATAACCCAAATTAGATACTGTCATATTCTTTCAGAAACCTATCTGGGGTCATATTGGCATTTTTATACTCTCATACATCTGTTCTCTTTGGTTGTGTGGGCTAAGTTGCTTCAGTTGAGTCCAATTGTTTGCAGCCCTATGGACTGTAGCCTGCCAAGTTCCTCTGTCCCTGGGATTCTCCTCCAGGCAAGAATAGTGGATAGGGTTGCCATGTCCTCCTTCAGAGGATCTTCCTGACCCAGGGATTGAGCTAGCATCTTTTATGTCTCCTGCATTGGCAGATGGGTTCTTTACCACTAGTGCCACATAGGAAGCCCTTCCTTTGGTTAAGACCCTGGAAAATAGAGGGAATAGATCTTTCCCCTAGCTCCTGAATAACCCTTATTTTATATCGTCCTCTTTAAATGACTCTTATTCTTACTATTTTAAAAGATTTCCTATTTTCTCTTCCTGTTAGAGGCTTCCTACACACACTATGTTTTCCCTTATCTCCACAGCACAGCTCTTTGATCTGAGTTAGCCAGGCTTGTCTTGTTATATAATGGAATACTTTTGAAATTTAGAAAATCTTTTACTTTCTTAATAAAGTTAGACTAAGAGAAAATTGGGCTTTACATATTTATTTTGGGTGTCAAAAGCAGAAGGTACAGGTTCTGTATTTCTGCTATAAAAATTTTTATTCTCCCTTGGGCAATGGGTTAAAAGAGAAAAAGATCACACACAAGGACGTTAGCAAAAGAAAATACTCTAATCTGTTTAAAAATACATTGTCCTGTTACACAACAATTATGCACTGGGTTTTGGAAGATTTGAGAGAGTTTTATAGAACAGTTGGGGAAGTACTGCAAGATGATTAACTTTGGATTTGTCAAAAAGTTCATTCAGATTTCCTGTAACATCTTACAGAGAGACCTGAAGGAACATTTCGGCCAACCCAATAACAATATGAGGACTTCCCAGGAGGCTCTAGTGGTAAAGAACTCTCCTGACAATGAAGGAGACATAAAGAGACATAGGTTCGATCGCCGGTTGGGAAAGATCCCCTGAGAAGGAAACAGCAACCCACTCCAGTATTCTTGCCTGGAGAATCCCACGGACAGAGAAGACTGGTGGGCTGCAGTCCATAGTGTCGCAAAGAGTCAGACAGAGCTGCAGCAACTTCAGTTCAGTTCAGTTCAGTCGCTCAGTTTTGTCCAACTCTTTGCGACCCATGGATTGCAGCATGTCAGGCCTCCCTGTGCATCACCAACTCCTGGAGTTTTCTCAAACTCATGTCCATTGAGGTGGTGATGCCATTCAACCATCTCATCCTCTCTCGTCCCCTTCTCCTCCTGCCTTTAATCTTTCCCAGCATCAGGATCTTTTCAAATGAGTCAGTTCTTCCCATCAGGTGGCCAGAGCACTGGATCTTCAGCTTCAGCATCAGTCCTTCCAATGAACATTCAGGACTGATTTCCTTTAGGATGGACTGGTTGGATCTCCTTGCAGTCCAAGGGACTCTCAAGAGTCTTCTCCAACACCACAGTTCAAAAGCATCAATTCTTCAGTGCTCAGCTTTCTTTATGGTCCAACTCTCACATCCATACATGACTACTGGAAAAACCATGGCTTTGATTAGACGGACCTTTGTTGGCAAAGTAATGTCTCTGCTTTTTAATATGCTGTCTAGGTTGGTCATAGCTTTTCTTTCAAGGAGAAAGCATCTTTTAATTTCATGACTGCAGTCACCATCTTCAGTGATTTTGGAGTCCAAGAAAATAAACTCTGTCATGGTTTCCATTGTTTCCCCACTTATTTGCCATGAAGTGGTGGGACTGGATGCCATTATCTTAGTTTTTTGAATGTTGAGTTTTAAATCAGCTTTTTCACTCTCCTCTTTCACTTTCATCAAGAGGCTCTTTAGTTCCTCTTCACTCTCTGCCATAAGGGTGGTGTCATTTGCATATCTGAGGTTACTGATATTTCCCCCAGCAATCTTGATTTCAGCTTGTGCTTCATCCAGCTGGGGCATTTCACATGATGTACTCAGCATATAAGTTAAATAAGCAGGGTGACAATATACAGCCTTGATGTACTACTTTCCCAATTTGGAACCAGTCCCTGTTCCATATCCAATTCTAACTGTTGCTTCTTGACCTGCATTCAGATTTCTCAGGAGGCAGGTAAGGTGGTCTGGTACATCCATCTCTTTCAGAATTTCCCACAGTTTGTTGTGATTCACACAGTCAAAGTCTTTGACATAGTCAATAAAGCAGAAGTAGATGTTTTTCTGGAACTCTTGATTTTTCAATGATCCAGTGGATGTTGGCAATTTGATCTCTGGTTCCTCTGCCTTTCCTAAATCCAGCTTGAACATCTGGAAGTTCTCGGTTCATGTACTGTCGAAGCCTGGCTTGGAGAATTTTGAGCATTACTTTGCTAGCAGTAATGAGTGTTGTGCAGTAGTTTGGACATTCTTTGGCATTGCCTTTTTTTTGGAATTAGAATGAAAACTGACCTTTTCCAGTCCTGTGACCACTGCTCAGTTTTCCAAATTTGCTGGCATATTGAGTGTAGCACTTTCACAGCATCATCTTTTAGGACTCAGCTGGAATTCCATCACCTCCACTAGCTTTGTTCCTAGTGATGCTTTCTAAGGCCCATTTGACTTCTCATTCCAGGATGGCTGGCTCTAGATGAGTGATCACTCCATTGTCGTTATCTGGGTCTTTGATATCTTTGTTGTTCAGTTCTTCTGTGTATTCTTGCCACCTCTTCTTAATATCTTCTGCTTCTGTTAGGTCCATACCATTTCTGTCCTTTCCTGTGCCCATCTTTTCATGAAATGCTCCCTTGGTATCTCTAATTTTCTTGAAGAGATCTCTAATCTTTACCATTCTATTGTTTTCCTCTATGTCTTTGCATTGATCACTGAGGAAGGCTTTCTTATCTCTCCTGGCTATTCTTTGGAACTCTGCATTCAAATGGGTATATCTTTCCTTTTCTCCTCAGTCTTTGACTTCTTTTCACAGCTATTTGTAAGGCCTCCTCAGACCAGAATTTTGCCTTTTCATTTCTTTTTTCTTGGGGATGGTCTTTTTCCCTGCCTCCTGTACAATGTGATGAACCTCTGTCCGTTGTTCTTCAGGCATTCTGTCTATCAGATCTAATCCCTTGAATCTATTTGTCACTTCCACTGTATAATTGTAAGGGATTTGATGTATTTCATATCTGAATGGTCTAGTGGTTTTCCCTACTTTCTTCAATTTCAGTCTGAATTGTGCAATAAGGAGTTCATGATCTAAGCCATAGTCAGCTTCTGGTCTTGTTTTTGCTGACTGTATAGAGCTTCTCCATCTTTGGTTGCAAAGAATATAATCAATCTGATTTCGGTATTGACCATCTGGTGATGTCCATGTGTAGAGTTGTCTCTTGTGTTTTTGGAAGAGGGTGTTAGCTATGACCAGTGCATTCTCTTGGCAAAACTCTGTTAGCCTTGCCCTGCTTCATTTGGACTCCAAGGCCAAACTTGCCTGTTATTTCAGGTCTCTCTTGACTTCCTACTTTTGCATTCTAGTCCCCTATGATGAAAAGGACATCTTTTTTGGGTGTTAGTTCTAGAAGGTCTTTTAAGTCTTCATAAAGCCATTCAACTTCAGCTTCTTTGGCATTAGTGGTTGGGGTAAAGACTTGGATTACTGTGATATTGCATGATTTGCCTTGGAAATGAACAGAGATCATTCTGTCATGCTTGAAACTGCACCTAAGTTCTGCATTTTGGGCTCTTTTGTTGCGTATGAGGGCTACTCCATTTCTTCTAAGGGATTCTTGCCCACAGTAGTAGATATAAGGGTCATCTGAATTGAATTCACCCATTCCAGTTTTGTCAGAAGTCTTCAGTATGACAAAATGTGAAGCGACTTAGCACATAGCAGTATAAAGACATATAAGCTCAGGGGCAAATAGAGTAAACAGTAGTTCAGAGGAAGAAGCAGTGAACAAAATAACTTTTTCCTGGCCCTATTATAAGTTCAGTCACCAAGTCAAGTCCGACTGTTTGTGACCCATGGACTGCAGCACGCCAGGCTTCCCTGTCCATCACCATCTCCTGAAGTTTACTCAAACTCATGTCAATTGAGTCGGTGATGCCATCCAACCATCTCATCCTCTCTCATCCCCTTCTCCTCCCACCTTCAATCTTTCCCAGCATCAGGGTCTTTTCTATTGAGTCAGTTCTTCGCATCAGGTGGCCAAAGTATTGGAGTTTCAGCTTCAGCATCTGTCCTTCCAATGAACATTCAGGACTGATTTCCTTTAGGATAGACTGGCTGGATCTCCTTGCAGTCCAAGGGACTCTCAAGAGTCTTCTCCAACACCACAGTTCAGAAGCATCAATTCTTCGGTGCTCAGCTATAACACAGGCCTATAACTATAGGCTATAACAAAGGCTATAACACAGCTATAACTCAGGCCCTTTTATAAGACTGTAAAACCATGAGTGACATTTTGCACCAGATTTTCAGTAGGGGTTGTCAGAACCATAAGGGCATCTCCTGGATCCTCAACTGTAATGCTGTGGCCATGTACAGGCTTGTCCTGACCTGGATTATCAGTTTCTCTACATTGGTTCCAGCTTACCTGAAATTCACTATAAGGCTAGCACTGTTTTTGCTTGGGGTTCATCTTGCTTACCTGATCAACAGGGGAAAATCTTCTTTCCTAGATGTGCCCAAATGACCCCTTTACTTTGGCCTTAGGCTTCCCTATACTGATCTTTTATTGGCAAACTTTGTAAGCCTGAGAATGTGACAATGCACCTCCATTTTGAATTAGAATGATAATGCTTTTAGGACTTCTTTAGTAAACCACAAAACAAAGCCAGAGGGTGTTTTTTTTTTTTTTTTTTAACCTTTTTCCATTTACTTTGTTACTTTAAAAATGCAAGAAGGAAGAAAATCCAAATAGCAAAATAATTGTTGCCAACATTTTACATTGCTGTGCACGCTAATTTTCATGCATACAGGAAGTTACTCATCTCGTGTCTATCTAATCATTACTTTTGAAAACCTAACTTATTAACTTATACTTTTAATGCAATTTTTATAATTTGGGTGTTACATAAACATATGTAAGATGAAATTATCTGCAGGGCTATTTTAATTCTGTATTCTTCCACCGTGTCAGAGATTTTTAAACAGTGAAGTTAAGCATTTCTGGGTCTGTGAGCAGAAAAGATGACCCTGAATGAGGTGAGAAGGTGATAATCTTTTCTGTCTTAGGCAGGTAGTATTCTGTACTTGGTCGCTCAGTTGTGTCCGACTCTTTGCGACCCCATGGACTATAGCTCACCAGTCTTCTCTGTGCATGGGGTTTCTCCAGGCAAGAATACTGGAGTGGGATGCCATGCACTCCTCCAGGGGATCTTCCCAATCCAGGGATCGAACCCAGGTCTCCCACAGTGCAGGCAGATTCTTTACCAGCTGAGCCACAAGGGAAGCCCAAGAACACTGGAGTGGGTAGGCTATCCCTTCTCCAGCAGATCTTCCCGACCCAGGGACTGATCCGTGGTCTCCTGCATTGCAGGCAGATGCTTTACCAGCTGAGCTCGGTTAGCTCCGCTGACCCTTCTGTCCTCTTCCTTGCTCAGTCCACTTACTTGATTGTCGGTTATTTCATCAGTTTCCCCAGATGATTTCATGGCTCTTCAGATATGAGAAGTGCTCTCTTTCCAAAAGCCCAGTGCCTTCCCTTAAATGATTCTATTAAAGTGCTAGAATTTCATCTATTCAGCAGCACCACAGCCTGAGTATTTAGATTCTTTCTCCAGACAGAACATAATAGTTATGACAACATGAGTGATACAGCTGCTAGATTCATACAGCCACTAACATATTAGCAGAGATTAATCTGTTGCTTCCCTAATAATTTTTCAGTCTGAACACAGCTCAACTTCTCCTTATCTCCTGCTGATGTTGTTCTTGCCCGGAAGCTCACCATTCATTATATTGTACTTTCTTTTCCTCACTGAGGAATCCCATTACTGGCTGTGCCCATCGGTACATTTATATAAGATTCTTCTGAAAAATTACAAGGAAAGGGAGCCAATGACATTTATGTCCTATTGGCATGAATTTCTATCCACTTTAGTAGTCATGTCAGGACTATTGTGTATAAGGGCCTTTCTAAATAACTGCTTGGACACAGTATGATTTCTGGAAAAAAACAACAAGAAAACACTTATTGTACAGCAGAAACTAACACAATATTGTAAAGCAATTATATTCCAATAATAAATATTTTTAAAGTAAAATAAAAAAAAAAAAAAACAAACACCCCCCCCCCCCCCCCCCCAATTCTTGCTGCTAATCTCCACAAAAACAGAAAATTATATTCTGGGCAAACACATCACCACATAGCTGATTTCTCAACATTCTAACACCCTTTCAGTTTTCAGAAAATCCTCTTTCATGAGAAGATAGGATGATCAAAAATGTCAGTCAGAAAATGCAATTAGTGATTTTCCTGCTTCAGCAGCTTTAAGATTATACAGTAGCCTGGACTTGTTTCCTCAGCATATTTTACAAGCTTTTTGGCTGTTTCTGACCAATCCATAATTTGATAGTGGTGGAGTCTATGTGATAGGCAAGTCCTAAATGGATTTACTTAAGACAATCTTATTTTGCTTCTGATGCCTTCCCTAGGTTATCTGCTTATGGGTACACATCCATCAGCTTTTTTACTGTGCTACTTCCTATGAAATTATAGCCCTCAGCACATAGCTTTCCGTTGGTTCTGATCAGTGCACTAAAACTGTAAGAAAGAACACTGAAAAAAAATGCATAGAGTTCACAGTCTTCCTTTCATATAAACATAATAGGATGAAATTACCTGCAGGGTCATTTTTATTCTATATTCCCCCACTGTGTCAAATTCAGCTATATTGGACTTGGAAAGCTAAAGGTATGAAATGGTGACAATTTTTCTAAAAGCCATTTCTCTGGGCATCTCAGTGGTAGTCTCCAAGGTATATAGCAATCCTTTTCTGTTGAAAGGTCATTTCTCTTTCCTTTTTCATCTAATAATTTAACTGGTCATTTATTTGTTTGAAAAATTTAAAAGGTAGAACTAAAAGGTCCATGGATTCCACCATATTGAGTAAATACTATCTTATTTATGTGTGTGCATATTTAGTCACATATATACATATAAATGTAATAATCCCATAAATATTAAAAGCTTCAAAGTACTTTTAACTACCATATAATCCTCACAACAAAGAAGGTGGATATTATATTATATAAATGTGTCAATTGTTAAAATTGAGGATCACAACGGTTAAGTGAGTTGTGAAACTAGGTCTTTTAGTATATTATTTAGTACACCCCCACCCCCATATCACTTCAATTCACAGCATCAGGATAACTTACTCATGTTAATATAGAAGCTCTAGATGACAATTAAGAAGATTCATAAATGTACTTGAAATGAACTTGACTATCATTCACAAATGTATGTATAAGAATTTGTTTAAGTCCTTGCCAGAAAACTGAGATCAGAGGATATGGTAAAAAGGATAGCCAAGTTTTGTAAAATATATGATATAAATATATCTTGGGGTAAAATATCATAGATAGCATACGGAATTTGACAGTCAGGAGAGATAAATAAAAAAATTCCCTAGGCGAAGAGTGAAATGTAAAAAACAGATTTTCCTCATGCTTTGCACTGGTAAGAAAATTTCTTTTGCTGTATTTATAGGGAATTAATTTTGATTATTTTTTCTAAAGTAGCATTCATGGCTCCAGTTTATATATATGTTATATAATCAAAACCTAAAAAAATTTAAATGATCTGTTTAAATATCATTCTTTTTAAGAAAATATCTTGTTGGACTATTTGTATTGAAATTCTCTCCACATGATGGAGAAAGAGGGGTTCTAGCCTCATCCTCTTTTTATAAGGGCACTAATACCATCAGTATTAGTGGTCATGTGTGGATGTGAGAGTTAGACTGTAAAGAAGGCTGAGTGCTGAAGAACTGATGCTTTTGAACTGTGGTGCTGGCAAAGACATTTGAGAGTCCCCTGGACTGCAAGGAGATTAAACCAGTCAAGCCAAAAGGAAATCAACCCTGAATATTCATTGGAAGCCCTGATTTCAAAGCTGAAGCTACAATCTTTTGGTCTCTTGATGTGAAGAGCTGACTAACTGTAAAAGACCCTGATGCTGGGAAAGACTGAAGGCAGGAGGAGAAGGGGATGACAGATGGTTGGATGGCATCACTGATTCAAGGAACATGAGTTTGAGCAAACTCCAGGAGATTGTGAAGGACAGGGAAGCCTGGCATGCTGCAGCCCATGGAGTCGCAGAGTCGGACATGACTGAGCGACTGAACACCACCATCAGAAGGGACCCACTCTCATGACCCGTCCTAAATCTAGTTACTCCCCTAAAGCCCCTAGTGCCGCCACATCGGGGATTAGGGCTTCAACATATGAATTTGGGGGGTAAGAGGACACAAACATTCAGTCATAGAAGGTAATAAAAATTTTAAAATCTAATGAATACAAATTAATGATTACAAATCTAATGATTTGAGGCGGGAGTGATTTCTTACTTCCTTTCCTTTCAGACATGCTCACTACCTACTTGTTCAAAGATGAAAGTCTTAATGCTCATGTTTATCTTTTAAATACTGGAGAACCACAAACGTGTTATACCAGAAAAGTACAGAAAATGCACTTAAGGTGAAAAAAGGTAGAGTTATTTTTTAAACAGGATGGTGAATATCTTTGGGTAGGCAGAAATATGCAGGTTGTGTTAAAGAGTTTAAGATGCATTTTCTAAGGCTGACATGGTGGCACTGTAATTAGAAACAGGTGCATATAAATTAGAAAATGGAGAAGACTAATTGTTACTAATGAACCTTTTAAAGTAAAAACTTTACTTAATGAAATGTATAATTAAGCATTAATGGCCAAAAAAGATGGGTAATTTTTCACTGGCACTAAATTGTGGCTTAAGGCGAAGCCTAATTTTTTACTAGATGCTAACAGCATCACTCCTCCTTTACGTTTATAGAAACAAGTAAAACAATGACATAATTTTAGAATGCTGATGTTAACATGCATTGAAAAAAGTGACAATTTCTTGACATGAAAGTGATAGAGGGAAATGTTCAGAACATTGTACCCAGGCTGTAGTGTCAGATAGCAGTTATAGGAACTCTATAAGCAAAAAGGATATCCCTCTATTTTAGAGCTAAAAAGACCTATGCACACAGGGTTCAAATCTTTTTGGATAGTTCCAGACATCAATTATTGCAATGCTTGTCAGCCATGGGGTCACACTGATTACCTGGAGAAATTAAAAAAAAATTTACACTCAGGTTCACCTGAGGGTTATTGATCTGAATGTTTGTTTGTAGGGGTGGCGTTCATCCAGGCCTGAATATTTTTAAAGCCCCTAGAAATATACTGAGTTCTGGGAAAGGACTTTTGCAGTGTTTTCTAATGGATAATATAGTATTCTTTGCTTTTCCCTTTGTCAGGGATTCATTTGCCCATCTTCTACCCAGAGTAATTTATCCTTCACAGCCCAGTCCAGCTGTCATTCTGCTGGAAGCTCCCCCATGAATTAAGCACCCGAATGTCACCTCTGTGCTACCTCTACTGCAGCTTGTAAATAATTATTGTCTCTAGCATACTCTTCCAGAATTTGTAAATTAATCCTGTCTTTTGTCAACCCTTTAAAAATTCACAGATTAGTAGAAAAGACAGACTAAGGAAACCAATTCAGCTTTGTATTCCCAGCAGCTAATGGAGTGCTTGACCCAATATATGATTGTCGAATTGTTTGATGGAATATCCTTTATGACTCCTGCCTGTCGACAAGTTCACTTGATATATTCTTGTGATGTGTTTATGTATTCAGTAATTTTGCATACGTGAATTCAAAATTTATGCCATTTCTGTGTTGGCAGAGGCAATGGAGATGTGTTATGAAAAATGTGAACTTGTTGGACTAAACACTTTTATTTTTCAAATTTGTCATATATTTTAGAAAGTTCTTATCACCATCAAAATTTATAAGGAATGGTAGTGTTTATGACCTTAAACCTATAATTTATTGCTTATGTTCTGTGTTCTATAACCTACAGAGTAAAATCTATATTTCAATTCATGTCAAAGGAGAAACACTAACCACAAATTTCACTTTTTTAAACAAAAGTGTAATTCACTTTTTACATTGTGGACATGTATATTTTCACATGAGAGTCAGCCATTTTGTGCTTGAAAGAGGAATGTTCCTAGAGAAGTACAGAGTTAATTTTATTTCAATGAGAAATAAAGTGTCACAGGCTGAAAAATTTTAAATCTCTTTAGGGATAATAAACTACTTACAAAATCATTTAAATATTATTTATTAAAAAATAGCCTTCCAGTGTAGGATGATGGTACATCTATAAAATAGAGCTGTCTAAAAATGTTTGGATCTTCAAAATATATCATTAATTAAAAATACCATGAGCAGAAGAATGCATACTGTAAGTTTCTTCTCAAGTAAGAAGTATTGGCTTGTATGGTGAATATGTATGTGTCTCTGTGCATGTACTGCTAATGCTTTCAAAAACAAACATAGCCCAAAAGTAATAAAATGATTACTTACAGGAATGTGGAGAAAAGTGGGAAAGAGACAGGGATGGAAGCTAGACCTCTACTAAGTTGCTTTGTTGTATAGTTTTGGCTTGGGAATCATGTAAGTATTTCATGTAGTTAAAAACAGAATTAATTTTAAAATAAAATTAATTTTAAAATCAACCTGTAAACTAGAAAACAAACAGAAGTTAAAGAACTTAATTGTATGTCACAGAAAACTATGAAAAGAATGATTTTCAGTGCTTTTTGAACATAGTATTTTGACTTTACATGACTAGTGGGATATACTGTAAAGACAAAGGAAACACAAAAAAATATTAAACTGCATTCAGTGGTACTACTGCTGTTGATACCGGCATTGTTAATTTAAAACTATTATTAACAGATACATAGATACTGAAAAGCAAATAAGTAATTATGTTAATGTTAGGAACTAGGATATTCAGAGTAAGAGAAAAAAAGATAAAATATCAAATAAAAAAGTTAAGTAAAAACCCTGTGTTAACTTGAATTGGAGGTGCATATACCTATTTCTTTTTCTCTATCTGAAAAAATATATTTTCTAGCTTTGTACACTGAAAAACACTAGTGGCAATAACCACATAGTCACAATGATTATTCTAGAACTCAGACAGATGCTTCTAAGTCCCATTTTCCACTAAAAGAAACCAAGGCCCTTTAGAGAAATGACTGATTGGAAGTCAGGGCAGGAATTTTACAAGATGAGCCTGGGACATCTTGTCAGGCAGATAAAAGAAAGCTATCCAAGCATATTATGATCATGTTAAAATTACACAGCAGCAAACCTGAAGGGCTCCCACTGCTCAAGGATGGGACAAAAGAATAATGACCACAATACCGTGAAACACTTCGTGATACTCAAAGTAAAATCAAAAAAGCATAAAAGCAAAAACACAAACCTCTTGAACACTTTTGGAAGTAGCTAAGCCATCAACTCATTTTTTTGGACAATCAGTAAAAGGGAGAATTCAGTTATTTCTTCTGTCTTTTCTGTACAGACATATTTCAGAATACTTAATAGTTTATGATAGAGAATCTCTTATTCATGAAAAAATCATTGCTATTAGATACATGGAAAATGCTAAATATTACCATTTTGTAAGATCTAATAAAATAATGGATCAGGACAACAATCATAAATGGAAGCGTTAAGTGAAAGGCTGATGGGGAACTTAATGGATGGGCTGTTGTCAATAACAGACTGAGTGGAGAAAACTCTTGACCCTTGGACTGCAAGGAGACCCAACAAATCCACCCTAAAGGGAGTCAGTTCTGAATATTCACTGGAAGGACTGATGCTGAAGCTGAAACTCCAATACTTTGGCCACCTGATGGGAAGAACTGACTCATTTGAAAAGACCCTGATACTGGGAAAGATTCAAGGCAGGAGAAGAAGGGGACGACAGGATGAGATGGTTCGATGGCATCACTGACTCAGTGGACATGAGTTTGAGTAAACTTCGGGAGTTGGTGATGGAAAGGGAGGCCTTGTGTGCTGCAGTCCATGGGGTCGCAGGCTGAGCAACTGACCTGAACTGAACTATTTTGACTCTTACTCATAGCAAACATTTTTTTCAATCAAAAAACTAAAATAATTTAATTGATGAATTATTATCATTCACTTATTTTATTAACAAGAAGAAAATGAGTTGGATTGAGCATTCCATAAACATACTTGTACTGCCCTCTCATCTCAGTGTTTTTTTCTTCATATATATAAAACGCTAATGAGATCCATGCATACAGCTTATTGTCATCGGGAAAGAATTAAACTAATTGGAAATAATAGGATTCAAAGCAACCATTTTGGACTTACTATGATTGAGCCTTATTCTAATCTAAATCAAGTGTCCATATGCACTCATGAACTGATCATTTAAAATCACCAAATTATGTAACATAATACAATTATAGAAATTAAGAACTTCCAAAGAAGGAAGAATGAAATAAAAACACCAAGAAACCATAAAAGCTTATATTGAGGAAGTGATAATTTTGTTGTAAGACAAGACTTCTTGATTTTTCCAAAATCATGCTTTGTGGAAGGATGATGACTTCAATTTATTGAAAAAAATACAATCAGTCTGATTGACATAAAAATACATCAGCTTTGGGGACATGAAGCCTGAAAATAGGCAAGGTAAGACTTTAGGGGCAAGGCTATTTTATTTCTAATTCCAGTTCTGTCGTATATCTGCTTTATAAATACTTGGTTGAGTTGCTACTTAGGATAGTTTTGATGGTTTACAAAATCAAAGCAGTGACAAATTATGTAACTTATAATTGTCTCCAGAATGTTTTACGCATAAGAAAGTACTTTCAAGTACTTTGATTTTGGGGAGTGTGCTGAAAATTATATATCTTTAAAATTAACCACCTCAAAAATAAATGAAGAGGGAAAACAAGATGTCAGAGGAGTAGGTGGACATGGAGCACATCTCTCTCCACGGATACATCAGGAACGCACCTTCAGACACAGACGTGCATGCAGAACACCAGCTGAGCGCAGACAGGAGTACCTGAACAGTGGAAAAGGATATATAGAACCACACAAAACTGGGTAGGACAAAGCAACCAGGGGGAAAAACAGGAGTGTTAGTAGGACTGGACCTGCCCTGGGCTGGTGGGGGAACTGAAGCAGGGGTCTGAACCCCACATCAGGGCAATTGTCTGAGCCAGAGGAGAAACATTTAAGGCTGAGAGTGAAACAGCTGATCTGTGGCAGCCTAAATGGAATGAGAATCAGACAGTCCTTGCTGCAGCCATACATACCCCGGACAGGGATGCAGATCCGCTGGAAGGCGCAGTGGCTGGGAGCTGGAGTTTAGGGATTATGGAGCAATCCCAGGGCGAGGGCTGATGTTGACTGCAGAAAGTTGGATCGAGGAGATGTGAGGAAGGAGATTGTGGGGGAAAATGCCTGTGGAGAAAAGCCGGAGAGCCATGGAAGCAAGGTGATACTGCTGAATCATGAGTAGTGGGTGTGGCCATCACCATAGCCTCTCTCTCCCCACGCCAGCATTGGCAGCTGAACAATAGAGAGGCTGACCCATCAAATGCCTGATGCACTGAACTACAGAGTAAGACCCCACCAGGGAGGCCCCTCTATGTGGCTGATGCACCCAACAACAGAGAAGGGCCCCAGGCAAGGGAGCCCTCTAAGTGCCTGAATGGGCAGAGCTCCGGAGAGACTGGCCAAAGAGGTCGTCTGATCGCCAGCCATAAGAGGCTCAAAAAAAGACTGATAGGACCATAACTCCTGTGGCAGAGGCAGTCCGGGTCCCTGCAAAATTGGCACCACCAGGGTCCCGGCAAGCCAAGCAGATGCACCACCTTCACGCTCAACTCTCACTGGGGCAGAGCCGCCACAAGCAAAAAGTCTTGTGTCTATGCGCGCAGGGTCGCATCGGTCGTGTCTGACTCTTTGCAACCCTGTAGACTGTGGCCTGCCAGGCTTCTCTGTCAGGGAAGGGGGTTCTCCAGTCAAGAATACTGGAGCGTATTGGCCAATACCGGTTGCCACACCCTTCTGGAGCACTATATCTCCTGCTGCCCTAGCCGCCAACCCCCCTGAGTACCTGGTGCTGCCAGAACCCCTGTGACCCAAGCAGCTGCATCACTTCCACACCTGGCCCTCACAGGGGCAAACCCAAGTCCTCCAGGGCAGCTTCAGGAGCAAACCCCAGTGCATGACCCACATGCAGAGGTGGGAATAAAACCACAGTTGAAACCCAGGGGCAGTGTGGCTAAGGAAGAAGACCCAAAACCCTCCCACCAGCTCTACAAGCTGCAGGTTAAATCCACACAATCAACTAGGCAGACTCTGTGTCTATGGAACATATAAAAGGTCATTGAGAGCTCCCACAAGAGAAAACGCACTAGTTCTGATGGCTGTGGACACTGGACGCAAGAACAGACAGGGGGATGACCAGGTTAGACTCTGAGCTGCCCCCACAGCAGGTCCAGAGACCAGCTCAGTGTTGGAGGGCATCCTGGGGAGGTGAGGTAGACAGTGACTACCAGCGAGGGAAAGGACTCTGATAGCAGTGACTCAAGAAAAACATTTATTATTCTGATGTTTTGATTTGTTCTGTACATTCTTTTAGATTTTTTCTTTTTCTTTTGTGGGGCGCAAGGGGCTCATGTTCACTACAGATGGGAGGCCAGTTGAGGAGAAGGTGGCAGGTGGCAGGTGGCAGAGCCATCGTATACAGCATGCCATCCTGGTCCACCGTCAGACCAGTGATGGCCCCGGCCCCATCACCCCCAGGCGGACTCTGGCTCCTGCCTGGCCCTGCCTGGCCACCACAAGCCTTCGGGACCATTCAGAGGCATCACTGGAGGGTGTGTGGTGAGTTGAGCAGCTGGTGGTTCTCCCCGTATCCTCGCTGGTCACAGGGGGTAAGGCATTCCTGACTCCTCTCATGAACAGGTTTCATGTCGCTTTGTGGTATTCCTGGAGCCCAGAACGTGTCGGCTTGCTCCTTGGGGCATCAGAAGGGGCTTTTTTGAGCCTCCCCTGCACTCCTCTGTGCTGGGAGGAGGAGCTGGGGCGCCCATATCTGAGCATCCAGTGGTGCTTCTGAGAAGTTGTAATAAGAAACAGTGCCCTCCCCACTACTGGGAGCCGGCCCATATCATGGTGCTCCCCAGGGTCCTCTGGCTGGCCCTGGAGCCGCCGCAACAGCGCCCACAGCCATCCCCGGCCCCGGAGCTGCCCCGCACCCAGCAGCCCCCGGAGCCGGGCGTCCAGAGACGGATTTTTTTCTTTTTCTATTTTTCCTTTCTCCCCCTTCCTTTGTTGTAGTTGTCAATTTTATTGGCACTATGAAATCTAATTAAGCTTTTTAGCTTTTTTTTTCTCAGTCACATTTTTTATTGTTGTTATAAACCTCTACCACTATGTTGGGCTTTTGCAGTTCTGTGGAGTTTTCCTTTTTTTTTTTCTTTTCTCTTTTTTCAATTTTAATTTTTAATATTTTAAACCTATTATTATTTTTTTCTACAATATCCCTTTGTTTGCTTTTCCTACTGTTCTTTGCCCGCTGCAGTCAATCTTAGATATATATATAAATCTTCTTTATCTATCTCTATTTAGCTTTTCATATCTATTCTTTCTTTTCATTCTTTCCTTTCCTCTCAGTGTATTTGCTAGTTTTGTTTTCATTGTTTTATCCCCCACTTGGCACCTTGCTTTAGTTTTGTTTTCCAGTTTGTGCTTTAGTTAATTTTGTTCTTAACTGGTAAATATAATTTTTGATTTCCTTTGTTCACCAGATCAATCTACTGTACCTTATTTTTCTTGGACTGTTTTGACTTTGCTCATGGGTATATATGTATATCCAATTATTTTAACTATTATTTGCCTGATTTTGTAACTGCCATTTGTGTGGGGCTCATCTTTGGTTTCTCGTTTTTGGATATTTATTTTAACTTCACTTAATGCCATAACAAACCATTTGTGGAATCTATGTTCCTGACCAAAGACCAAGCCCTGAGCCTTCAGAATGGGAGAATTGACTCTAAGACCCTAGACTACCAGAGAACTAACCCTAGGGAGTGTCAAATAGTGAGAACTCACACAAAGGAAACCAGTTGAATACAAGACCGAGCATCACCTAACCATCAGCAGCACCCTGTGCTTGATTCTTCATCTAAACTACAAACAAAACAAAAATACAAACCCAATCATCAGCAGACAGGATTACCACCTCACTCAGCCTTACCCATCAGAGGAAAAACAAACAAAGAAAAACTCAGCACAAAACTCAACCTATACAAAACTTGCACAAACCACTGAACCAAATTTAGGAGGGCAGAAACCAAAAGGAGGAAAGAATTCAAACTTGAAGCCTGGGCAAAAGAGACCTCAAACATAGTAAGTTAAAAAAAAATAATGCAAGGGCAGAGAAATACTACACAAATGAAGGAATAAATCAGAAACACAGAAGTTCAAATACATGAAGAAGAAACAGGCAAACTACCTGAAAAAGAATTCATAATAATGATAGTAAAGATGATCAAAAACCTTGAAAACAAAATGGAGAAAATGCAGGAATCAATTAACAAAGACCTAGAAGCAGCCATGAAATTAAAAGACGCTTACTCTTTGGAAGGAAAGTTATGACCAACCTAGATAGCATACTGGAGAAGGCAATGGCAACCCACTCCAGTACTCTTGCCTGGAAAATCCCATGGATGGAGCAGCCTGGTAGGCTGCAGTCCATGGGGTCACTAAGAATCGGACACAACTGAGCGACTTCACTTTCACTTTTCACTTTCATGCATTGGAGAAAGAAATGGCAACCCACTCCAGTGTTCTTGCCTGCAGAATCCCAGGGATGGGGGAGCCTGGTGGGCTGCAATCTATGGGGTCGCACAGAGTCGGACACGACTGAAGCAACTTAGCAGCAGCAGCTGCAGATAGCATGTTAAAAAGCAGAGACATTACTTTGCCAACAAAGGTCCGTCTAGTCAAGGTTATGGTTTTTCCAGTGGTCATGTATGGATGTGAGAGTTGGACTGTGAAGAAAGCTGAGTGCCGAAAAATTGATGCTTTTGAACTGTGGTGTTGGAGAAGACTCTTGAGAGTCCCTTGGACTGCAAGGAGATCCAACCAGTCCATCCTAAAGGAGATCAGTCCTGAATAAATTCGTTGGAAGGACTGATGCTGAAGCTGAAACTCCAATACTTTGGCCACCTCATGCGAAGAGTTGACTCATTGGAGAAGACTCTGATGCTGGGAGGGATTGGGGGCAGCAGGAGAAGGGGACGACAGAGGATGAGATGGCTGGATGGCATCACCGACTTGATGGACATGAGTTTGAGTGAACTCCAGGAGTTGGTGATGGACAGGGAAGGCCTGGCGTGCTGTGATTCATGGGATCGCAAAGAGTCGGACACGACCGAGCGACTGAACTGAACTGAACTGAGAAGAATCAAAGGATAAACATACAGAGACAAACAACACCATTATTGAAATTAAAAACACTCTAGAAGGAATCAATAGCACAATATCTGAAGCAGAAGAATGAATCAGTGAGCTGGAAGATAAAATGGTGGATATAACTTCTGAGAAGTTATAACTTTGGAAAGGGAGATGGCAACCCACTTCAGTATTCTTGCCTGAAGAATCCCATGGACAGAGGAGTCTGGAAGGCTACAGTCCATGGGGTCACAAGAGTTGGACATGACTTAGTGACTAAACCACCATTACTTCTGAGTTCAGTTCAGTTCAGTCGCTTAGTCGTGTCCGACTCTTTGCGAACCCATGAACTGCAGCACACCAGGCCTCCCTGTCCATCACCAACTGCTGGAGTTTACCCAAACCCATGTCCATTGAGTCGGTGATGCCATCCAACCATCTCATCCTCTGTCATTCCTTTCTCCTCCTGCCCTCAAACTTTCCCAGCATCAGGGTCTTTTCAAATGAGTCAGCTCTTTGCATCAGGTGGCCAAAGTAATTACTACTGAAGAGCAGAATAAAGTAAAAAGAATGAAAAGGGCTGAGAATAGTCTCAGAGACCTCTGAGACTATATCAAATGTATCAACATTCAAATTATAGGGGTCCCAGAATAAGAAGAAAAAAAGAAAGTGTATGAGAAAATTTTTGAAGAGATTATAGTTGAAAATTTCCCCAACAATGAAAAGGAAATAGTCAATCAAGTCTAAGAGGCACGAAGAGTCTCATACAGGATAAATCCAAGGAGAAAGATGCCAAGACACTTACTAATCAAACAACAAAGACTAAACACAAAGAAACACTATTAAAATCAGCAAGGGAGAAGCAACAAGTAACATACAAGGGAAACACCATATGCTTAACAGCTGATCTCACAGCAGAAACTCTGCAGCTGAAAGGGAATGACAGGATATACTTAAAGTATTGAAAGGGAAAAGTCTACAACCAAGATTACTGTATCCATCAAGGAATTCATTAAAAATTGATAGAGAAATAAAAAGCTTTTCAGACAAGCAAAAGTTAAAGAGAATTCAGTACCACCAAACCAGCTTTGCAATAAATGTTAAAGGGACTTATATACTCAAGAAATAAAAGAGAAGAAAAAAGATCTACAAAACAAACCCAAAACAACTAAGAAAATGGCAATAGGAACACACATCAATAATTACTTTAAGTGTAAATGGATTAAATGCCCCAACCAAATGACAGAGACTGCCTGAATGGATACAAAAATAAGACCCATATATATGCTGTCTACAGAAACCCATTTCAGACCTAAAGACACATATAGATTGAAAGTGAGAGGAAATAAACATGTATTACATGAAAATGGGAAGCAAAACAAAGCTGGAGTAGTAATCCTCATATCAGACAAAATAGACCTTAAAGTAAAGAAGATTACAAGAGATAAGCAAGGGCACATAATGATCAAGGGATCAATCCAAGAGGAAGACATAACAACTGTAAATATCTATGCACCCAACATAGGAGCACCTCAATACATAAGACAAACACTAGCAGACATAAAAGGAGAAACTGACAGTAACACAATAATAGTGGGAGACTTAAATACTCCACTCACACCAATGGACAGATCATTAAAACATAAAAGTAATAAGCAAACACAAGTCTTAAATGATACATTAGATGCAATGGATCTCATTGATATCTTCAGGACATTCCATCCAAATGCAGAAGAATACAACTTCTTCTTAAGTGCACATGGAACATTCTCCAGGATAGACCACATCTTGGGTCACAAATCAAATCTCAGTAAAGTTAAGAAAATTGAAATTGTATCAAACATCTTCTCCAATCACAATCCCATGAGACTAGACATCAGTTACAAGAAAAAAACCCAAAAAACTGTAAGAAACACAAACACATGGAGATTAAACAATACATTTCCAAATAACCAACAGCTTACTGAAGAAATCAAAAGGGAAATAAAAACATTTCTAGGAACAAATGACAATGAAAACATAACAACTCAAAACCTGTGGGATGCAGAAAAAGCAGTAAGAGGGAAGTTTATAGCAATATAATCCTACCTCAAGAAACAAGAAAAACATTGACTAGACAACCTAACTTTATACCTAAAACAACAGGAAAAAGAAGAACAAAAAACCCCATAATTAGTAGAAGGAAAGAAATCATAAAAATCTGAGCAGAAATAAATAAAAAAGAAATGAAAGAAAGAATAGTAAAGATTAATAAAACTAAAAGCTGGTTCTTTGAGAAGATAAGCAAAACTGAGAAACCTTTAGCCAGACTCACCAAGAAAAAAGAGAGAAGAATCAAATTAACAAAGTTAGAAATGAAACATGAGCAGTTATAAGAGACAATGCAGAAATACAAAGGATTATAAGAGACTATTATGAACAACTATATAGCAATAAAATGGATAACCTGGAAGAAATGGACAGACTCCTAGAAAAGCTCAATCTTCCAACACTGAACCAGGAGGGAGTAGAAATTATGAACAACCCAATTACAAGCACTGAAATTGAAGCTGTGACCAAAAAATCTCCCCAAAAACAAAAGCCCAGGACCAGATGGCTTCACAGGAGAATTCTATCAAACATTTAGAGAAGAGCTAATGCCTATCCTTCTGAAACTCTTTCAAAAAATTGAAGAGGAAGGAACACTTCCAAATTCATTCTATGAGGCCACCATCACCCTGATACCAAAATCAGACAAAAACAACACACAAAAAAGAAAACTACATGCCAATATCACCGATGAACATAGATGCAAAAATCCTCAACAAAATTTTAGCAAACAGAATTCAGCAACACATCGTAAAGCTCATACACCAGGATCAATTTGGGTTTATTCCAAGAATGCAAGGATTCTTCAATATATGCAAATAAATCACTGTGATACATCATGTCAACAAACTGAAAGATAAAAGGCACATGATCCTCTCAATAGATGCAGAAAAAACCTTTGACAAATTCAGCACACATTTATGATTAAAACTCTTCAAAAAAAAACTGGCATAAAATGAACCTACCTCAAGAGAGTAAAGGCCATATAGGACAAGCCTATAGCAAACATTATTCCCAATGGTGAAAACCTGAAAGCATTCCACCTATGATCAGGAACAAGACAAGAGTGTCCACTTTCACCACTATTATTCAACATAGTTCTGGAAATTCTAGATACAGCAATCAGAGAAGAAAAAGAAATAAAAGGAAGCCAGATCATAAAAGAAGAAGTAAAACTTTCACTGTTTGCAGATGACATGACACTGTACATAGAAAACCCTAAATATAGTATCAGAAAACTGCTAGAGCTAATCAGTGAGTTTAGCAAAGTTGCAGGATACAAAATCAATACACAGAAATCACTTGCATTCTATATACTAACAATGAAAAACCAGAAAGAGAAATGAAGGAATTAATCCCATTCACTACTGCAACAAAAAAGAATTAAATATCTAGGTATAAACTTATCTAAGGAGAGAAAAGAACTATATACAGAAAATTATGAGACAGTGATGAAAGAAATCAAAGAGAACATAAACTGATGGAGAGATATTCCATGTTCCTGGATAGGAAAATCAATGTTGTGAAAATGACTATACTACCAAATGCAATCTACAGATTCAATGTGATCGCTATCAAATTACAAATGACATTTTACAGACGTAGAACAAAAACTTTTACAATTCATATGGAAACACAAAAGACCCTGAATAGCCAAAGCAGTCTTGAGAAAGAAGAATGGAGCAGAAGGAATCAACCTTCCTGACTTCAGATTATACTACAAAGTTACAGTCATCAAGACAGTATGGTACTGGCACAAAAACAGAAATATAGACCAATGGAACAAGATAGACAGTCCAGACATAAATCCTTGCACCTATGAGTACCTTATTTTGACAAAGGAGGCAAGAATATACAATGGGGCAAAGACCTTTTCAATAAATGTTGCTGGGAAAACAGGACAGCTACATGTAAAAGAATGAAATTAGAACACTGCCTAACACCATACACAAAGATAAACTCAAAATGGCTTAAAGACCTAAGACTATAGGTCTTAAAGACCTAAGACCAGAAACTATAGAATTTATTTACAGGGTAGTTATGGAGAAACAGACATAGAGAATAGACTTATGGACATGGGGGGAGGGGTGGAAAGGGTGAGATGTATGCAAAGAGTAACATGTAAACTTTCACTACCATATGTAAAATAGATAGCCTATGGGAACTTGCTGTATGGCTCAGGAAACTCAAACAACTCTGTATCAACCTAGAGGGGTGGGATGGGGAGGGAGATGGGGAGGGAGGTTCAAAAGGGATGGGATATATATATACCTATGGATGATTCATGTTGAGGTTTGACAGAAGACAACAAAATTCTGTAAAGCAATTATCTTTCAATAAAAAAATAAAAAAAAAGAAAAGAAAAGAAAAGAAAAAAAAAAAGAGAGAAATGAAAGATTAAGTGTGACCAGGAGGTGGTTTTAGGTGTGTGCATCTCTCAAGGTCCATTTATCTTTGATGGTTTGTGGTATCACTATTTTAGATTATGTTTATTTTCAATGCGATGTCTAAAATCATATCTGTACCCTTTTGTGATAATTTCTCTCATTTTGGATAAACATGATTGAAATTTCTTAAAATGATTGGACTCCACCTATTTCTTATCTTCTATAGAACACAGAGAAACAATTCAATTTCAATCATCTCTATAGCTACCTCTTGGGTTTTAAATAATTAAAAACAACAAATACTCTTTTATCATTGTTCCTTTACTTGTGAACTACTATAAAAATCAACTCAATGATTGCCCAAATTACTCCCAAATGATCATATCTTCATCTTGTGTCTTATTTTTCAACTAAAACTATATTTTATACATCAGAGATTTTAAGAGTTTGTAATATATAATTTCATAATATATAATGAAATATATTTGTATATTCATTATATATTATGAATATATAAGTTCATAATATATAATTTATGAATTGATTGCCCATAGCTAAATTTACTTAATTCTAGCATCATAATTGTAGGCCTAATCCTAGAAGACCAAATGATGATGTTGTAGTAGGTGAAAGAAGAAAGGAATCAGTATTTTTGAGTATTCATTCAGATAGAGCATTGTCTATCTCAAATAGTCCTTGTGATAATCTTGTGAAAAGGATATAAATATTCCTACTTTCTTCTTTAAGTGAGCAGAAATGGAGACTTGTGAGGTAAAGCCACTTAAAGTTTATACAGCTAACAAAAAGGAAGTCTAATCTTAGCTGTGATTCCTAAACTATCTCCTCAGCTCTATCAATTTCCTTACATGAACATTGACACTGTTTTCTACTTTCCAATGGCCAATATTGACAGGCCCTCATCCTCATTTCAGTTTCCTAAATGAAATACTGCTAGACGGACCCTCCAGAGACCCCTCCTATAAGATATTTTGGGAAGTTTGTACTCAATTGGAGATATTTGATTTGGCTTGGGAGATATTTTTCATAGACAATAGTATGAGTTTTCACCATTATTCAATTTGATCCTAGAGGGAGTTTCTTTATTTTGATTTTGAACACCCAGAATTATTCAAATACTTGCTAATCATCCTCCTGGTTCATCAAGTTCTTAATAATTTGTATCACATACTATTTTAGGTTTTCTTGGGTATCCTGAACATAGTATTTCAAATAATATAAAATATCAAGAGTAATACATTGACTATATTTTTCTCATCCTCCAACACAGAAAAAACACAATGGGGATGTTAATGTTCAGCTCTTGTGCTGTGCTGTGCTTAGTCACTCAGTCATGTCTGACTCCTTGGGACCCCATGGACTATAGGCCACCAAGCTCCTCCGTCCATGGAGATTCTCCAGGTGAGAATACTGGAGTGGGTTGCCATGTCCTCCGGATCTTCCCAACCCAGGGATCAAACCCAGGTCTCTCTCATTGCAGACAGATTCTTTACCATCTGAGCTACCAGGGAAGTCCAAGAATACTGGAGTGGGTAGCCTATCCCTTCTCTAGGGGATCTTCTTGACCCAGGAATTGAACCAGGGTCTTCTGCATTGCAGGCATATTATTTATCAGCTGTGCTACCAGGGAAGCCCGTTCAGCTCATACTTAGGGTTATTTTGCAGAGAATAACTACTATTTTATCTAATGAGAACAAAATAATGAGCTAGGTAGGACCAGAAGAATGTCTCTAATAATGACTGTCTCCCTTATCAACATCTGATTCCCCCATAGTCTACAGCATATTGATATAGTTCATTGAATAATTTCTGAGTGAGTTAAGCATTAACATTCACCAAATTCTTGTTCAAGTCACCTGGAGAAGGCAGAAAGAGGTCAAGTGATTTCCAGGGACTACTTCATAAATAATATGGTACCTAGATTGATATTTTAAATTTTAGACTATTTGCAATTCATTTATAAAATTTACAATGGCCTATTAAGGGAAAAAGAATAATTTTCACTTTGAAGGGATTAATACCTTTTTAGAAATATAAATATCTGATATTTATTTTAACTTGGGTTAGGAAGATTTTAATACCCTTCACAGGAATTAGGTTATGAAAGAATTTTCCTAGAATCTAGAAATATAGCTGAGTTCTAAATATCTAGTTCAGTGTTTTAGTTGTCATGGTCTGATTACTCACTAAGTTGCTGAGTCACCATGATACACATAAATGCAAACCACTACAACTGCAAACGAATTCCTTTGGAACCCTGGAGCTAATTTCACTGTGTTTCTCAACTCTGTCATCCTTGGATGCCATTTACAAAATATCTATTTTTCACATGGTGGTGGTTTAATCGCTAAGTCATGTCGAACTCTTGTGACCCCATGGACTGTAGCTTGCCAGGCTCCTCTGTCCATGGGATTCTCCAGGCAGGAAAACTGAAGTGGGGTGACATTTCCTTTTCTGATTTTCTCACATATTTTAAGTTTTACATTGCCTTGTTCATTGTCTCCTCTTGGCCTACCTTCTTCCTACTGATTTCTTTCTCAACCCTTTCCACTGTGACCTGTGGAACTCTGCTTTCTAAACAAATTTCCTTGAATCTTGCTTATACATTTAACTCAGGAAAGCCACTTCTTGGCCTTCTAGGATCAAACCTACAAGAATCAGTTAGCCTAATATCTGGTATCTCATCTTGCCTTCCTCTGCTCCTAGTAAATACTAACCATTCAATTATAAGCTTGTTAGAAACATATTAATAAGCTAATTTCTGCATTAAAAGTCTCCGTGGGATAGACAATAGCTGACATATTCTATGGCATGTACCAAGCTTATTTTGTCTCCTCTTAAATTCTCCCATTCTATGTGCACGATACCGTAAATTCATTTCAGAACAGCTGCTCATCAAAGAACTGCCCTGTCTCATAGTTCTCCACCTTTCCTTGTTTTTGAAATTCTAACACTATTTAAGATCCAGTGAAAATTTCACTTTCTTCAAGAAGCCTTCTTAAATACAACTAAATTGAACCAGACATTCTTTCCACAGTACTGTGATTGTGCTTTGTACTCTTTTATACAATTTGTCATATTATATGTCATGTGGGCCTATATTTGTTTTCTACCTGGTTGCAAGACTTTTAGGATCAAGACTCTCCTTAAGTCATCTTTGAACCCTTGGAATGATAGTTCAGAACTGGAATCACAGCAGGCCACTTAAGCAAGAATATCTTTCTGGCAGGGAACAGAAAAGCCTTGAAAAGCACTCAACAAGAAGGTTATTGTAAGGACAACTGGTGAAATCACACAGACATCTAAATACAGGCACCAGAGTATGTATCAGACTCTTGGGAAATGGAACTGGGAAAACATTAGAAGCTAAGGATTTTGTTTTTTCTCTCTCTCTCCCTCAGGGGATGCATGGCCTCTCTCATTTCTGCCTCATGTTCTCCCTGTCAGATCAGCTTCCTCTAAATCTGATGGCACGATGCCCACACTGTTCTAGCACGGACTGAACATGACTTCATCTTTTGGCTTTTATCACTATCTAGCAATTTTCTCCATAGTTTCTTAGTTCAAATTTCCAAGGGAGGATTCTTTTAGTTCCCATTTTATATCCAGGCCATAATTTGTTATGGGTACCTGGGTAGACTAAAGATTGGCAACTCTTGAGCCAGGTGTATACCCTGATCTAAAGACCTCAGTAAAGAGAGGAAGAAGGGTGGGAGCAAAGAGACAGAAAACACGACAATGAGTGCCACAGGGCCTGGTGGAGGGACTGATTCTTCCAAAGTCTCTGGAGAATGCTTAGCACAGTAGCTCTTCTAAGGAGTTACTGAATCAAATAAATATAAACCTAATGTGAAAGAAATTTGGTTCAACTTTCACCACAATAATTATTTTTCTCCTCAAAGAGCATGTTTAGAATAAGATACTTCATTAAGTACATACTCATTCAAAGTTAATTATACTATTTAATCATTTTCTATTTATGAAATCAATTTATTCACATACAGTTTTGAGATTGCCTGCTGGATACATCAAGATTTGTGAATGATAGTTTAAGATGGTAACTTGATATTTTAAGCTCTATTTAAAAATATAACAATTTCTGTCTACACTTTGTTTCTGAAGATTGCTGTCAGGCTTTTTGACTGATTCCCATTGTACGGGTAGTGTCATTCAATTTATAGCTTTCTACCTAGATTTAGAGAATTACGATGGAATTTCCACATCCAGAGAAGCTTTGCTGTCAGAGCAGGAGAAACTATGATGATAATAATAATAATGCTTAAATTTCCAAAGACTTGGAAGTTGAATGAAATAATGTTTACATGGAACACAGAAGTTTTTTGATAAGTAGCATTATTTTAAAACATATAGCTATCAGATCAGTTTCCCTACCACTTTCTTCATTTTGCTCTCTTGAGGCTCTCTTTCTGCTCTCAGATTTTCTAGTTGATCTCTTGCAAAATTCTCCACTCGTCTCCCCATCGTCTTTATTATATCCTTCCAAGACATTCCAGTTAACTCTTTGTCTTGGTTTATTTTCTCTTTTGGAATGCTCTGCATTCTCTTTGATAAATTCTATACTTGTTTAAGGGCCAGTTCAAATCCTACCATTTTCAGGAAAGATAGCTCAGTATAATGGAGTAAGTCTAGATTCTCACATCAGAACACTTGGGTTTGAATTCTTACTTATGAGTTATGTGACCCTGAACAAATTGCATAATCTCACTTTACTTATCTGTGAAATGGGGATTAAAAATGTTAAAATGGAATCTTTCACATATATACTAAACTACAGGGATATTTTCCTTTCTGGTTTTTCCCCTTTGGTCTGTACATGTAATGGTATGACAGCTTGTGTATTTCTTTTCTTGTCTTTAGGCTGGCCCAGTCTCTTATGAAAACTATGGCTCTATATTTTAAAATAACATATTAATATTAAAATGTTCTGTGTTTTTAGAAGACTAGATTTTAACAGTTGGAGCTTTAATAGCAAGTAGGTGACTATTGTTTAGTTGTTAGCAAGGCTTGATTAAATTTCAGGACTTACAGAATTGTTCCCATTCTGTGATCATATATCCTTAAGGTACTCTTGACTTCCCCAGAGAGGCATTTTTCTATTTCACGGCCAGTCCACCCTGGATAATTGCCCTGATTTTCTCTTTGAGTTTAGTTTGAGGAAAACACTGAGAAGAAAAAAAAACAAAAACAAAAACAAAAGTGGTCTTTGCTCCCACAGTTGTAGCGTGAATTATTTGCCTGGATAATTAGAGTCTAAGTGCTGTCATTATAGAGATTAAAGGCTGCTATAACATTTCCTAAGGCTCCCTCCTAGTTTAAGTACCAGCTGCCTCCAGGAGTAGTGAGGCAAGTTGCTGAAGATGGTGGTTTTGTGGGCTTCCAAGTGAGGGTAGATATGCTGCTTGATTTAAGTAATAGCAACTGAAACAAAGTCTATTTTAGGCTGTGAGAATACCATAAATGTGCATGCATTATTGTGGGGACAAAGTCTTGATCTTTATCACAGCATTATTGTTCAATTAATGTTCTTTCATATGAATAAAAAGATTTTTTTTCTCTTTATCTTGTAGGTGGCTGAATAGAATATTTATTGCTCTAAGTCCCATTTCCTTAAAGAGATCCTGGTTTCTCTTATATTGTCCTAATATAAAGCTTACCATCTACTTTAGTGACTTTTCTACGTTGCAGCCAGGTGTCCCACAGGTGTGACTAAGCATCTACTCCATCACCTGTCTCTGGCCACATTCCTGCTTTGGCTACAATTTAAGAAAGGCAGAAGGGCACTGTGACTAAATGTGTAGACTCTGTGGCCAGAATTTAACTCTACCACCTATCAGGTGTGACGCTGAGTCTGGTATATAATCTTTCTCAGTTTTTCAGTTTTCTACTCTGTAATCCCTCAAAGGGTTCAAAAGAAACTTAAATCAGCTAATACTTTAAAAAGTGCTTAGCAGATAACAAACACTCAATACTTGCTGCTTTTAATATTCTTATTATTATTGAGCATATAAAGAACTTGGATTTTAATCCATGTAGAAGGTTTCTGGGAAGTAGACTTACCACAATTAAATAGATATGGAAATTCTGGTTTAGCAACTAGGTAAATATATAATCTGCTTTGAGATTGTGTTTTCAAATTTTGAACACAGAAGATACATGGAATGGAAGCACAGCCACAACTGTATTTAGAGACGATGATCTAGTAAGTTCCAGGCAGCTCTGAACACCCTAGAAGCTATGGCAGACTATTTACAATAGTCAAGACATGGGAGCGACCTAAATGTCCACTAACAGATGGACAGATAAAGATACAGTGTATATACACACAATGGAATATTAGTCATAAAAAGGGATGAAATACTGCCGTTTGCAGCAACATGGGTAAACCTAGAGATTATCATATTTAAGGGAAGTAAAACAGACAGAGAAAGACATATACCGTTTACATGTGGAATCTAAAAAAAAATGAGATGAACTTACTTACAAAACAGGAACAGACTCACAGACAAAGAAAAACTTATGGTTACCAAAGGGGAAGGGGTGAAGGGATAAATTTTTTATTTTTATTTTTTATTTTTATTAGTTGGAGGCTAATTATTTTACAATATTGTAGTGGTTTTTGCCATACATTGACATGAATCAGCCATGGTTTTACATGTGTTCCCCATTCCGATCCCCCCTCCCGCCTCCCTCCCCATCCCATCCCTCTGGGTCTTCCCAGTGCACCAGCCCTGAGCACTTGTCTCATGCCTCCAACCTGGGCTGGTGATCTGTTTCACTCTTGATAGTATACTTGTTTCAATGCTGTTCTCTCAGAACATCCCATCCTTGCCTTCTCCCACAGAGTCCCAAAGTCTGTTCTGTACTTCTGTGTCTCTTTTTCTGTTTTGCATATAGGGTTATTGTTACCATCTTTTTAAATTCCATATATATGCGTTAGTATAATGTATTGGTCTTTATCTTTCTGGCTTACTTCACTCTGTATAATGGGCTCCAGTTTCATCCATCTCATTAGAATGGATTCAAATGAATTCTTTTTAATGGCTGAGTAATATTCCATAGTGTATATGTACCATAGCTTCCTTATCCATTTGTCTGCTGATGGGCATCTAGGTTGCTTCCATGTCCTGGCTGTTATAAACAGTGCTGCAATGAACATTTGGGTGCACGTGTCTCTTTCAGATCTGGTTTCCTCAGTGTGTATGCCCAGGAGTGGGATTTCTGGGTCATATGACAGTTCTATTTCCAGTTTTTTAAGGAATCTCCACACTGTTCTCCATTGTGGCTGTACTACTTTGCAGGGAAGGGATAAATTAAGAGTTTGGGATTTGGTTCAGTTCAGTTCAGTCGCTCAGTCATGTTCGATTCTTTGAGACCCCATGGACTGCAGCACGCCAGGCCTCCCTGTCCATCACCAATGCCAGAAGCCTACTCAAACTCATGTCCATAGAGTCGGTGATGCCATCCAACCATCTCATCCTCTCTCATTCCCTTCTCTTCCCGCTTTCAATCTTTCCCAGCCTCAGGGTCTTTTCAAATGGGGCAGTTCTTCCATCAGGTGGCCAAAGTATTGGAGTTTCAGCTTCAGTATCACTCCTCCATTGGATATTCAGGACTGATTTCCTTTAGGATGGACTGGTTGAATCTCCTTGCAGTCCAAGGGCCTCTCAAGAGTCTTCTCCAACACCACAGTTCAAAAGCATCAATTCTTTGGCGCTCAGCTTTTTTAGAGTCCAACTCTCACATCCATATATGACTACTGGAAAAACCATAGCTTTGACTAGACGGACCTTTGTTGGCAAAGTAATGTCTCTTCTTTTTAATATGCTGTCTAGGTTGCTCATAGCTTTTCTTCCAAGGAGAAAGCATCTTTTAATTTCATGACTGCAGTCACCATCTGCAGTGATTTTGGAGCCCAAGAAAATCAAGACTCTCACTGTCTCCATTGTTTCCCCATCTATTTTGAAATGACGTGATGGGACCAGATGCCATGATTTTAGTTTTCTGAATGTTGAGTTTTAAGCCAACTTTTTCACTCTCCTCTTTCACTTTCATCAAGAGGCTCTTTAGTTCTTCTTTGCTTTCTGCCATAAGGGTGTGTCATCTGCACGTCTGAGGTTATTGATATTTCTCCCAGCAATCTTGATTCCAGCTTGGGCTTCATCCAGCCTAGCATTTCTCATGATGTACTCTGCATATAAGTTAAATAAGTAAGGTGACAATATACAGGCTTGACGTACTCCTTTCCTGATTTGGAACCAGTCCATTTTTCCATGTCTGATTCTAACTGTTGCTTCTTGACCTGCATACAGATTTCTCAGGAGACAGGTAAGGTGGTCTGATATTCCCATCTCTTGAAGAATTTTCTACAGTTTGTTGTGATCCACACAGTCAACGAATTTGGCATAGTCAATAAAGCAGAGGTAGATGTTTTTCTGGAACTCTCTTGCTTTTTCAGTCATCCAGCAAATGTTGACAATTTGATTTCTGGTTCCTCTGCCTTTCCTAAATCCAGCTTGAACATCTGGAATTTCACGGTTCACATACTATTGAAGCCTGGCTCGGAGAATTTTGAGCATTACTTTTCTATCATGTGAGATGAGTGTAATTCTGTGGTAGTTTGAACATTCTTTGGCATTGCCTTTCTTTGGGATTGGAATGAAAACTGAACTTTTCCAGTCCTGTGGCCACTGCTGAGTTTTCCAGATTTGCTGGCATATTGAGTGCAGCACTTTCACAGCATCATCTTTTAGGATTTGAAATAGCTCAACTGGAATTCCATCATCTCCACTAGCTTTGTTCATAGTGATGCTTCCTAAGGCCCACTTGACTTCACATTTCAGGATGTCTGGCTCTAGGTGAGTGATCATACCATCATGTTTATCTGGGTTATGAAGATCTTTTTTGTATAGTTATTCTGTGTATTAATTTGGGATTAGCTGTTACAAACTATTATATATAAAATATACAACAAGGTCCTACCCACAGGGAACTATATTCAACATCTTATAATAAACTATAATGGAAAAGAAACTGAAAAGTATATACATATATGAAGAAGGGAAATGATGTTCTTGAATACACAATATTTATTAGGTATTTTGTTTGTTTATTTATTTGTTAATCCTCAGAACACAGAAAATTGGGGGGTGGGAGTGTATTATCCTTATAGATGTCAATACTAAAACCCAGAAAGGTTAAATGACTTGCCCAAGGTCTCAGAGGTAGCAAACATTCACATCAGAATCAAGTCCAGGTCTTATTGACTCCACTCTATCAGTCATTCCTTTCTTCTTGACTTGTCCCTGAAGTGAGCATCTAATGAGCCAATATTGCTATTAGTACTTTTCAAGATACAAAGTATATTTCTATACACACCACTGTTTAATATTCATAATAATTTTAATGAAATAGTATTATCAGATTGATTTTAAAAAGAAAACAGACTCATAGAGATGAAATGAAATTGGAAAGTTGCATATCCTCAAGTCTTTGACTCAAAAGTCTCTGCCCTTTTCAATAAGCTAGAGGTCAAGCAGAAGTGACATTACTTGGTTTTACAAAACAGGAATTCAAATCCCAGTTCCAGTTATTTGACCTTGGGATTTTATGTACTCTAAGTCTCAGTTTTCTCCTCTGTAAAACGGAGAGGATGATAATATTTAACTTATTATGAGGATTGAATGAGCCAACAAATCTAAAGCACTTAGAACAGTGCCTGGTACACAGTGTTATGTAAAACTTAGCTGTTAATATAATGTTGGGGAGAAGAAAGTACCCTATAATTATAAGTCACATGTGGTACCCTATAATTAAATGTTAAGAGGTGTGGTTTTGACAATAATTACAGCAGAAGTTCAGAGCAGAGGTATGGCCAGCACATGCACACGGACTTCTGGGTTCCCAGGAATACATCAGAGTCTTCAAAGCCCCTGAGCATGTCTCCTTCCCCTGCTTTTCCTTTTCAACTTTCTGGTTCGTTTGCTTGCCCCAACTCTAATTCATCACCTCAGGCAACTGTGATGTTAAGCAATTTCCTTTGATTATTTTTCACTAATGCTCCCAGGGAAAAGACTGTACAAGGTAAGCTCTGAGTCAGGGAACCACTGAATAGGTCAGATAATGCCGTTCTCTGGAAATGGGGCTTTGTATAGTAAAAGCTTCAACGCGTTCTGCCCTATCAACTTTTAGGTGGCTGGATTTTTTCCCCTTCCGTGATTATTGCGAGCTGTTGGTTTTGAAGGCTTATTAAATAGCTGGGGAAGGGAGAGGAGAATACAGCGAGTTCAAATGCCACAAAACTTGTTCTTACTAAAATTAAATTAAATCTAAAAAAAGATTCCTTAAATTGAGACAAGCATTTAATTTTCAGAGTTCTGGAAAAATTTATTCTAACAAATTTTCTTCAGCATTCTCATTTGCCTTAATGGAGAAGAGGATTTTCAGAGGTTCTTACTCCACCATTGTTAATATTTAATTACATAACATAATTACAATAATGATTTGAGAGTAAATAGCAGACTTTGGGCGAAGCTGTGACTCAATTGGTGGGAATAGAGGTGCCTAGGATTATATGAGAGAACTGCAGACTTTGAACACTCAGCACACCATGGCAGATCAGTGTACTTTAGGAAGTGACTGGATGGTTTTGTTTTGTTTTTGCAAATAGCTAAATAGATATGTCAAAAAAGCTTCTATTGCACACACTTATAAAGACTTAAAATGTTTTACTGTGATCCAGTTTCTAAGCACAAATCATTGCTGAATTTACTGAACTATTCTTGAGTTTGAGATCAGTCTAATATTCTAATGGCATTTTGAGGGGTCATACTATTTTGGGTTCTGTAAGTTTAACGGAGGGGAAACAGTTGAATGGCAGGCTCTGTATTCAATCTGTAAGAGAAACTGAACCTGGCAAAGTCATGAACACTTTCAAAACACCTGGGAGACTTCCTTGCCAGTCCAGTGCTTAGGAGTCTATACTTCTACTGCCGTGGGCCTGAGTTTGATCCCTGGTCAGGGAATTAAGATCTTGCTAGCTCTGTGGCACAGAAAACAAAACACCTGAGAATGTTTTTCTTGTCAAGCCAGTCTCATCTAACACTCGCTATTTGAGTATGTCTCCTTCATTTTTCTTCTTGCACAGCCTTGACTGTTTCTGGGTGAGCTGCAGGGTAAATTCAGTCTTCTACTTGTTACTTAGTGTTTCCATTGTTACTGTCATTTTATTGGACTGGAAATCATATACAAAATCTTTTGTGTAGCTATAATAGTGATTAGGTCACTGTCTGATATTTTTTTCAGTTGGAAGGAGCTTGTCTACATTTCAGATTGATTTGAATATATCATGGAGTACAATGTAAAATATATCATCAGATATTCTTAACTGCTATCCTACATACTTCCTTGTCAATTAAAGATGTATTTCCCTTTCTTCACTTTTAAAAACAACTGTATTGACATATATGTTCCATATCATAAAATTTATCCATTTCAGGCATATAATTCAATGATCTTCATAAATTTTTACTGAGCAGTACAACTATCACCATAAATCAATTTTAGAATATTTTCATCTCCCTGATAAGATCCCTCATGTCTATTTACATGTCCCCTTTCCCAACACTCAGCCTCAAGCAATCACTGCTTGATGTTTTGTCTTTATAAAGTTGCCCTTTTTTTGAAATTTCATGTAAATGGAACCATTCAATATGTATCTTTTCATGTCTGAATTTTTCACTTTGTACAATGCTTTTGAGGTTCATGTCTGATACAGCAAATGCCAGTAGTTTGTTATTTAACATTTTTGAAGAATATCCCACTGTATGGATCTCCATATATTGTCTATCCTTTCCTCAGCCAATGGCCATTTAGTTATCTCTAGTTTTTGGGTGTTATGAACAGTGTTATTGTAAACATTCATGTGCAAGTCTTTGTAGGAATGGAATAACCTGATTGAATAGACAGTGCTCTCCCCAGTGAGTTGACCTGACACTTTTTCAGAAATCAGTTAACTATAAATATGAGTTTATTTATGGACTTAATTCTGCTTTGTTGGCCTACATATGTCTATCCTTATATTTGTACCACACCTTCTTGATGACCATAACTTTACAGTTAGTTTCAAAATTAGAAAGTAAAAAACCACCAACTTTATACTTTTTCAAAATTCTTTTGAATAGTCTAGTTTTCCATTTCTGTATAAATTTAAGGATCTGTTTACCAAATGCTACAAAAATACCTGTAGGAACTTTCATAAGGTTATACTGAATCTATAGAACAACGTAGGGAGAATTGCAATATTAATAATAAGGAGTCTTCTAATCCACAAATGTGGAGTGTCTCCATTTATTTTCCCTCAGCAAAGTTTTGTAACTTTCTCTATACCATTATGGTAATATAAAAAACATATGTGCATGTGCTTAATTATGCCCGACTCTTTGTGACCCATGGACTGTAGCCTGCCGGACTCCTCTGTCCACGGGATTTCCCAGGCAAGAATACTGGAGTGGGTTGCCATTTCCCATTCCAGGGGATCTTTCTGACCCAGGGATCAAAACCGTGTATCCTGCATCTCCTGCACTGGCAGGCAGATTCTTTACCACTTGATTGTACTTTTGTTAAATTTATTCCTAAACTTTTTATTTTTGGGGTACTGTTATGAATGGATTGTAGTCTTAATTTTACTTTTAGATTGTTCACTGCTCATATTTAGAGCTCAACAGATCTCATTTATTTTTATGCCTGCCAGAAAAATTTATGTGATAGCAGAGTCCTGGCTGATTTAAAGTGGTGCTATATATTCTTAAGGTGATTATAAGCCTTTCATGGATAAAATCATATCTACTCATTGGAGTATACCTAAAGCACTTAGAATAGGTCTTGCACATGATGGGAGTTCATCATAATACTACTGAATAAACACATACATCTTGGAATGTTATTCTTTCGGTTTAAAGCAACTTGGTTACAGATATACATTGGTCAGTTGTGTTCATGGAATCCTTATCTGCATCTATAATGTGAGTTGAAAATTTACCATAAGCTCTTATAAAGTTAGGAATTAAGGGTGTTACCACTGGCCCATTCCAACACAGCAGACAGGGCCTTCGTTGATAAAATTGCACTAGGACACAAAATGAGAAGAGCTAAATCTTCCGATGTCAGGTAGAGGTGGGAGGTAACCTCCTGAGGTACAAGCCAGTTATGCTGTGGTCCATGCTATGGCTTGTGAAATTCATGAAGTTATTATCAGTCACTGGGGTCAGAAGGGAATGAGGATTTTGGATTGCTGCTGCTGCTGCTGCTAAGTCCCTTCAGTCGTGTCCGACTCTGTGCGATCCCATAGAAGGCAGCCCACCAGGCTCCTCCGTCCCTGGGATTCTCCAGGTAAGAACACGGAGTGGGTTGCCATTTCCTTCTCCAGGATTTTAGATTAAGTGAATATAAAAAATCTATATGGAGAAATAGAGGCTGAGCTGTCCTGCTCTATAGGGTACAGAGATCTAATTACAGTGGAATTGCCATTTACTGTTTAGTTATAAATCTAAACCTACTTATACATTTTGGCAATTGGTAACATGTTTAATGCTTAATAGCTCTCAAAAGTCAAAAGGGCATTAAATATGATGAACTAAGTAGTAAATTTCTGATGCTTAAGTATAACTCATACAGAATGTTTGCGGACATTTAGCAACCAACATGCAAGGCACATGCAGAGCAACATATCTGACCCTGAAAACCTGAAGGTATAAAACTGAACCATCTACTTCAAATATTAATAGCTCATTTAAGGACATTATGCTTGAGGACCACAATATAGCATGTGAGTCTGTAGCACGTGCCTTTAAATATCACTCTGGGAAGTATGACATTTAATTTTTATCAAATGACTACTCTTGTAAATTAGTTTTGACCCTTTTCAATTGAATTTATTGCACACCAATGACACAATTCCGTTTATGTGTCAGTTTTACTAGTAGACGTTTGGAATCAGTTAAATAATATCAGTTTTAAATCCTGTCATCAGATACTTCAAATAAAATATTTTTTTTGTTTTATATTTTTATGCAATTCATAGAAGCTAAAGTAAAATTTTGGAAATTAATTCTATCAGAGTTGAAACAATTGACATTATTCTGAATATTACCAGAAAATCAGTTGAAAAATTTAACATTATTGGTAAAATCATTTGTTTTTAAAGTAATATGTATATGAATTTTGGTGGAACAAAAGGATATGGCAAAAATAATGTTCTCATTATATTAAAATTTGACCACAGGATTGCTTGCAGTACAGCATTCTGTGTAATAAAAGCTGAAATTCAACAAATTTGTGTAACTTGTTACACAAACCTATAAATATCTTAATATATAAATAGGGAACTACAAATTTCTTTGTGACACAGTTAAAGTTAAATGTTAAATAAATTCTGTAACATGGTGCCATGTATTTTTTCTTTTTGCTATCCATTATCAAATGGATTTTAAGAATGCTTAAACTTTTGATTAATTTCTTTGTAAATCAACTTCAGTTTGACTGTAATGATATACAAATTTTAACTAAACAAGTTCTAAGTTTTTATTTCATCTTTGTCAAAATAAAAATGCATTTTTATAAAAATAAATGAAATATTTTAATCAATGTAGTTAATGAACATAGTTCCCAAAATGTCAACATTTAAAACTCTCAGCAAGCCTCAATCATTGCAAAAACTTATGACATAGTGCTTTTTACAATAACAAAACTAATCTTATGATTTCAAATGGTGTATAAGATTTAAATTTGAAATTCTTTAACTGCATATTGAAGTATCTTGACTTGCAAGGAGACTCTTTTGATGAAGCTTCTATTTTTAATTAGATAAATTTATATTCTCTGCCAGAATGAAATGAAACTGAGAAGGACTGTGATTTTGCAGCATGTAAGTCTGGCAAAGCAATAAAAAGAACCATAAAAAGAGATGATTTATTTGATGAGATGAGTCTTGTAAAAATATTTTTTAAAGATAACATTTTGAATGGAAGCAAAAAGGCTATACTTGTGAAAATATTTGGGTTGAAACTGACACATTTCAGTTTAAAATTATTATTGATAAATTCCTTTTTAACAGATATTGCTATAAGTTTACCAAGCATCTCAGCATCCATATAGAGAGATCTTATATTAAAGTGTTGTGATTTATAAGGAGTATCAATTGAGGAAGTCAATGATTTCAGAATGTTGAAGAAAACTACAGGCAGTTTTATGAAAGGGAATAAAATTATATAGAAAAACCAACTCTTCAGAAAAGTACCAGGACATAGCATTAGAGCAGAATATTATTTTAAAACTGATTAAAATGAGAATAATTTTTTGCTTTTATTATTTGTTAATGTGCATATTCTCAACACAGGTTTTTAAGATTTTGTTTAATGCTCTAGACATGTGTTATTTTTAGTTTTTGGAAAAATTTTATCTTCAAAAATAGTATTTGGATAGTATCTATTTAAAGTTCAGGAAAAGATCAGTTTTCAGGAAAAGATCAGTGAACTGAGAAATTCCAGATGTTCAAGCTGGATTCAGAAAAGGCAGAGGAACCAGAAATCAAATTGCCAACATCCATTGGGTCATAGAAAAAGAGACTTCCAGGAAAACATCTACTTCTGCTTTATTGACTATGCCAAATTCTTTGACTGTATGGATCACAACAAACCATGGAAAATTTTTCAAGCGATGGGAATACCAGACCACCTTACCTGCCTTCATAGAAACCTGTATGCAAGTCAAGAAGCAACAGTTAGAACCGGACATGGAACAATGGACTGGTTCCAAATCGGGAAAGTAGTACGTCAAGGCTGTATATTGTCACCCTGCTTATTTAACTTATATGCAGAGTACATCATGAGAAACGTTGGACTGGATGAAGCACAAGCTGGAATCAAGATTGCCAGGAGAAATATCAATAACCTCAGATATGAAGATGACATGACCCTTATGGCAGAAAGCAAAGAAGAACTAAAGAGCCTTTTGAAGAAAGTGAGAGAAGAAAGTGAAAAAGTTGGCTTAAATCTCAACATTCAGAAAACTAAGATTACGGCATCTGGTCCCACCACTTCATGGCAAACAGATGGGGAAACAATGGAAACAGTAAGAAACTTTATTTGCTTGGTCTCCAAAATCACTGCAGATGGTAACTGCAGCCATGAAATTAAAAGATGCTTTCTCCTTGGAAGAAAAGCTATGACCAACCTAGGCAGCATGTTAAAAGCAGAGACATTACTTTGCCAACAAAGGTTTGTCTAGTCAAAGCTATGGTTTTTGCATCATAAAGAAAGCTGAGCACCAAAGAATTGATGTTTTTGAACTGTGGTGCTGGAGAAGAGTCTTGAGAATCCCTTTGGACTGCAAGGAGGTCACACCAGTTACTGCTAAATGAAATCAATCCTGAATATTTATTGGAAGGACTGATGCTGAAGCTGAAACTCCAATACTTTGGCCACCTGATGCGAAGAGCTGACTGATTTGAAAAGACCCTGATGCTGGGGAAGACTGAAGGCAGGAGGCGAAGGGCATGACAGAGGATGAGCTGGTTGGATGGCATCACTGATTGAATGGACATGAGTTTGAGCAAGCTCCAGGAGTTGGTGATGTTGGGATGCCTGATATGCTGCAGTCCATGGGGTCACAAAGAGTCAGACATAACTGAGTGGCTGAACAGCAACAATAATTTAAAGTAGTAAACAATCCAATAATATATTACAAATAATTTGTTGGTCAATAATATTTCAAAAAATCACATAATTTAAATTATTTTTAGCCCCTATTTAACTTTGAGAAGTTCCACCTGGGATTATGGTCTCTCTGTGTGTAAGGGATAATATAGCCAGAAATACATCTTGAGATTCATTCTGGACCACAGGTACTTAGCACTCAAGTGGCTTCTACCAACTCCATGCCTAACCTGGGGTATTTTGTTTATTTCCCATTCTTTCTTCCTCTACATCCACCTGTGACTTTTGGGTCTCAGTAGTTCTAAATTGGCTATGTCTCTTGCATCAATATGTAGGCAGAAATAGTGATATGATTCCTTTGTTTTCATCTTAGAAAACTTTCTTGACAATTCCTCTCTCAAAGTCCTATTTAAGAATGTTTAAGAATCCTTTCTGCCTGGGCCTCAGTGTTGGTCCTTTCGAGTTCTGTATCGAGCAGTGTTGTTGATTGCCAACCTTTAGTTTTCATCATTTTTACTTGTTAAATTTGTTTTATTTTTCCCTCCAAGAGAATGTATTCAATATTTCAGAGACTCCTACCTTAGGGAAAAGGTTTAATTCACTTATATTTAGTTTGAATTATCCAAATCAGATAACCAGATATTCAGATCAATGCCTATTAACAGGACTACTTATTTACATTTTAGCTTATTAATTATTTTAAATCATGAAAATGCTCTCTTATTTTTCTGACCATCCGAATTTTAGGACAAATTCTTTATAAAGGCAACTATTTGCTGAATTCAGCAGAGCCACCACTGTATCAAGAAAGTTAATTAATTTGAGTTTTTTCACCCTTCTGAAATACCAAGGAGCTTTCTGTTTATTAGAATATTCCACTAAAAATAATACCATCAGCAATTATGATAAGGTTCACCCATGGAAATTAATTTCTGATTAACCCACAATTAATAACCTTATCTGTAAAAATTATAATATGCAGGTTGATAATATTCAGCTACTAGTTTTGTGGGAAAAAAAGCAAAACTAGTTATAATGGTAAAAAATTTTTTCCTAGTGTTATTTTAATGCTTATAAATATGACACAAATACCCCCTATAAAGGATAATAGCTTTTCTGTAATCCACAGAATACAAAATATTCCTGATGGCACCATATCACAAGAAATAATTAATAAGAGTTTTTTACTGGACAAATCAATCAAGGAAAAGAATTTTTGCATTACTTGGGTTAATTAAACTTTTTCTGTTGTAACCTAAGATACTCAAGATGCATACTGACAAAAACCTTACCAAAATTTCAGGCTGTGTTCATGTGCCTTGGTATATTTATATGGTGGTAATATCAATTCATGGGCTTCTCAGGTGGCATAGTGGTAAAGAATCCACCTGCCAATGTAGGAGACACAAGAGACACAGGTTTGATCCCTGAATCAGGAAGATCCCCTGGAGTAGGAAATGGCAACCCACTCCAGCATTCTTGCCTGAAAAATTCCAGGAACAGAGGAGTCTAGTGGGCTACAGTACATGGAGCTGCACAGAGTCAGACACAACTGAGGGACTGAACACACACACAATATCAGCTCACACTGGGAACTTGAAGAGAGGTAGGAGGATGCCATCTGTGAAGGATTTATATGTGATATTTCTATATTGGTAGTATCTAAAATAAATTGTTCTTTCATCTAACTATTGACATGCAAATCTACCAGTAGAGGATAGAGATACTAGTTTCCATTGCTCTGAGCACAGGTTTCTCTCTTGGCTTTTGGTCCTTAAACACTATATTTGAAACTAGTTTTACAATTGCAATAATAGCAAATGATACTGTGTATACTGTGTATGCTACACAAACACAACAAAAAAGCTTCAGACTTGCTTGTCTAGAGGTGCTAGGCCACAGAATCACTTTAGGTATTTTAGTCACTAAAAAGGTAACATTTGTGTGCTGCTTAATAGCTCCTATTGCATTTGGATCCTTAAGTAAAATTCAGTAGTAATCCAGTTGGACGCCCAACATGGGAAAAACCAATCCATTGGATATTGCTTCTGTTTAGGACTTTTCCAAATTGAAAATTGTTTAAGAGATGCTTTATAAACATTTGTTATGTCATTTTTACTTGTTGCTACTTTCAGTTCAGTTCAGTTGCTCAGTTGGGTCCAACTCTTTCTACCCCATGGACTGCAGCACGCCAGGCTTCCCTGTTCATTACCAACTCCCGGAGCTTGCTCAAACTCATGTCCACCGAGTTGGTGTTGCCAGCCAACCATCTCATCCTCCATCATCCCCTTTCCTCATGCCTTCAATTTTTCCCAGTATCAGAGTCTTTTCCAAGGAGTCAGATGTCTGCATCAGGTGGTCAAAGTATTGGAGTTTCAGTTTCAACGTCAGTCGTTCCAATGAATATTCAGGACTGATTTCCTTCAGGAAAGCATTAATTATTTAGTGCTGTTTATTAAGAGGACTTTAAATTGTTCTGAGCAGCCATCATCCTGTAGATTCATATACCAGATAACTTTACATAAAAAAACTTGAATAATCTGAGTAAATATGATGAAATTTTGTGAGAATGATCCTCAAAACCAATATGGTGATGTAGACCCTAAAATCTGATAATTTATTTATCCTTTGTGTGCTCATCTTATTGCTTCAGGGTAAAGGAATAGAAGAGGGACTAGAAAAAGATTTTTTTTCCTTTTTTAACATTACAACAGAACTTTCTCAGGATATATGAAAGCTGAATGCTGGGCTTCATCAAGTTTAATCCAATCAACTAAAGCTGATAAATGACCATGAACTTTGAGGGTCTTCAGTAAACCAGACCTCTATTAGATCTAAATGAAGATTCTTGATGAATGAGTAATGGAATTTTTTTCCTCCTCTGACTGAGGATTTCATTAAAAAATATGATCATGTCAAAAGTCTTTGTGCATGTGTGTGTGTTTGTGTGTAGGTCCATGCGTTTAAACCCTTGCACAGATTTTTGCTATCACCACCATAACCAATTGTTGTTCAGTCACTCAGTCATGTTTGACTCTTTGTGACCCCATGGACTGCAGCACGCCAGGCTTTCCTGTCCTTCACCATCTCCTGGAGTTTGCTCAAATTCATGTCCATTGAGGTGGTGATGCCACCCAACCATCTCGTCCTCTGTCATCCCCTTCTCCTCCTGTCTTCAATCTTTCCCAGCATCAGGGCGTTTTCCAACGAGTCAGCTCTTCACATCAGGCGGTTAAATACTGGACACGAAACAATTCCGTCATACCCTAAATTCTTCTCCCACTGCCTTTTTATAGTCAAATATTCTTTCACCCCGATCCTTGGTACTGACATGCTCTCTGTTTCATAATTTTGCTTTTTATAGGATATTATATATATGATCATCTATATGTAATCTTAGTGTATGGGGCCTTTGGAACTAACTTCCTTCACTCAGGATAATCCTTTAAGATCCATATTGTTACACTTGTCATAATTTGTTTTATTAATTGATGAACTGTAGCCCATTGTGTGAGTATAACACAATTTATTGTCCATTCTCTTATTAAAGGACATTTGGTTTTTCTCTCCAGTTTTTGGAGATTATAGATAAAGCCATGTTAACTATTTATGTACAGATTTTTGTAAGAAATAAGTTTTAATTTCCCTAGGATAAATATCTGGGAGCTGGAATGTTGGGTAGATAACAGACATATGTTTAATTGTTTAAGAAACTGCCAAACTGTTTTCCAAAATATCTGTACTATTTTACATTCCCATCAACAATGTTTTGAGTTCTGGTTTCTCTGCATACTCACCAGCAGTTTGCAGCACTGATAATTTTAAAAAATTATCTCTAATATGTTTGCAGAGATAAATCATTATGATTTTTTTTCATTTATTTATATTAGTTGGAGGCTAATTACTTTACAATATTGTAGTCGTTTTGCCATACAGTGGTATGAATCAGCCATGGATTTATATATGTTCCCCATCCTGAACCTTCCTCCCACCTCCCTCCCTGTTCCATCCCTCAGGTCATCCCAGTGCCCCAGCCCTGAGCACGTGTCTCATGCATCAAACCTGGATTGGCGATCTGTTTCACACTTGATAATATACATGTTTCAATGCTATTCTCTTAAATCATCCCACCCTCGCTTTCTCCCACAGAGTCCAAAAGTCTGTTCTATACATCTGTGACTCTTTTTCTGTCTTGCATATAGGGTTATTGTTACCAACTTTAAATTCCATATATATGTATTAGTATACTGTATTGGTGTTTTTCTTTCTGGCTTACTACACTCTGTATAAGGGGCTCCAGTTTCATCCACCTCATTAGAACTGATTCAAATGTATTCTTTTTAATGGCTGAGTAATATTCCATGGTGTATATGTACCACAGCTTCCTTATCCATTCGTCTGCTGATGGGCATCTAGGTTGCTTCCATGTCCTGGCTATTATAAACAGTGCTGTGATGAACATTGGGGTGCACATATCTCTTTCAGATCTGGTTTCCTCGGTGTGTATGCCCAGGAGTGGGATTTCTGGGTCATATGGCAGTTCTATTTCCAGTTTTTTAAGGAATCTCCACACTGTTCTCCATAGTGGCTGTATTAGTTTGCATTCCCACCAACAGTGTAAGAGGGTTCCCTTTTCTCCACACCCTCTCCAGCATTTATTGCTTGTAGACTTTTGGATAGCAGCCATCCTGACTGGCGTGTAATGGTACCTCATTGTGGTTTTGATTTGCATTTCTCTGATAATGAGTGATGTTGAGCATCTTTTCAGGTGTTTGTTAGCCATCTGTATGTCCTCTTTGGAGAAATGTCTGTTTAGTTCTTTGGCCCATTTTTTGATTGGGTCATTTATTTTTCTGGAATTGAGCTGCAGGAGTTGCTTGTATATTTTTGAGATTAATCATGTCTGTTGCTTTGTTTGCTATTATTTTCTCCCAATCTGAGGGCTATCTTTTCACCTTGCTTGTAGTTTCCTTTGTTGTGCAAAAGCTTTTAAGTTTAATTAGGTCCCATTTGTTAATTTTTGCTTTTGTTTCCAATATTCTGGGAGGTGGGTCATAGAGGATCTTGCTGTGATTTATGTCAGAGAGTGTTTTGCCTATGTTCTTGTCTAGGAGTTTTATAGTTTCTGGTCTTACATTGAGATCTTTAATCCATTTTGAGTTTATTTTTGTGTATGGTGTTAGAGAGTGTTCTAGTTTCATTCTTTTACAAGTGGTTGACCAGTTTTCCCAGCACCACTTGTTAAACAGGTTGTCTTTTTTCCATTGTATAGTCTTGCCTCCTTTGTTGAAGATAAGGTGTCCATAGGTATGTGTATTTATCTCTGGGCTTTCTATTTTGTTCCATTGATCTATATTTCCATCTTTGTGCCAGTACCATACTGTCTTGATGACTGTAGCTTTGTAGTATAGCCTGAAGTCAGGCAAGTTGATTCCTCCAGTTCCATTCTTCTTTTCAAAGATTGTTTTGGCTATTTGAGGTTTTTTGTATTTCCATACAAATTGTGAAATTATTTGTTCTAGTTCTGTGAAAAATATCATTGGTAGGTTGATAGGGATTGCATTGAATCTATAGATTGCTTTGGGTGGTATACTCATTTTCACTGTATTGCTTCTTCCAATCCATGAACACGGTATATTTCCCAATCTATTTGTGTCCTCTTTGATTTCTTTCATCAGTGTTTTATAATTTTCTATATATAGGTCTTTTGTTTCTTTAGGTAGATATATTCCTAAGTATTTTATTCTTTTTGTTGCAATGGTGAATGGTATTGTTTCTTTAATTTCTCTTTCTGTTTTCTCATTTTTAGTGTATAGGAATGCAAGGAATTTCTGTGTGTTAATGTTATAGCTTGCAACTTTAATATATTCATTGATTAGCTCTAGTAATTTTCTGGTAGAGTCTTTAGGGTTTTCTATGTAGAGGATCATGCCATCTGCAAACAGTGAGAGTTTTACTTCTTCTTTTCCTATCTGGATTCTTTTTATTTCTTTTTCTGCTCTGATTGCTGTGGCCAAAGCTTCCAAAACTATGTTGAATAGTAGTGGTGAGAGTGGGCACCCTTGTCTTGTTCCTGACTTTAGGGGAAATGCTTTCAATTTTTCACCATTGAGGGTAATGTTTGCTGTGGGTTTGTCATATATAGCTTTTATTATGTTGAGGTATGTTCCTTCTATGTCTGCTTTCTGGAGAGTTTTAATCATAAATGGATGTTGAATTTTGTCAAAGGCTTTTTCTGCATCTGTTGAGATAATCATATGGTTTTTACTTTTCGATTTGTTAATGTGGTGTATTACATTGATTGATTTGTGGATATTTAAGAATCCTTGCATTCCTGGGATAAAGCCCACTTGGTCATGATGTATGATCTTTTTAATATGTTGTTGGATTCTGTTTGCTAGAATTTGTTAAGGATTTTTGCATCTATGTTCATCAGTGATATTGGCCTGTAGTTTTCTTTTTTTGGTGACATCTTTGTCTGATTTTGGTATTAGGGTGATGGTGGCCTCATAGAATGAGTTTAGAAGTTTACCTACTTCTGAAATTTTCTGGAAGAGTTTGAGTAAGATAGGTGTTAGCTCGTCTCTAAATTTTTGGTAGAATTCAGCTATGAAGCCATCTGGTCATGGGCTTTTGTTTGCTGGAAGACTTCTGATTACAGTTTCGATTTCTGTGCTTGTGATGGATCTGTTAAGATCTTCTATTTCTTCCTGGTTCAGTTTTGGAAAGTTATGTTTTTCTAAGAATTTGTCCATTTCTTCCAAGTTGTCCATTTTATTGGCATAGAGCTGCTGGTAGTAGTCTCTTATGATCCTTTGTATTTCAGTGTTGTCTGTTGTGATCTCCATTTTCATTTCTAATTTTGTTGATTTGGTTCTTCTCCCTTTGTTTCTTGATGAGTCTGGCTAATGGTTTGTCAATTTTACTTACCTTTTCAAAGGACCAGCTTTCGGTTTTATTGGTTTTTGTTATGGTCTCTTTTGTTTCTTTTGCATTTATTTCTGCCCTAATTTTTAAGATTTCTTTCCTTCTGCTAACCCCGGGGTTCTTAACTTCTTCCTCTCTAGTTGCTTTATGTGTAGAGTTAGGTTATTTATTTGACTTTTTTCTTGTTTCTTGAGGTAAGCCTGTATTGCTATGAACCTTCCCCTTAGCACTGCTTTTAAAGTGTCCCATAGGTTTTGGGTTGTTGTGTTTTCATTTTCATACATTTCTATGCATATTTTGATTTCTTCTATGATTTGTTGGTTATTCAGAAGCTTGTTACTTAGCCTCCATATCTTGGAATTTTTAATAGTTTTTTTTTTTTCTGTAATTGAGATCTAATCTTACTGCATTGTGGTCAGAAAAGATGACTGGAATGACTTCAATTTTTTTGAATTTACCAAGGCTAGACTTATGGCCCAGGATGTGATCTATTCCGGAGAAGGTTCCATGTGCATTTGAGAAAAAGGTGAAATTGATTGTTTTGGGATGAAATGTCCTATAGATATTAATTAGGTCTAGATGGTCCATTGTGTCATTTAAAGTTTGTGTTTCCTGCTAATTCTCTGTTTAGTTGATCTATCCATAAGTGTGAGTCAGGTATTAAAGTCTCCTACTACTATTGTGTTACTGTTAATTTCCCCTTTCATACTTGTTAGCATTTGCCTTACACATTGCAGGGCTCCTATGTTGGGTGCATATATATTTATAATTGTTATATCTTCTTGTTGGATTGATCCTTTGATCATTAGGGAGTGTCCTTCTTTGTCTCTTTTCTCAGCCTTTATTTTAAAGTCTATTTTATCTGATATAAGTATTGCGACTCCTGCTTTCTTTGGTCTTCATTTGCGTGAAATATTTTTTTTCCAGCCCTTCATTTTTAATCTGTATGTGTCCCTTGTTTTGAGGTGGGTCTCTTGTAGACAACATATACAGGGGTCTTGTTTTTGTATCCATTCAGCCAGTCTTTGTCTTTTGGTTGGGGCATTCAACCCATTTACATTTAAGGTAATAATTGATAAGTATGGTCCCGTTGCCATTTACTTTGTTATTTTGGGTTTGAGTTTATACAACCTTTCTGTGTTTCCTGTCTAGAGAAGATCATTTAGCATTTGTTGGAGACCTGGTTTGGTGGTGCTGAATTCTCTCAGCTTTTGCTTGTCTGTAAACTTTTGATTTCTCCTTTGTATTTGAATGAGATCCTCGCTGGGTACAATAATCTGGGCTGTAGGTTTTTCTCTTTCAGGACTTTAAGTATGTCCTGCCATTCCCTTCTGGCCTGAAGAGTTTCTATTGAAAGATCAGCTGTTCTCCTTGTGGGAATCCCCTTGTGTGTTATCTGTTTTCCCCTTGCTGCTTTTATTATTTTTTCTTTGTGTTTGATCTTTGTTAATTTTATTAATATGTGTCTTGGGGTGTTTCGCCTTGGGTTTATCCTGTTTGGGACTCTCTGGGTTTCTTGGATCTGTGTGACTATTTCCTTCCTCATTTTAGGGAAGTTTTCAGCTATTATCTCCTCGAGTATTTTCTCATGGACTTTCTTTTTGTCTTCTTCTTCTGGGACTCCTATGATTCGAATGTTGGGGCGTTTCACATTGTCCCAGAGGTCCCTGAGGTTGTCCTCATTTCTTTTGATTCTTTTTTCTTTTTTCCTCTCTGCTTCATTTATTTCCACCATTCTATCTTATACCTCACTTATCCTATCTTCTGCCTGTTATTCTACTGTTGGTTCCCTCTAGAGTGTTTTTTTTAATCTCATTTATTGCATTATTCATTATTAATTGACACTTTTTTATTTCTTCTAGGTCCTTGTTAAACATTTCTTGCATCTTCTCAATCCTTGTCTCCAGGCTATTTATCTGTAACTCTGTTTTGTTTTCAAGATTTTGGATTAGTTTTATTATCATTATTCTAAATTCTTTTTCAAGTAGATTCCCTATCTCCTCCTCTTTTGTTAGGTTTGGTGGGCAATTTTCATATTCCTTTACCTGCTGAGTATTTCTCTGCCTTTTCATCTTGTTTAGATTGCTGTGTTTGGAGTGGCCTTTCTTATTCTTGTAGTTTGTGGTTCCTCTTTATTGTGGAGGTTCCTCCATTGGCTTGTCAAGGTTTCCTGGTTAGGGAAGCTTGCATCTATGTTCTGGTGGGTGGAGCTGGATTTCTTCTCTCTGGAGTGCAATGGAGTGTCCAGTAGTGAGTTTTGAGATGGGTCTATGGGTTTGGTGTGACTTTGGGCAGCCTGTATATTGACACTTAGGGCTATGTTCCTGTGTTGCTGGAATATTTGCATATTATGTCTTGTTCTGGCACTTATTGGCTTTTGGGTAGTAGTTGGTTTCAGTGTAGGTATGGAGGCTTTTGGATGATCTCTTATTAATTAATGTTCCCTGTAGTCAGGAGTTCTCTGGTGTTCTCAGGTTTTGGGCTTAAGCCTCCTGCCTCTGGTTTTAGTCTTATTCTTCCAGTAGCCTCAAGACTTCTCCATCCATACAGCACTGATAATAAAACTTCTAGGTTAGTGATGAAAAGATTCTCCACTGTGAGGACACCCAGAGAGGTTCACCGAGTTACATGAAGAGGAGAGGGAGGAAAGAGATAGATGTGAGCAGGAGGAGAAAAAAAGGGGAATCAAGAGGAGAGAGACAGATCTAGGTAGTACTCTGCTCCCTAAGTGTTTTCCGAAGCCCAGAACACCCAAAGAGATGAACAGAATTGGGTTGAGAAGAGAAGGGGGAGGGAGGAAATAGAGGGGACCTGGGGGAGAAAAAGGAGAGTCAAAAGGGGGGAAGAGAGTAATCAAGCCAGTAATCACACTCCTGAGTAAAAATGGGTACTGAAGATTGGATTCTTAAATGTACAAAATTGATATCAAATACTAAAAAACAAAGATTAAAAATCTAGAGTAGAGGTTAGACTCTTAAAAATACAATATTAAAAAAAACACAAAAAGTATAAGCAATATATATGAAGTTTGCTTTAAAAATAGGGTTTTTTTTTTTTTGCAAGGTAATAATGGGTTATAAAAATGAAAATTAAAGGAGTAATAGAGGATTTAAAAAAGAAGAAAAACATTTTTTTGATAAAAAAATAATAATAGTAAAAATATATCTGGGAGTTTCTCTGGAGCTGTTGCGGGTAGTATGGGTTCAGTTCAGTTTCAGATAGCTCCTTGTTCCACCTTACTCTTCTCGATATCGACAGGCCCTTTCCAGTGTAGTCAGTGTTAACTACGGGGATTTTAACCTCTTGCACGTGTCTTCTACAGCCGTTTCCTTTGTTTGTTTGGCTTCTGTTTGTAGGTCTCTTCAGTGTCTAATTTCCACCCTGACACAAGCGGGTGGAGGTGGTCTCTTGTTTAGGTTCACTTGTTCAGTCGCGCTGTGGGGAGGGAAGGGCGCTGCAGACAAATGTCACTGGCCAGTGTGGGGAGCACTCGCAGTGTTCCGGCCACACTGGGTTTGACCCCGCTCGCGGAGTGTGTGCTTCCCCTGTCTACACTGCTCAGGATCCAGGTTGCTCTGCAGGGAGCGGGCCCTGAGTTGCGTGCGGTTCCAGTTTTCGGGTACTCCACAGAAGCGCAGACTCGGTTGGGCCTGCGTTTTGTGCCTTTCCCGGTCAGAGCAGCTCAGGCTGCCAGGAGCTTGACGAGCGCAGTCTCCCTGGGTGCAGCACAACTTCTCCCCTTTACGGTCCCAGCCTCAGTTTCTGGGCGCGCCCTGTCCGGTGCATCATGTGTCTCTCCTGGGTAGCTGATCTCTGGCTGCGACCCTCCCAGTGGATGTCAACCATCCAGAATCTCAGGAAGTCTTTGGTTAGAAACTGGAAGCCTGTTTTCAGTTTGGTAGGGGATGCGCTCTCTGGGGCCGAGTTTGCCCCTTTCTGGCTCTGGCTGGTGCCCACCTCCCACCTGCCTCCGGCGGGGGATGGGCTGGTCCTCAGCCACCTAGCTCTTCTTTGGTATTGCTCAGTCCTTTGTTCTGTGAATGGGCTGGCAGTTTTTTGGGTTAGGGCTTTTCGCAGGTTAATTCTCTCTCTCTCTTTCTTGCTATACCACAGTTTAGGTTGCTATCTCACGTTAGCTCCCTCAGATTGTCCTCAGGGCATTCAGGCCCAGTCCTTAACTTAAGCAATGCTGCCGCCCACTCCTCTCCATTCAGCCCCCACTTGCTGGTGGCGGATGCAAGTGTCTGGGGTACTTTTCTCCTGGGAGTTGCCTTTAGGCATGTAATCTGTGGGTTTTATTTATTTATTTTTCCTCCCAGTTAGGTTGCCCTCCGAGATTCGAAAACTTCCCCCAGACCCACCGGTAAGAGGGTTTCCTGGTGTTTGGAAACTTCCTCTATTAAGACTCCCTTCCCAGGATGGATCTCTGTCCCTAACTCTTTTGTTTCTCTTTTTATCTGTTATATTTTGTCCTACCTCCTTTCAAAGACAATGGACTGCTTTTCTGGGTGCCTGATGTCTTCTGCCAGTGTTCAGAAGTTGTTTTGTGGAGTTTGCTCAGCATTCAAATATTCTTTCAATGAATTTGTGGAGGAGAAAGTGGTCTCCCCATCCTATTCTTCCACCATCTTAGCTCCCCCATTATGGTTTTAATTTGCGTTTCCACAAAGGCTAGTGAGCATGGTATTATGTGGTTATTTTTCATCTCTATATTTTCTTTGGTAAAAGTCCATCTAGTCAAAGCTATGGTTTTTCCAGTAGCCATGTATGGATGTGAGAATTGGACCATAAAGAAATCTGAGCACCGAAGAACTGATGCTTTTGAACTGTGGTGTTGGAGAAGAGTCTTGAGAGTCCCTTGGACTGCAAGGAGATCAAACCAGTCAATTTTGAAGGAAATTAGTCCTGAATATTTACTGGAAGGACTGATGCTGAAGCTGAAACTCCAATACTTTGGCCACCTGATGTGAAGAACTAACTCATTAGCAAAGACCCTGGTGCTGGGAAAGATTGGGGGCAGGAGTAGAAGGGGATGACAGAGGATGAGATGGTTGGATGACATCACCAACTTGATGGACATGAGTTTGAGAGAGTTTGAGCAAGCTCTGGGACTTGGTAATGGACAGGGAAGCCTGGCATATGGCAGTCCATGGGGTCACAGTCGGACATGACTGAGCAACTGAACTGAACTGAATTGAAAGTGTTAGCTCAAATATTTTGCCTAATTTTAAAAAATTGGATTACTAATGATGAGTTTTGAGACTTTTTAGAAAAATATAAATTCTGGATAAAAGTACTTTGGGAAAACTGGAATTTGCTTTAAGAAACTGTACTGACAATATGTATTTATTTGATTTTTATTCAGAGGGTTAATTTTCAATGCCTAACTAGAATAAACACTGTGAACTCCTTCCTTTTTAGCAATTAAATGCCCGACTTTTCCCTCTCATCAACTACTCTGAATTGTGTTACTGACCTACGTTCCATTGCTTGCCAATTCAATAGATTTGGATTTAACAACAGCAACAATCTAGTGGTCTTTTACAATTTTTTGACAGTTTTAATTCAGAATCTGTTATCTCCCAACCAGATTGCCTTGGACATGTTACTTAACTTTACAGGGACTCATTTATCTCACTGTAAAATAAAGATGTGTCTTAGAATTTTTGTGAAGATTAAATAAGGTAATATGTATAAAGTGTTCAATTAGAGCCTGGCACTTGGAAGTTCACTAAATATCTCTTTCTGCTCTATCAATAATATTAGTTTTGGCAGTTTTAAGCATATAATTTAATATTGCAAGGTATCAAAAGCACAGGGAACAAGGTTTAGACAACCTGGCAGTAAAGTAAGATTCTCAATAAGGGAGCTTTTTCAGATTTCTAGTATTTTCTGCCAGGTACTGTGGTTCTGTGACTAGCTATTTAGTAAGTAGGAAACTGGCCTGTCAATCTTATTATGGACAATTGCATGATTTACTTACTTAGTAAACTCAATTAGAGCTACAGTCATAGATGAGAGGAGGCCAAAAAGAGTGATTAGAGCTCATAAAGGCATTAGCAGTCCAATAATTGCATAATGAAGAGCAAGCAAGTGCTTCCACAATCACGGAAGAAATGTAAGGTGCTTAGTTAAACAGTTTTTTGATGTTAATCAAAGACTATTTTCTGACAATAAATTGTTAGCTGTGATTTTATTTACCCAGAGTAACCAGATTCTCTTAGATTTTCCTAACATAAATGTAAAGATTTTAAGGAATGATTATAGAAGCTATTTTAAAAGCATCCAAGCATAACATCTAATTTTGGAAGATAATTCAAATAGGGATAAACTATAGAAAAACAAACAATCCATGCAAAAAGACAGAGAGAATGAGAGGGAGAGAGTTCATCATTGTTAGGCTCCATCACTTGTCTGCTGTACACTGGATTCACCTAGGGAAAGATCTTTAAAAGATATTGGATATTGATGCTTGGTTTCTGACCTCAGACATTCTAATTTAATTGGTATGTTGGGAATATATTTCCCAATTTAATGGATATGCTGAATCCTGGGAATTTAAAAACTGTATCAGGTGATTCTAGTGCACAACAAAATTTAAGAACCACTGAATTAGGTATAAGTGAAAAAAGAAGAGTCTGGTTAAAGGTCACTCTTGACTGACAGCTGAGTGTGAAGGAAATAGTGTCCCATAACAGTAAATTAAGCTGCATCAGAAATTTGCTTAAGCATTCTGCTAGAACTGTTCATTTCTTCCCCAAAGGAGGAAAAGACTGGCTTCCATATGATGTTCAAGACAGTAGGAACCAAGAAACTGGATTCTTGGCCTACCTTGGTTCTAACTGCTTCACTCAACTAGCTCTGTTATCTTGGGAACTTGTTGACTTTGCTATCTTTTAGCTTCTTTACACTAAATAATGGTACAGGACTAGACACATTTTATGAGCTTTTCTAGTTCTAAATTTCTGTAATTTTATAAATTAATAAAAATAATGACTACTAAATATGGATAGGATAAAAATGGAAAAAAATAAGATAGTAAAGTTTATTAAACATATAACTTTAATATACTGAAATGGCCAAAGTTCAGGTTTATCAGTAACATCGTATGGAAAAACTCAAACTTTTTGGTCAACCCAATATGTAATGTGAATAAGCTGAGCCATCTTGGTGGTGGCAGCAGCATGGAATTGTATTTAAAACACACCCCCACACATATGCATACAGTCATACACACACACTGAGGATTGCCATGGTGGCCACTTTCTCTTTCTAATTGGCTTTAGTAACCATGACAATTCAAGTCTGTGGTAAATCTGGACTGTCTATTCCTTTGACACTGATCTAGCTCAGCTGCTTCTGGTTATCCAAATTATGCTGCACAATTGAACTTGTTGATTCATATTCTGACATCCTTATTAGAAAGAGGCACAATTTGTTTCTCTCTGAGGAGATTAGCACTGATACAGCATATAAGCAAAAGAGTGTTAAGTTTTTAACATCTTGGATTTTTGAATATGCACTAAAACCATAGTTCCCCAAAGCTAGACTTTGCAGAATTATCTAAATTCTTTAAACTTTCATTAATATATTAAGATGTAGGTCTGGTGAGCTTGACTATCAAGGATTCTATAAGCCAGGAGAAAAGACAATTTTCTGTTATGAAGGAAGGGAGGATAGTCTTCCCTTTATAAACTTGATAGAGTGAAGGGAGGAAAGATCAGTCAGTTCAGTTGCTCAGTAGTGCCTGACTCTTTATTACCCCATAGATTACAGCATGCCAGGTATCCCTATCCATCACCAACTCTCGGAGCTTGCTCAAACTTCTGTCCATTGAATTGGTGATGCCAACTGGTGATGCCAATCATCTCATCCTCTGTCATCCCCTTCTCCTGCTGCCTTCAATCTTTTCCAGCATCAGCGTCTTTTCCAAGGTGTCAGTTCTTCTCATCAGGTGGTCAAAGTATTGGAGTTTCAGCTTCAGTATCAGTCCTTCCAATGAATTTATTCAGGACTGATTTCCTGTAGGATGGACTGGTTGGATTTCTTTGCAGTCCAAGGGTCTTCTCCAACACCACAGTTCAAAAGCATCAATTCTTTGGTGTTCAGTTTTCTTTATATTCCAACGCTCACATCCATAGATGACTACTGAAAAAACTATAGCCTTGACCAGACGGACCTTTGTTGGCAAAGTAATGTCTCTGCTTTTTAATATGCTGTCTAGGTTGGTCATAGCTTTTCTCCCAAGGAGAAAGCATCTTTTAATTTTATGGCTGAAGTCATCATCTGCAGTGATTTTGGAGCCCAAGAAAATCAAGTCTCTCACTGTTTCCATTATTTCCCCTTCTATTTGCCATGAAGTGATAGGACCAGATGCCATGATTTTCATTTTTTAAAGGTTGAATTTTAAGCCAGCTTTTAAAAACACTCTCCTCTTTCATTTTCATCAAGAAGCTCTTCAGTTCCTCTTCACTTTCTGCCATAAGGGTGCTGCCATCTGCATATCTGAGGTTATTAATATTTCTCCTGGCAATCTTGATTCCAGCTTGTGCTTCATCCAGCCTGGCATTTCTCATGATTTACTCTGCATAAAAGTTAAATAAGCAGGTGACAATACACAGCCTTGATGTACTCCTTTCCCAATTTGGAACCAGTCTGTTTTTCCTTGTCCAGATCTAATTGTTGCTTCTTGACCTGCATACAGATTTCTTAGGAGGCCGGTAAGGTGGTCTGGTATTCCCATCTCTTGAAAAATTTTCTACAGTTTGTTGTGATATACACAGTCAAAGGCTTTGGCATAATTAATAAAGTAGATGTTTTTATGGAATTCTGTTGCTTTTTCTATGACCCAATGGATGTTGACAATTTGATCTCTGGTTCTTCTGCCTTTTCCAAATCCAGCCTGAATGTCTGGTAGTTCATGGTTCATATACAGTTGAAGCCTGACTTGGAGAATTTTGAGCAATACTTTACTAGCATTTGAGATGAGTGCAATTTTGTGGCAGTCTGAACATTCTTTAACATTGCCCTTCTTTGGGACTCAAGTGAAAACTGACCTTTTCCAGTCCTGTGGCCACTGCTGAGTTTTCCCAATTTGCTGGCATACTGACTGCAGCATTTTCATAGCATCATCTTTAGGATTTGAAATAGCTCTACTGGAAATCCATCACCTCCACTGGCTTTGTTTGTAGTGATGCTTCCTGAAGCCCACTTGACATCACATTCCAGGATGGCTGGCTCTAGGTGAGTGATCAAACTATCGTGGTTATCTGGGTCATAAAAATCTTTTTTGTATAGTTCTTCTGTGTGTTCTAGCCACCTCTTCTTAATATATTCTGCTTCTGTTAGGTCCATACCATTTCTGTCCTTTATTGTGCCCATATTTGCATGAAATATTCCCTTGAGAGAGATAAACTGAGAAGTTAGATTTGGAGCGTGGTGGAGTGTGGCTAATAAGCACCTGGGAGAAACTCCAGAGTAGATTTGGAGCTCTGTCTTGGGGAGCTAGTGCAGACTTCGTGGGAGGTGGGTAGTTAGTTAAGCCCAAATCAGAGCTCCTATCTCCTATGGTCTGTGTGTGGAGGCTGGGATCCTGAATCTCTGTATCCTGAGGACAATGGACAAAGAGCTGTAATGTGGAGGTGCCGAAAGAATTTGTGTGGCTAGTGAAGACAGGAGTGGTTGTAAGGGTATGATAATTTTTATGAACAAAGGTAGATGGCTGGATCCATAAAACTCAGTCTAGAACAAACAGATTAGCCACACTTCAGGAAAGCAGGCCTTGGCCTGCAACTCTGCAGCAGAGACCAATGGTGGACTTGAGGATGGATTAGATGTGTTTACATATCGAGGACTCCTCCTGTGTCACCATGAAGTCAAGTAAGCCCTAGCACAAAGCCACATGCCATGATGGTAGAAGTAGGGGGAAAAAGAGAATCTCCAAAAGACAAAGTATTTATCTAAAAGATGAATTATTCCAAATAATTTAAAATCTACAAGAACCTGAAATAGTGTATACAGACATGATGTTCCCTACAACCTGTACTCCGTCAACTTCTCCACTATTCAGTGGGAGTTTATAAAAAAGTGAAATCAGTTCTGAAAAATAACAGAGCTATATTTCCCTTTCACGTTTAATAGTTAAATGTACATTTTCATCCCTCCTATGCATGAATTCTAACAATTCTCCACCTTGGAGTATAATCTTTCTGGACAGCTAGACAGTTGATAGAAAACCAGGTGTCTTTGTGTCTGTGGGTACAGACAAAATTCCTAATTTTAGATCTTTCAACTTTTATTCAGACTCAGGAATTTCTCAGCGATAAGGGATGCCATCTTTGTACTGTTCTGGTGGCATGTGTCAGTTGTTCATCCACATTTACTCATTCAACAAATATTTACTGAATTCTACAAGGTATCAGAAAAATACCCCAGCTCTCAGGGATATTATGTATTATAGGTGAGAGATAGGCAGTAAGTAAGAAAGAAAAGTAAATGTATTCCTGGGTCCAAGACTAGAATGTATGTCAGATCTGAGTTTCTGAGTCTAACACAGTTATTCCTGGAAGCAAGCAGTCTTTCCCCAAGGATCTAGGTGGGCTCTGGCAGCAACTTGCCACCAGCGGACCCATTCTTTGCCAGAGGAATAGAGCAAGGACTCTGAACCCCTCCAATCTTCTCTGTCACTGTCCTCTTTTTTTCAGAAAGGATTCTAGATAAGAAATTGGATGTTTATGCAGATAGACTCCCCAGCCTGGAATATTACATAGGGATTTCTTGATTTCCTCAATTTGGTGAACTCACATAATACATTGTAATCACATAAATCAGCCATTCTGCAGCCTGGCGTGCCAATGTGGCAAAGGCCCAAGCTGAGGATTTGCTCAAACAGCAAGTAATCTCTTCTGCTTGGATGGCAAGAAGGGCAAAGACAGGCATGTTATTAGTTATTTTAATATTTTGTCCCTGTCACATATTCATATTTTTACTTTTATCATTTCAAAGTGGATCCTTTTCAATTTAGTCAATCGCTTTCTCTTGTCCTCATATACTTACATAAGGACAAGAGAAGGTGTTTATATGCATATTCAGTTAATTTCCTCAGTAACTTTGGAATGAGGTCAAGCATATAAATCTGGAACGAGGTCAAGTATATATACATCAATAAGAAAACAGAATTAAAAGCCTAATAATTTCAACAAGATATTGTCATTCTGATAAAGGTAAATCCATCCAACACAAAGATTTTCCCTTTGTCTATAACTGTATAATTTTTCTTTAGGGTGAAACAGATCACCAGCCCAGGATGGATGCATGAGACAAGTGCTCAGGGCTGGTGCACTGGGAAGACCCAGAGCGATCGGATGGGGAGGGATGTGGGAGGGGAGATCGGGATGGGGAATACATGTAAATCCATGGCTGATTCATGTCAAAGTATGGCAAAAACCACTACAATATTGTAAAGTAATTAGCCTCCAACTAATACAAATAAAAGAAAAAAAAAAAGAAAAAAAATTTTCTTTAGAGCCTCTTTTTCCCTACAGAGTAATGTAGACACTTCCTTCTGTAGCCCCCTGAATGTTCTAATGCTATAAATTGTTAGAATTCTTTAAAGGGGAACATGTATAATTTTGCCCATAAATTGAACCCTGTACTTTAAAGTATTTGAAAACCCCACCATAGTAAACCATACAGAAATCTTTCATCAGAGTTGGATTTATTGTAATTTCACATGACTTTATTTTTAATTTAGTTCAGTGAGGCATCACTTTTGAAGGCTATTAGGAGAGTTTTTTCATTATAAAATATTTCTATATTCTATGAGAAATATTTTATAAAGTGCATGTCCTCAAGTGTTCTCAACTGCAGGCCACTGCCCCACTCAGGATGACCTTCTTGACCCAATTCTCTCCTGGATTCCTGCATGTACTCTATTCCCTAATCCTTTCTTATGGGTAATAATAGCTCTTCCACTACTAGCCCTGGGTTACTTTTTAATCCCTTAGATATTCCTTTGTTTCCATAATTTTGTGAGCATCCCCTTTGCCAAAAGGATAGTGATGGAGCCAAAGTTCCTTTTTTTACCTTTTTTGGTGTAGGCTTGCTTTTGTTTGTGTGAGGCACCCAGCCTAGATGGATTAACTTCAGAGTTGATTTCTTAGATCAGGGACTCGTAGGCCACGTGGTAGTGTACCTTCAAATTCTAAATGTCTAGTTCTGTCCAGATACATGTCCAGAAGTGGGACTTCAGAATCATATGGTGACTCTGGTGCTAGTTTTTTAAGGAAACTTGATACTGTTTTCCATAGTAGCTGCACCAGTTTACATTCTCACCCACAGTGTAGGAGGGTTTCCTTTTCTCCACACCCTTTCCAACATTTATTACTTATAGACTTTTTGTTGATGGCCATTCTGATGGAAGTGAGGTGATATCTCCTTGTAGTTTTAATTTGCATTTCTCTAATAATAGCAATGCTGAGCATTTTCTCATGTGCCTTTTGGCCATCTCTGTGTCTTTTTTTGAGAAATGTCTATATCTGGAGAACACTATAATTTGAGATGATCATAACCCCAATGTTCATAGCACTATTTATAATAGTCAAGACATGAAAGCAATCTAAATGTCCATCAACAGATGAATGCATAAAGAAGATATGGTATATAATATATATTTGATGGAATATTATATATATGATGCAATAATATAAATATGCGATGCAATATTACTCACTCATAAAAAAGAATGAAATGATGCCATTTGCAGCAACATGGATGCACCTAGAGATTCTCATACTAAGTGAAGTAAGACAGACAGAGAAGACAAATATATGATATCACTTATACTGGGAACCTAAAAAAATGATACAAATAAACTTATTTAGCAAGCAGAAACAGATGCGCAGACATAAAAAGCAAATTTATGGTTACCAAAGGGGAAAGGGAAAAGGGACAAATTAGGAGTTTGGGATTAACAGATGCATACTACCATATATAAAATAAACAACAAAGACCTATTGTATAGCACATGAACTATACTCAATATCTTATAGTAACCTATAATAGAAAAGAATTTGAAAAGTAGTATATAAATACACAGCTTTACTGTACACTCAAAACTTGCTGTTGGTGCTTAGTTGCTAAGTTGTGTCTGACTCTTTTGTGATCACATGGACTGTAGCCCACTAGGTTCCTCTGCTTATGGGATTTCCCAGGCAAGAATACTGGAGTGGGTTGCCATTTCCTTCTCCAGGGAATCTTTCTGACCCAGGCATTGAACCCAGATCTCCTGCATTGGTAGGTGGATTCTTTACCACTCAACCACTAGGGAAACCCACACCTGAAACTAACAAACTGTAAATCAGTTATACTTCAATAAGGAAAAAAAAAACCTTCATTTCTAGGCTTCCTAAGATGCAAGAAAAGTTGTGACCAACCCAGACAGCATAATAAAAAGCAGAAACATTGCTTTGCTGACAAAAGTCTGTCTAGTCAGAGCTATGGTTTTTCCAGTAGTGATGTATAGATGAGAGAGTTGAACTACAAAGAAAACTGAGTGTTGAAGATTTGATGCTTTTTTTTTTTCATTTATTTTTACTGGTTGGAGGCTAATTACTTTACAATATTGTAGTGGTTTTTGTCATACATTGACATGAATTGATGCTTTTTAACTGTGGTGTTGGAGAAGACTCTTGAGAGTCCCTTGGACTGCAAGGAGATCCAACCAGTCCATTCTAAAGGAGATCAGTCCTGGGTGTTCATTGGAAGGACTGATGTTGAAGCTGAAACTCCAATACTTTGGCCACCTGATACGAAGAACTGACTCCTTGGGAAAGACCCTGCTGCTAGGAAAGATTAAAGACAGGAGGTGAAGGGGATGACAGAGGATGAGATGGTTGGATGGCATCACTGACTTGATGGGCATGAGTTTGCGCAGGCTCTGGGAGTTGGTGATGGACAGGGAGGCCTGGCGTGCCGCAGTCCATGGGGTCGCAAAGAGTTGGACATGACTGAACAACTGAACTGAACTTACACATAGTGATATGAGAAAAATCTTTTCAATTGGATATAATTAGAATCCATATGATCCACTTTCATGGAAAGTGTAAGGGCCTTTCCTCCTAGCCTTTTTTTCTGTGAGAAAGTTCAGACATGATGGCTTGAGCTGGAGTAGTCTTCTTGGGCTAGGAAGTGCTGTCATATATTGTGGATGATAGAAGAGCAAGACAGAAATACTCGTGGGTCCAAGTTATATCAGTCATGGACACCCTAGTATTTGGAGACACAAATTAGCTTGCCTTTTGTTTAAGTCATTCTTATTTTGTATGTGGGTCACCTATAGCTAAACTCAATTATTACTAATACAGAAATTACTAAAAGAAAGAAAAGAAGAAAAGAAAAGTAGATCTTACATATGAAAAAAATCTAAAATGGGACATTGGTTTAATCTGCTTGAGGTCATCAGTGACTCAGATATTAAATCTAGGAAATCTGGTGATTTTTATTACATTATGGCAAAATATTTTTATTAAATTTCACCCATAATTCCATGGAAGGTAATCTTTGAGCTGACTGAGGCAATGGCATTGAGAAAAGTATTAAGATAAATTCAGAATTCTGGTATACATTGGTTGTTTCCTGTTGCATAGTGCTAAAAATGTGATATACTCAGGTTAGAGTGGGCTGGCCATCAAGTGCCGTTGAAACACAACTCTTCCAAGAGAGGTTGTGTTCCCCAATCCTATTCAAGCACCTTTTAATAGGAGCTCTGTGACAGAAAATGAGATTCAGTATCGCAGCAGAGATCAGATTTAGATATTTTTTTCCCACTTAAGTGAATTATTTCCATTGGCTTTAAGGGATCTGTCTTTAAGGGAGAAAGAGGGAGAGTTATTATATGAAGCCAGTGAATACAAGATCAGAATTTCAGACATACATTTGAGATGAGATTTTTGGCATGGGTTATATGCATTGGAAATTGATGCAAGCAAATAGATAAAAATTCTACTAAAAATTTGACGGACTTTTTTTTTTGGCCAAAGAAACAAGGAGTCTGTTTTATGAGAGTCAGTTTGACCCCTTGTGAGGAGCCTGTGCAACCTCCCCCTACTCCCTCCACCACCACCTAAACCAGCAAGAAACAGGCTACAGTGACTGTGAAGCTCCCCAAACTGACTTGTTCTAGATGCACAACTCAGAGGTGGTCTAAGAGGAAAATGAGTAGAAAAGCACCTCTCAGCCAATAAAGTCAGCGGCCAAAGGGACAGTGGAGAAAGAAGGAAGATTTCCCAGAGAACAGAATCAGTTGCTTCCAGATAGCCTAACCAAGGAACTTTCCAAACTGCTTTTTCCTTCCAGCAAATAATCTGTGGTATGAGATAGTGCACAAACTTAGGAACCTCAGGTTTAATACTTTCAGTTGGAAAAACATCCAACATTAAATCTATTACTAAAAAACTCAAATGCTTCATATTCTCTAGTAGATGCCATTATATAGACAGTAAAGTGAATGTGAAGTCGCTCATCGTGTCCGACTCTCTGCGACCCCATGGACTGTAACCTACCAGGTTCCTCTGTCCATGGGATTTTCCAGGCAAGAGTACTGGAGTGGGTTGCCATTTCCTTCTTCAGGGGATCTTTCCAACCCTGGGATCAAACCCAGGTCTCCCACATTGCGGGCAGACGCTTTACCATCTAAGCCACCAGGGAAGACAGTAAAATGATATTATTTTTGGTTCTCTGCTTCTATCCCTTGAATACTTACTGGTATGAAAAATTATAGCTTACTCTTCTTTCAACTTCACCCAATCTAAATTCAATTGTTAAACACTAAATGTACTTGTAAATACAATATGCTTAAATATCAACTTATAGTTTACTTCCTTTGCTTAAAAATAAGTTTTACCACTTGTCTGTTTGTTGCAGTGTTATCTGCAGTATAGAATCTATAATATGTTGTCTAAAATTGTTATGACCAACCTAGATAGCATATTAAAAAGCTGAGACATTACTTTGCCAACAAAGGTCCGTTTGGTCAAGACTATGGTTTTTCTAGTGGTCATGTATGGATGTGAGAGTTGGACTGTGAAGAAAGCTGAGCACCAAAAAGTTGATGCTTTTGAACTGTGGTGTTGGAGAAGACTCTTGAGAGTCCCTTGGACTGCAAGGAGATCCAACCAGTCCATCCTAAAGGAGATCAGTCCTGGGTGTTCATTGGAAGGACGGATGCTGAAGCTGAAACTCCAGTACTTCGGCCACGTCATGCGAAGAGCTGACTCATTGGAAAAGACCCTGATGCTGGGAGGGATTGGGGACAGGAGGAGGAGGGGATGACAGAGGATGAGATGGCTGGATGGCATCACCGACTTGACGGCCATGAGTTTGAGTAAACTGCGGGAGTTGGTGATGGACAGGAAGACCTGGCATGCTGCAATTCACGGGGTTGCAAAGAGTCGGACACGACTGAGCAACTGAACTGAACTGAACTGACTGAAAATTTCTATTATGTGTATGTATCTTATCACTCCACATGAGTAAGCTCTTGGAGGGCAGAGATGTTTGCCTTACTGATCTTATCAATATCTTCAAGATAAAGAAATAAATTTTCCCTTACTGAAAGCCTGCTGCATTTTCTTAACATTTATGGAAATCCTTTCCTATAATTAATATGTATACATTATTTTGGAGACAGAAATCCTAATGACTTAATAACACTATAATAACAACTCAAAGAAAGCCTTCATTAGATCCTCAATGATCTTGAGTGGTCTACTTTTGTATACTGAGAATAAAAATTAGAAAAACTCTGGTGTTGCCAGTTATCCATGCTTCATAATATCACCACTAAAAACTGGTAGGTTTGTATCAATCAGCTGTGTTAAGCCGCAGGAATTTATAACTTGATGGTTGTTCGATGGGGGTGGGATGAGTGGAAAAAGATACCTCATATTTCTTATGGGTATTTTGAGTATCTTTTGACATTTAAACACTCTTCATATGTTTAGGGATTAACTTTTTTTTGGGAAAACCCTTAGTTTTTAGGCTTTATATCATGATTCAGTCAATCCACATTGAAGAGAGTGAAAAAATTAATTTACTTGGAACTTTTATTAAAATATATTTTAAGGATTCTTACATGTTGTTTCAAAATTGTGTATTCTGGAATACATGGTCTCATTTTAAAAAATTACCATTTAATATATTTTATGTCTGAACTATAATCTGAAAAAGATTTACTTAAGAGATGGCTTCTAAAAGGGTGAATTAGCTGCTGTGGCCTTTGAAAGTGGGGAAACTTTTACTCCTTATTAAGATGGACACTGGAAAATTATTTCCTTACCTTTCATTCTTTGGGTAAGAGCTTTATCTTATCATCTCTCCCAGGCAAACAGTGTTATACCTCATCTACTGTATCTGTCTGTGTTCTTTTTGGTATGGGGGAGGGAATTTATCCACCTGATAGGGGATAGAAGAGCACTACAGACAGCTTCCACTTTCAGAAAAGCAGTCCTAGAGAAGATTCTCATTTGTTAGCTGCTGATAAGCTCTAGGCTGTTGAATCATGCTGTCCTGAAAGCTTCAGAGTATTTCTTAGGGAGGTTTAGCTCCACCTTAAAAGATAAGGATGACAAAAAAAACAAAACAAAAAACATTCAAATCCTGTAAAAAAAAAAATAGAGGTATAGTAGATGTTGACTGGAACAACTCAGATAAATGAGAAAGGCATTAGATAATATCTAGATTCTTTTTAAATAATGACTTTTAGGACTGTCATTATTATTATATTTAGCTGTGTTAACAAAGGGTCTACTTTGATTTATGAAAGAATCACTGTAGGAAAAAGGATTTAGTTTCTCTCAATAGTTTTCTTAGAAGCATACTATTTTATAAATAATTCAGTCTTCATTGCTCTTTTGGAAGAAACACGCTAACTATAGCAAAAATATATGAGCAAATGAGTAATTCTTTGAGGAGAGTTTAAAACTCCATTCTTTAAAATGGATAAAGTGGGCCAGCAATAGTACCTGAGATTCAACAGCATGTCTTGACAGTTTTTGCCTTAGTTTAGTTTTCACCTTTGCAGATGTCCAGACAGGTATGCTGAGACAAGCAAACAAGTAATTGTTTAGGGTAGAGAGTGATGGATTATATTCGAAACCCTGAAAGCCTAAAAAGAGCTTTATCATTGTAAGAACTGAGATCTGCCACACCATAGTCAGCAGCTTATGTAGCCTGACGCACTCCTGAATTTTAGTCCTCAACATTGGCTATGAATAACAATCACCTGGAAACCTTTTTTAAAAATACATATACCTGGGCCCTGCCCAGAGTAAGTCTAAGTGGACTGGTTTCAGATGAGGCCTCAAAGTGAATATTTTTTAAAAGTTGATCAGAAAAAAAAAAAAAAACACGTTGATCAGAGATTCTGATCTGAAGGTAGGATGAAGAACCATTACACTCTACCCATGAGCACTTTACTCTGTGTGTACAAGGAAGCTCAAATTAGTACATTCTAATCATAACAATAAATAACATGTCTACACATCGAGCTCTGTGTGTGTGTGTGTGTGTGTGTGTGTGTGTGTTCCGGGGTGGGTGGTGCCGAGTATTCTTTCACTTAATGCTCAACCTCGATACAACTCTGCTTTGTTCTCTAAGAACATCATCATATTCATCAGAAAGAAACTGGCAACATATCTTAGAGATAATCTTTCTTTTCACATCCCTATAACATACTACCAGCAGAAAAACAATACCACTGGACAAATGAGCCAATACTTGAAACAATGCTTCCAGAGCTATTGACATAATGCCTGGGCATGCTATCTTGCTTTGGTTAAGTTATCTTAATCAGGCTCCCACTGCTTCCTTGTGTGATTTATTCTACTGTACAACAGTTGTGGATGATGCTATCCCTGCCTAATGTTTGTGACCCAGCAAAGCTTCTCTGCAGAAAGCTCCTGAGGGCATTAGCTCCACCATGCTAAAGAAAAGGTAGAGTGTTTTTTGTAATAGGAAAAGAGTACATGTTACCATTCTATATGAAATTCTTCAGTAGTTCCCTGTTGCCCTCAAATGCTATAAGACCATTGTCTTTCTTATCTGGCCAGATTTAATATGCCATCCCCGCCCTCCCTGCCCCTAATCCTTCTTTCACATATACAAGGTGGAAGTGGGGAAAATAATTGCTCACTTCTGAGGGCTGTATCAAATTAGAATTCCCTAAAAGTACTTTGTATAGTGCCTAGAATTTAATAAAAGCTTAAAACAAGATTAAACAGACACACACACACACACACACACACACACACACACACAGAAAAATAAACAACAACAAATTTGCTCCTGTCATCATGAAGCAGTTGTTTACTTCTTCCTTCACATTTAGGGAGCACAATTTGCATATCTCTATTATTAGGCTTAACACATGTTACAGGTAATGGTTTGTCAGTCTGCTTAACAGCATAGGTACGAAATTAATGTTTCATGAAATCAAATGATACTGATTTAGGATTTGCCTGGAATGACTGTTTCTTGGGTCAGCCATCAATTCTGTCTCAAATATTCAGAACTTTAAATATTAATTCAATGAATGAATGAATGAAAGTGAAAGTCACTCAGTCGTGTCTGACTCTTTGCTACCCCATGGACTACACAGTCCATGGAATTCTCCAGGCCAGAATACTGGAGAGAGTAGCCTTTCCCTTCTCCAGGGGATCTTTCCAACTCAAGGATCAAACCCAGGTCTCCCACATTGCAGACAGATTCTTTACCTGCTGAGCCACAAAGGAAGCCCAAGAATACTGGAGTGGGTAGCCTATCCCTTCTCCAGTGGATCTTCCTAATGCAGGAATTGAACCAGGGCCTCCTGCACTGCAGGTGGATTCTATACCAACTGAGCTTTCAGGAAATGAATGAATGATTCCCTTTATAACCAAGAACTGGTAAGAACAATGTATGCAGTTCAAAAAGCGATGCAAACATGCCAAAGGTGGCTCAAAACTCTCAACCTCAGCTGTTTTGTTGTTTTTTTTTTAACACTTTTCCGCCACAAAATTAATGTCTAACTAGCTCTAAAACTAGTAGAGGAAAATTTAAACTAAAGTCTGGATACATTTTCTAGAGACTTTAAGCTAAAGTCTATAATACATCTTCCTTGGCACTGTAGTTGAAATTCAGTTGCTGAAATCTATTTTGTTGAAAAAGAATGAATTATCAAGGCACATCTGTTTTTATTTTTCTCTTTTAACAGGGCCAGTGGTGTAAGTAGGTCAGCAATGAATGTGGTTACCAGAGTTTGATATTATAGGTTTTTATGGTGTAACTGTTAGTTTTCCTTTTATGGAAATAGATGTGTTAGAAGATGGTTAGTCATTCACACTGAATTTTCAAAGTCTAGCTTAGGAAATTAGAATAAATTATCGTCTTTAGCAGAGTTGGCTGTGAGCAAATTTGTAAGGATGCATCTAGCTTATTCCTCTGGGACTCTGGTGCTTGCATGGTGTTCTAGAACAAACTCCCAAATTCCATAGCTTGGGTCCTTGAAGCCCAATATGGTAAAGTTTCATTCAGTAATTACTTATTGAATCCTAACCATATGCTGGGCAATTTGACTGGTTAAGCAAAATGATTAATGAGGGAATTTCCGTCACTACGGCAAGGGAGGGATGAGCACTAGGCATCAGCGGGGCTTTGTCTGGCACTTCTTGCATCCCAGCACATGATCGCAGCTTGTGTTGTTCACTGGGGGTACCACAGGCCTGCTGCTCTTCAGGTCTATTACACTGCTTCCTTATGCTCTCCCTTCCTTCCCTCTCTCCTTTCATCTTTCCTCTGCAGTTACTTGTTCATCTGTCGTCAGTCTTGGGCTCTTAGATTGTCCACTGTATAAAGGTGAGACTCTTCTATATATTACCATCCATGCCATCAGTGCTTGGTAGAAACTGCATACTAGTCTTGTCAGAATAGGGATATGTTCTGGATCTAGAAGTGCAGCTTGAGGCAGGTTCTTTTTCCTCTAGCTGAGTGCTTTTTTATATCAAGACACAGACATATTAATAGCATAAAAATAACATGTAAGAAAGAGAGTTCAGTCGCTCAGTCATGTCCAACTCTGTGACCCCAAGGTCACAAAGACCCCTACAGCATGCCAGGCCTCCCTGTCCATCACCAACTCTTGGAGCTTACTCAGACTCATGTCCATCGAGTCGGTGATGCCATCCAACTATCTCATCCTCTGTCATCCCCTTCTCCTCCTGCCTTCAATCTTTCCCAACATCAGGGTCTTTACAAAAGAGTCAGTTCTTTGCTTCTGGTGGCCAAAGTATTGGAGTTTCAGCCTCAGCAACAGTCCTTCCAATGAATATTCAGGTCTGATTTCCTTTAGGATGGACTGGTTGGATCTCCTTGCAGTCCAAGGGACTCTCAAGAGTCTTCTCCAACACCACAGTTCAAAAGCATCGAGCGTTAGCTTGAGCCAAAAAGGGAATTAGTTGTTGACATTCCAGGCTATGTTCGGAACATGCTGATGATGAGCAGGGGAAGGTGAGACTTTTCTGATAACCTATAGAGCCTCAGAAATTCTAGTATGCACTTGTTTGGTTAGAGGAAAACTAACCAGGTGAGTACACGGTTGTGTCACAGGCCTGGCCACGTATAATACTGACCCTTGTGAGTGACCAGGTATTTAGGTGCCAGGCCATGTGGGTAACCACAGCTGAAGATCTGAGCTGTACAATGACAGCGGAAGTTTTTCAGAGGCCAGGCTGCTCAAAAAAAGAAAACCATCATTAAAAAATATATCAGGATTGAAACTAAATTTACACTTGAATGTCAAATATAGCATTGACACTGAGTGTACCTTGCTATATATAATCAAGTGATAGCTGCCTATTTTATATCTAGATAGATATAAGACATACATAGTAGCCAGTAACCACTTCACAGGAGAGCCTATAACTGAAGAATGTCTTATTTTAAAAGAGTATTTCCTTTGGATAGTTCTTAGAGCCCTGGAAGGGGAGCATTCCAAGGGCCTCATGCATCAAGATAAAATTTAATAAGTGACTACTGAAGTTCCAAAAGGGAGTTGGAATGCTCAGAAGGGAGATTAGTAGTCTTCCTATCAAGGTTGGATATATGGAGACCCCACTAATTGCTCCCACTGCGGAGTGGGACCAGGGCTTCAGAACTCCAGTCCAGTTCAGGCAGGAGCCAGTCTACTGATGGACTCTGTGTCCGACTCTGCGACCCCACAGATGGCAGCCCCCCAGGCTCACCTGCCCTGGGATTCTCTAGGCAAGAACACTGCCTGGAGTGGGCTGCCATTTCCTTCCCCAATGCATGAAAGTGAAAAGTGAAAGTGAAGTCGCTCAGTCATTTTCAACTCTTAGTGACCCCATGGACCGCAGCCTACCAGGCTCCTCCATCCATGGGATTTTCCAGGCAAGAGTACTGGAGTGGGGTGCCATTACCTTCTCCCTACTGATAGAAGGCACCCATTATACCTACTGAGACAGGGGAAAAGAATGACAAGAAAAGGGTATCTACTTCCCATTCTCAGACCAAACTGCAGAGTCCACATAAATACTTTCTCACAAGAGACTGACTGTAACAGGGACAGGAGACAGAGTAAATGACGGCTGATAGGCAGCAATCAGATCAACAAAACACTGTTAGTATAGACTGCTTTAAGGACCCAGGAATGACTTCATTATTCAGAATTCTTTCCTGTACTAGTTTTTTGGTTGTTTGTTATTATTAAAATTTACCTACTTTTTCAATATTTCAAATAACTTACATTGGGTTATATAAGATATAGAAATAAAATTATACTTTGATTACAAAATAGTCCACAGGCTGTGAAGAAACTACCACCCACGATTCTATGCACTGCCTATTCATTCCCCAAACATTAGTCATCCACATTCAAAGGGTTAGCTTACACAAAGAGAAGTTCAATTTTTTCCCTTTCTTTTTCTTTTTTTTCAAACTTTACCTTCTTGAAATGCTCAAGGCTTTTTCCAGCAATTAAAGATAAAACATAAAAATGATCTTGGCCTAACAATTTTGACAAAAGAAAAAATATGCTAAGAGGTTCAGCTATGTTATCTAAAGGACATTAGTAGCAAATATTCTTCTGAAGTGCACATAAAAACACATTCAGCACCTTTCATTCAGTCACATGGTATTGACAATAGCTTTTAACTTGTGTTTACTCCAAAGTTTAAAAGGGAATCAGAAAAATATTTAATCTATTCAGTTCTTTTTGTCTTGTGCCAAAGTGTATCTCAGAATTTTAGGGAGTCAAACTAGCTGAATAAAAAGAAAAGATCAAAGACAATGTTTAGAATTTTGGTAAGAAACACACAGAGGAATTTTAAATAATACCTAAGATAAACAAGTGGATATTTTTATATAGGGCACAACAGCATAGGTGGTAACTACCAAACACTGGCAGAGCTGTGTGTGAGCAAACATTCATGCATAAATGAGATGAGAAACATTCCCATGGGTATGTAGCATAACTTCCAGCACCTGAAACACTTGCTTCTTCTGCTCCAACAGAGCTATCAGTCATGAGCTTCAGTCTGTTGAACTATTTGGGGTCTGTTCCCTGGGGTAGAAATTTAAGTGGCTCTGCACTGTGGGCTGGGGAGAGTGGGACTTTGCCATTCCTTGTTAAGACATGCTCAGCCCTAAGACGCTGTATTTTTATGGTGCTGACCAACAGGTGCTTCTATATTCCTTTGGGATAGGCAACTAACTGGATTAAACTAGGAACACATTGAGCTAAGCTTATTATCGATAATCGTCAGTATCAAATATTTTTCTAGGGAAAAAAAAGCAGTTTATCTGCACTCTCAAATAATACTGCTAAGTGCTTTGTATTTCTATTATAGTGTTCATTTTGTCCTCTTTTGTATTCTGTTTAGCTGTTTACATAAGCATTTCTGTTTCTTCAACTAGATGCCAAACAAATTGGAGGTGAGCATCTGCTTAAGTACTGCATGTATTCTTCATAGTTGGGCATTATACTTTCAACTTTCCCAGCCCCCAGAAATGGCTGGGACTCAGGCAGGGCCACAGATGCTGGGCTGCTGGCTACCAGCAGTGGCAGAGGCCTGCTGTATGGAGTAGTGGAAGAAGATGTAGCCCAAGGAAAAGTGAGATTCTTGTGTAAGAAAATGACTCATGAACTTGTCCTATATATCATCAGATTTAAAGGCATCAAGTGTGACACCCTAGTCAAGAGGTTGCAGCAAGAGGTCTTGGGCTGAGGATTAGGTTCATGAAACAAGATGTGAAATGAGGGAATATTAGTGATTGAGACTGAGAGCAAAGGAAAGATGCTAGGGATCAAAATTATTGGATGTTGAGACAAAGGAGCTTACTGGTTTAAAGGTACAGGGTTAGGCCAGCCAAGGATAGTTTATTACTTATCATAGGTACACAATGAACTTCTTTTGGATGAATCAAAGTAGTTGTATATTCCACAGAGAGACAATAAGGTGGCCTAACTCTAGGCTCTTGACTGCGTGAAATGATAGCTTGATGATCATGCTTCTCATCAGAAGAAAAGCTTTTGGAATAACATTCAGCCTAGAATCTATTCCTATCATACCCCTCAAATAAAAATTTCCCCTGTTGCATTGGGAAAGTATTTGGCAAGAACAGCTTTAGCAGGAGTATGTTGTGAAACATATACTGTAAGGGAGCTTCATCTTCTGAAATCACCCATATTTGTATAGTCATATGGCAGATTGTATTTTCCAAAGATGGTCTCCACAATTTATGCCATTTCACATGCAATTTCCACACTGTAAGCTGATGTCTCCCATCCATTGATAGGGCCCATTCCCTTCCCCTTAAACTGGGAAGACCTTTTAACTGTCTTAACTAATAGATGTAGCTGAGTGATGCTATATGACTTCCGAGGTGAAATCATAGAAATGCCATGCATGTTCTCATAGTTCTCTTGCAACATTCATTCTCAGGTATCAACCACCATGCTATTAAGAAGGCAAGCAACCACTTGAAGTACCACATTTAAGTGTTCTTGGAGCAGCTAAAGTCCCATCCATCCCACAGCCATCATAACCACCAGCTGTGTGAGCGTGTGAGCCTTCAGATGGCTCCATTCCCAGCTAAGACATCCTCGGTTTCTTGGATGGTGGTGACAGCACTGCTCCTCCAGCTGATGGTGCTTGAGGCACTGCCACTGACTTATGCTTACATTTCTAGTTGTGAGCAAAATAATGATGTTTTAAGTTACTAAATTTGGAGCGGTTTGTTACTCAGCAAAAGATAACTGGAACAAATCACAAACAGAAACAAGCATAGGTTGTGTTACAGAAATATCACTTTGATGAAGAGAATTGAAGACTTATCTCATGAGCCTGGTTTCATTTCCTTCTATGCTCTTACCAAGGTAGAAATTCATCATATGAATGTAACATATTTTCATCTTTGATGAATGTTAGTTTCAAAATAAGAAAAAAATATTAGCAACAATTTATGCTTACAATGTAAAATGACTACTGACTACTAAAAAGTATTTTTCTTGCCTCTGAATACCGCTGAACATGTTTCATTGATGACAAAACAAAAACAATGTTAGGCAGATTTTTTTCCCAATACTTTAAAAGGACAATGATAAAATGCTGTCCCTAGACACAAGTTTTTTCCAGAAATACAATTTGTAGAAATGTCAGAACAAAGTGACTTATAATTCAATGCAGCACTAAATATTTTAAAAACTGAATTACTCATTCAAAGGAAATCTCCAGTTTCCTGTGAATGTCTTCCATATCAAGAAAAGCGAACAGTTCCATTACAACATCTTGGGTTAAAAAAAAGAAAGCATCTAACATTTATGTTTTAATTAAGTTTTAAGACTTCAGTGATATAGCATGTGATTTGCCAGGGAAAATAAAAATATCTTCAGATAAAAAAGTGCTAAGAAGGCTTGTCCTGAAATAACTAGGTATTGTGCATTTGAGAAATTACTCTTTAAAAATCTAAATGACTAGAAAATCCCATGGACGGAGGAGCCTGGTGCCCATGGGGTATCTCAAAGAGTCAGAACTGAGCAACTTCACTTACATCAATAAATTACAATTTTCAAACTCAAAAAAAAAAAAAAAATCTAAATGATTATCCATTTTAATTTGACTCAAATGACAAATAAAAATGATTGCAAGCCTGTAAAATAGGGGCATGATAAAGTAAAAAGACACTTGAGAGAGATGATTAATAGTGTTGCATGTGTGAAATATACTGATAAAATCTGTGATTCTCAAGAGAATGAGGTTGGAGGGAGTAGATACAGGACACAGACAGACTTCTTCCCTGGAGAATTAGAAACATTTCTCCCACAACCTCCCATCTTCCAAGGGTGAACCAATGGGATAACGGGGAATGCTAAGAATTCTGTAAAGGCTTGGGCCAGGTTGTGTGAAGGGAAATTAAAGCACAGGGCAAAGAAACTTGGTTTAAGAAAAAGATATTTTTATTTGGATATAGTAACAAATAAAGGCAATGCCAAAGAATGTTCAAACAACTGCACAATTGCACTCATCTCATATGCTAGCAAAGTAGTGCTCAAAATTCTCCAAGTCAGGCTTCAATAGTACATGAATCATGAACTTCCAGATGTTCAAGCTGGATTTAGAAAAGGCAGAGGAACCAGAGATCAAATTGCCAACATCCGTTGGGTTATTGGAAAAGCAAGAGAGTTTCAGAAAAACATCTACATCTGCTTTATTGATTACACCAAAGCCTTTAACTGTGTGAATCACAACAAACTGTGGAAATTCTTCAAGAGATGGAAATACCAGATCACCTCACCTGCCTCCCGAGAAATCTGTATGCAGGTCAAGAAGCAACAGTTAGAACTGGACGTGGAACAGGAGACTGGTTCCAAATTGGAAAAGCAGAATATCAAGGCTGTATATTGTCACCCTGCTTATTTAACTTATATGCAGAGGACACCATGAGAAATGCCAGGTTGTATGAAGCACAAGCTGGAATCAAGATTGCCAGGAGAATTATCAATAACCTCAGATATGCAGATGACACGACCCTTACAGCAGAAAGCAAAGAAGAAATAAAGAGCCTCTTGATGAAAGTGAGAGAGGAGAGTGTAAAAGTTGGCTTAAAGCTCAACATTCAGAAAACTAAGATCATGGCATCTGGTCCCATCACTTCATGGGAAATAGATGGGGAAACAGTGGAAACAGTAGGAGACTTTATTTTCTTTGTCTCCAAAGTCACTGCAAAATACTTTGTAAATCTGGAATCAGTCACTGCAGATGGTGACTGCAGCCATGAAATTAAAAGACTCTTGCTCCTTGGAAGAAAAGGTATGATGAAGGTAAACAGCATATTAAAAAGCAGAGACATTACTTTGCCAACAAAGGTCCATCTAGTCAAAGCTATTTGACTAAATGGTCCAAAGTAGTGATGTATGCATGTGAGAGCTGGACTATAAAGAAAGCTGACCGCAGGAGAATTGATGCTTTTGACCTGTGGTGTTGGAGAAGACTCTTGAGAGTCTCTTGGACTTCAGGGAGATCCAACCAGTCCATCCTAAAGGAAATCAGTCCTGGGTGTTCATTGGAAGGTCTGATGCTGAAGCTGAAACTCCAGTACTTTGGCCACCTGATGTGAAGAACTGACTCATTTGAAAAGACCCTGATGCTGGGAAAGATTGAAGGCAGGTAGAGAAGGGGATGACAAGGGACGAGATGGTTGGATGGCATCACCGACCGAATGAACCTGAGTTTGAGCAAACTCCAGGAGATAGCGAAGGACAGAGAAGCCTGGCATGCTTCAGTCCATGGGGTCACAAAGAGTTGAACATGACTGAGTGACTGAACTGAACTGAACTGAATGCTAATGAAGATTTAAGTTAAGAGTTTAAGGGGATTTCCTGGAGGTCTAGTGGTTAAGAATCCACCTTGCATCGCAGCAGATGTGAGTTCAGTCTCTGTTGGGGGAAGGAAGGTGTCGCATCCTATGGAGCAGCTGAGCCTGGCTGTCAGCCGCTGAGCCCGCGCCCCCTGCAGCCACTCAGCCCCAAGTATGGGGTCCACGTGCCCCAAGGAGAGAGCTCACGTGGCACAACAAAGAGCCGTGTGCCACAAGACCCGACACCATCAAACAGAGAGATCTTTTTAAAAAGAAACTCAGGGGAATCACGGTACAAGAAAAGGGGATATAAGAATGTGAGAGAAAGAGCTCCTTATTTAAAAAAATAGCCTTTTGTATCTGAGCAATGAATTGTTTATAGACTTTTTAAAAGGAAAGAAAGGAATTGATTTTGTGAAGCAATTGATATTTTTGTATTTCAATAAAACTTTGTTCATCCTCATGTAGAGGAAACTCAATATATTTTCTATACAGAATTTTTACTTTGAATTATGTGATTTAAGTGGGCTTCCCTGATAGCTCAGTTGGTAAAGCATCAGCCTGCAATGCAGGAGACCCCATTAAATTCCTGGGTGGGGAAGATCCCCTGGAGAACGGATAGGCTACCCACTCCAGTATTCTTGGAATTCCCTTGTGACTCAGCTGGTAAAGAATCTGCCTGCAATGCAGAAGACCTGGGTTCGATCCCTGGGTTGGGAAGATCCCCTGGAGAAGGGAAAGGCTACCCACTCCAGTATTTTGGCCTGGAGAATTCCATGGACTGTATAGTCCCTGGGGTCCAAAGAGTCGGACACAACTGAGCGACTTTCACATGTGATTTAATGTGACAAAACAGGTCATTTTCCACTGAAATATGAAAATGTTAGTTTGGAGCATAGAGAATAATATTTTAAGAGCTGCTAACTTATTCTTGGTAATTTTCTTTCTACATTAGTAAGTACACCAGTTTTTGTTTTTTAATAGATATATTAACTTTAAAAAAAATCCTATGAATAACTTTTGATAGACATATTTTTCTTACTTGTTGGTCCTTTAATGGACGGGAATCTGGTGGTCCGGAGTTGACGATGAGAGAGTGAAAGAAGTAAAGAGGCTCATATTCCCTGGGTTACACAGCCAGCTTCCGCGCTCCAGGGAATCAGCCAGAAATAGACAGAGAGAGAGAGAGACAGAGAGACAGACAGACAGACAGACAGACAAGGGGACCAAAGCTCTGATGGAGCAAAGGTGTTTTAATCAACATGGTGTGCGCATATATACTGTCTTACAAGGTAGTTATTCTCAGCAAAGATAAAGATTAAAATTCCAGATTTACAAAACACAAGGCAATCCCTATTAAAGAGAGAAGAGGGTACTTATCACCATAATGAGAAACTAACAAAGGAAATGCCTGGATTCCTCAGCCCCGGGAAAGGTGTGCCTCTTGTCTTAATTCCTGAATATTCAGGAATTAATAAGGGCCAGAGGATTCCTGACAATTCCCCCTATTTTATTATATTTGTAAAAAAGGTCCTGACCAAATGAGTTTGGTTACTATTAACCAACCTTATAGAAAGGCGATGATAAACAACAAATACAATTATCAAGACAATCACCAAAGTTACAGTTCCAGACCCGATGCTGTGGGTAATACTTTGAAACCATCCTTGTGGGTCTAGCCCAGATAATTTGTTCAGCTAAAGTTTCCAAATTAGTGGAAGAGTGCAGACGTTTAGAAAAAGTTTCGAAGATTTTTTTTTTTTTGCAGTAATAGTACATTCAGAGAGGCATTATCATGTAAATGAATTTGATTTGTTCCCAGCTGTAGGTACTATGATTGAATTGAACAGGAGTAACACAAAATTGGCAGTTAATACAAGTTACAGAACGTAAAGTCTTATTAAACTGTAAATTTCCTATGGCCATAACAAAAGGAAGTGGGACACAGGCCTATATAAAATATGACTGATTATAGCAAAAGAAATATTTACTATGACCAAGACTGGTCCCTGTGAAATGTCTGGTCCAAGTCCCAAGTTCTCTGGTGTTGGCAGCAAGTTTTTATGTTTTATATATGTCTCATAGTTCAGGCCCAATTTGTTTATCGAGGAGGATTCCAGGAGGAGGAGGAGGGTGTCATTCCACTGTCAAGTCAGCCAAGAAGTCCTTTGTCATGGTAATGTTTCAACTAGTGTTAGTAAACTTTTAAGCCACTTAAGCAGCATAATATATGTTTTTTGTTTTTTCCCTAACTCTTTCCCTAAAGTTTTAGTAGTATAAACATGGTTCACAGACAGAGAAAAGGCAACAATGTCCAAAGGTCTTCTTTTGGAGGCAGGAGGAAAACCCAAGTTTGTCGGCCAATGTTTATGCATAATTTTCCTGGGCCCAGGCAATGGAATAACTTTATAGCCTAAAGAAATGTTAATTAGTTTTTCCTCTTCCCCAGGGTGTGAGGGTTCCAGGGAGGGGGCATATGGGTGGAGTCATTGGTTGATAGGATGGGTCTTTTCTCTGTCCATTTTATGACCCGTAATAAAGGGGGGTTGGGTAAGTAAGTTAGTTAACCGGATTTGAGCAGGGGGTCGCGCAGGCCAACAGAGCATAGCAATAAAGTTTTTAGGACTCTGAGGCATTCCCTGTTGAGAAATCAGACCCTTAGTGAGGGTTTTTATTTGTCCCCAAGTGGGGAGATCATAGGGTTGATGTCTCCGAGGTGCTTCCTGGAGATCTTTAGAGCTGTCATGGCCTGTAGTGGAATTTCTTCCTCCTGGAGTTCCTGTTGTTTCATCTCCATTTTGAATGTCAGGGGCCCCCTTGGGTCGAATTTTCCGAGGAAAAAGTTTGTTGGATCCGTCTGGGGAAATACAAGCATATCCCTTTCACCTAAGATTGATTTCCCAGTTTCTATTGATTATTGAACCCATCTTGGTACCAAATGGGCAGAGGAAGAGAAGTGTCCTTCAATTCCTCAAAATGTCTTTCTGCTCTTGTTAAAATATTTCCCTGTGGTAGGTTTAAAAAATTTAAAACAAATAGGGCTGTATTAACAATAATTATGAGTTTAGAAAATATCTTATGTTGGAATCTAGTAAAGTCTGCTTTAGATAAGGAAGACAATAGAGTACCTATGTATTCCCCCTTCTTTAATTTTTTTTATTTATAACTTTATTGTGTGATGTGTTCATTTGACTATGTCTTGTGTCTGGGATTATAAAGAATATCTGTAATATGTTTAATAGAAAAAGATTGTAAAAATTGTTTAAAGTGCCTAGAAATATAGGCAGGGCCATCGTCTGTTTTAATAGAACTAGGAGTTTATGGTGGAGGTTTCTATATTTTTAAATACAAAAACTGAATATATAGAATCAGAGACTATATTAATGGGGTAAGGATGTAGACAAATAACTTGAATAAGAGCATATAATTCATTTTGTTGAGCAGAATGGAATTTAGTGTAAAAGACTTCATATTTTTTAAGAGATGAGAATGAAGCTTTGGCGTTTTTAGTCCCATCTATATAAAAGAAATGCGAGAAATAATAAATTCAGTGTTTTTGAAGAAAGTCCACAGCTTACCAGAAGGATAATGAAATGATATTTCTCCAAAATAGTTTAGAAAAGCTAATTGGAAATTGGTAGAAGTTTGTAATGTGTTCTCAAATTGAGATTTGTATGTAATAAAGTTTTATTAAAGTATAAAGGAGATAGAGAAAGCCTCTGATATAGGCATCAGCAGGGGGCAGAAAGAGTGCCTCCCTGCTAGTCTTTAGCCAGGTGTCATATAACTACTATCAGTCTGCTAATTAGAGAAAGGAAATGTCTCAAAATTCAGAGAATAGCACCAGGCCCCTAACCCACAACATGCATTTTGAGATAACCTTGGCACCAGGTGAGTTGTCTCAGGCCACAAAATAATTGACATGAATCTTGAAGAAAGGCAGGTTTTCAAGCAAATACAGTTTCATTAACATAGCTTAAGAGAACATTTGCATGAGTAAAACAAACCGGTTTGTCAAGTTGGTTCTGAGTCTTAGGCGGAATCTACTTGAAAAAAGAGTCTAGAGTTCATTAACATACATTTACATAAGAAAAACGCATTGGTTAGCTCAAGGTTTGAGAAAACTTAAGTTCAGGTGGAATCAGGTGTCGTTATGGCAACACAGAATTTTAAGAGAAACCTCTTTTTAAATTTGTATAGAGAGGGAAAAAAAAAAAAAGAAATATCACTCGTTTGTTTCCTCCTGCCTCTTAAGAGAGATAAAAATGTCTGACACTTGCAGCCTATTTTCTCCATCTGGAGACCCCTGGGCTTCCTGCCTGTTAAGTCAAACTAGATTGGCCAAGTAATAGACCGAAGGTTTGTGGGGGCAGGGGCCCAAAAAGTCCAGTAGGTATTCTAGAGGGGACTGCTTGAGGATAAAGGATAAAGTCATTTAGGGCTGGTATAAATACAGCAGCACTGCCGGATGTTGAGGGTTTGAGGGAAAAGATAGAATTTGCCCCTGGTTTTTGTTGAAGGGGAGCTGGGGGGTCTCCTGCTTGGAGTTTCCCGGAATAGGTTTCCCTTCAATATCAAATTTAGATTTACACTCTTTGGTCCAATGCATTTCTCTACAGCAGTGAGGGCAGATTTTTGGAGGTTTTTGTTTCGTTTTGTTTTTAACTTTCTTAGGATAGTCTCTTTTTAAGTGATTCTTATCTCTACATGTAAAGCATCCTTCATTTCGCTTTTTAAAGCAAGCAGCCATTGTCTCAAATAGCATTTGCATTTTTTGAGTTTCTGATCCTAGATCGTGACAAACCTTCAAATAATCAAAAAATAGTCCCTGTCTCACGAATTGGGGCTATAGCCGTTTGACATTCCTGATGTGCGTTATCATAAGCAAGTAATTTCTCTAGTTGCCTTTTAGCTTCTTCTCCAATTACTATATGGGAAATAGCAGTTTCTAATCTAGCTAAGAAATCAGCATACATTTCATTAGGTCCCTGCAATATTTTAATGTAGCTACCTGTAGGCTCCCCTTGAGGAGGAATTCAATCCCAAGCTTCAAAGGCCACTGTTTTTAATTAATCATGCAACAAAGGAGGGCATCGTATTTGAGCTTCTATGGTGTAAAATTGTCCAGTGCCAGTTAACATTCCAAAAGGAATTTGGTTTTGGGGAGCGCCAGCTCGAGCATTTCTGTTAGCATGATCTCTGGCTATATCTTGAAACCACATTGTCCATTGAAGATACTCTCCTGGTTTAAGGACAGCTTTTATTAAACTTCTCCAATCATAGGGAATAAAGGTTCCAATAGAAGACGCCATAGCATTTAGAATCTCTCTAGTAAAAGGTGAATGTGGAACATACCTAGTTACAGCCTTTTTCATTTGTTGCATGTGAAAAAGGTTAATACCTTCATATTGAGGCATTATCTGCCCTTGAGTGTCAGCATTTCTTAAAACTGGAAAGGCAGAAAAACCATCGACTTCAGAGACTTGTGAGTGCAAAGCCAGCAATTCAGAGAGCCTCTGTCACAAGCGGGTGGATCATTGTTATTCAGAAAGGTGTTGTCAGTTTTAATGTTAAAAGGTGTCTTAAGGGAGTTATTGTCAGAATCATTAGGTTTTATCCAGGGAGAGACTTTGGGATATGTGCCCTCTGGCAGGGGAGGAGTGCTTGGAGCAACCTGGGCAGGGTTGGTAGGAAAATCTTGAATTATCTTTTGTTGTTCTAATTGGGCCTTTTGTAAGGTATCATCGTCTAATTCATATCCATGTAATAAGTGTTCTGCCTGTTGCTGAATATCAGGAGAGCTAGAATTACCTTGAAATGGCAGAATCACAGCTTCAATGAGAGCCCATAGGGGCCAGAAATCTATTGGAACTACCTTCATTAGGGAACCAAGGGTTACATTCAACCACTGTCTGAAGGCAAGCCTCTATTCTCTGGCGTGAAACCGAAAATCCCTGAACTTTAAATAAGTGCTGAAATAAAGTAGAAAAGTGGGGGGCCTACCAGCCGATTGCCCCGTGTCTTAATACTTACTGGCCTCAATAGGCCCTGGGGGTCCCTCTGTCCGAATCCACATGTACCAAGTCCCTGTTTCTGGGCGCCACTTTCATCAAGAGGCTCTTTTTCTTTGCTTTTTGCCATAAGGGTGGTGTCATCTGCATATCTGAAGTTATTGATATTTCTCCTGGCAATCTTGATTCTAGCTTGTGCTTCCTCCAGCCCAGCATTTCTCATGATGTACTCTGCATATAAGTTAAATAAGCAGGGTGACAATATACAGCCTTGATGTACTCCTTTCCCAGTTTGGAACCAGTCTGTTGTTCCACGTCTGATTCTAACTGTTGCTTCTTGACCTGCATACAGATTTCTCAGGAGAAAAGTAAGGTGGTCTGATATTCCCATCTCTTTAAGAATTCCCACAGTTTGTTGTGATCCACATAGTCAAAGGCTTTGGCATAGTCAATAAAACAGAAATAGATATTTTTCTGAAACTCTCTTGCTTTTTCGATGATCCAACAGATGTTGGCAATTTGATCTCTAGTTCTTCTGCCTTTTCTAAATCCAGCTTCAACATCTGGAAGTTCTTGGTTCACGTATTGTTGAAGCCTCGCTTGGAGACTTAAGCATTACTTTGCCTGCATGTGAGATGAGTACAACTGTGCAGTAGTTTGAGCATTCTTTGGCATTGCCCTTCTTTGGAATTGGAAGGAAAAATGACCTTTTCCAGTCCCATGGCTACGGCTCAGTTTTCCAAATTTTCTGGAATACTAAATGAAGCACTTTAACAGCATCATCTTATAGGATGAGAAGTAGCTCAACTGGAATTCCATCACCTCCATTAGCTTTGCTTGTAGTGATGCTTCCTAAGGCCCACTTGACTTCACTCACATTCCGGGATGTCTGGCTCTAGGTGAGTGATCACATCATCGTGGTTATCTGGGTCATCAAAATCTTTTTTGTATAGTTCTGTGTATTCTCGCCACTTCTTCTTAATATCTTCTGCTTCATTTAGGTCCATACCATTTCTGTCCTTTCCTGTGCCCATATCTGCATGAAATTTTCCCTTGGTACCTCTAATTTTCTTGAAGAGATCTCTAGTCTTTCCCATTCTATTGTTTTCCTCTATTTCTTTGCATTTATCACTGAGGAAGGCTTTCTTATCTCTCCTTGCTATTCTTTGTAACTCTGCATTCAGATGGGCATATCTTTCTTTTTCTCCTTTTTCTTTCACTTCTCTTCACAGCTATTTCTAAGGACTTGTCAGAAAACCATTTTGCCTTTTTGCATTTCTTTTTCTTGGGGATGGACCTACACACCTATAATCCCTGACAGTTGACCAATAACCTCATAACCTGGTCAAATACTGTGGGTAGTAAACTGTGGAAAATTCCGAAAGACACTGGAATACCAGACCACCTGACCTGCCTCTTGAGAAACCTGTATGCAGGTCAGGAAGCAACAGTTAGAATCGGACATGGAACAACAGACTGGTTCCAAATAGGAAAAGGAGTACGTCAAAGCTGTATATTGTCACCCTGCTTATTTAACTTATATGCAGGGTACATCATGAGAAACACTGGGCTGGAAGAAGCACAAGCTGGAATAAAGGTTGCCGGGAGAAATATTAATAACCTCAGATATGCAGAGGACACCACCCTTATGGCAGAAAGTGAAGAGGAACTAAAAAGCCTCTTGATGAAAGTAAAAGAGGAGAGTGAAAAAGTTGGCTTAAAGCTCAACATTCAGAAAATGAAGATCATGGCATCTGGCCCCATCACTTCATGGGAAATAGATGGGGAAACAGTGGAAACAGTGTCAGACTTTATTTTTTGGGCTCCAAAATCACTGCAGATGGTGATTTCAGCCATGAAATAAAAGACACTTACTCCTTGGCAGGAAAGTTATGATAAACCTAGACAGCATATTAAAAAGCAGAGACATTACTTTGCCAACAATGGTCCTTCTAGTCAAGGCTATGGTTTTCCCAGTGGTCATGTATGGATGTGAGAGTTGGACTGTGAAGAAAGCTGAGTGCCGAAGAATTGGTGCTTTTGAACTGTGGTGTTGGAGAAGACTCTTAAGAGTCCCTTGGACTGCAAGGAGATCCAACCAGTCCATCCTAAAGGAAATCAGTCCTGGGTGTTCATTGGAAGGACTGAGGCTGAAGCTGAAACTCCAATACTTTGGCCATGTCATGCGAAGAGTTGACTCACTGGAAAAGACCCTGATGCTGGGAGGGACTGAGGGCAGAGGATGAGATGGCTGGATGCATCACTGACTCAATGGACATGAGTTTGAGTAAATTCCGGGAGTTGGTGATGGACAGCTGGCCTGGCGTGCTGGGATTCATGGGGTCGCAAAGAGTCGGACACCACTGAGTGACTGAACTGAACTGAACTGAGTGTTTAGAGACCTGTTTCCTCCATGTTTTCCTTTGGTGTGAACGGAACAGTTTCCTCTGTTAACTCTGGCGTCTTCAATTTTTGGTAATTTTTCTAATTCAATGCCAAATGAAGTTCATAAGCACCCTTCACAACCTGGATGAAGAGTTATATACAGAAAGGTGTACATAGTTAGCCTGATCTCTGTTTTACAGCCTTGAGTATTTTAAAACCCAGCATTCTGGAAGGGTGCTACATGGTAGGGCTCCATTTAGCTTTGCTACCAATCAGTGTTTTAGCCTTAAGGAAGTCTATCCCCCAAAGAAGCGCTGAGTCCCTAAATGTCAAAACATGCTCCTTTTTGAAAGGACAGTTTCTTTTGTGTGCAAAGGTCTTCGTTTGATTCACTGTGTTCTCCCTAGCATTAAAAAATAAACAGAAGCGACACATCCTTAAAATAGCTATCTGAACTTGAGTCACCTGTGTATCCCTGAAGCTCTCTAAATGAATGAACTGTCAAACATCTCACAGAGGTGGGAATTAAAGCTGCTAAACCTACGGTATTAGAGACAATATAGGGCTTCTTCAGGGCAGTATGTCTGCCAGAGTTCACCCTGCTGCTGTGTCGCTGCATTTCTCCCAGTGTATTAAAACATTCCCTTTGATAACACCGGGTCTATGGTACATTACTTGACCTCTGGGAGATTTGAAGCCTCTAAACCATCATCCAATTAGAGCTGACACTCTTCAGGTTAGCTAATATATATTTGGAAGAAGAACCAGTACAAAGGGGAATTTAAGAAAAAGAAATGTTGCTTTGACTGGACTCTAAGTTAACTTGCAGAACTGTGAGAATTTATTATCAGAGTATTTTAGTTCAATGCAATGTTTATTTGTGAATTGCTTAAAAGCTGTAACGTTCGTTTCCAAATTGCCTGTTTACTTACTGTAACAGAGATTTTGCTGCTCCTCTGACTCCTAACCCTTTCCCTCAAATGACAGCCTTTTATAAATGTTGGCAGCAATTAAAAGTTTGTTCTTCTGGCCTCCTTACAAGCTTCTGTTTCACTGAATCTATCATTATAGGCTTCCCTGGTGGCTCAGATGGTAAAACGTCTGCCTGCAATGCAGAGACCTGGGTTCAATGCCTGGGTCAGGAAGATCCCCTGAAGAAGGAAATGGCAGCCCATTCCAGTAGTCTTGCCTGGAGAATTCCATGGACAGAGGAGCCTGGCAGGCTACAGACCACAGGACTGCAAAGAGTCAGACATGACTGAAGTGACTAAGCATGGCCCATCATTATAGCCAGGAGTGAACAGAGGTGCTAAAGCCCCTCTTCTCTGCTGGTCATTGTTGTTCGGTTGTTCAGTCATGTCTGACTCTTTGCATCCCCTTGGACTGCAGCATACCACGCTTCCTTGTCCTTTACCATCTCCTGGAGCTTTATCAAACTCATGTCCATTGAGTTGGTGATGTTATCCAACCACCTTGTCCTCTGTCATCCCCTTCTCTTCCCTCCTTCAATCTTTCCCAGCATCAGGGTCTTTTCACATGAGTCAGTTCTTCACATCAAGTGGTCAAAGTATTGGAGTTTCAGCCTCAGCTTCAGTCCTTCCAATGAATATTCAGGCCTGATTTCCTTTATAATTTACTGGTTTGATCTCCTTGCAGTCCAAGGGACTCTCAAGAGTCTTCTCCAATACCACAGTTCAAAAGTATCAATTCTTTGGCGCTCAGCTTTCTTTATGGTTCAACTCTCATGTCCATACATGACTATTGGAAAAACCATAGCTTTGACTAGATGAACCTTTGTCGGCAAAGTAATGTCTCTGCTTTTGCATACACAGTCTACGTCTGTTGTAGTTTTTCTTCCAAGGAGCAAGCGTCCTTTAATTTCATAGCTGCAGTCTTTTAATTTCATGGCTTCTTTGGAGCCCAAGAAAATAAAGTCTGTCACAGTTTCCATTGTTTCCCCATTTATATGCCATGAAGTGATGGGACCAGATGCCATGATCTTAGTTTTTTGAATGTTGAGTTTTAAGCCAGCTTTTTCACTCTCCTCTTTCACCTTCATCAAGAAGCTCTTTAATTCTCTTTGCTTTCTGCCATAAGGGTGGTGTCATCTGCATATCTGAGGTTATTGATATTTCTCCCAGCAATCTTTGATTCCAGCTTGTGATTGATCCAGCCCAGCATTTTGCATACTGGAGCCCAAAATAAATGCAGTGGAACAACCGTTTCCCCCTGAGCATCTTGCCCCTTCAACACACTAATATTCTACATTTTTATATATGCAAGATTTTACAGGGTATTCTCAGGAGGAAATGACAAGAGTTGAAGTTCTACCTCACCTAGATGCTACTTTTACAGTAGCCATTCAGGTGGTTTTGCATAAGTCTTCTCTTGAGAACCTCCCTGTCCTTCCACAAGAGTACATGAGATTTTCTCAGGTTTCAGTGAGACCCTGGACTTTAGCTGGCGAGAGTTCACGGTCACCTCTGTGCTGTCTGAGGCTGTCGGTACATCACTGACTGTTCTCTGAGAAAGTGGGAGTGAGTTCTCCAATCCCTGGCCACTCTCCCATGGCTCTTGTATTGTCCTTGCATGATGATCTAGTTAAATTAGCACATCTCAAAAAAAAAAAATTAGCACATCTCTTTCAGAGAAATGTAGATGTTTGTTTGATTGTTTTTTGGACCGTGTAGCCTGTCTATTAGTGAGGGCAGATTTCTTTTTCTCTATTTTCAGGGTCCTCCTTGTCCTTGTTTTTTAGGGACAATGGGGCCACTTGATTGGGCTAAGAAACTTTGGGCCCATTTCAGCTCCAAGATGCAGTGACATTCCATGAGCACACAGTTTAAAAAAACATATAGTTAATTTACAATATTATGTTAGTTTTGGTTGTACAGCAAAGTGATTCAGATATATATATATATATATATATATGTATGTATATATATACACACACACACACACACACATATATTTCCTCTATATATTCAATATTCATGACTATGATCAAGGCATCCAGTCCCACCACTTCATAGAAAATAAGAGGGGAAAAAGTAGAGGCAGTGAGAGATTTTATTTTCTTAGATTCCAAAATAACTGTGGATGGTGACTGCAGCCAAAAAATTAAATGATGCTTACTCCTTGGAAGGAAAGAAAATAAGAGGGGAAAAAGTAGAAGCAGTGACATATTTTATTTTCTTAGGCTCCAAAATCACTGTGGATGGTGACTGCAGCCACAAAATTAAATGATGCTTACTCCTTGGAAGGAAAGCTATGACAAAAGTAGATGGCATATTATAAAGCAAAGACATCACTCTGCTGACAAAGGCCCATATAGTCAAAGCTATGGTTTTCCCAGTGGTCATGCAGGGATGTGAGAGTTGCACTGTAAGGAAGGCTGAGCGCCGAAGGACTGATGCTTTCGAACTGTGGTGCTGGAGAAGATTCCTGAGCATCCCTTTGACAGCAAGGAAGTCAAACCAGTCAATCCTAAAGGAAATTGATAGCTTACGGTGAACTATGTCAGATTTGTGATCTCCGAAGAAGATTAAGCTTCGGGACCAGAGACCAGGCTTGACCACTCAGGGCTATTGTGAGGCAAAAGTTTTACTACAGTGAAAAGGGACAGATAAAGTTTCTGACATAGACATCAGAAGGGGGCAGAGAGTGCCCCACTTGCTAATCTTTAGCAAGGGAGCTAAGTACTTTTTAAATTTAGTTATTAAAATAAATCAAAAGAATCTTGTAAAATTTTTGTAAATGTTGTAAAAATTTGTAAAAATCAAGGTTGTAAAAATTTTACCAAACGCACTCCCACAATTTACATTTTAGGATAACAGGATTAGAACTTAACAATAGGAAGATCCAATCAGACCCACTCCCATAATATACATTCTAAGATATCAGGACTAGTCAGAAGGTTTTCAGGAAGGAGAAACTGTCCTTAAGCAGAATACATTATTGTTATATAATCCCTAGTATAGAATTTAAGCTGAGTTGTTTGTTGTGTAATCATCAGTTAAACATTTTATGTGACTAAGACTAAGGAATATAGAGGGGGAAAAATGTTTGTCCTTTCCTCCTCCTTGAGAATTCCAGACCCCCTCTCTCCTCAGGAACCCCACACTTCTTATCAATCTGCCTAGGAATTGACTCTCTCAAAATCAACCCTGAATGTTCATTGGAAGGACTGATGTTGAAGCTGAAGCTCCAATACTTTGCCCACCTAATGCAAAGAGGAAACTTAACGGAAAAGATCTTGATACTAGGAAAGATTGAACACAAAAAGAGAACAGGGCAGCAGAGGATGAGACAGTGTACTCAAGGAATAGGAATTTGAGCAAACTCCATGAGATAGTGAATGAGAGGGAAGCCTGGCATGCTATATAGGCCATGGGGTCACAAAGAGTCAGATATGACTTAGCAACTGAACAAAAACAATAAATTTATATATTTCAGATTATTTTCCATTATAGGTTATTAGAACATACACTTTTAAGTGAATATTCTTTTTTTTACCCAGGGAATATCTCCCAAGTTGATTAAATTCTTTCATGGAGAATGTGATAAGCAGGAAAAGGGAGGGTTTCCTTACATAATCTGCTGCATTTATCTCTCACTGTACATGAACTCAGTCTGCTCAGGGCTGACCAGTACTTGTGATTCAGTTTTCACCTTTATAATCTGCCCTCATGTTACCACTAACACTGTCTTTCACAAACAGATCATTTCACAGATGGTTCCCTCTCCCTTAGAAGATCTTCCCCTCCTCCTCATGCTTGTGATAACCTTCATTCCACATATCCTTACTCAGCACAAGTTGTCTATGCTACTCTTTTGGCATCTGATTTGTATTAGTTTCACTGAAGTGAAATGAAAGTTGCTCAGTCATGTCTGACTCTTTGCGACCCCATGGACTATACAGTCTATGGATTTCTCCAGGCCATAATACTGGAGTGGGTAGCCTTTCCCTTCTCCAGGGGATCTTTCCAACCCAGGGATTGAACCCAGGTCTCCCGCATTACAGGCTAATTCTTTACCAGCTGAGCCACCAGGGAAGCCCATTTGAGCTTTCATTAAAACAAGACAAGACTGCACTGCATGGCTTAAATAACAGAAATTAATTTTCTTAGAATTCTGAAGACTCAAAGTCCCAGATCAAGGTTTAGCAGGGTTTGGTTCCTGCTAACCAGAGTGACAACACTCTTCCTGGCCTGCAGATGGCTGAGCTTCTCATAGCATCCTCACAGGGTCTTTCCTCTGTGCACACATGGAGTGAAAGAGTGAGCTCTCTGAATTCTCCTAAGAACACTAACACTATCAGGTCCGGGTCCCACCCTTACTATTTCATTTAAACTTAATTACTTCTTAAATTCTTAAGTTCCTAAAAACTTACTTCTTTAAAGTCCCTATCTCCAAATATAGCCTGGGTGTCAGGGCTTTAACATTTGAATTTGGAAGGGGCACAATTATTCAGTTTGTAACACATTCATTTTACTGTGTATTTAGAATTACTATACATGTATGTATATAAATACGTGCATATATGCATATATATGTACATTTTATCAAGGAATTATAAGCTCTTGTAAATGTGTCTTGTACATTTTTATAGCTTATCTTTTGTCAGTACTGAATTCATGTTTTCTAATTGACAAAATGTATTCAGATATGAGCCATTCACATGCTAATTTTCACATTCACTTTCTAACATACCTTATTTAATTTTTAAAAAATCTCCACTTCCAAGATTACTTTAAAAGTCTAGAGGATGCTTTAGAAAATTTTAAAAAAATGTTGGAAAATATCTTGTTTATAAACTTGATGGGTTGAAAATGTCAAGAATCTTTTTTAAAGATCTATTTTTGTTCACATCCATTACGTGATATACTTAAATAATTTCTTAGATCAGATAATTTATGTTAACTTTTATTTATTTTTCTTCCTAATTCTGAATTTCAGTGCCTCTGGTAGAAAGATAATTTTCTGAATAATATTTTGTTGTTGTTATATGTCGCATGCTTAATTCTGATTTTCTTCCATATCTTATACTTTTTGAATATAGTAATACCATAGGTATATTCAAAATTGGAAAACTGAAAAATATTGAATGAAATACATATAACAGTGTTTCTATTGGCACTAATAGACACATAGCACATTAAATAATCAAATTCATGCTACAGAGCATTGTAAAAAGAAGACTTTCCTGAACTATTTTTTAAAGCTTCCTATGTCTTTTTCAATGAACATAAATTTTATTTCCTAATTTTCACATCTAACTCTCTAGAAATCTTGACTTCACATAAGTTTTTCTCAATTTAATTATGTACGTTTTATTTAAAGATATGTATTTTGAAAAGAACTAATCATCATTAAAATTACACTGGATGTTTCATATAAAGATGCTGTTTGCAAATACTCATTATAATGCTGCCAGCAAAAGAAGAAGAATTAAGACAATGTGGATAAGTGCCATTTAAACTCAGTTTCAGAATTTTTAAATCTCAGAAAGGGAAATACTTGAGATAATAGATTAAGACAAATGATGGAATTATTTAGCTACTGGATTCTTAGCTTGAGCAAAACTCTAACTCCATCTTATTTATTTATTTTTAAAACTTGTATTTTTGTAGGAAAATAGCTTATGGAGATTCCAGAATTTTCTTTAAGAGACCATACTGGTTATTGTTAAAAGATTTGATCTCTTAAAGAATGCATGAGAGAATGCATGAGGCCTGCTCACAAGATTAACACTTAGTACTACTCAGTGAATTCAGGGAGTTCATATTGATTCAACAACATTGGTTCCATTTTCATCTGTCAAGAATCACTTAAATATATATTCTACTACATTGAGGAAGTTTATTGTCAATGAGGACGTAATTTTTCCATTAATGGGCTAGTAAAGAACATGTCTGCCAATAGAGGAGACATAAGAGATGAGGGCTTGATTCCTGGAAAGGGAAGATGTCTTGGAGAAAGGCATGGCAACCCATTCCAGTACCCTTGAGTGGAGAACCCCCTTGGACAGAGGATCCTGGTGGGCTAGTCCACAGGGTCGCAGAGTCAGACACACTGAAAGCGACTTAGCATGCAAGCACATAACATATTTAGGACTCAATTTTGTACATGTTATTGCTACTGATTTCTGTAAAATAGTAATATCACAAACTATTTAGTATTAAGGACTGAGAGTAAAAAGACAGAAATAAATGTCACCATGACTATAAAAATATTAAGTGTAGAAGTCTAATTAATGGACTTGATGGGGAAAGAAATCTGATGGAATAAAAAAGTAATTACTACAAAACCGTTGATAGTGTAGGTAAATGACTTGTCTCTAAAATTAAAAAGTCAAACTTAGTTAATTATATTTTAGCTAATAAAAACTGCAGTGATAAGGTTTATAAATTGGTAAAAAATTAATGAACGCTTTAATGAATTTTCTGGCAAATTGTATAAGTCAGAAGTAACTTAATGAGGAGTCTGGAAATGTTCAGAAGAGATTAGATTTACTAAGATATAAAATAAGGCTAGAAATAGTGAAACTCTACTTCTATACAGGAAGAATTTAAAATTAAATCTGGTGTATTAAGTTGCACTTCATTGTCTAAAACAGGCTAGGGCAATGTAGAGTTTAACAAATAATTACTGCATAGATTAACACTAAAATTAGGTACTGTATAAAAAGGCTTCCTGGGTGGTCAGACAGTAGAGAGTCCCTGCCAATGCAGGAGACCTGGGTTTGATCCCTGGATTGAGAAGATCCCCTGGAGAAGGAAATGGCTACCCACTGCAGTATTCTTACCTGGAGAGTTCCACAGATAGAGGAGCCTGGCAAACTACAGTCCACGAAGAGTCGCACACTTTCACCACATGAAAATAAAGGTGGTGGTGGGTAGTGGTGGTGGTGGTGATGGGGTGTGTTTGTGTGAACTCTGAGGACTATACACAACATTTCAAAGTGATAAATTAGTAATAACACTTAACTTGAGATCTACCTTTTAATAAATTTTTAGGTGTACAATGCAGTATTATTAACTATAGGCATGATGTTGTTGTACAACAGAACTCTAGAACCTTTCTTGTATAACTGAAACTTTACATCAATGAATAGGGCTTCCCTGGTAGCTCAAATGGTAAAATATGTGCTTGCAATGCAGGAGACCCTGGATTTGATCCTTGGGTCGAGAAGATCGCCTGGAGAGGGGAATGGCTTCTTGACTGGGAAATCCCACAGCCAGAGGAGCCTGGCGGGCTACAGTCCAGGGGATTGCAAAGAGTCAGACACGACTGAGTGACTAACATACACAATGAATAGAAACTCCCTATTTTCTTTTTCCCGAGCCCCTGGAAATCACCATTCTATTTTTTTCCTCTATGAGTTTGGCTATTTAGACACCTCATGTAAGGAGAAGCATGCAGTACTTTTCCTTTATGGCTATCTTATTTCACTTAGCATAGTGTCTCCAAGTTCATCCATGTTGTCACATATTGCAAGGTTTCTTTCTTTTCAAAGGCTCAAATAATATTCCATTGTATGTATACATCACATTAAAAAATCCATTCATCCTTTGATGGACATTTAGGTTGTTTCTACATCCTAGCTTATGGGAGTTCAAATCTCTTCGAGATCCTGAGTTAAAAAAATTTTTGGATAAATACTCAAGAATTGAATTGCTGAATTATGTGGTAATTACATTTTTAATTTTTTGAGGAACCTCCATGTTGCTTTCCATAATAGCTGTACCATTTTACCTTCCCACCAACAGTGAACAAGGGTTTTAATTTTTCCACATCCTTTCTAATATTTGTTATCTTTGGTTTCCTGAAATTGCCATCCAGCAGATGTGAGGTGGTATCTCATTATAGCTTGGTTTGCATTTCCCCAATTGACCAGTAATGTTGAGCACCTTTTCATGTGCCTATTGATCATTTATATGTCTTCTTTGTGAAGATGTCTACTCAGGTATTTTGCCCATTTTAAAAATCAGATTATACATTTTCTCTCTCTTTCTTTAACAATTAAGCTGTAAGAGTTCCTTATATATTTTTGATATTAGTCCCTTATCAGATACATTGTTTGTAAATATTTTTTCCCATTCCCTAGATTATTTTTTCACTCTTTTAACTGTTGCCTTTGCTATGCATAAGCTTTTCAGTTTTATTGCATTCCTACTTGTTTACTTTGGATTTTGTTGCCTTTGCTTTTGGTATTATATCCAAGAAATCACTGCCAAAACTAATATCATTAACCTTTTTTTCTATGTTTTCTTCTAGGAATTTTAAGTCAATCTATTTTTGAGCTAATTTTTATGTATAGTGTAAAATAAGGATCCAAGGTTATTCTTTTACATGGGGATATCCAGTTTTCTCAACATTATTTATGGAAGATATATCCTTTCCCCATTGTATATTCTTGGGACCCTTACCAAAGATCAGTTGGCTGTACTTGGAAGACTTTTTTTCTGAGTTTTCTATTCTGTTGCATTCTATTCTATTAGACCAACATTCTATTCTGTTGGTCTAAATGTCTGTCTTTCTGCCAGTACTATACTGTTTTGATTACTAAGCTTTGTAATATATTTTAAAATCAGGAAGTATGAGGCCTCCAGCTTTGTTCTTTCTCAAGATTGATTTGTCTATTTAGAGTTCTTTGTGGTTCCATATAAATTTTAGGATTGCTTTTCTTTGTGAGAAATGCCATTGGGACTTTAATAGGGTTTGTAGTGAATTTGTAGATCACTTTGAGTAGTACAGATATTTTAACAATATTAATGTGTTATTGACTGGAGACATATTAACACCACAGGTATTAGTTTCTGCAAAAATCCCCTGGTCAATAATGTGTGAAGTCTTTCAATCCAGGAATATGGTTTGCCTTTCAAATTGTGTGTATCTTCTTTAATTTTTTCCATCAGTGTTTTATGGTTTTTAGTGTACAAGTCTTTAGCCTTGTTGATTAAGTTTATGCTTAAGTAGTTTATCTGTGTTGGATAATTCTAAATGGAATTGTTTTCTTTTTCTTTTTTTCATTTATTTTTATTAGTTGGAGGCTAATTACTTTTCTTAATTTCCTTTTCAGACAGTTTGCTGTTTAGTGAATAGAAATGCAACTAATTTTTGAAAGTTGATTTTGTGTCCTTCAATTTCACTGAATTTGTTGAGTTCTAGTTTTTCTGAGTGACTCTTTAGGGTTTTCTTTATATAAGATTATGTCACTTTGGGACAGAGATAATTTTACTTCTTCCTTCATGATTTGGATGCCTTTTATTTCTATTTCTTGCCTAAGTGCCCTGGCTAGAACCTCCAGTGTTATGTTGAATAGGAGTGGTGAAAGTGGGCACTCTTGTCTTATTCCTGAACTTGGAAGAAAAGCTTTTGGTTTTACACATTAAGTATAAAATTTGCTGTGAGCTTTTCATTTATGATCTTTATAATGTTGAGGTTATTTCCTTCTATTCCTAACTTGTTGAGAGTTTTTATCATGAAATGGTGTTGCATTTTATAAAAATGCACTTTCTGCATCTATTGGGGTAACCATATGATTTTTATCCTTCATTCTGTTAATGTGTCATATCACATTAATTGATTTTCATATGCTGACTCACTCTCATATCCAACGGATAAATCCCACTTGGTCATGATATGTATCTTTTAAATGTATTATTGAATTCAGTTTGCTAGTATTTTGTTGATGATTTTGGCATCCATGTTCATCAGGAATATTGGTGTATAATTTTCTTTTCTTATACTGTCCTTATCTGGCTTTGGTGTAATGGTAATGCTGGCCTTCTCAAATGAGTTTGTGTTTCCCCCTTTTCACTTTTTTGGAAGATTTTGAGAAGAACTGGCATCAATTCCTCTTTAAATGTTTGGTGGGAATTCACCCATGAAGCCATCTGCTTTGGGGCTTTTCTTTGCTGGGAGCTTTTTGATTACTGATTCAATCACTTTACTAGTTATAGGCCTGCTCAGACTTCCTATTTCTTTATGTTTCACTCTTAGTAGGCTGTGTGTTTCCAGGAATTTGTCCACTTATTTTAGATTATCGAGTCTGGTGGTGTATAATTTTTAAGTAATATCTAATGCCTTTTTGTTAAATTTTCTTCTCTAATTGTTATTTCCTTCCTTCTGCTAACTTTGGGCTTGTTTGTTGAGATATTTCTTCTTTTTTTAATATAGGTAATTATTGCTATAAACTTCCCTCTTAGTACTGCTTTTCCGCAATCTCATAGGTTTTAGTATGTTGTATTTTCATGTTTGTTTGCTTGAAGGTATTTTCAATTTTCTCTTCTGATTTCTTCTTTGACAAATTGGTTGTTCAGGAGTGAGCTGTTTAATTTCCACACATTTGCGAAATTTCCAGTTTTTCTTTTGCTATTTACTTCTAGCTTCATTCAGTTGCAGTTGGAAAATATACTTGGTGTGATTTGAATCTGCTTAAGTTTGTTAAGACTTGTTTCTGACTCCACATATGTTGTATCCTAAAGAAGGGGCCATGTGCAATTGAAGAGAATGCATACTCTCCTGTTGTTGGGTAGAAGGTTCTGCATATGTCAGTCAGGTCTATTTGGTCTTCTGAGTGATCAAATCTTGTTTTCTGTACTTTGCACTTCTCTCACTATTTCTTTCTCCCCTTCCCCAATTAAGAATTTTACATCGCCTTTTACCTGTTCAAAACATAAATCCTCCAAACACACATACCTAATTTTTGTTGTTGCTTAATCACCAAGTCATGTCCAACTCTTCGTGACCCCATGGACTACAGCACACCAGGCCTCCCTGTCCCTCATCATCTCCCAGAGTTTGCCCAAGTCAATGTCCATTGAATCAGTGATGCCATCCAACCATCTCATCCTCTGTCACCTTCTTCTTCTTCTGCTTTCAATCTTTCCCAGCATCAGAGTCTTTCCCAATGAGTCCAGCTCTTTGCATCAGGTGGCCAAAGTATTGGAGCTTCAGCTTCAGCACTAGCCCTTCCAATGAGTATTCAGGGTTGACCTCCTTTAGGATTGACTGGTTTGATCTCCTTGCAGTCCAAGGGACCCTCAAGAGTCTTCTCCAGCACCACAGTTCAAAAGCATCATTCTCTGGCACTCTGCCTTCTTTATGGTCCAACTCTCACATCTGTACATGACTACTAGAAAGACAATATACAGACCTTTGTCAACAAAGTGATGTCTTTGCTTTTTAATGCACTGTCTAGGTTTGTCACAGCTTTCCTTCCAAGAAGCAATTGCCTTCTAATTTCATGGCTGCAATCACCATCCACAGTGATTTTAGAGCCCAAGAAGAGAAATCTGTCATTACTTCTACCTTTTCCCCTTCTACTTGTCATGAAGTGATGGGATCAGATGCCATGATCTTAGTTTTTTTAATACTGATTTTTAAGCTGGCTTTTTCACTCTCCTCTTTCACCCTCTTCAGTTCCTCTTTGCTTTCTGCTATTAGAGTGGTGTTATCTGCATATCTGAGGTTGTTGATGTTTCTCCCAGCAATCTTGATTCCAGCTTGTAATTCAACCCCTGGTATTCTGCATGACGTGCTCTGCATGTAACTTACATAAACAGGGTGACAATACACAGCTTTATCATACTCCTTTCTCAATTTTGAACAGTAGTTGTTCCATATAAGGTTCCAATTGTTGCTTCATGACCTGCATACACATTTCTCAGGAGACAAGTAAGACGGTCTGATATTTCCATCTCTTTAAAAGTTTTCCACAGTTTGTTATGATCCACACAGCCAAAGGCTTTAGTGTAGTCAATGAAACAGTAGATGTTTTTCTGGAATTCCCTTGCTTTCTCTATGACTCAGTAAATGTTGGCAATTTGATCTCTGGTTTGTCTGCCTTTTCTAATCCCAGCTTGTACATCTGGAAGTTCTTGATGTTAAGTACTGCTGAAGCCTAGCTTGAAGGATTTTGAGCATAACCTTACTAGCATGGGAAGTGAAGCATCTCTAAAAGTGCACTTTCCCCTTCTAAAATGTCTCATATTCCCAACCTAAATTTTTATTCTCTTTTCTCACTCTAGTTAAAATACTCATCAGTATAGTTGAATTCCTGGGCTGGATGATATTCTGACTATTCTATACAATGGGATTTGGTTTAGGTATCCCAGTGTCTTTGCATATTTGGGGGCTGAAAATGGGAGAGGATGCTTATCTAGTTTCATTCAATTTTGGCACCAAAAAGTTTTCCAACTAGTAGGTAGGTTTATCATGGTCTAGTGATTTAATGAACACCCACATTCACATACACAGAGCCCCTAGCTGTCCTAATAATAACTATATAATCTGATTTTTTTAATGTTGTTAGAGAAATAAAAAGTATTCATCACATAAATATATTTCTCTCTCTCCACCAAATGTACTGCTTTAGTTTGTTTCACAGGTGATTATAGAAAGCTGTGGGTTCCCAGCTGGCACTACTGGTAAAGAACCTGCCGGCTAATGCAGGGAATGCTAGAGACTGGGGTTCTATCCCTCAGTTGGGAAGATCCCCTGGAGGAGGCAATGGAGGAGGGCATGGCAACCCACTCCAGTATTCTTGCCTGGAGAACCCCAGGCAAGAGGAGGTTGGCAGGTTATAGTTCATAAAGTTGCACACAGTTGAATACGACTGAAGTGACTTAGCACGCAAGCATACATAGAAAGCTACAAACATTCAATTTTTGCAAATAAAATTCTTATGAATCAAGGCATAACTGCAAAATCTGCAAGCAACTGTGAAGCCCATGAAAAACAGTGTTTGAGAACTGCTATAATCACATGCAAGTGCTAGTCTCTCAGTCATGTCCGATGCTTTGTGATCCCATGGACTATAGCCTGCCAGGCTCCTCTGTCCACGGAATTCTCCAGGCAAGAATACCAGAGTGGGTAGCCAATCCCTTCTCCAGGGGATCTTCCTGATTCCAGGGATCAAATCAGAGTCTCCCACATTCCAGGCAGATTCTTTACCATCTAAGCCACCAGGGAAGTCCAATCACATGGAAAATCACTGATAAATGAGGATCTGGCAGAGTTTGACAAGCTAATAGTTAAAGTGAAAAATGACAAGTATGATGATTAGATGAGTTCTTCAAAAGAAAATTTGAATTTCAAAGGATTAGGAAAGGTCCTTTGGGAAAATAAATGAAGCCTTGAGTAACACTGCAAGAAAACAGCCGTCTTATATGATCCTGCTGTCAAGCTTCAGGTAAAAACATCATGTAATTTTGTGTGAATAATTAAAACTTTTTAAAGGATACAACAGACTTATTTTTTTGGTATAAATTCTAAGAATTGTCATATGTTTGTAAATATAACCTCTATTTCATTCACCAGAAAATAAACTTATTTTTAAATTTTATGTTTCAAAATAAAGTCTTGTTTGTACATTTTTTACTATATATGTAAAATTTTGTCCTGGTTTTAAGGGGGGTTACTTAAATGTCTTTCCCTTTGACACTATGAAAACTGAATAATGACAACTCTATATATATGAGCCAACGTGTGTGTATGTGTTTTGCTATGTAGGTTAAATCCATTTTTCCAGAAAAGAATACTTTCTTGATTTGTCTGAGTAGTAATAAAGCTCCTAGTGGCTGGGCACTTGGTGTACACATACATGTGTGCTCAGCTGCTTTGGTCGTGCCTGATGCTTTGTGACCCCGTGGACTATAGCCTGCCAGGCTCCTCTGTCCATGGAATTTCCAGGCAAGAATTCCATGGAGTGGGTTGCTATTCCCTCTCCAGGGCATCTTCTCAATCCAGGGACTGAACCTGGGTCTTGCTCATTGCAGGCAGATTCTTTACCACTGGGCCATCAGGAAAACCCTCACTTTCTATTTATCTACAATCAAGTAATCTTTTTTATAATGGTAGATATGCATGCCTATTTAATTACTTTCATATGATAAGGAACTTAACTTTAACTCAATAGCTAAAAACCAAATAATTTGATGTTTAAAAATAGGCCAAATACCTGAAAAAACTTTTTTTTCAAAGAAGACATAAAAATGGCCAATAGGCACAAGAAAAGGTGCTCAACATTATGAGTCATCAGATAAACACAAATTGAAACCTCTGTGAGGTACCATTGCACACCTGTTAGGATGGCATTTAGTAGAAAGACAACAGACAATGAGTGCTGGCAAGGATTCAGAGAAAAGGAACCTCTGTGAGGAATGTAAATTGATATAGCCACTATGGAAAACAGTTTCCTCAAAAAGTTAAAAACAGAAATATGATTCAGTAATCTCACTTCTAGGTATTTATCTAAAACAACTGAAATCTGTGTCTCAGATACATCTTCATTTCTGTGTTCATTGCTCTATTATTCACAACAGCCAAGGTACAGAAACAATCTCTGTCCATTGACAGATGAATAAAGAAGATGTGATACATAAACACACACACACACACACACACAATGGAATATCATTAAGCCACGAGAAAGAAGGAAATCTCACCAATTGCAAGAACAGAAATAATGTAGAAGACATTATTTTAAGTGAAATTAGCCAGACAAAGACAAATACTGTATGATCTCATTGATACATGGAATCTTAGAAAACTGAACTCAGAAACATAGAGTCAAATGGTGGTTTGCAGGATCTGGGGTAGAGTGGTGGGAAAGATGGAGAGATGCTAGTCAAAAGGTACAAGTCTTCAGTTATAACATGAATAAGCTCTGGGGATACAATATATAGCAGTGACTATAGTCAGTAATATTGCATTGTGACGCTAAATTTGTTGAGGGTAGACCTTAGCTGTTTTTACCACACACAAAAATAAGAGAACCATGGGATGTGAAAAATGTGCAAATTAACCTGGTGTGGTAATCATTTCAAAAAGCAGATGTATATCAAACCCATCACATGGTTCACTTTAAATATGTACAATTTTATTTTTCAGTTATGCTCCAATAAAGCTGAAAAAATAAAAAAGTACCCCCTACAATCACTTTTATATGAAAATATATGCATAATATTTTAGTGTCATTTAAAATACCCTCTTAATTTTTCAAGTGTTTTCCCTTTAAACAGAAAATTTCACAAAGTAAGGAGGAAATAATACTGTAATATATACCTAGGCACGTGTGTATTCAGTTGTGTCTGAATCTTTGTGACCCATGGACTGAAGCCAGCCAGGCTCCTCTGTCCATTGGATTTTTCCAGACAAGAATACTGGAATGGGTTGCCATTTCCCCCTCCAGGGGATCTTCCTAACAAAGGATTGAACCCAGGTCTCCTGTGTCTCCTGATTGGCAGATGACACACCTATATTATAGGTAATAATATAGTATTACCATCTAGTAACAAGGCTTCCCTGGTGGCTCAGACAGGAAAGAATCTGCCTGCAGTGCGGGAGACCTGGGTTTGATCCCAGAGTTGGGAAGATCCCCTGGAGGAGGGCATGGCAACCCACTCCAGTATTCTTACCTGGAGAATCCCCATAGACAGTGGAGCCTGGCGAGCTATAGACCATGGGGTCGTAACGAATCAGACATGACTGAGAATGCGCACACACACACATCTAGTTACAAGCACTTGTAACACTGTAGTATACTAATATTTTTCCTTCTAGTTTTTTCCTACGTGTGACAATACTGAATTTGCATCACTGTTATCTTGGAATTGCTTTTAGGATCCCAAAACCAACCAAACAAACATCCAAACTAACAACAAACGAGTAACCAAATGCAGGTAGCATGTACATCCACACTCTACAAGACAGCTTTCAAAATGGCAGCAGATATATTTCCATAAGATTATTAAGGTGGCATAACCAGCCACCCTCTTCATCCCTCCCCCTTTCTCTAGTGTATATGAGTACTGGACTCAAGGGATCTATGACCTCTTAGAGATGTGAGCTGTTGGCTTCAGCAGAAGTATGACATGTGCAACAGGGTTGCAATAGAATACTTGTAAACATGGGGGGAGGTGTGGCCAGGAAAAGAGGGATAGGTGTATTATTTCTCAGTTGGGTATACATCAGATTTACATCAGATTTAATGATCTGCTTCTGTGCCTTTTTGAAGTGGGAATAAGGAAAATAATTCAAGAGTGGTTGAGGGAGGAAGACAGACGAGTAAGACTGTCTGTCACTGTAGTTTTTTATTGGGATGAAGATGTATCCTTTGCTAGTGGGTCCAAGGAACATCAAGGAAGGCACTTGAGCATCAGTAGTATGGTTCCTGGCCCACCTGGGAGAACTGGCCTATGGAAAGGTGAAGGATTGTATGTGAATGCTAGAGCTGGATGTGGAGTGGTAATGAAGTTAAAAAGCAGCTAAATTGAAGTGAATTCCCCATGTCAGCAGAAGGCTCAGGGAAGAGGTCTCCCTCAGGGTCTGCAGGAACCTGTACCAGAAGCCACTGGGAACATTTATAGCTGTGAGGGGCTAGAGCAGCTGCATTAAGACTACACCTCTAATCTATTTCTGTAATCTCACTTTCTACCCATTTTTGGAAGTGCTAGAAGAAAATCAGCAAAGGAGAGGGGAAGAGTGAAGGAGTGCCCTTGTTTCCATTCCAAGGTCCCTCCTACAGGGGCATTGGCCATGACGAACACACAACTGAAGGCAAGATTGAGATTTTAAACCCTGTTAGACTAGACTGAAATTTTCAACACTTGAGAATGGCTGGAAGCTATAGAATCTGTCTGAGATATCACTGGAGTACAGAATTAAGCAGGGAAAAGGCTAATAGAGATTTGCCAAGAGATTGCACTGGTCATAGCAAACACCCTCTTCCAACAACACAAGAGAAGACTCTACACATGGACATCACCAGATGGCCAACACCGAAATCAGACTGATTATATTCTTTGCAGCCAAAGATGGAGAAGCTCTATACAGTCAGCAAAAACAAGACTGGGAGCTGACTGTGGCTCAGATCATGAACTCCTTATTGCCAAATTCAGACTTAAACTGAAGAAAGTGGGGAAAACCACTAGACCATTCAATTATGACCTAAATCAAATCCATTATGATTATACAGTGGAAGTGAGAAATAGATTTAAGGGACTAGATCTGAAAGACAGAGTGTCTGACGAACTGTGGATGGAGGTTCATGACATTATACAGGAGACAGAGATCAAGACCATCCCCAAGAAAAAGAAATGCAAAAAAGGAAAATGGCTGTCTGAGGAGGCCTTACAAATAGCTGTGAAAAGAAGAGAAGTGAAAAGCAAAGGAGAAAAGGAAAGATATACCCATTTGAATGCAGAGTTCCAACAAATAGCAAGGAGAGATAAGAAAGCCTTCCTCAGTGATCAATGCAAAGAAATAGAGGAAAACAATAGAATGGGAAAGACGAGAGATTTCTTCAAGAAAATTAGAGATACCAAGGGAACATTTCATGCAAAGAAGGGCTCAATAAAGGACAGAAATGCTATGGACCTAACAGAAGCAGAAGATATTAAGAAGAGGTGGCAGGAATACACAGAAAAACTGTACAAAATAGATCTTCATGACCCAGATAATCACGATGGTGTGATCACTCACCTAGAGCCAGACATCCTGGAATGTGAAGTCAAGTAGGCCTTAGGAAGCATCACTATGAACAAAGCTCGTGGAGGTGATGGAATTCCAGTTGAGCTATTTCAAATCCTAAAAGATGATGCTGTGAAAGTGCTGCACTCAATATGTCAGCAAATTTGGAAACCTCAGTAGTGGCCACAGGACTGGAAAAGGAGAGTTTTCATTCCAGTCCCAAAGAAAGGCAATGCCAAAGAATGCTCAAACTACCTCACAATTGCACTCATCTCAAACGCTAGTAGTAATGCTCAAAATTCTCCAAGCCAGGCTTCAGCAATATGTGAACTGTGAACTTCCAGATGTTCAAGCTGGTTTTAGAAAAGGCAGAGGAACCAGAGATCAAATTGCCAGCATCCACTGGACCATCGAAAAAGCAAGAGAGTTCCAGAAAAACATCTATTCCTGCTTTATTGACTATGCCAAAGCCTTTGACTGTGTGGATCACAATAAACTGTGGAAAATTCTGAAAGAGATGGGAATACCAGACCACCTGACCTGCCTCTTACGAAACCTGTAGGCAGGTCAGGAAGCAACAGTTAGAACTAGACATGGAACAACAGACTGGTTCCAAATAGGAAAAGGAGTACGTCAAGGCTGTATATTGTCACCCTGCTTATTTAACTTATATGCAGAGTACATCATGAGAAACGCTGGGCTGGAAGAAGCACAAGCTGGAGTAAAGATTGCTGGGAGAAATATCAATAACCTTAGATATACAGATGACACCACCGTTATGGTAGAAAGTGAAGAACTAAAGAGCCTCTTGATGAAAGTGAAAGAGGAGAGTGAAAAAGTTGGCTTAAAGCTCAACATTCAGAAAACTAAGATCATGGCATCTGGTCCCATCACTTCATGGCAAATAGATGGGGAAACAGTGGAAACAATGGCTGACTTTATTTTTATGGGCTCCAAAATCACTGCAGATGGTGATTGCAGCCGTGAAATCAAAAGATGCTTGCTCCTTGGAAGGAAAGTTATGACCAACCTAGACAGCATATTAAAAAGCAGAGACATTACTTTATCAACAAAGTTCCATCTAGTCAAGGCTATCGTTTTTCCAGCAGTCATGGATGGATGTGAGAGTTCAACTGTAAAGAAGAATTGGTGCTTTTGAACTGTGGTGTTGGAGGAGGTTCGTGAGAGATCCTTGGACTGCAAGGAGGATCCAAGCAGTCTATCCTAAAGGAGGTCAGTCCTGCATGTTCATTGGAAGAACTGATGTTGAAGCTGAAACTCCAGTACTTTGGCCACCTGATGCGAAGTGCTGACTCATTTGAAAGACCCTGATGTTGGGAAAGATTGAAGGTGGGAGAAGAAGGGGACAACAGAGAATGAGATGGCTAGATGGCATCACCGACAATATGGACATGAGTTTGGGTAAACTCCAGGAGTTGGTGATGGACAGGGAGGTCTGGTGTGCTGCAGTTCATGGGGTCTCAAAGAGTCAGACACGACTGAGTGACTGAACTGCACTGAACTGAATGATTGAGGTGTTTAGGAAGTAAAGCCTAACCTCACAGAGAAGTGAACAGCCTTACTCATCTTGCTGCCTGGTACTCAAAGAGCAGAACACTTGATTCTCTAATCCTGAACTTAGCTCTTCAGGGAGAAGGTAGTAGAGAAAGGATGTGTTTGTGTGTGGTGTGTGTGTCCTCTCTTATCTGTGCTAGTACCTCTCATGGCTGAACACTGAAATAAGATGTTTCTCACAAAGTAAAAGGAAGTAAACATAATATTAAAAGACGATGTGGCCTATTCTACAGACTATCATCAACTAGTTCTTTTTTCCTCCTATTTTACTGTTTTAAGTAAAGCTTTCTTAATCCCTCCTTGCTATTCTTTGGAACTCTGCATTCAGATGGGTGTATCTTTCCTTTTCTCCTTTGCTTTCGCTTCTCTTCTTTTCTCAGCAATTTGTAAGGCCTCCTCAGACAACCTTTTTGTCTTTTTGCCTTTCTTTTTCTTGGAGATGGTTTTGATCACTACTTCCTGTACAGTGTTATAAACCTTCATCCATTGATCTTCAGGCACCCTATCTATCAGATTTAATCCCTTGAATCTATTTGTCACTTCCACTGTATAAGGGATTTGATTTAGGTCATATCTGAATGGCCTAGCAGCTTTCCCTACTTTATTCAGTTTCAGTCTGAATTTTGCAATAAGGAGCTCATGATCTGAGCCACAGTAGGTCCCGGTCTTGTTTTTGCTGACTGTACAGAGCTTCTCCATCTTTGGCTACAAAGAATATAATCAGTCTGATTCTGGTATTGACCATCTGGTGATGTCCATGTGTAGAGTTGTCTCTTGTATTGCTGGAACAGGATGTTTGCTACGCCCAGTGTGCTAAATAAAACAGTGCATAAACATCTTTGTGTAGAAAACTTTTATTCGTTTAGGATTATTTTCTTAGGATGGATTTCTATAAATTACAATTGGAATAGATATAATGCATTTTTAAAATGCTGATTATATATAAAAATTTCCTCTTAGAGATGTGATATAAGAAAATTAAGAAGACAACAAAAATCATGTTATATACCATCAACCAGAGAAATGCATTACAACTATTTTCTTCCAATATTTTGCCATTGCTTAAATATTTTAAAAGTGAGATCATGATGTATAGTAAGATTTATGTACTACTTCTCCCCAATTAATAAAATGAGAATTTTTTTCCATATTCAAGTTTTTTTTTTAATTTGGTTTTAAAGACTATATAGTATGTTATTGAATTGATTTATAAAACTTTAGTTTTCTTTTACTTTACCATGAAAGGCTAAATTGTTTAGGGATTATGATATTGCACTGAACATCCATGAATAAAAATTTTTCACATATATCTCTGATTTATCTTTTTTTTTTTTTTTTTTGATATATCTTTTAAACTGGATTCCTAGAAATGGAATTCTTGCATCAAAAGTTAGGAGTATTTTGCTACCTTCCTTTCAAGGAAGTTCGTACCAAATTTTCAGTCCTACCAGCAATTTATAAGAGGCATCCATTTTTATTCTTACCAGGTTGGTGCAAACGTAATTGTGGTTTTGGACGGTGAATTTAAATCATTATGACCAGGCTCAAATGCATCTTTAGTAACAAAATAGGAACCATTACAACCAACACATTTCTGCCAACAAGAAATAAATTTGTTTATTTCTGTAGTGTAAAAATCTGTGCTTAAGGATTTGAAGAACTCTTGGAAAGCATTTTCTGCCTCCTGTTGGTTGTGGAAGCATTTTCCCTGCAAAAAGTTGCCAAGACGTTTGAAGAAGCGGTGGTCAGACGGGGAGAGGTGAGTACAGCAGATGAGGCAGAACTTTATAGTCCAATTTGTTCAACATTTGAAGTGTTGTTTGTGCAGCTTATGGCCTGGTATTGTTGTGAAGAATTGGGCATTTCTGTTGATCAAAGATGGCTGCAGGTACTGTGGTTTTGGGGGCATCTCATTGATTTGCTGAAAATACTTCTCAGATGTAATGGTTTCACTGGAATTCAGAAAGCTGTTGTGGATCAGACTGGTAGCAGACCACCAAACAGTGATTGTGACCTTTTTTGGGTACAAGTTTGGTTTTGGGAAGTGCTTTGGAGTTCTTCTGGGTCCAACTACTGAGCTGGTTGTTGCTGGTTGTATAAAATCCACTTTTCCTCTCACAGCACAATCAGATCCAGAAATGATTTGTTGTGCACAATAAGAGAAGATGATACTTCAAAACGGTTTTTTAAAAACTTTTGGTCATCTTATGAAGCACCCACTTATTGAGTTTTTTCACCTTTCCAATTTGCTTCAAATGCAGCATGACTATAGAAAGGTTGACATTGAGTTCTTCAGCAACTTCTTGCATAGTTGTAAGAGGATCAGCTTCGATGATGCCTCCCAATTGGTCATTGTCAACTTCCAATTGCCAGCCACTGTGCTTCTCATCTTCAAGACTCTTGTCTCCTTTGCAAAACTTCTTGAATGACCATTGCATATGTTGTTGACATTGTGATTTGTCTCTGCTGTTTTATGACCCACTGTGTACTCAGATAAGAAAATTGCTCAAATTTGCTTTTTGTCTAACATCATTTCCATAGTCTAAAATAAATATAAAATAAACATAAAGCAATAATCATTGGGGCTTCCTAGGTGGTGCTAGTGGTAAAGAAACTGCCTGCCAATGCAGAAGATATAAGAGATGCGGGTTTGATGGGTTCAGAAGATTCCCCTGGGGTAGGAAATGGCAACCCATTCCAGTATTCTTGCCAGGAGAATCCCATGGATAGAGGAGCCTAGTGGGCTACTGTCCATAGGGTCGCAAAGAGTCAGATACGACTGAAGCAACTTAGCATGCACACAATGTCACTAGCCAAAAACATAAAGCGAGAAATGTGCATTAAAATGATGTATAACATAACCAGTTATTTAAGAATGTATTCCAGTATCAAATGTCAAACTTCAACAATGCAAAAACCAAAATCACTTTTGCACCAACCTAGTATTTATAATCCACTTGGCATTGAGAATTACATGAAAATGTTTGCAAGTTTCATGAGGAAAACTGATATCATTTTAATGTTCCTATCTTTGATTATTAATGAGGTTGAACTTTTCATTTAATGTTTATTATCCATTTGTGTTTCCTCTTGAGTGTTCTCTGTTCATGTTTTTTGCTCATTTAGCTATTTGATGCATTTGCATTTTAAAAGAGGAACTCATTAACACAAATAAATCACTAATTAGTGAACCTATGTAGGAAATACTTTCTAAGCAGGGGGATCTTTTTTGCTCTTGTCTACTCTTCAAAAAAATATATTTGATTAAAAAAATGTACTGAGCATCTACATGGTATAAGGAACTGTGCACTCTGGGAAATAAACTGGAAAACAAAAGTTTCTGATTTTCAAGGAAGAGACTATCGTATGGCTCAAGGTTATATGACAGTGTCTTTTGCTTCTAAAAGCTCACTGATTTCTCATTAAGAAATTATAGAAACGAAGTGAAGTGCATTAGAGAAAATATGAGTAATGACAAATACAAGAGAATAATTACTCATAATTCTTTCACTTTAATGTATCACTTTAACAGCTCTTAGAGCTTTCTATTTTCCTCACGTTTTGATACAGATGTACTCTCTACATGGTACTTTGCATTTTGCTCTTTTCTACTTCACATTAGAGCTTAACCTAGTCCTTTGTTAGTATATGTCATTATTCTAGTAACTGGCGGCTGCTGCTGCTAAGTCGCTTCAGTCGTGTCCGACTCTGTGAGACCCCACAAATGGCAGCCCACCAGGCTCTGCCATCCCTGGGATTCTCCAGGAAAGAACACTGGAGTGGGTTGCCATTTCCTTCTCCAATGCAGGAAAGTGAAAAGTGAAAGTGAAGTCGCTCAGTCGTGTCCAACTCTTCGAGACCCCACGGACTGCAGCCTACCAGGCTCCTCCCTCCATGGTATTTTCCAGGCAAGAATACTGGAGTGGGTTGCCACTGCCTTCTCTGCTAATGACTGGATCCCTCTATAATTTATTTAATTACACTCATATTTGGGGGCTTTTCCATTTTTCCTTTTTTCAGTATAATTTCTTTAAATACAGTTTTTATTTCTTAGCAACTTAATTTTTCTCACTTAACAATGTATGGTGGACATACTACTGAACTATTCACATTTAAAATATAAAATTATAGACAAAACTACTTAGGAAGATTTAAAGATTGACAAAGAATGATTTTGGGGAAAGTCATGCCACTTTTTGTAGGTGATTCTTTGGATAGTTTCCTTGTGTATTCCAGATCACACCACCATAACTGCTACTTGCATTGTGTAGCAGTGGAGAGAACTGTAGACTCAGTGATAAGAGACCTGGTTCAAACTTCCCTGAGTGATCTTGGCTAAATTATGCTTTTAGAGTCTCTGTTTTTCTGTATATAATGTATATCTTCTAAACCCTGCCCTGTACAACATTGTTATGAAGATTGAAAACAATTGCTAAGTGTCTACTATAAGAATGAGCTCCAAATTAGTCCAATGTTAGAGTCCTCCCTCTCTCATCTAATCCCTTCCTTTCATTCTGGTTGTTTGGGAGGAAAATTGAAGCTTACGTTGGTTTGAAGGGTTAGATCTCTTATTCCTCTTTTGCAAATGCTTAGGAACAGGCTCTTAATTGTAGCTGAATCTTAAATTTTTTTTAAACACCCCCCTCCCAAATAAAGTCTTCCGTGGTGGCTCAGCTGGTAAAGAATCTGCCTGTAATGTGGGAGACCTGGCTTCGGTCCCTGGGTTGGGAAGAACCCCTGGAGGAGGTAACAGCTACCCACTCTAGTATTCTGGCCTGTAGAATTCCATGGACTCTATAGTTCACAGGATCGCAGAGTCAGACATAACTGAGCAACTTTCACTTTCAAATATAGTAATTACTAATTTTCAACAATTCAGTGAAATTTCAGTTTACTCTAAGGCAATGTGTGAATGTAATTACTGTTGAAAGAAATCTTTTCTATCTTTTCTTTGGTTGACGTTTGCCAGAGTATCTTAGGTAGAGCCAGGATTCTGAGTTCTAGCTCATGAGACTGCTGCTTTTTCATGAAGCCAGGCTCCTGCCCCTCCTTTGTACTTCCACTAGACTTCATTCTCCCTAATCATGTCCTTAAAGCTTGTTCTTTACACATTTCACTTATCAAATAAGATTTTTGACACTTGAACAGAATTACTCAAGATATTCTATCTTAGTCCCACAATAATATAGCTAAAGTTACATTTTCGGAGGTAAAATAAGATTTTAAAAGTGCACCTGCGCACAATACTTTTCATTCTCATGAGAAATAATAATCTGTATATATGTGCTTTTCCTATCAAACACAAAGGCTTCATGGAAATAAAATGGGAAATCCATGTTCTGAAAAGGCTGCTTTCAGTTTTAGAAACCAAAGTCAAAGGGAAACTGAAATTTAATCTAAGGTAATTGTGTCCTTCACTGTATAGCGTGTGCTTTACTTAACACGAATGAGCCAGATCGTAATGTCAGTAGTTTGCCTATGAGCAGAATGAAGGAACATTACACATATATATTAAAAAAGAAAAGCCACTTCTCCCAGCTTATTTTGAAAAAGCAGAAATGCCATAAAATTTATTGTTAAAAAACATGTTTTGATATAATTATTGCATATCATGTACAGCTTATATTTTTCTGTCTCTGTGTTAGAATGATAATGGATATGCAGGGAAGGTAATGAATTCTACTGAAGTTATCTAGGTCAAATGTGTGTAGGATAGGAAACTGGGGGAGCAGGGGTGAAGGCATAAGAGAGGGTGAAGCTGGACTGTGCTCTAGAGCTAGAGGACTTCAATAATACATGTGTCCTGAGCTACCTGCTTGACCCTGGGCAAACTGATTAACTTCTCTAAGCCTCTGTTTCTTACTTTTAAATTTGAATAATAATACCTACCATATACTGTTGCTATGAAGTGAAATTACATTGGCAGCATACCATAAAGTAAATATTCTTATAGTGGAAAGTTACTGCTATTTTTAATAAATTTTAGCACCTCATATTTTGCTATAAAATAATTTGACTGAGACTAGTGGTGGTCAGTAGTTTGATAGCTTAATAAATTCAAAGGGATAACTACTGATTTGGTTATTTAAAAAGCCTGTCCCAAACTATCCATCTTATCCAAGTTACAAGGATAATATACAATATAGAACTAAGTTATTTATATAATATTTTTAAACAGTGATAGTAAAAGCAAACTGTAGGAGAAATTGATTTGCATATTTAGAGCTATGCTGTTAGGAATTCTAATATTCCTTACTGCCTGCTTCTTTTGAAGTGCAAATTTTTGAAGAATACTGAATACTTTAATTCACTAGTACCTTGGTGCAAATGTTTTTTTATCAGTCCTGTTTCTTTCTTCAACTGGAAAGGACTGCATGAAACCATTTGGCAAAAGAATGAATAAAACAGAGCCATGGAGAAAGTGGGAAAAGAAGGTAGAAAGGAGAGAAGCAAGACCTGTTAACGTAAGTTTCTGAGTTCATAATTTTACTGCCAACCATGTATGAAAAAATATTTTGCTTGATTTTCCTATGATTTCTTTAAAAATTCTCAAGAAAAATGTCAAATAAATTGCTTGGGCAAACTTGTTTTCAAGATTAAGCCTTTTGAAAAGAACATGCAATGACAAAAAAAATTATTCTTGAGTCTAGCATCTGCTTGAGTTAACAATTCAAACTCACTCCTTTCATTCTTAGCTAAACTTTTCTTTAAAAATAAACTCTTTATTCTAGAATAAATTTAGATTTAGAAAAAGGTTGTAAAGATAGTACAGAGTTCCAAATACTCTTCACTCAGCTTCCCCTAATTTTAACATCTTACATAACCATGGTATATTTGTCAAAACCAAGGAATTCACATTGGTATGATGCTGTTAACTAAAATCTAGACTTTATTTGAACTTCAACTTTCTATTAATGTCCTTTTTCAGTTCCATGATTTGATCCAGGACATTAGATTACGTTTAGTCTTCTCTGGTCTGTGATAGTTTCTCAGTCTTTCCTAGTGTATTAGTTTCCCATTGCTGCTGGAACAGAACCCCACAAATTTAGTGGCTTTGCTGTTGCTGTTCAGTCACTCATTCGTGTGTGACTCTGCGACCCCATGGACTGTAGCACACCAGGCTTCCCTGTCCTCCACCATCTCCTGGAGCTTGCTCAAGCCCATGTCCATCGAGCTGGTGATGCCATCCAACCATCTCATCCTCTGTCGTCCCCTTCTCCTCCTGCCTTCAATCTTTCCCAGCATGAGTCTTTTCCAACGAATCAGCTCTTCACATCAGGTGGCCAAAGTATTGCAGCTTCAGCTTCTGCATCATTCCTTCCAATGAATATTCAAGGTTAACTTCCTTTAAGTTTAAAACAATGCAAATGTATTATCCTACAGTTCTGGAGGTCAGAAGTCAGAAAGTGTGGTAAAGTTTCACTGGGATAAAATTCGGGTGTCCACAGGACTGCATTCCTTTCTGGAGGCTCTAGGGGAGAATCCATTTTCTTGCCCTTTATAGTTTCCAAAGGCTGCTCACATTGCAAAGCTGGCAATCTCTAGTCAAGCCTTTTTCACAATGCCATCTCTCTGTACTGACCCTTCTGTCTCCCTCTTTCCCATTTAAAGATCCATGTGATTATATTGGAATCACCATGATAATCCAGGATAATCTTCTTAAAGTCAGTTCAGTTCAGTTCAGTTGCTCAGTCATGTCCAACTCTTTGCGACCCCATGAATCGCAGCATGCCAGGCCTCCCTGTCCATCACCAACTGCCGGAGTTTACTCAAATTCATGCCCATTGAGTCAGTGATACCATCCAGCCATCTCATCCTCTGTTGCCCCCTTCTCCTCCTGCCCCCAATCCCTCCCAGCATCAGGGCCTTCTCCAATGAGTCAACTCTTCACGTGACGTGGCCAAAGTACTGGAGTTTCAGCTTCAACATCAGTCCTTCCAATGAACATCCAGGACTGATCTCCTTTAGGATGGACTGGTTGGATCTCCTTGCAGTCCAAGGGACTCTTAAGAGTCTTCTCCAACACCATACTTTAAAAGCATCAATTTTTTGGTGCTCAACTTTCTTCACAGTCCAACTCTCACATCCATACATGACTGCTGGAAAAACCATAGCCTTGACCAGACAGACCTTTGTTGGCAAAGTAATGTCTCAGCTTTTTAATATGCTATCTAGGTTAGTCATAACTTTCCTTCCAAGGAGTAAGCATCTTTTAATTTCATGGCTGCAGTCACCATCTGCAGTGATTTTGGAGCCCAAAAAAATAAAGACTGACACTGTTTCCACTGTGTCCCCATCTATTTCCCATGAGGTGATGGGACCAGATGCCATGATCTTAGTTTTCTGAATGTTAAGCTTTAAGCCAACTTTTTCACTCTCCTCTTTCACTTTCATCAAGAGGCTTTTTAGTTCCTCTTTACTTTCTGCCATAAGGATGGTGTCATCTGCATATCTGAGGTTATTGATATTTCTCCCGGCAATCTTGATTCCAGCTTGTGCTTCTTCCAGCCCAGCATTTCTCATGATGTACTCTGCATATAAGTTAAATAAGCAGGGTGACAATATACAGCCTTGACGTACTCCTTTTCCTATTTGGAACCAGTCTGTTGTTCCATGTCCAGTTCTAACTGTTGCTTCCTGACCTGCATACAGGTTTCTCAAGAGGCAGGTCAGGTGGTCTGGTATTCCCATCTCTTTCAAAGTCAGCTGATTGCTAACCCAAATTTTACCCACAAACTTAATTGCTCATTGAGACAATGAGCAATTGTGGACCACTGCAATTTGGTGGACCATTATTTTGCCTACTACAACCTACTTTCTGGTTCCCAAAGACTTATCTGTTCTACATCTAAAATATATTTATCTAAAGGTCTGCAAAGCATCAGGTCCAAAACATCATCACTCAAAAGTCCCTAGTCTCATGATCGAAATCAGTTAAGAGTAAGGGTCTGTGCAGAATTCATCTGGGCCATGATTTCTCTCTGTGAACATGAAACTCAAGAAACAAATTATTTACTTCCAAAATACACTGGTGGGATAGGCACAGAATACCAGCTATAGATGTTTGGCTCAAAGGAGAAGAAAATAGAAGGGGGAAAAAGAAGGAGTTATAGAGTGTTAAAATGAACCTTTAAAGATTCATATCTTCCTGTTGCCTCAATATGCCTACAATCAGGCTCTGCACGTTCTGCCCAGGTGACCATCTGTACCAGCCTGGTGAGGCCCTTTCTTGTCCTCCCCTGACTGTGATCTCATGACATTCAAATGCACTCATGAAATCCCCTCACGCCTTCTCCTGCCTACGCCACTCTGAGCCCCAGTAAAGGTGCTTGCCCACAGGGCCTCTCTCTCGGCTCCCCACCTGCTTGTGAACCTGCTCTCTGAGGCTCCTTTCTGTGTCCCCCTTCCTGGACTACAGAAAGTATGTCTCTGGGACCTAAGAGTATAAGAAACTTTGTGTTTTTTTTTTTCCCTGAGTCTCTCCTCTGTCTCCTTCTGTGGTCATACTTGACTGATCATCTTATAAAAGAATACAAAACACATGGGTCCCAAGCAATTTAAAAATCCCTCCTGGCCCTCCATTCTGCTCTCTGGGTTTAACACTCTGCTCCTGGAGTCATTGTTCCTTTTTCATGAAAGCTAGTGCTTGTTTACAGCTGGGTAGCTTTATCTGTCTTTTTCGCCTGTAGAATTCTGGGGGTCTGACAGGATTCTTCAATTTTGTACTTTCTCTTTTAGTCCAAATGTACACAGCTTCTGCTGGTATAAAATTCTCAAGAGTCTAACAATATCATGATTTTAGCCCAGTGAGACCCATGCCTGACTTCTAACCTACAGAGCTATCAGATAATAAATTTATGTTGTTGTAAGCCACTAAGTTTGTGGTAATTCATCACTTCAGCAATAGAAAACTATTACAATTGGATTTAGTAATATGGAGGTCATTGGCAATATTGATAAAAGCTACTTCAGGGAAATGAGAAATGAAAGGCTATTTAGAAGGGATTCAAAAGAAAAAGAGAGCAACTGAAGAGAGTGCATATATACCATCCCACTGTCTTACCTCTGTTTTAGCTCATTACGTTCCTTGACTGGCTGTCCTTCCATCCTAATTCCACTCCATTTTTGCTGTTAATTCCTATCACTAAGCCCTCCCTTACTCTGTCTGGTTTAGCTCTTTCTCCTTTGGGTTCCTATCACCAAGACACTTACTACAGTGTCGGATGTAAACTTTCTCCCCAGTAAATGCCTTTGTATGCCCAGTGCTGAGCGGAGTGCTTAACTGGAATTGATGTCAATAAATACTTATTGAACTAATGATTATTTGGGGGGGGGGTGACTCTTGCATATTGAAAAATTAAGAGTTACAAAATATACCCTATTTCTCTATGAAGTTTATTATTTATGTTCTTTAGGTACAGTTCAGTAGTTAAGCTACTGGTCAAATATTTGGTAAGATAAGCAGAATGATTAACCAACAGAAGAAATACCCATCAAGTTTCAATCAAATTCTAGCTCAGCACATAAATCTATTTACTTAGCTGAAAGCCACATTTCCCAGAGAAATATTTGTGGATCATTATCCTTAGTTTCAAAAGTAAATTCTGAAGTCTCAAGTTATGTCTTTCCTTGGAAATTCTTTAAAAACACACATAAAACTGAATATGAAACTATTTAAATTTCAGGAAAGAGGATGCTAGGAAAAGCTGTAAACATTAGAAAGCTTAAACACACAGAGACATGGGAACTAGAAACTTAAACCAATTATGATAACCAGGAAGCAAAATTTATCCAAGGAAACAGAAAATACAATTTGAGTTTTAAGGTGTTAAAGAATTTTACTTCCTCGAACTTTTAAACTTTTTCATATGTTCCTCTCAGTTCCCTGTACTTCCTCTCGGCAATGTACCCCTCTGCAGACAAAATATCCTGTGGCTTGAAAAATCACGTTGTTCAGTTATTTTTCCTGCCCTCTCACCATGCACCAATTCCCACACTTTGTCTTTTTATTATCTGATAGGCACTGAAATTTGCTTTGAGTAAGCAGCACTATCTTACATAATTAGGAGTCTTTTATCTTGCAACTACACCCCTTTGAAACAACCTGGAACAAGGAAGAAAACAAGAGCTGTTTCTGAACAGCCTGGGACAAAGTCACAAACACCAGACCCTGTAATTCAAAGAATTACTTTTTGGAGAGTGCCTCAGGCTCTCCCTAAGTTTTTTTTTGTTTGTTTTTTGGCACAGCCCATTTATCAATATAGTCTGAGAACATTAATGACTGATGTCATAAAACAGTAACCAAAATTAATGATATGATTTTGAGTAATAAGTACAAGTTAACTTGTGTTCTGCAAATTAGAATAAATTACAACAGTTCATCTCTGGAAGAGTGCCATCCAAAATGCCTGGAAAATTTTGAGCACTTAAGAAATGGGATTAATTAATTTACAAAATTCATTTTTGTGGAATATATAATTTTCCAATAATGCAGAGCAAATTTTTCATTTGAATCACCAGCAGTACCCTGTCATTTTTAATTTACTTTACTTTTAAAATGAAATAAGTTTGCACAACAGTTCAGGATGACTGGAGAAATCCCAGGGCATCACAAAACCTATTAGGGTCCACGTGATGTAAAGGCTATAGAAAGTCTGGCCCTTGAGTCAAAATTAGCCAAAGTGACTCTCCAGATCTCTCTTTTTTTTTTTTTTTTTTTAAATATTTATTCATTTATTTGGCTGCACCAGGTCTTAGTTGCAGCATGTGGGATCTAGTTCCCTGACCAGGGATTGAACCTGGGCCCCCTGCATTGGGAGCTCAGAGTCTTAACCACTGGGCCAGCAGGGAAGTCCCAACTCTCCAGATCTCTTGAGTTCCACTCATTGCTCTGCCACTGATGAGCTCTATGAACTTTTGAGCTACATTACTGTACTCTGCCTCAGCTTCTTCATTTGTGAAAAGAGAATAATAAATGTAGCTGCTTCTTAGGGTGGGGCACAAATTAAAACACAATTAATTTTACTTGTTTTAACTTTTTCTATATATTTTTAGTTTTACCAGAAACATATCCTTTAGGGGCATGGAGAGAAATCACAGAGAATTACAAAATCTTAGTATTGGAAGGGACCTTAAAATCTACTCAGTGAAAGGAATTTAGAAACAGTACAACTTTCACCTAATGTAGGAACCTTTTCTCAAATTCCCCTATCGTCATTTAACATCTACATGGAAAATTCATGGCAAGGAGCTAACTTCTTAAGGGGTGTGTGTGTGTGTGTGTGTGCGTGCGTGCGTGTGTGTGTGTGTGTTGGCTCTGTTGGCTTCATCTATTCACTTCTTAAGGGTGTGTGTGTGTGTGTGTGTGTGTGTGTGTGTGTGTGTGTGTGTGTGTGTGTGTGTGTGTGTGTGTGTGTTGGCTCTGTTGGCTTCATCTATTCACTCTAGTCTACCTTTACGGCAGTAGAGAAAAAAATATTCACCGTTTATAGGGTGCAGGCGGAATTCCAGGTAATGCACCATATACTTTACATGAATCCTTGCTACTTCTTGTAATAATTCTACAGAATTGATATTCCTAGATATTAAAAAATTGAGGCACAGAGGGCCAAAGACCTTTTCTGAGATCATACAGTTAATATATGTTTTAAAATGATGAAGTATTCTTATGAGTAGTAGCCCTCTAAAATATTTGAAGATATATATTAATTTACTGTAAGTTCCCTTTCCATAGCAAGCAATTTCTCAGCTATTCTTATATGATATGAAGACTGCATATCCTATTTGTCACCCTTTCATGAATACTTAGAAAATTTAATATTGCTCTTAACTGTGACACCCAGGTGTGAATATTTTTCTCTACATAGATATTATCTATCCTGATTTTACTATTACTGTATTACATAGCCTAAGACTTTATTTTGCAGCTGTATCAAAATGTTGACTAATGTTCAACTAAAGCATCTAGGTTTTTTTTTTTCCCCATTAATAAAAATGCTATCAAGTCTGATCTCACCCATCTTGTACACATGCAGGTTGTTTGTTTGTTCATTAGTCTGCTTTTTTATTCATAGCATGTCTATTAATTTTATTGTATGCATTTCAACTTAGTGTTCAGCATTGTCAAGAGCATTTTGAATCTTAATTCTGTCATCCAACAGATTAGTTCTGCCTTTCAATTTAGTGTTATTTTCAAACATGATAACCATCCTTTTCATGGTTTCATCTAGGCTGTTGATAAAAAATATTTACTAGGAAAGGGGTAAAGATATAATTCTATAGCATGCTATCAGAGAAATTTTAGTTAATGATGCTCTACCTAAATGAATAATGGTCCAGCTTTTAAAGTAGTATTAATGGTTTCAAAACCATTGTGATCTACTCCAGTAATCATTGCTATCTAACCAGGTAGACAGAGAAGTCAAATTCAGTAACAACAGGCAAAAGGGGAGTGGTAAGTGCTATGTGCTGGGATTTTAGGAGCTTTGGAAAGGCACCCCCAGGATTCTCTTCATCATTCATGACCATATGAATTCAAAGGAACTTTATTCTTGTGACTTAAGTAAAATAAGTGTTTGTAAACTATTTAAAATGCCAATCTTTTTCATTTTTTCATCAGCACTTATTGCCATATTATATGTTCTACTTATTATCTTCTTTATTCTTTATCCCATCATAGGGCAGGAATTCTTTTCCTGTTTCGCTCACTGTTATTTTCCAGCACCAAATCACATGGTAGATGCTTATAGCAGATTCTCAAAAACCTCTAAATAAGTGAATAAAAATCTTTTTAAGGTTTATATAGGTTAAGGTTTATATGTCTATTAAGTTTTGCATAAATGTGTTTTAGATCCCGCAGAACAAGTTTTGATAAGTTCAACTTTATTAAGGCAGTGAATGTCTGTGGACCAAACAAACGTGAGCTCTCTGCCACTGACCTCTGCTCCCTGGTGTCCTCCGTCACCTTCCTTTTACTGACCCAGGATGTAGCGAGCATGTTCTCCTGCTTTACTAATACATTCTCCATGTGGCTCAGATCTAAGGCTGGCCCTCTAGTCCCAATTCAAGTTTGTTTTCTAGTGATCAGTCTCGTCTTACAGCTTTTCTAATGTAAAAAACATCTTGCTTCAGGCAGATGCTGAGAGCCTGCCTGCAGTTCTCCTTATTGCTCATTTGCATTCTTTGTTGCTCAGATTCTTCCCATTATCCGCTTAGATTCCTCAATAGGGATGCACAACTCCTTCACTTGTGATCTCAATATGCTGCTTGCCCACAGCTTCACTGCAGATGCTGTAAACTCCCAGGCCAAAATGCAGATGCCTTAGGCTCTGGGCTCAGCTGGATCTGACCAAGTCCTTGTCCCTCTCATTGTCAGCCCTATCTCATATTCAGCTGCAGTGGTCCCAAAGTATTTCAGACAGAGTGGGAGGATACATGAGGTCATTGATAGCTGGAAGACAAGACATTTAAAAGCCAAATAACTATGCCTACCAGTTGGTTTTGCATAGAAAGCCCTTACTTGTTACTGAAATAGCTTGTACTCTTGAATATTACCAGGAAATAAAATATATGTTAAAGACCAAAAGAACTTTTTTTTCTGTTTTTAGGCTAGAGAAAGAGAAGTGACCTAATTATTGTTTTCAGCTACAGGACGGATTGTGTCCATCTGTTTTTGTCCTCCACCAGGAATAGAACTGGAGCAAACAGACTTAATCTGTAGCCTGAGTTTTGTAGTTTAAACAGAAAGGGAAATTTTCTGACAGTGAGTAGTGAATTGTGGAATGAGTTTCTTAAGAGATTTTTCCATCTGTTTAGAGTATGTTTGATGCAGTTGTCTGTCTCTGAAGGTAGATGGGTATTCATGGTGGTTAAATGACCTCTCAAATATTCTTATTCCTAAGAATTCATTATTAACCTAAAAAAAGAACTGCAATGGCTTCTTGCTTTCCTAAATTTTTAATGTAGGATAATATTATAATTTATTGGCAGGAGTATATTCAAAATTAACTTCAAAATGAAAGTTTTGCCACTTCTAGAGAGTAGGAGGGCGGATCTCTGAATTTTGAAAAGAGTGAACATGGTTTACTAAAATGTGTTTCTGGGTTTGCCCTAGACAAAGTTGTTATTTATTCAGGTATGTTTTATATTTCTAAGATTGAGTTTGAATTTGGAATGAATATTATTTTTTTCATGTAAAAGTATTTGTGTTAGATAGTATCAATGACAGTGACTTTAATGCCCATTATCTTTGCCTTTGAGTGGAAAGAAAAGCTTTATGATAGACAATGGTAAAAGAAAATCAACCCAGTGACTGAATTATACAATAAGGTTATTTAAAAGATATGGCATAGTTAGAGAGTAACTGAACTAGAAATAAATGACAATAGGTGAAGAAGGAAGATGCGATTCAAAGTGACCTCAGGGTTACTTCAGACATCTATATAAACATCAAAGTATTGAAAATCTGTTAAACTTACATATGGCACCTGCATGAAGATAATCGTCTCAAAAGTAAGTGCAAAATATTGCAAGTGTGAAATTTTGAATCATGATAGAAATTGTTAAATGTTAAAAGACTTATAATTAAAAAAGAGACTTTACACAGTAGGTAAAAGTACTGATAACTGCACTAATTTTCACTAAGATATCTGTGTGCCTTTCAAGTTAGAAGATGGATGTTTTATTCACTTTCTTGATTGTATTGATATTTAAAATTCAATTTGCCCAAATGGAAAAAATCAATTTAATTTATACCAACAACATTTAATGATTTAACACATTTTAATTAACAAATTTTGAAAGAATGTTAAAATTATGTTATAGAGATTGTCAAATGCTGATATTTGATAATAATTTAGACAACATGAATTAATCTTCAGGTTAGATCATTCTTAGATATACAAAGGAAAGCAAAGCCTCCCTAGACATATCTAGGGCAGGTGACATTGTTAAGGATTTTCCTGGGGTAAATCCCAGGAAAGGGTTGTTTCCCCTCGTTCTTAGCTTTGTTTTAAAAAGAAAAGTGATTCAGGAATCGGTCAGTCATGGCATGTACAATAAACTAACGTCTTCCTGAAGAACAGAAATTACAGTTTGAGAAAACTTTCAAGTATTACACATAGGTTAAAAAAAATTAAGAGTTTCACAATTCTGGCAGCACTGGCAAGTTGCAGGTAGAAATCACAAATCTTATGTGACTGAAGTTCATGTTCTGTGGGAATTCCATTACTTTGGTTTTCCGTTTCTGACAGACTTCTGCCTATTTACTGAGTTTGCATCTCTATCATTCCTTGGGTGCCAATACAATTGTATGTGGCTTGTGTTTTACTTTACTCATACAACAGGGCTTCATTTAGTATTTTGGGTAGACCTACATATTCCCACCAGGTGTGCTTCATCACTCAGTCACGTCCGACTCTTTGCAACCCCATGGACTGCGGCTCACCAGGCTCTTCTGTCCATGGAATTTTCCAGGCAAGAATACTGGAGTGGGTTGCCATTTCCTTCTCCAGTTCCCATCATAGCTCTCGTCATTTTTTCAGTACAAGTAGCAAATTGAGAGGATGTGGCAGTAGTTTGGAATAGGACATTCTGGATTTGTATGTGATTAGAAAGTTTTAAGGATACTTAAAAGGGGTAATGGGTCCTATATCATCTTTAAGAAATGAATGATTTGGGTGAGAGACTCAGACTGAGAAATCACTTTCTAACACTGAAAAATAATCTTATGAGGTCATATTTAAATATGCTAACAAAGGTAGATTTTAGCTAGAAAAAGATGAAGAGTTTTGAGAATCTATTACAAGACCCATTATTATACAAACTGTTAAAACTAGAAAAAGCTTTGAAGATTTTAATACCTTCAGGAATATTGCTAGTTATCCTTCTTACAAAATGTATTTTTCTCTTCTTTGTGGGCACATGGTCACACACAACCTTACCCCACCTCCTTTGCTGTAAATGCCACGACACATTTCCTTGCCAGACAATGAGAGGGAAAGTGACGTGTATAACTGTGCCCTCACTTACTTGCTCTGAGTTTATCCCGTTTTCATGTCTTGTGAGCTGGAATGTGGACATGCTCAAGACCTCGCTTGACCCCAGGATGAGGACTATGCCCAAGGGCAGGGTAGAATCGCAAGGAACATGAAGTGAAGTTGCTGAGTTGTGTCTGACTCTTTACGACCCCATGGACTGTAGCCTATCAGGCACCTCCGTCCATGGGATTTTCCAGGCGAGAATACTGGAGTGGGTTGCCATTTCCTTCTCCAGATCATCTTCCTGACCCAGGGATCGAACCCGGGTCTCCCACATTGTAGGCAGATGCTTTACCACCTGAGCCACTTGGGAAGTCCAAAAAAAAACACAGACCCAAGCTGATCATTCACCTTGGAAAAAGTGTGAGAGAAAATACTTACTTTTTAAAACCATTGTAAAAGGAGTTTCTTTTAATACAGAAGCTTATCTGTTATCTAACTTAAATATTTTGTAGACAAGTATTTCAATCCAAGAAAAAAAAATTAGACTTTAAATTAAAATTTAGAAGTTAAATAGTTTTGATGGGGAGGATGAAAAAGAAAGACTTTAAGTTATGCACATTTATGTTATCATCTCTTTACTCTCTTCTCCATCCTATTCACTGTCTCTAGGAGACAGCCTATATGGATTATAAAAACAGACTTTCTTGTCCTCTGGTTCCTGGTTGGGTTTAACCAAAAAGGAGACTTGGCAAAGGATGAGAGGTATATGAATGAGGTCAAGGTATTTACTTTCCTGGCTTTTTCCATGTAAGGATGCCTTTGGCTGTTTTCATTAGTCAAACTGAAGGTAACTGATTTTTTCAAGGCCACCTCCCCTACACAAATCTCTCCTCTTCTAAAGTTACTGCTCCCTCTCCTGTCCCTTTGAAGTTAATAAACCTAGGGTACAGAACCATCCTTTGTGGTTCCTCTTACCCTGTCAACACCCTTACGAATAGTCACTTTGTAATTAAACTCTCCCTGAATTATCTTGAGTGTTCCTTCTGTTTCCTGTTGGGAACCTAACTAAAACACTATTTGTACATCATTCTTTTAAGTATAATGCTATCTGAATGCTAAGAAATAATTTATGATCAGCTTGAAATTGCTTTATTTTTATGAAGACATTATTATAACTGAATGAAAATTGGAGAGAAAGCATGCAATTTATATTCCAGGTAGTTAAACCTACATAACTACAATTATCTTATAGTGAAAACCTAAATTAGAATCTTGTTTCTTTTCTGTAGAAGAAGCTTACTTAAATTATAGAGTGCTTGAGAAAAACCAACTAAACAAACAAAAACAAAGACTTCTAGGGAATGACACTGCAGTGAGTCTATTCTAGGAAATGACAGACATCATGGGGATTTCTCTTTCTTTTTTTTAATTGGGATATAGTTTATTTACAATGTTGTGTTAGTTTCAGGTGCATAGCAAAGTGAATCTGTTATACAAACATCTGCATGTATCTGCTTTTTTTCTAAGATCCCTTTCTCATATAGGCCATTACAGAGTACTGAGTTCCTTGTGCTATACAGTAAGTCCTTTTTAGTTATCTGTTCTATATATAGCAGTGTGTATGTGTCAATCCCAATCTTCGAATTTATTCCTCCCCTTACCTTACCCCTGGTAGCCATAAGTTTATTTTCTACATTTGTAGCTCTATTTCTGTTTTGTAGATAAGTTCATTTGTACCCTTTTTAAAAAAGTTTCCATATATAAGCCATATCATATGATATTTGTCCTTCTCTGACCTCCTTTACTCAGTATGACAATCTCTAGGTCTACCCATGTTGCTGCAAATGTCATTATTTCATTTTTTTAATGGGTGAATAATATTCCACTGGACTGTAGCCTGCCAGGCTCCTCTGTTCATGGAATTCTCCAGACAAGAATACTGGAGTGGTTCGCCATTTCATTCTCCAGGGGCTCTTCCCAACCAAGGGACTGAGCCCAGGTCTCCCACATTATAGGAGGATTCTTTACCATCCGAGGCACCAGGGAAGCCCATATATGAACCACATCTTCTTTATCCATTCCTCTGTTGACGGACCTTCAGGTTGCTTCCATGTCCTGGCTATTGTAAATAGTACTGTAATGAACATTGAGGTGCATGTATCTTTTCAAATTATGGTTTTCTGTGAATATATGCCCAGGAGTGGGATTACTGGATCATCTGACAGCTCTATTTTTAGTTTTTAAAGGCACCTCCTTACTATCTCTCTAGTGGCTGTACCAATTTACATTCCTACCAATAGTGTAGGAGGGTTCCCTTTATTCCACAGCTCTCCAGCATTTACTGTTTGTCGATTTTTTTCATGATGGCCACTCTGACTGGTGTGAGGTCACACCTCACTGTAGTCTTGATGTACATTTCTCTAACAATTAATGACGCTCAGCTTCTTTTCATGTTCTTTTTAACCATCTCTATGTCTTCTTTGGACAAATGTCTATTTACATCTTCTACCCATTTTCTGATTGGGTTGTTTGCTTTTCTGATATTGAGCTGCATGAGCTATTTGTATATTTTGGAGATTAATCCCTTGTTGGCTGCTTCCTTTGCAAATTTTCTCCCACTCTCAGGGCTGTCTTTTCATTTTATTTATGGTTTCCTTTGCTGTGCAAAAGCTTTTAAGTTTAATTAGGTCCCGTTTGCTTATTTTTGTTTTTATTTTCATTACTCTAGGAGGTATACTGAAAAAGATCTTCCTGTGATTTATATCAGAGAGTGTTTCGCTGACATTTTCCTCTAAGACTTTTATAGCTATCCAGCCTTCTATTTAGATTTTTTAATCAAAGTTGAATTTATTTTTGTGTATGGTGTTACAGTGTGTTCTAATTTCATTCTTTTACATGTAGCTGTCCAGTTCTTCCAGCACCACTTATTGACGAGATTGCCTTTTTTCCATTGTATATTCTCGCCTCAATTTGTCATAGATTAGATGACCACAGGTACATGGGTTTATTTATGGCCTGACCCCATGGAAACAGAGCCCGTTTCTGTTTCAGAGGGACTGACCAGATCTCACGGAGGGACTGTGATTGGTTTCATCTGGTTTGTGTGGGGAGGGATGTCATACATGACTAGGTTGGCTCCTGTTGCCAGTCCTGTGGTCAAGAAGGACCAAGTATCATGATTGGCAACCCTCTAGAATTATGAAATTGAGGAAGACTAGGCATCTTAAAGTCAAACATCTCTTTTATAATTACTCAAGAAATGAGGCTGAATGCTTTTTAAATGTTTGGTAGAAAAGTCAATGTTCTTGGACATTTACTTCTAGTTAATAGCTGGCTTGGTAATTTTGACCAACCTTGCCTCTCAAGAAAATGCTGAATAAAATACTTAAAATTTTTACTTAAAAGCATCAAACACGTGAAGGAGAAGTTTCTGAACTAAAACCCCAGGGAAAGTGAAGTTCAGAGAAGCAGGAGCAGCACTTGAAACTGCTTTAACTCAAAGGATGTGTGTTATTTTCTTGGAAGTGTTACTAATCAGGGTTCTTGACCTTCCCTAATCAATAGAAATTGATAAGATGCCAGACAAGAAATTAAGACAAGGCTTTACTGGGGCTCCTGCTGCAGCAGGAGGGAATGAAAAGAAGTTAACAAGTTCCCTTGCTCAGCTCCCCAAGTGGGGGTAACCTAGGTCCTTATATGGGGTAAGGGTAGGGGCGGGTCCAGAGATGAGGCCAGGGGGATGATTTAGGTGGTTCAGACAGTAAAGCATTTGCCTACAATGTGGGAGACCCAGGTTCGATCCCTGGGTTGGGAAGATCCCCTGGAGAAGGAAATGGCACCCCACTCCAGTATTCTTGCCTGGAGAATCCCATGGATGGAGGAGCCTGGTGGGCTACAGTCCACGGGGTCGCAAAGAGTCAGACACGACTGAACCACTTCACTTTCTTTCCTTCTTTCTCTCCCACCCCTTTAGTGGTGTCAGGTACACGGGGTGCGTGATGTATCCTGGGGCGTGTGATGTACCCTGCTTTTGCTCCTGGCTCTTCAGAAATGGCCATTGGGTTTTTGGTCTTTTTGTAGCTTGTTTTCCATAATTTGCCCCAATTATGCAAGCGTGCTGCTATTCCCCGACCCCCCCCCCCCGCCCGCCCCTTAGTTTCTTTGTATTTTGCTGCTTGAGGAGACGTTTCTTCAGGTGTAATCACTGCAGCAAAAGGTCCCAGGTCTCAGATTGCAGCCTGTCTTAGAAGTAGCTTTGAAACTGGCCTTGATAATAATGATGCATTTCTATCACAAATGCATTTCTATCATAAACACATTATTATTAAAAAAATACAAATTATATGATTCTTATCATTTGAAATGTGTTGAACCTTATCCTGAGGGTCTCATTAGGTGAATGGTTCAATATTTTTTCTGAAGGGGTTTTCTCAGGAAAGATCTGGGAAATTTTGAAAGAATCTTCACTAAACTGTCCATAAAGTTGAAGAGAGAAATGGTAGACAGTGGTGAAGGTAGTTGGACTTGGGGGTAAGGGAGGAAAAATAGGTCTGACGGCCTGAAGCACCCAAGATTTAGATACCAGGGAATTATTTTTTATGAGGTTTCCTTTGAAGAAACAAACCCATGAAGAACCAGTGAACATTCTTTCACAATGTGTTTTGACTCTCAGGAAAAAAAGGCGGAAGGTAGATTAGGAGTTTTTAAATTGGATTTTGTCTTTAAATAAACAACTGGGAGAATCTCATAACTTTCCACTACTTTACATGTTTTTTGGCTTAACTCGTCTCTCATTTTATTTCTAGTATTCAAAGATAAAAATGACCAGCACAAAAATAGATGGGATATTTTTCCATTAAGAAGTTATTCATTCACGAAAAATGAGAGAAAAAAACCTCTTTAAAAAAATCTCTAGTGAAGAATTCAGATGATGTTCTTCAAGAAAAGGGCGTGTCTTACTATGCTACCCTCATATCATAATGATTTCCTCACAGGATAATCCCAGTATTTGGCATTAACAATTACACTGCTTTTACTCAACACTAAATTTATTTTGTGGATTGCCTGAGGTAGTGAGAACTGTGTAGAAAGTCATCTCTGAGTTCCATCTAGGGCCGTCAGTTGAGTTATTTTTACTTCATTTCCTAAAATTTCAGAATGTGGATGTAGTAGTCAAGTCCTTCAAATTCACTTAGGAGTAAATGAGTTCACGTTGATACTTCATTTATATAAGTCAAATGAAGCCTGAAGCTCCATACTAAAAAAGTGTTCATCAGGGGTAGAACTTAAGAAGCTCCAGTAAATCCATTTTAATATAGTAATCTCTTCTAAAAACCAGCCTTATGCTAAAAGGCAATATAGTTGTGGGGAATTTAAGAAGCCTTAGTTCCCTCAGTGAATGCAGAATCTCTTCTCTGAAAGTGAGGAGAGGGATTCATACTGGAAAGGAGCTCAATTTCAGTTCTAAGAACTTGTATTTGAATAAACACATTAAAATTATTTATAATCAGTCTGCTCAGCCTAGTGTTACAGAGTGGCTTTAGCGTTTTTGTTTTTTGTGTTTTTTTTTCATTTCTGACATAACTGTTAGTTGCTCAGTCATGTCTGACTCTTTTGCAACCCCATGGACTGTAGCCTGCCAGGCTCCTCTGTCCATGAAACTCTCCTGGCAAAAATACTGGAGTGGGTAGCCATTCCAGGGACTCTCCCGAGCCCACAGATCAAACCCAGATCTCCTGCATTGCTGGCAGATTCTTTATTGTCTCAGCCACCAGGGAAGCATTTTAGCACACATTACATAAAATGCAAAACAATAAAACCATGTATTTTCTGATTTCTCTGTTCCTTTTTTTTTTTTTTGGTAGTTACAGCTTCCCATAGTTAAGTGACAACTAGGGATTAAAGGTGATAAAATTAACGTAGGCAAGTTTTATTTTACACCAGGTTTCAGCACAGATCAAAGAAGATGAATGTCCAGTCATTAGAAAGCAATTAAAAAGTACTGCATCACACAGGAGTTTTTGTTCTTATTTCTCCATGTATAACACCAAGAACTCTTAACTCTCTTTTTCCCTCTTGTTCCTAACTTAACTCAACCTCTTCTCAAATGCTCAGTGTAAAAACTTTCTAATTTAGTTCTTTGACTTGGAAAATCTTTTTGGTGGACAGTTCTGTTGCTTCCTAAGGGAAGGGTGAAAGGAAGAACTGAAGAAATGGTCAAAATTAACTCATTCTCTAGTCTTCACTAGATGATTGACAGTGGTCAATTATTTGTCTGGTTACCTTGTCTACTTGAACTAATCAGAGTTCCACTTGTGGTTATTTTGTGATTTAAAGCCTTAGCCTCCCTGTTCCTTTAGCCAGATTTTATACTAAAACAAACAACAAACAAATGTTAAGTGTAAAAATTTAGAGATGCTCTAATGAGTTTTTTTAAAAGTAATATCCTAGTATATACTATCCACTCAGACCCCTAATATATAGTTGCTTTTGTTTTTAAGAATTGAGAATAATCAAAATTAATTGGCATTTATTCTATTAATAGTTAAGATCAATCTTAGGGAACTCTGGGAAGTAGGTATAATTGATCTTTAATTGATCTTTGAGAGGATCTTTGATCCTCTCCATCCAGTTTTGATTTTGAATCATCCTTTTCCTTCTCTTACGGGCTTCCCTGGTGGCTCAGAGGGTAAAGCGTCTGCCTGCAATGCAGGAGACCTGGGTTCGATCCCTGGGTCAGGAAGATCCCCCTGGAGAAGGAAAAGGCAACCCACTCAGGTACTTTTGCCTGGAAAATCCCATGGATGGAGAAGCCTGGTAGGCTACAGTCCATGGGGTTGAAAAGAGTCGGACATGACTGAGCGACTTCACTTTTCCTGCTCTTTGCACCTTTTCTAGGAGCTCAGTACAGTCTTAGCTTTATCAAAGCCATGCCCCTACTTCCACCCTTCCACTGACACTGGTATTTTTTTCAGCAGTACTTTTGAAAGTTCTTTGTATCCTTCCAGACTTCTTTGTCATCAAAGTTTTGTTCACCTTTATCCTAGTATGTTAGAGTCCTACCAAGTTACTTATAAATCTAATCAACAACATTAAACCAAAATGCTAAAGGTTGATATAATAAAATAGTGTATATTTTGATCTAAATGAATTAGCGTTTTGTGGATTTCAGGCCTCTGTCAGAGCCCATGAGAAAAACATTTTTAGATGATATTTCTTCTATTAGAGCTAAATAAATTATGTCATCTTAAAGTGAACAATAGAGAGAGAAAAAGCGCCCAGGGAACAGCCCAAAGTGTACCTGACAGGCTTTCCCCTCGTTGACTTCTATGTATCTCACGGGGAACTTTCTCTTACTACTGCTTTCCTTCCCTCCGCACCTTGGAAGCTTCAAAACATTATGCATATCATGATTAGGACGTTATGGGTAACACCCCACGGAGGAATACTCCCCTTCTATTTCGATGCTTTTATCTTATGTCAATGATGATGGCTGAATCTTCTGCAGGGCTGGAATGCAGTATTTCATGTATGGAATTTTCTTTTGTACACCAGATTAGGATGATATACATTAATGATTGCTGGTCTTAACAAAGAGTTTTCAATTTTTCACTTACAATTTTAGATGAAAGTCTTCTATTTAAAATGATGAATAGGCCAAGAACTTAAATCTGTTTAACTTGACCACATAACAGTCTTCATTATGACTAAGTTTAAGAAGGTGCTTAAAATATATTTCTTGAGGGAAGAGACTAAAAAACAATTATTTTTACACCTAGTTTTGTATTTTATATTTTAAAGAGCTATAATCTTTGTGCTATGAACACTAACTTAAAAATTGCTTCCTTATGATGTTTGACCTTATCACAAAATCTAGGTTTACAGTAAAGCAACAACTGAGTAATTTTCATCTTTGGAAATACCAACATAAACTTTTTATTAATGTGAAATTCATGTAGTATTAATTTGCCACATGAGCATTCATAATAAACAGACTGACAAGTTCTTGACCCCAGAGTAGCAGTTACAATGTTTCTCAGGAAATAGAAACTGAACACTGTTATTCTCATGTTTTATAATTTAAAATTTTTACTTTTCCATAATGCAGTGAATGAAATTCAGCCATCATTGATTGAAGTTTATTACCTTTATTACCTTTAAAACATTCTTGATATTTAGCAAGCAAGATAACTAAAGTAAAATTGTGGCTTATGAATAATGAAACAGACAAATTCCACTGGTAAAATGGAAACATATACTGTATACCTTTCTAAATATTTATGTGTCCATTTTACTCACTTACCCATAGAATTAAGTTTCCTCCTCTCCTCCTCTCTTTTTAAATGAAAATGACTAGGCAGTGGTCCCAGTAGAGAAACTTATTTTCAGAAACACTAAGGTTTTTATTCCACTTGTAAGCATTACTGTTTGCAATTATATCTATTATTAATTAAAAATGAAAAAGCTAAGGTAATGATGGTGGCCGGGCATCTATAATGGGGGAATATTCCCAAATTAAAACTTCCTTTCCTATTCAGAAAGTGACCTAGAAACTAGGCTATTTGGACTCATCAGCCTCAGGGAGGGTCACAAGATACAAGTTGTCTCTGAAGTTTGTCTTTATGTTCTATGAACAAGTCTCAACCTGGAGGCTGTGTCTGATTTATGGGCTTGGCTTGTTTCCACCTGTCACAGAGGTAACCTGGGGAAGCCAAGGCAGCAGCTAAGCCATCAGTTAGTTACCCAAAGGCTTGCTGTAACCAGCTGATTTGGAATCCCTTTTCTCACTTTGTTTCCTGAGTTGTGTTCATTATTATTGAGAGGCATGATTCTGGCAGCCACTCTATCTGAAAAGGCAGCCTTTCAGATCTTTTTATTTTTTGTTTTCAGCTTGTATCTCTCCTGGCTGTGGTGGTTAAATTTGATAGTATTTAAGTTCAGCTCATTTTGAAATACTGTGAGTATGAGTGTATGAATATATTATGAATAAAGTTCCTTTCATATAGTCTTCTTAATATTTGAATATCTGAAGGAAAGGGATGAATTCAGAAACTGAATTTCTCTTTCAGGTTTATTTTTTCTACTTGAAAAAATGGTAGCTAATCTAGAATGGCTTTAAGTTAGACACTTAATTTTTTTTCTGTCTCGGTCAAGATGGGGTCCAAGGCCTTTAATAGGGTTAGCTGAAGGCTTATGCTACATAGTGCATCACTGGAGAGTGGAGAAACAGTTTTTTAAAAGCTATTCTGGGGCTTAACAGTATAATATTATTATTTTATTTGGAAGAATTCCCAGAGGTTAGCTATATTCGAATATAATAGTATTGTTGGCTATGTGCTAAGTATGTTAAGTATATTATTTCATTTAATATTACCTGCTGCTGCTGCTGCTAAGTCGCTGCAGTTGTGTCCGACTCTTCACGACCCCATAGACGGCAGCCTACCAGGCTCCTCCGTCCATGGGATTTTACTGGCAAGAGTACTGGAGTGGGGTGTCATTGCCTTCTCTGTAATATTACCTAGTAGTGGCTATTATTATTACTGATTTTTACAGATGGGGGTTCTGAAACACTGATGGATTTACTAACCTGCCTAAAGGTCACATAGCTAATAAGAAGTACAGCCAATAATTGATCTCAGGACTCTGCCTCTATGACACATTCTCTTAACCACTGTGGTAATTATTGATAAAAGAAAATAAGTTAAACCATTGTACCATGATTTAACCCAGCTTCATTACAAAATGACTAGTTCAGAAACTGAGCAAGAAATATCACCTCAGTGATTCTAAAATGCACCTATTGCAATACACACATATTTTAACACATCTCTTAATTTGGAATGTATGTAATAGTCACTGAAATTTTATAATTATTATTGACCATCTAGTGGTTGCCCTAACTGATTTATTTTGCTTATATTTTCCTGTTTATGTATGCCCATAGAGTGATATAGTAAAGAAAATCAATGTCAAAATAAAGCTCAAAAAGATCTTTTTCTAAATGTAAAATAAGAAGTTTAAATGATGGGAAAGAAACTTGTAAATTGTCAGTGCAGTGTTTTCTTTCTTACTGGGACATAAAATAATGTGTTTAACAACATTTTAGATTCATTAAAGTACAGCATGTATTATGGCTACACATTAGCCATGCAGTCTATTAGTATTAGGAAAAAAAAGTACCAGTACTACATTTCTCATTGTGCCTCTTATTTCTGTAATTCTATATTATTCAGTGTAGTGTCTGGCAAGTGACAGATACTGAATAAACCTATTCTGAGTTGAATGAGACCGATTTTCTTGTGTTCACCACAGGGAAATTCAAAACAAGAGTTCCCGAAATATTTTAAGCAGTATCAGCATCATTGTAATTACTGTAGAACCTCCTATGATGATGACCTTCTTGAAATATCATGCTAATTTTAATGTATTCATTATAAAGAGTGGTGGCCTCCTAGAAAGGGCACAGTTTAGGAAGTCAGGAGATTTTAATTTTAATTCTGCCACAACCTTCCAATGACATCTTAGGTAAATCACTTAACCACACATTCTGAGCCATATGTAAGAATAATAATTAACAGTTCTCATAGCTACTGTACACAAAGTCACTATGATTTTAAGTGAAATTATAAATGAAAAATCATTCTAAAAGGTTTAGATAATCCTCACAATATATAAAGTGCATCTTTGTAAATAAAACGGTGCTAAGTGAGCTTGAAGTTTTCAACAGAGATCCAGCCAGAACTAGGAGCCCCAGCTTGCTATGAACATCATCAGGGCAGAGACTGTCCTACTCATTTTCTTCTAGCTCCCATTCTTCCTGGGCTTCCCTGATGGCTCAGTGGTAAAGAATCTGCCTGACAATGCAGGAGAAATAAGTTAGATCCCTGGGTGGGGAAGATTCCCCTGGAGAAGAAAATGGCAACCCACTCTAGTATTCTTGCCTGGGAAATCCCATGGACAGAGGAGTCTGGAGGGCTATAGTCCATGGGGACACAAAAGTGTTGGACATGATTTAGTAACTAAATAACAACAGCAACAACTGTTCTTCCCATGGTATACATTCAGGATCATTATTTAATAAAGGTTTAAATGAATACAGAGGCAGAACAAATATCTACAGTAGATTTAAGGGGCTGGCTATCCATCAATTTTTTTCTCATATAACTGCATAATCCATTAAAAAGGAATGTGGAGCAAGGTGGGAGGTCAACATTGTTAAGGATTATGTGCTACTTCAAAAATTCTTGCCCTTTTGTCCTCAGTCTAATATACTTGAAATTTCTGAACAGAAATGGTAACATTTCTGTATAACAAGCCAATTTTCTTTAGGAAACTATGCAAATTTTTATACCAGTAGTCACTATGTAGCCAATAAGGTTTGGAATCTGGATTCTTATTTTTAATACTTTTTTTTTTTAACAAATACCAATAACCGCAGATAGAATTTTCATGTTTAAAAAATTTATCATAGCATATTTGCTCATCAATTAAAAAAAATATGCTTTTCTTTCAGAACATCCCACCCTCGCCTTCTCCCAAAAAACCACTACAATATTGTAAAGTAATTAGCTTCCAACTAATAAAATTAAAAAAAAAAAAATCAATTGGTCAAAAGCTATAAAACACTTAAGAGAAAACATTAAAAAACTTCTTCACACACACACACACACAAACATGCTTTTCTCCTACAATATAACTTGGACACTTGTGGTAGTGATTTAGTCACTAAGTCGTGACTCTTGCAACCCCATGGACTGTAGCCTGCCAGGCTCCTCTGTCAATGGGATTCTCCAGGCAAGAATACTGGAATGGGTTGCCATTTCCTTCACCAGGGGATCTTCCGAACCCATGAATTGAACCTGGGTCTCCTGCATTGCAGACAGATTCTCTACCAACTAAGCTACGAGGGAAGACCTGGACACTTGAAGCACAAGCTTTAAATCATGCATATAAGCCTATTTCTCTTAAGAGTGTGAGCACAATTAACAAAGGTAAAATACATCTTTCAAAAAAAAAAACAGACTAGACTTAGGAATATCTATGCTGCCGCTTGGTGGCACTCTTTACTCGTTTAAAGCAGCTTTGATTAAAAAAAAAAAAAAAAAGTGCTTGTAATAAAGGAAAGTGACATCCAGGGAGAATTTCAATAGTCTAATTTTAGACACCGCATTCAGGTGTTTTGGTATTCTGATAGCCTGGATCAGCTGGTTTCTGGAGCTTGCCAGTGTGCTGGTAAGTCTAAAGAATGTCACTCAGGTTATGAAATGCATCAGGTATGCATATAATGATGTTTTTCGCCTGCAAAATTTAGCATATTAGATTTATGTCTTTGATTTTCTTTTGTCTCCTTTCTGGAGGATGTGGTTTTAAAAGCCTGACCAATATATACACAGTGAATAGACATAATGAGTGATTTTCCAAAAGAAAATTCTTCTCTTAAGAAGAAATAACTTGGATCAGTCAAAATTCAGCAAGGTAATGGATAACAACTTTTTGGTTACTGCATAGCCGAGCCTTATTTACAAGTAAGATTTAGAAAAAGGTAATCAAGCAACAACTGTCATGAGCCAGTTTATTCATTAAAGAACATTTTTTAGGTATGCAAATTGGGATAAAGATACACACATAATACTGAATGGAATGGGACTATTGTTAAATCAGTCAGAAAGCAAACTGTTAAAAAATGGCATCCTGGCCAACTGTCACACTTTCACATAAACAGCTACTACTCCAAAGGTTTAATTTGAAATCAATCACTTTAATAGAACATTAGACAAGAAATTATATTAGAATATTGTCACTGATATACACGGGAATAGAAATTTCTGACTCTTTCTTACTTTTGCTATGTATAAAAATACTCAATGCTAGCTATTTTTCAGCATTTGGGGTAGGGGGTGGACATCATGAAAGACCCATGCCTATCTTCATTATAGTCACAGGGTCTGGGCAACAGTCCCAGCCTCCAGCATAAAGAACCTCCCAGAGCGTAGCGCGTTAGTGAGTAGAGTTCAGCTTTATCAGCTGGAGCATCAATCACATTCAGAATAGTTATATCAGCTCCCCACCCAAGCTGCTCAATTATGAGAATCTGTCCGATGAAGAACTAGCATGCCACTGCATTTGAAATCCATTTAGACAAGCTCATTGACACTAAGATACTCTGTTCCCCCATTTTAACAGATGAAGTTCATTGAGAAGCAGCCACACGTTTTAGGACACTGTTTCTCCAAGTGTAACTGAGAAAAAATATGTTTCCAAATTCCAGATAATGGCTAAAACACATGTTTCCACGGCCTCTTGAAGGAATGGGGGTTAGCAGAAGATATCACTATTCTAAACAAGCTTTCTGAGAGATCCTAACGCTTACTAAAGTTTGAGAATCACCATTTGGCAAGAGATGACTCTTGTGACTATTTAAACATCCCAAACATAATTTCTTTTTTCGGTGTTTGCCACTGTTCATCTAAGCAGTGGGAAGGATTTTACTTTCAATCACTCTAGGGTTCTTTAGAAGCAGGGATTGGGAGTTAGAAATTTAGAATATATCAAATATTTCAGAACCAGATAAGCTTAGAACTTAAACCACAGAAGAGTATCTTGCTTGAATGTTTGTTTTTTCAGAAATATATTGTTTTTACAAATATTACTTGTCTCATATATAAATATTCAATAATAATTCTTAGGATGGTACTTTTCCCCAGGAACTAACATTTGTTGCTCATCTACTCTGCAACAGGTTCTTTATATTTTAACATCCCAATTAATCTAAAATTGTTCTCTTTAATCTCTTATTCATTTATTACAAAATGATGCCAACACATCATTGAAGCCTGTTAAGATAGCGATGGGGCTGTTTTGCTCACTGTTAACCAGGTTCTCTCAGACACATTTGAGTTAATACTGTTGAGATGCACTCTGAAGACTGCTGAGAATCTCTGCAACCATCCTTAACTGTGTTTTTTTCTATTTTGAAAATCTTGTATCATATGTGGTATTTTTAGATACTTCCACAGGTTGTGCTCTTATCTTTCATTCTTTAAGCTCATTATAATAAACTATGGCCTTGAGCCACAAGTCCAGTCATGTACTTCACCTTTAGGTTTTCCACTATAATATTTCTTCAGCTAGTATAGAAAGTTTACACAACTGAAAAGGCATACTTTGTATGCTAAACAAGCTAAAATAGTCAAAAGGGACATAATTGTGAATAACAGTATCTGATTTTAAGTCTTATTTTTTAATTCTATATTTTTAGGACGATATTCTGTTGCAATGTGAAATTTAACAAGAATAATGATCACTTTACCTTCTTAACCACCATGAGAGTCCAGGATAATGCTTCTGGTTCTCCAGAAAGGCAGTCAGGAAATCACACAAATTAGACTTAAAAGCTCCATTTGGTTCCTACAAGAAATTAATTTCATGAGGACCATTATGTGATAAAATATCTCTCATCCGAGAAAGCTTTTCTAGGTTCATCAACATTCTGTTCTGTACCCACAACTTATTGAAATGAAAACCATGCTGCTAATAATTGAGACTGTTTGCTTGTATCATTTTTCTTTAAGGTTTGCCTACTGATGGTACTCGGGAATAGCTTTCATTATTTCAACTTTTGCTGGCTAATGACTGTCTAAAATGTTTTGAGAGTAATGTGAACAAGATCTCTCAAAAATATAGCCACTTTCAAGGTTATAGTAAATAGTCAATATCATCTATTAATTGCTTGCTGAATTTTAGAACTGAAATGGGCTATAGAAATAGTGCTGTTCAAACCTCTTATTTTACAAGAAGGGAAATATGTTTAAAGACCAATTTTATTTTCACTGTAAAAATTGAATTTACAGCTTTGCATAATAAAAGTCTAATATGAATGCATAGGAATGAATAAAACTTGATCATTCAGGCTTGCACTTCATGGTTGAAAAGTCACAAGCTGCTTTTCATTTTGTTTTATTGTCTTTTGACTTCTTTCCACCATCATTTATAATTAATCCACATTTTTCTAGATGAGATATAAATAAAAACCCTAGGTTTCTCCAGTTGTTTCTATATTATGTATGTTTTTTTTTCCAGACAATATGCATTTAGTTTGACAATCATAAAGGGAATTATTTAATAATACTCATCATCATTCACAATAGTGTTTGTCACAGGTTTTTTTTTGTTGTTGTTATATTCTGCTCTTTCTTGTTGGACTAAGAGACTTGACTTTAAAGAGTTAATTGCTTATGAAGTTTATCTGTTGATGGTACTCTGGCTGTGCTCTTGATGCTTCTGACAGTCCCTGAAAGAAATGGGTAAGGAGGAGGTGAAAGCAGAGGAATGAACTTGTTAACAGAGAGTCTATGTTGTCTCCTTGGTGGGATTGTATTGGGCCTAGCTCTACAAAGGGTTGAGCTGTGTAGATTGCAATGAATAAAGACAGACAATGTGTGATGGGGCCAACACAGGTTAGAATTCCCTTTGTTTTAGCCTACAATGTGTGGCATACAGCATACATGGATGATTCTTCTTTTTCTACATTACCTTCTCACATCTAGTCACTCACATACCCTTGCCATTTTCTTCTTCACTGGGTCTTTTGCACTTTAGTTTCTCTTCAATAAAAATTTTACTTTGAGACAATATTAGAGGTCATCCTGCTCAACCACATATCCATTACAAAAATCACTTCTATAGCACTATTGATAGATGATCTTTCAATTTGCACTTGACAATTTCTAGTACCAAATAACTCACTGTTTTTTAGAAATTTAATTTTATTATTGGATAACTCTGTTAGAAGTTCTTTCACTCACATTTTAGTGAAAATTATTTCCTCTGCAGTGTTTAGCCTTTGGTCTTGTTTTCATACATTATTCATCAAGCATTTAGAGTCAGCTGTTATTTCACTCTGCAACCCTCCCCCACACACCCCAATCATACACAGGTGGATACACACATTTCCCTTTTTCAGGCCAAACATCCTCAAATAATTAATGTGCCATTGTGGTTTATGGACCATTTATCCACCTGGTTACTCTTATGCCTTTATCACACTACACTGAAGTGAAGTGAAGTCGCTCAGTCGTGTCCGACTCTTTGCGACCCCGTGGACTGTAGCCCACCAGGCTCCTCCGTCCATGGCATTCTCCAGGCAAGAATACTGGAGTGGGTTGCTGTTTCCTTCTCCAGGGGATCTTCCCGACCCAGGGATCGAACCCAGGTCTCCCGCGTTGCAGGCAGACATTTTAACCTCTGAGCCACCAGGGAAGCCCATCACACTACATTAGCATCTTTCTAAAAATAATGCATGCAAATTGAACACAGTAATCTTCCTTAATCTGAAGATTATGTTTCAGCCAAAGTCCATATCTGAGACTGCACTAGTTTGTTGGTTTTAGTAGCATGTTCATTTTGGTCTTCAAGTGAACCACTTACCCTTTCTCTCCTTCATATGAACTCTTGAACCCACATTTCCTCATTGTGTACCTTTGCAATTCATTTACTGAATGTTACTTTCATAATTGTTTTTCACTGTTTCCAGTCTTTCACTCTTTGAAAAATATTCACTTAATTCTTTCAATCAGCATAGAAATTTGTCCCAGCTTTGTGCCATGTCAAAATAGAAAGGCATATCTTCATCCATAAGAAACACTGTCACTTGAAGGACAGTGTCTGTGGCACAGCCATGCAGAGAACTCACTCTGTAGGTTGATCAACCATGAATCCACATAGCTGCATTGCCTGTGTGTTACAAAGACTTGTCAGATCTTTTGTCTCTGTCAAGATTCTCTACTTCTTATACTGTTCTCATCATTTACAGTTGTCCTCTATCTCTGGTCCCTCATTTTATTCATAGTTTGCTGCAATATTTGCTGGGTTCAGGTACTTTCTCATCTCTGTTTCCTAGATGTTGGAATTGTTTTCTTAAATACTATTCTTATAGCATTGAACCAGGACAGCGATATGACATTGATGGGCCAAGGTACTTTTGCTTTTGTGGGCTCCTCCCTCCACAAAAATATTTAAAATTGTATTTTACAATTGTATTGGCATAAAGCTTTCTGACCTAGAAGTTAATATCTTCTTTGCATCTGAAAAGAATTAAAACATTGTGGGCCTTAGCATGATGCCAACTGCACCTAATACATAAATCAGCCCTGCACTGAAGACTAACATCAAGTTTGTGTTTTCAAGCCTACCATGATAGTTCCTCCACAACTTTTCCATCCTTTGTCCATTTATCTAATGCTTCCTCTGACTGTACTTAAAAATTTGGTTCCTGTATTTCAGATGGCCTATATCCTGACTTCCTTGATCATCAGTTCTACTTTTTTCATATGCCATGTCATATTATGTAACAGTTGTGTATTGAGTAGCTGTTCAATATATACTTATTAGACAATTTATTTCTTTGTTAAATACAGTAAAATTTTCACTTTGATACTTAGTTTAGAATTATTATCATCATTGGCAGTTAATACAGATTTTATTATGACATTATTGTCAATTGATAACTTCCTGACAAAGCTTTCTTCATTAATTTTTTTCTGATTCATGCATATAGTACAAATACAATGGAAAAAATTTGAAAAATATTGAAAGTTATATAATAGAAAATGTGTCACCCAGAATCCTATCATAGATAGAAAAAAAGTGCACTTATTTTGTTCTATTTCTTTCTAGATATTTTATACATAAACAAACTTTTAGTAAAGTTAAAATTATAAAACTTTGTATACATTAGCTCGTGTATTCTTTACCACAGTGGTAAAGAATCTGCCTGCCAGTGCAGGAGATTCAAGAGACATGGGTTCAATTCCTGGATCAGGAAGATCCCCTAGAATAGGAAATGGCAACCCACTCCAGTATTCCTGCCTGGAAAATTCTATGGACAGAGGAGCCTGGCAGGCTACAGTCAATGGGGTTGCAAACAGTCAGACACGACTGAGCACTCACACCTATGACTATTACTCAATTAAATTTCTTTTCTGCATAGTTTATTCAACCTGTCTTCTATTTTGGAGGAATTTAGTTTGATTCCAATTTTTATGAGGCTATATTTGCCTCTATTGCATTTATTTTTTATTAATCATAATTGCTATTGAAAAATTCAGTATCTTGATAAGTGGTGGCAAATGGGAAGTTTGACAAATACAGTAAGTATCATCAAAATTTCTGGATGTTTTATATTTCTAAATGTAGATCTTAAAAATTATACTGTTTTACCCTGAGTTAAAGAAATACGATGTGAAGGATTCGCATTTCATCTTTCCCAATAAAAATTAGCAGCAATTGTTTCAAAAATGAAAATTTTCATAAGTTTATCTTTTAAAAATATCACAATAGTAATATTTTATCAGTGAAAGTCTAATCTGCTTATAATGAATGAACTGGCTTATCAAAATGATCCCAGTTTTGCTTTTGGTTTCAACATTAGAGAAGCTGTTTATTGCTCTGAGTGCTTTACTTAATAAATGTTGCTTAAAGAACTAAAAAAACAAAAAAACCCTGTGAAATTACATGATATATAATGGTCTGGAAGTGCAGTGTGAAGAATCTCTTCTATTAGGCATTATCTACCATTTTAAGAAGAAAGATGGATTGATAAAAGCTATTAAAAAACTGGAATTAATGCATATTTTATGCACTCTACAACATTAAGGGAAAGATTAAACTTAAAGGCTGCCACTTCAGGCTGTATACAGCAGTTTTCAATTTTATTTTCATCTTTGAATAATGTGGGTGTAATGCCAGCAGACCAATTATGTTCTAGAATTGAAATAACCATCTTCAGGAGCTTGCCAATCAAGGATCTATTGTCTAAAAATCTTCCTAGTGTTTATAACGTAAAACTGCCCAGGCATCTGCTTTTTCATCCTGGCTGAATTCAGATGGTTTCCAAGATTCGCAGGTCTACATTATCATCTCTGACCTTTCACTATAGTGCTCAAAAGACATTTTATACTGAATTGCAAGTGCTCTGGGCTTCCTAGGTGGCAGTAGGGGTAAAGAACCCACCTACCAATGAAGGAGATGCCAGAGACAAGGGTTTGATCCCTGGGTGAGGAAGATCCTCTGGAGGAGGGCATGGGTCCAATATTCTTGCCTGGAGAATCCCATGGACAGAGGAGCCTGGGCGGGCTATGGTCCATACTATTGTAATTTGAATATAAATGAAATATTTTAATATGAAGACATTCCATTTAACACATAACCAGGTGCTAGTCAATTTAAAAGGATAATACTACTAACACTTTTTACTTATCAAACATCTATATATCCCAGATCATTTATGAATGTAATATCAAATCCTTACAAAAAACATACCAAGCACTATTATTATTTAAAAAATTATAATAAGTTAAAACCAAAAAATAAAAAATAAAAAACTAAGACTGGCAGGAGGTGGTGAGGGAGAGGCTAAGTGACTGCTGGCAGAGCTGCTATGTGAACTGACATCTGTGTAATTGCAAAGACTACATTCTTAGTCAAAGCTATGGTTTTTCCAGTAGTCATGTACGTATGTGAGAGTAGGACCATAAATGGCTAAGTACCAAAGCATTGATACTTTCGAACTGTGCTGCTGGAGAAGACTCTTGAGAGTCCCTTGGACTGTAAGGAGATCAAACCAGTCAATCCTAAAGGAAATCACCCCTGAATATTGATTGGAAGGACTGATGCTAAAGTTGAAGCTCCAATACTTTGGCCACCTGATACAGAGAGGCAACTCACTGGAAAAGACCCTGCTACTGGGAAAGATTGGAGGAGAAGGGGACAACAGAGGATGAGATGGCTGGATGGCATAACCGGTTCAGTGGACATAAATTTCAGTAAGCTCCGGGAGATAGTGAAGGACAGGGAAGCATGGAGTGTTGCAGTCCATGGTTGCGGGGAGCCGGCCTGACTGCTCAGGCCCCTTCTCGGCCCTGAGAGAGATCAAAAGGTCCCTCTCTGTCCCGCCACCCCTGATTTGTTAAAGTGCAAATTGGCCTTTCTCACCTCCCTCAAGGAAATCGCTGCAGCCACCATTTGCCCATTTTCCTGACTCTGATAAGATTATCGGGCTCCTGTGAATGGCTTATGTCTAGGTAGTCTTTACCTGATTGTAAGACGCTGGTGCCATGCTCTGCTGGAGTTAAGATAAAACTCCTAAAACTAGTATCTGCAGTTCTGCACGTATGCAAGTCTTTGATCTAAAATTTGGTGAATCCTGTTAGTATATATATGTATGTTACCCCTCAATAAAGTCGTCGGAATCAGTCACAAGCTGACTCCGTCCCTCTCAACCCCATCTTTCTTAGTCTTTTATTTCTCAGGTGCACTGGTGATTGCGTCCTTGACCTGTTCATCTAGCCGGCAGGCCTGGCACATGGTTGCAAAGAATTGGACACGACTGAGCCACTGAACAACAACAATACCAGGCTACATTTTTCCAAACACACTTTGTAATAACTGATCAGCCATATTTCTGCTGTAGTTGGTACTGAATAAACTCTGGAGGCTGCAGTCTGTGTCTGATAAACTCTGACTTTTTGGATTTGTTTCCCAACTCTAAATTCTTAGCCACCTACAACATTCTTTCATGATTGAGTTAGCATGTTTGATTATGATGGCATTTTTGCTAGTGAACAATTTTGGCATTGCTCAGTGGGTTGTCCAACCTCTGGCAAAGTACCCCCAAAGTATACACCTGGAGTTTGTGGAATACCCTCCAGCCAAAATTCTGCAGCCTGAATAATTGATAGAATAATTATTTGGGTGGGTTATTTATATATCATATATCCTAGGCTGCCATCTAGAGACTTATTAACCATCATTAAATATGTAATTTTTTATACCAGAGCACACTCTTTGAAGTTTCCCCTATAAGAATCAGCTTTGTCACAGATCAATGCTTGCAAATCTATATATGATGCTGTGTGTGTGTGTGTGTGTGTGTGTGTGTGTGTATGTGACACAGAGAGAGAGAGAGATCAGATTTGTGGGTCACATTTTCAATCACTGTTTATCTGTCCCTTCTGAATGGTAATTAAGCCTCAGATAGACTCTTTCTGGAAGATTTCAGCCTGCCGTTTTGAAAGGTTTCTCTGAGATCTTCCAAAGTGATTTTTATATGATACAGTGCCTACATTTTAAGCCTGACTATTCTAAGCATTTTCCCAATTTGGTGATATTCCTCTGAGCTATATTTACAAAGTGGACAAAAATATTGAAATCTGATTTTCACTTAAACAGAATGTGACTCTTGACAAGTTGCTTATTTCTTATCCTTGTTTTCCTAATCTAAAAAATGGGGAAAATAATACAATCCACCTCTGTAGGTTATTTTGAGGATTAAAGTAAATATGAAAAATGTATATTCTTGCTAAGTGCTTAGGCATATACAACACTTGATAAATGTTAGTTATTATTAGTCTATAGAATATGAATTCCCTTGACATTCTGTTCCATCATTTAACTGGTAGAGATTATGCTACTGAGAGAAAGAGAAGGCCTGAGAATAAAGCTATACTAGAAAGGGAAGAGAAGGATGGAAGGAGAAAAAGAGAGGGAGGGAAATGGGAGAGAAAAAAGAAGAGAAGAGGGGAGGGCAAGAGTAGGAAAATGAGGAGAAGGAAGAGAAGAGGAGGAGGGAGGGAGGAAGGGGTGCTCTGGATGCAGAGAGGAGGTATAGGGTGCAGGCAAGTATGAGATGGGAGAGAGAGGCTGTAAGCTTTCATTACCTCCAATTTTCAAAAGTTAGTTTAATTGTAAACTGTTTAATTTACTCCATCCACATTTTCTTTTTCTCAAGGTGGAGTTTTCATGTGGATTGTATACAACTAAAATGGAAAGGGGGAGAGAAAAGAGTGGGACTGTGGGCAGGGCAGCTGTCTCTCCCCAGGCCTGAGCTCATTTCCCTGTTTTCATGCCTGAACTACCAGATTTGTTGTGAAGGGGAATGGAAAGAGAAGTGAATGGTTCTCTTTCACTTCTAGTCCTTGTGAAGAGAAGTTTCATGTATGCAACCTTTTTCCTATCCACTGTTATCTAGTCCTATCCATCCAAGGATAGGATGGATAGGACTTCTCCACTCCAAGGTTGTGCATTTGCTTGTTTTTGGTGTATGGGGTATGTGTGTGAGGTAGTGGTGGGGAGGGTTTATGCTAAATGGTTTTCAGAAAAGTTGTAAGATTCATACTATGCCAGAAAACAGAGAAACCACTGACTTGTGATTTATCAAGTGAGAAGAATTCTGAAAAGAGAAAAAACATTTGCCTGCTTTTTTACTAAAGATAATGACTGTTTCATGGATAGGGCTTAAAGAAAGCATTTACTGTGCTGACTTTCTTATAAAAAATTGGTTGCCACTAAATCATAAAAGCCCTATATTTATAGACTATTTACCAGGACCTAGAGATCATCAAAATATAAAATTTTATCTGTCTTGATCTATTGCTTGGAGGATTTGATATTTTTACAACTTGTACTGATCCATCTTATTATAACTGATTACATTGGACTACTTAAGTCCCAGTGGATTACATCCTCATGAAATGGTATATAATCAGTTTGATGAAGCATAACTGGTATGTCACTGTAGAACAGGTTACATCTTACATATTAGAAGCTGGACCACTAAAAATAAATTTCACTCTTGCAAGCTTATATAGTCATTTTCTTTTTGTGGTCAATATGCTGCAAAAATTCCTATATACTTCATTGAAAACTTGTGTAACTTTTGCATATCAATAGCTAGGTTTTTATTATTTTAATAAACATTTAATATCTATTTTAAAAATAAAATTGCTCATTAGAAGATTAATCAGTTAAGAGAATTGTCTGTTTTATCTTTAAGAATTTAAAATTATATTTGTAATTTCATCAAATCAAATACAGGATGTCCCAGATCTTATCTCCTCACCCAAGGCTGATTCCTGGTAACCTTGTTAACATGAAGTTTCTTCTTGAATCTAGATTTTGTCCTTTGTTTCTAGGATCTTTGAGAAATGACATTTCCATGCAATTAAGTCTCATCATCTGCAAAATGTTGTCACAGTAGCTTCAGTTGAGGTTGACTTGAACAAACTGTTTTATAATATTACATGTGATACTATGCCAGCAAGCCAGCTTAGAACATGATGCATAACACTGCTTTCAGCAAAATTTTACTGCCAGTTCCAGCAATAATCTGTACACACGAAGATACTGAAGATACAAAATTAGATAGTTACTATTCAATTTGAACTTTTATGAGCTCCTACAAAAGTAGCTCATAAATGTACAAAAAATGGAGAATTTTACCCCTTAGCTTAGGAGACAAAAAGAGACCAACTAATATCTGTAGCACGCAAGACTAGATTATGTTTAAGTTCACAGAGTTACAAGAGCTCTTATATGGTAAGCCCTCACATGGTAACTTTACTGTCTTCTGAATTTGTGTATGTAATTTTTCTCAGAACTTTTAGAATAAGCCCATACAAGGTAGAATACATACACAATGCAATTAAAAAATTCCACCTGCATACTGAACACGGGTCAATATTATGATGTTATTAATTTTATCCTCATAAAGTGGTTTCATGTACAGTATGATTTTACTGAATTTTTATTGTTACCTTCTAAGTCAATGAGAGTTGTGATCTCATGCAAATATCTTAAATGCACCATTGTGCTTGGGACTGAGAAGTTATGGGAAAACAGTAGAATGACAAGAGAAATAATATCATAAGTCTCATAACTAGTTCTATTCCAATGACATTAGAAGTGTGTATTTCATGTTTGGTTTTTCCTCCTTTCAGGGGAAAAAAACATTTTAAATGGATTTGAATCTGGCTTATTTTACTTCTTTAAATCTAGATTGATTTACTTTTGCTTACGTGCCAGTGTGTCAATTTTTTCTACATTGCATTATTGAATTTCCCAAAATAGTGGTTGTACAGATGGTATTTTCACATTTCCTTTCTGTATCATAATGCCTTAAAAATCCGTAAGTCAAAATACAGATTTGGTAAACTACAGCATATTTATGTTAAAATTTCATTTCATGGAGTTTACTTTGATGATCTATGATTTTAACCAGCTAGTTGTTTCCGCTTTCTTGCTATAAACAGGTAGCTTCTGTTGTCTGACCAATAACATGGCAATACCTGCAACTACTTCTGATATTGATCCCTTGAGATCCTTTCAAGCAGCTTTCTGAAATGAAGTGTCACCAGAGGTTAAAATGCTGCTTCCATTCCTACCACAAATCAAGCTTTCAGAAGGTGAAGCCCAAACCAGAGACCAGATTCCTTTTTTCCCCTTGAAATCTTTGAGAGAAAACCAGAACAAAAAGCAAGAAAGGACAAGTGAGGGATCTGAGTCAGCAAAAGACAGACAGAGATCACTACACAAAACCAACATGCTTCAGAAGTGTTAATGAGTGTCTTTGTACTAGCCAAGTGCAGAGCAGCAAAAGGAATTGGATAAAATCCATGAGTAATGGTAGATATGTGACATTTTCCTTTTGTTTTCCTAGTGGTTTCTTGATGAATCTAAGCTAACTTGAACTACTGTGAAAATCCCTGTGAAAATAATTTCCATGTGGATGTAATGAGAAAAAAACAATGGTAATAATACTCATAGTAGTTAACACTGTTTAGAGGCTTATTATTTTCCAGAGACTTAAAAAACTGTTTTGCATGTGTTTCCTAATTTAATTTGCATAATAATTCCAAGTGATGGTTATTGTGACAGTTTTACGCAAGAGGAAACTGAGGCACAAGGAGCATAAATAATTTAAACAATTAAGAACCAAGGAGGTGCTTCAGGTCAGAGCTTAGTTTTAATCCCAATGCCTAAAGAACTGGAAGGAGAGCAGAATATCTCATCATTTTAAACATCCTAAAGGTTAATTCCAGCCCAGACTGCCAAGACCAGAGCTTTGCCAAATGCTGCATCACAGACAATCCATGCTAGAGTCACTCTTATAGACTATCATACTCTCTATATAATCTCCACATTTCTGTCCTTTTCTATTTTAATTTGTGGTATTCCTCTACTTAAAACAACTATTTTCTAAACATATTTGTTATTCTGACTGCTTGGGCAAAACAGAGTTTGGGGTAGCTCCAAAGACAATAATAAATAAAATATTTTCTGGCACAATGTAACATCTTATATGCAACTTAACGTCCTTCCTTGTACACTGATATTGGATAAGAGAAGAGAATTGTGACAATGCTCTGAAGTTTTTCAAGGGGAAAATACCAAGGAGGATTAGATCTATTATTCAAGCAATTGTTAAAATTTTATGTTCTATTTATTTCTGGTTGAACTGGTTTTTGACTTTTACTTTGTATATATGGTAGTTAGGTCTCTGAAGAAACACCAATGAATTGGTGACTTGGATAACTATTCATGCAATCCAGCCAATTGCTTTCCTCCTGCTGTTCTTCAAATGTCCTGAAGGCACTTGCCTCATTCATCACTACTGTTTTCTCATTTCTTTAACATTTTTTTTTACTGCATAGAATTTTCTTCACTGACCTTACTTGAAATTTATTTCTGAATACATGTATACAACATAAATACTCACATATTCCTACTGAAAGTCATATACATGTACTGCTTTACTTATGAGGGCTCATTGGTAATTAAAGCCACATTGGGGGGTGTGGGGGGTGTGTGTGTGTGTGTGTGTGTGTGTGTGTGTGTGTGTGTGTGTGTGTGTGTGTGTGTGTGTGTGTGTGTGTGTGTGTGTGTGTGTGTGTGTGTATTTAACAAAGCCTACCCTTTGGAAAACTATGAAACTAAGAGGAGAAAAGTTATTAAATACTTAGGGTAGGTGCATTCAGAATTGAGACAATTAAAAGCAAAATTTTAGGATTTAATTATGGCTCAAAAGAGTGGAGATACTTCTATCTTTATAATCTTGAATATTATGTAACATCTTTTATTTTAGAGATACAGATCACTTAAAATGTTAACATAATGAACATGTGAAAATTTCAAAAAGTACAAGGGAGAAAGTAAACCTACCCAAATTCCCTCAATTTAAACACTGAAGTAAAACCACTGATTTTTTTTATGCATGGTAAAAGGTCTTACAACCTTTATATATATATTCACTGACATATAAAAAAACACTGTTGTTCTTTAGTTGTTAAGTCCATCTCTTTGCCATCCTATGGGCTATACAGCCTGCCAGGCTCCTCTATCCATGGGATTTTCCAGGCAAGAATACTGGAGTGGGTTTTGTCACTACTTTGCCCATCTATATATAGATAAATATATGAAAAAATTGCATAATAAAGCAAATATTATAAAATAATCACCATTTTTCATCTTATTTTTTCTCATCTGACTATAATAAAATACTTTTAATGTTGAATATTCTTCCATAATAGCATTCTTATCCTCTCTGATTACTGGGGCTGCTCTAACTGTGACGCCTATTATTATGGACTGATCTGTGCCCCCCTTCCCCTTCCACAGCAATAGATATGTGGAAGTTCCAACCCTTAGTAACTCAGAATGTGACCTTGTTGGAGATAGGGTCTTTCTGGAGATAAATCAAAATGATGTCATTAGAGTGAAGCATAATCCAATATGACTGGTGTCCTTATAAAAAGGGGAAACTTGGTGACAGATACAGGGAGAATGTCATGTGAAGATGAAGGCAGAGATTGGGGTGATGCTTCCACAAAGTCAAAGAATATCAAAGATGGACAGCAAACCACAAGAAGGCAGGAGAGAGGCATGGAAAAGGTTTTTCTTCACAGCCCTCAGGTGAAACCAATTTAACTGAGATTCTGATCTTAGATTTCTAGCCTCCAGAACTATAAAGCAATAAATTTCTGATGTTTAAACCACTCAGTTTGAAGTGCTTTTTCTGGCAGCCCAAGCAATCTAATAATATACTATGGACTCCATTCTCAGAATAATGTTTTTAAACTTATAAAAATACCTAGGGTTAAAAAAGTTATGAAAATATTAGAAACATTTTGTGACAGAACAATTAACATATGACTGTGTACTGACTACACACCACGTTTCCCAGTAGGTCTAATAATTTAACAGGCCATAATTTAACAATAGTGAGTCAAGTTACCCTTGACAACTACAACATGATAGGAAAATATCTGTGATTTCTGTTGCCGACAACATAACAAGTACTGTTAATACTACTGTGGTTTATTTTCTCTATCCATAATTGAAACATCAATTATGGTTTAGTGAAAATAAGGAGGTCAGTTTTTCTTTTTTCATCCAAGTTCATGGATCCCAGATGAAAAGTCTTCATACAATATGACATTTTTCCAATGGCTTCATACTATAAGACCATTATTTGCAGGATTCATGCTAGCAAATAGTAGACACTCGATGAGAAAAATAATACATTTGTCAATTTTGAATATAAAATAATGCATCAAAGGAATCAAATCATGCATACTCCACTACCTCCCACTGTAAAATGCCTTATCCTCAGTCCAGATAGCCCTTTAGATTCCTGTACCTACTTATTTGCTGGCTATTTTCTTTTTTTTCTTTTTTTTTTTTTTTGACAGCTTCAAAAACATTTTATTCATGTGAACCTGAGTGCAATATTTGCAATTCAATACTTTCCCAAGCATTCTTGGCAAAACTGAGCTCGGTTAATTTTGAAAATAATTTGATAACTCAGTGTTTTAATAAATTCAGCATTTTAAGAAAAGATCTAACCTAGCCAACTGATCTTTTTTTTTTTTTATTTTTTTTTTTCCAGTGGGTTTTGTCATACATTGATATGAATCAGCCATGGATTTACATGTATTCCCATTCCCGATCCCCCCTCCCACCTCCCTCTCCACCCGATTCCTCTGGGTCTTCCCAGTGCACCAGGCCGGAGCACTTGTCTCATGCATCCCACCTGGGCTGGTGATCTGTTTCACCATAGATAGTATACATGCTGTTCTTTTGAAACATCCCACCCTCACATTCTCCCACAAAGTTCAAAAGTCTGTTCTGTATTTCTGTGTCTCTTTTTCTGTTTTGCATATAGGGTTATCGTTATCACCTTTCTAAATTCCATATATATGTGTTAGTATGCTGTAATGTTCTTTATCTTTCTGGCTTACTTCACTCTGTATAATGGGCTCCAGCTTCATCCATCTCATTAGGACTGGTTCAAATGAATTCTTTTTAATGGCTGAATAATATTCCATGGTGTATATGTACCACAGCTTCCTTATCCATTCATCTGCTGATGGGCATCTAGGTTGCTTCCATGTCCTGGCTATTATAAACAGTGCTGCTATGAACATTGGGGTGCACGTGTCTCTTTCAGATCTGGTTTCCTCAGTGTGTATGCCCAGAAGTGGGATTGCTGGGTCATATGGCAGTTCTATTTCCAGTTTTTTAAGGAATCTCCACACTGTTTTCCATAGTGGCTGTACTAGTTTGCATTCCCACCAACAGTGTAAGAGGGTTCCCTTTTCTCCACAGCCTCTCCAGCATTTATTGCTTGTAGACTTTTGGATAGCAGCCATCCTGACTGGTGTGTAATGGTACCTCATTGTGGTTTTGATTTGCATTTCTCTGATAATGAGTGATGTTGAGCATCTTTTCATGTGTTTGTTAGCCATCTGTATGTCTTCTTTGGAGAAATGTCTGTTTAGTTCTTTGGCCCATTTTTTGATTGGGTCATTTATTTTTCTGGAATTGAGCTGCAGGAGTTGCTTGTATATTTTTGAGATTAATCCTTTGTCTGTTTCTTCATTTGCTATTATTTTCTCCCAATCTGAGGGCTGTCTTTTCACCTTGCTTATAGTTTCCTTTGTAGTGCAAAAGCTTTTAAGTTTCATTAGGTCCCATTTGTTTAGTTTTGCTTTTATTTCCAATATTCTGGGAGGTGGGTCATAGAGGATCTTGCTGTGATTTATGTCGGAGAGTGTTTTGCCTATGTTCTCCTCTAGGAGTTTTATAGTTTCTGGTCTTACATTTAGATCTTTAATCCATTTTGAGTTTATTTTTGTGTATGGTGTTAGAAAGTGTTCTAGTTTCATTCTTTTACAAGTGGTTGACCAGTTTTCCCTTGCTGGCTATTTTCACTTGGATGTCCTACAGAGCCTCCAACTCAACATGTACAAACCTCACTAAAGTCCAGTATTAGACCACATTTCCTAGAAAAGAGAGCCTGAGGCAAAGCTATCCGCTAGCACCCCACCGACTGCAAGGTTTGATCCCAGGAGATCTTGAGTGACCAATAAGGCAGGTCTTGCCTCAGGATGCGTTAGGCAGAATTTAGCTGAGAGCAATGAGAGGCAGCCTGTTTAGCTAAATATCCAATCCCCGCCTGTTTCCACCAAGCAATTTACCAGCCCCTCCCCTAATACGTGGAGCAGGCAATGGCACCCCACTCCAGTACTCCTGCCAGGAAAATCCCATGGACGGAGGAGCCTGGTAGGCTGCAGTCCACGCGGTCGCTAAGAGTTGGGCACGACTGAGCGACTTCACTTTCACTTTTCACTTTCATGCACAGGAGAAGGAAATGGCAACCCACTCCGGTATTCTTACCGGGGGAATCCCAGGGACGGGGGAGCCTGGTGGGCTGCCATCTATGGGGTCGCACAGAGTCGGTTACAACTGAAGCGACTTAGCAGCAGCAGCAGTCCTTAATACGCTCCCATCAGCCATCAGAACACCAAGTCAGTCCCCCCACCCGCGCTCCAAAATGCTCCCCACTGGGCGGCTGGTGGGGCTTTCCCTCCTCTAGCACATGACATACCTCACACTATCCTGTAATAAAGTAACTTTTGGCGGTCTCTGGACTCAGGGCTTCCCGTGTGGCGCTAGTGGTAAAAGAACCCACCTGTAGGCGAAATAAGAAACGGCAGGGTCAGTCCGTGGGTCAGGAAGATCCCTGGGAAGACGGCATGGCAACCCACTCCAGTATTCTTGCCTGAGGAATCCCACGGACAGAGGAGCCTGGCGGGCTACAGTCCTTGGGGTTACAGAGATGGACGGGACTGAAGCGACTTAGAACACACACATTAACTGCTCCTAAATACTCCATGAATCCATACATCCAATTCTAACAGACTATGAATTATGCAAAGGACATGTGCAGTAGAGCATCTTGTTATATAACCTACAGCTGTCAATCAACAACCCCCCTGATTATGCAAAAGGCCTTGCCTTAAAAACTCTATCCCAGCGCTCCAGAAACACTGCCTCCCTTGGCTTGGCCCAGCTTTCTCTTGGGGTGTTCTTTCTGCTCTTTCTTTGTGTGTGCTCAGGCCCGTCCAGCTCTTCGTGACCTGTTCTTTCTTTCCTTATTAATAAACTTTCCTGCAAGGGGTAAACACCTTAGATTCTTTTTATACTTACCAAGCACAAAGGCCCACGGGAGAAAGGGTGCCCAAACTGCTCGGCTAACAGTTCGCAGCCAGTTTCACCTGTTGCTGAATTTCCCAGGACATCTTCCCGGAGCCACTCTGAAACAACTGCATCCTGGAACAGTCTCCAGTGGCAGGAGAGTAGAAGACAAGAATTCAGCTTCTTATCCTTTAGAGCTTCTCATCTCCTCTCTCGCATGAGTCACTCAGCAGCCCTTCTAGGTTGTATTATCCAGCTCCTTTTTCTTCCCCTTTCTCCTTTTTTTCTTCCTCGTTAATTTAGGCAGCGGCCCAGGTGCAGGCCCCAGCAGAGCAGGTGGGCTGCTGAGGGGAGAACGCGGGCGAAGAGGGAGAGCAGCTGACAGTCTGCAGCAGGGCCACCGCGGCCTCTTCTGCTCACGCAACACTCTCTTCAGGGACTGTGGGGCCTCACGACGCCCGCCTCGCTGTCGCCTCAGGGCCCGCCAGCGCACCGCCGCCGCCGCCATCTTGGGGCGGCCTTTCTCGAGCAGTGGCCTTCTTTCTCGGGCCTTCGGGCAATGGCCCAGGAGATGGATTTCAGGATGGCAGCAGTGGCACGATTAGCGGCCTCCAGGGTGCCTCAGTATGGTGGTCACAGCTTGCAGCCCCTCAGACTTTGCTGGGTGAACTTGTGCACCTGCGTGAGCAGCGCTGGGTTCTCCGTTGAGGCCCAGAGCCGGGAAGGAATGCCCAGGTGAGAAGTTCAGTACTATATATCATCTTTGGTAGCCGCAAAGAATTATGGGTAAGTGCTTACCTTTCCAAATCTAGGTGGAGTTCTAGTCACCCTTCGTTCCATGTAGGACCCCTATATGGACCAGAGAGGAGCATATTACTCATTTCAGGAAAAGTTGCATTATTTCAAGCAAACAAGCAAGTTACCGGTCAACTGTAAAGTTCCATCTTTAAACTTGGAATAGTTTTGTTTTCAGGTTTTACTTCTTTGTCTGGTTCCATTTGAATTGTCTTCTGCCCTTTTGTATTTGGCAAAAATCTAATAGTAGGATAGAAGACTTTGTGAGCATGTCTCCACTAGGGTATACGCTGTACAAATTATCTAGAAAACAACTAAATAATAAAAGGCACTGCTACATCTTTTCTAATATTATTATTTAAAAATATTCTGAAATATCTCATTCCCCACAATGTATTTTATAAAAGGATTAAATATAAATAGTTTGGAACACATTCTTGAAATTAAACCTTTCTTATTGACATCTAGTAGATCCTTGGAATACTTCTAGTACGACTCCCCAGGAAGCAGCTTTCAAAATCAATAGGGAGTCCTGAACCCAGAGAAATCTGCCCAGGATGGAAGTGGAATTAGGGCAAAAGGAAAGATACATTTAACAAAACCTTCAAAAGCTACTTTTTAAAAATAGCTATAGACTGTTAAAATGCCTATAGTCTGTTAGATGCAGGCTTCAAAATGTTAAAGAATCCAAGTGTGATATTCTATAGTTCTTATAATTTAACTTGATTTTTAGAACATTTACTTCTCGGTAGACAAGCTTAGAACATATATGAAAAAGCCATCAAAGGGGCAATTATTGCTGGTACTAATCTCACCTAAGAAAATGTGGAGATATGTTTTAAGGAAAAAAGGTGAAGATTTTTAAGTATTTTATTTTTAATAAATTCTGTCATGTCATTAAATAAAGATTATTTAATCTTTCTTGCATAAAATTTATGGATTGAGGAGTGAATCTGTTAATATAGAACATATTTCCTGACTTTATTACTGGGCTATATATCTTTTTGTCTGCATACTATAGGCAACCTTAGTCATTTTTATGTGCTCTCTTGAGAAAAATCTTCAGCAAGCATAAATGAGTTTTTATATTTTGGTTCTCAAGATTGTATATATTCTTTTATCTGGTCTAATGTCTGTATGGTTAATGTCTATGTGGTACTAAAACATAAATTTTATAATCTTTTGGACAATTTAGTGCTTTATCTTTTGATACACCAGAATTAAACTCTAGGTATTATCTTACCCAGTCAAAAACCCTCTTGCTATTCAGTGATGCAAGCATGAAACAAGTATCCTGATCTCACCTGAGAAGTCTAGATGTTGGTTCAGATACAAATGGATGTGGATACAATCATTTTCTAGAAGTGTTAATTGTTTCTCCCTATGAAACAATGTGTTTGTCAGGGTATTGAGGAGCAGTTTATTTCTTAAAACACTGCTCTGTCTATGTTATAGTTATCCATACAGTCTGTCTAGGTTTGTTAACCAGGAATAAAAGTCTGTGTTTGAATTCTTCATGGGATTTTGAGTCATCGATTTACTATATTTTAGTTGAAATAAAACTATTTTTTGGAGGAGAAATCATAAAATTATATCTAGGTTTGGTTAAAATAATTCTACATTGTCATACTGTTTAATCTACTGCACTGTTTCCAGAGTAAGGGCGGTGGGCTTTATCTCAGGAATAATTTTAATTGCAGTAGGGATTTACAAGGAACAAAAGCAGTGTTTGCTGTGTTAGGCTGAAGGAGGTCATATAGCATCTGTGACCACATGGAGTAATATTGCTTTTGGTTTAATGTTTTGGAACATCATAACTTCATATAGGTTTATGAAGAGATGTCCAGTCAGCACTCACTGTGTGGCATCATGTGGGCACAGAGGGAGGATATGTGCATGCGTGAATGTTGAGATCCTCACATTAAGAAGACATTTCATCCACAACCAAAGTGCTGTCACTTTGGGAGTTGGATGATGTGGAGAGTGATTTCCCAGCTCCAGTAACTCTGCACAGCAGTCTGAAGCAGGAACCAAGGGGTATAATAAGCAAATAATGCAAATTGCTGCAAACCAAATAAATTCTGCCATTGCCCATGGTTAGTAAAGGATTCAGCTCATTTTGCAGAAGGCTCTGAAGATTAAATTCCAACTCAGAAATGTACAGCTTGATCAGTAAAGTTTGTAAATGGCTTTACAGATGAAGGATGCCATTCAATAGTGAAGATGCACTTCAATTGCCAAAGCATTTAAAAAACTCTGCAGCTGAGTTGTGCTGCAGCCCAGAAGCAGGTGCCTGGATCTGTTACAAGTTGAATGGAATCATCAGAGTATTCATACTCACTAAGAGTATGATCTAAAAGAACAGAAATGATATATAGTGAGTGTGTTATTTATTGAATTCTCCAAGTCAATTAGCAAAGGTACAGTCTGAGACTAAATGAGGAAATTGAGCTTTCTCAGAAATAATGATGACATGGTGGCATTTAGGTATCTCAGATTTACCCTAGGCCACAGTCATCCTTCCTTTCAGGGGTGCATCACAGGAAAAATGGCATACAGGTGGAACGTACCAAATTATTGTTGGCTGGGCTTGGGTCCTCAACCATAATACAGAGAACTCTCTACCAAGCTGATCTGTGGCCACAGTTTTTCTTCAACAAGTCAGGTTTCATAGCTTCATATCAAAAAGCTATAGGTGGGTAAAGCCCACTCACTTGCACATTTCCCCAAAACCAAGTTTCAGATTTTACTTCTAAACAATATATAGAAAGAAATCAATGAACAGAGGTGAGGAAGAGGAAAACTGGAAGAGGGAGAGAGAGATTGGTAGTTTCAAGTCTTTTGTCAGTTCAGATGGGCTTCATATTTACTGCTTTAGTTCTATATCACACTTTTTGCAGAAAATATTACCCACAAGTGCTAATACACAGCCTCCCTACCCTTTTGCAGATATGTTTGACATGTATCTGAAGATGGTATCAAACAGGTTTTGACTCCCAGCCCTTGCCTCTCTCTGAACTGCTGATTTTCATATCACACTGTCTCCCAAGCTTGGGTGGAACTCTCACCAATTCCCAGACATAACATTTTTGAAGACTTAATTTTTTTCCCCCACCTAACTATATTCTTACCTCTTTCACATTCCCATCTCAAAAGTTTTTCTCCTTTTAGTAAGGTATTCCCATCATTCCCTTAGTTGCCCAAGGCTGAAATATAAGTTCCATCCTTGATTTCTCTCTTTCCCTCATACCTCACATCCAGTCTTCCCATCCACCCTAATCAGTTCTTCTTCCCAGATGTATCTCCAATGTAGTCATCTTTCTTAAACTTTGGTAACACCCATTCATTTAGAGCAATGCCTCTTCTCCAGGGGACTATTGTAGGAGCCTCCCTGCATCTACTCTTGGTCCTGTCCATTCTCTTCTCCATACAGCAGCCAGAGAGACACGATTAAAACTATAAACTTGTACATGGCCTTCTGCTACTTACAACAGCTCAGAGTGTTCTGTTGGATACAGAATTGCTCTATATGACAAATCTTTACCTGACTTGCCCTCTCTCCCTCCTGCTCACTGTGTTCCTTATATCCTGTGTTGCATTTACTTCTTTAGATATGCCAAGTTCTTCCCAGGCTTAGGGATTTTGCCCATATTTTCCTCTGCCTGAACACTCCTTGTCCTGCCTCTCATGACCAACTTCATTCAGTCATTCTGGTCTCACTCTGCATGCTACCTTTTTACAGAGACTCTTCCTGATCACTCTGTCTGAAATAAGTCCTTAATGTCCATTCTCATGTTACTTATTTTCTCAACTTCTTTGTTCACTCCTTTTCATAGCCCTTATCATAAATAACACTTGTCCAGTTACTACTCTATTAAATCATGTATGTTATTTTCTGGAAATAATAACCCATATTGAGATATTTAGTGATTTGGGTATAATCACACATAATGTTTTCCTCTTAATATGCACTCTTGCCTTATTGGTCATCTAGATACCACACAGTAGGTCTGTTTTTTAATGATCAGTTTTGGTTATGCCATCCTGCATTAGTCCTTCCCTATTCTACCTGCTACTACAGACTCTCAGATATCCATTGAAAGATAAACTAAGGTGTTGAAACTTTGTTATATAAAATTTGGTGCTAAAGCTTTGTTATTCAACAGACTATAAGTAAAGTTCAGCTTACAAAGGGTGTGATTAGAGAATGGGTCTCAATTGGATTTCATCTTATCACATTTGAGTGGCATGTGCTATTCATTGGAAATACTGAACAGATGAGTAAAAATCAAATGACTTAGAAAACTATTAGAAATTAAGCTATGTTTTATACATGTTCAAGAGTAATATTTTTATGCAAGATTATACTCCAGGGAAGGAATTGATTATTGTGTTCAACTGTTGCAGAGTTGTTGGATTTCCCATCACTGGCCATTACTGCCTTTATAATGATCACATACTGAAAGACTGCATATTCAGTGAATTGCCTTTTGAATGTTTCTGTTGGGTTGGCCAGAAAGTTTGTTCAGGGTTTTCCATATGAATGAACTTTCTGGCCAACCCAATACATGAAGAATCTAAGATTACATGATGCAAACTAGAGACAATAGATACAAAAAGGGATCAGAAAAGTGTTAACCTTAAAGCACCATGCCTAGTTTAAAAAGTTCATCTAATTCTCTTCCCTTTCTCCTTCCCTCCCTCCCCTTCCTTTCTTCCTTTTTCCTTCCTTTCTGTTATGGTTTTGGAAGATAGTGGTCACTGGGAGAAGCAGTTATAGTCTGTGAAATGGTTTTAGATTTTGTTTCTTATTGTTTTGACCAATGCATTGATACTTGAATTAGTTTACTATGGATGGCTATGGGTATGGTGTTTTCCAGCATTTAGTATTTATTTATGACCTAATTAAAGTTATAAGAATAAAAAAACTATTATAGAAGAGAAATACTTATAGGTAGGTTGAAGATTTATGACAAAATAATCAGAATTTTAATGTTGAAACACCAAGGATGAAAAACAATACTTGTATTTGACTTAAAAAATCGATTTCTATTATTCATTCACTTATTTACCCCAAAATTATTGTTTAACAACTACTGAATGCCAGGCAGTACATTACGGTTGGGAATACAACAGTTAATAAAATAAGTTTCTCCCTAATAAAATATACTTTCTATAGAGACATGAAATAGAGATAGAAACATGGCAGAGGGGTGATGAATGCTATAAAAAACAAACAACAAAGGTAGGCTAAGGAAAATTGATCAGAGAAGTGTGTGCATGGGTGTGCAGGTGTAAAATGGTATTTTTAGAAAATGATAAACTTGGAACAGGCATTTAAAGGACCTAAGAGAGTAAGCCATGTGACTATGGTCAAAAGCACACCAAGAAGAGGGGAAAAATGAGCAAAGTCTCTGAAACACAATATGGAAGTCAGAATTGGGAGAAAGGAGCTGAATAGAGATAACTGGTGTCACAGGGTAGATGAGGTCAAAGGGATGGTGGAGGTCTAGACTAGAGATTTAAAAATATCCTGAGTACTAGATGAATTTATTTATTGATAAGAATATAAAAATATTTATTTTGCATTTTAAAATTACATGTTATTGGTGGTGAAAGTACATGTTAGATCAAAGTCAGAATTTTTTTTAATAAAGGACATCTTTATGAACCTTTTGGATATTTGACAAAATTCTTAACTTTTTATTTCATACATTTAAAGCCATAATTTTTAAGACATTAAATCTACAAACATTTATATGTCACCTAGTTAAATGATTCCTTATTCTGCAAGGGTTCTTTTTTATTATAATATTAATTAATGCATTATTTCCTTTCCAAAAATAATTTATCTATAAGAAAGAAGTTTACTTTAGATGTGACTTTATGTTAGCATATAACTGATTCAACAGTGGGAGAAAAGAAAAAGGGAAGGCAAATCAATTTTGATGGCTTTGCTTTTCAAAACCTATAATAAATTCAAGATTGAGGATTGAGAGTGGCAATCAGAAATGGTGTGAACTCCTTTAGGCAGAATTATATTTCACTGACACAATCCAGCAGGCTGAGTAATAGAGAAAATTCATAACTAATTGCTGCTATATCAGTTTTAATAGCCACCCTCATTTTGAGAACTTGATATATCCCAACTCTCAAGGGTATGCCTATAATTATGCTTTTGAGGTGTTCAAGTGCTTTATCACAGAGAGACACTTGAACTCCACTGTGAGAAGGTTAATTATTTACAATATCCTTGAAAACATTCTCTGGTATGAGTGGATTACATGAAGACACCTTGAAGTGACTACAGAAGTCCCAAGAAAGATAAATGTAAAAATCAATGATTTGTCTATGCTGTGTCTTAGAGGACTGCTTTAGAATATTAATAATATTAGCTACTAACCTTGTTTTCAAAACTGTTTAAAAATGTTATTTTTCCCTCTAGCAATGAATACCTCTGGAGGATTGTGCTTAAATTTAGCTAAGATTTACAATTTCCTGACTTCTATTATGGGATTAATCCATGTAAATCATTTGGTTATGAATAAACATGGCTTGCCTGCCATGTGTGTCTCTCTGGTTTTTAGTGTATGATTTCATGATTATAAAGTCTTTAAATAATTAAAATAAGGAATTGTCATTATTCTGAACTACTAGTTAGAATGCTTTTGGGTTTCACCTATTCTCTGTTTAAAAGTCTCATGAGAGAAAAATTTATATAACTTTATAAACATAAATTGGGAGGAAGTTTCATTAGTTTACTTCCTTGCCCACATGTTAGATGTCCAAGAAATGTTTATAGACTGAATGTCCTGAATTAAAGAAGTGTGTTTTAAAATCCTTATTTACATTTCTACCTCTTTTTGTAAGCCTTCTTACTTCATTAAAAATGAGAAATTTTCCCTAAAAATATAAAATTTTCTTTTTTATTCTATGTAATAACATAGAAGCCATTTTTTTTCCTTTTTCATCCCTCCTAGGTTTTAATTTCTCTATCTCTTCAGTGTTTTCAATGGTCCAAACAAAAATCTTACCTCAATGACCCCTTCTCCATGGAGTTTTGGTTCTCTCCAGGGTTGCCAACTGAATTTGGCTCTGTGTAGGTAACAGACTACATCATATAACTCAGTCAGATGATATTTTACTTACTATATTTAAAGAATTATTCTTTTGGAAGCTCCCTTAGCTTTAGCATAAAGGGCAATTTATTAGGTGGGTGCTGGCTTATCTCACAGGCCCTAAGAAGATTTGATCAACCAGGGAGGAACTAGGGCTCTCTGAAGCAGCATTTGTGGGTCTTCTCTTTACTACACTGGTATTAATAGGGTCTTACTCCATTGACACCTAGTTTCTGTGACTGTTGGTAAAAACTACAAATTCCTGACAGAATTTGATTGGTTAGCTTAGGGTCTGGTGACTACCCCTGGTCAATTATCTGAAACTATAAATGAGGTCTCAGAGGAGAAGTGTTACATGATGGCTCAGTGGTAAAGAATCTGCCTGCAACGCAGGAGCCTCAGGGAGACAAGAATTCAGTCCCGGGGTCTGGAAGGTCCCCTGGAAAAGGGCATAACAACCCACTCCAAGATATTCTTGCCTGGAGAATTCCATGGAGAGAGAAGCTTGGGCCATAGTCCACGGGGTTGCAGAGTTGGACACGACTTAAGTGACTTAGCACCCCCAATAGATATGTTAGAGACCCACTCCTGTGAGAAGAGGGGATGATAGTGAATTCAACCCTGAATTCCTCTCCTGTGATGGACAGGGAAGCCTGGTGTGCCACAGTCCATGGGGTTGCAGAGAGTCAGACACGACTGAGCGACTGAACTGAACTGAACTCCTCACCCATAGTGAGGAGTAGTAATATCACATACTGAGACAGGAAGGGAGGCAGGGCACCGACTTTAAAGGAATGATATAGCCTGAGGACATGGCAATCAGTTTGGTTCTAACTGATTAGAACCAAACAGGTCCAAGATGGCAGACTAGTCAACTTCCACTGGATCTTGAACCTCAGTTTACTCATTGCAACACAACAGTAAGCTAAGCAACACACTTATTAGCTGCCATGACAGTTCCAAGGTCAACCATAAAGGTCAAAAAGTGGGCGGTGACCCAATTCCTGGAAATCTCCACCCTTTCCACTAAATATGTGAAATACTGTTCCCATTCATTAGCCTATGAAATTACTCACCCCTATAAAAACTGACAACCGTATATCCTGGTGCCTCTAGCCTTCCAAGATGGTCCACACTCTGTCTATGGAGTGTATTTCTCCCTGAATAAACCTTCTTTTACTTTACTAAAGTTCTCACTTGAATTCTTTCCTATGCCAAGCCAAGAACCCATACTTGGCAGCAGTCCAAGGGACTCAGCCGTGACCTGGGATGTGACCATCCTGTTGCACCCCACTCTCTTTCCTGCAACAGTAATACTTCTCAATATGAGTGCTTTCACATTTTCCATGCTTTGCTATTATATATAGTCACTGATAGAGTAAGGAAACTTTTCACAGTTTACCTAATCAAGTTACCAAACAAAAGCTCTTATGGGAAATTTTTTCTGATATTTTATTCTTATTTATCTTATTACTTTATTTTTAGCTTTCTTTTTCTGTAATATCACATCAATCAAATAGCAGATATTTAATAAATGTTTCAGGTGCAAATGTCATTTGCTAACATTTACACGGACACTGACCAGATGTTTTGTTCCAGAAAGAATCCATTATGTACTCACTGTCAGTGGTGAGGCTGAGGTGGTAGTCAAAGATAGAGAAGATGGAGAGATTTTATTAAGTTATTGGCAGTGAGATTGAAGAAAAGTGGATGGAATTGAGATATCTGTGAAGTACAATTACCTTTTATTGGTAATTGATGGATGTTGGGAGGCATCTCTCCTCCATGAATGTGTTGAATATAGTCACACAAACAAGTTTTGTTCTACAAGTCTGAATTGGTTTCTAACAAAAGCATTTAAAAAAATTTTATTAGTGCTCATGTTCCAAGCAGTCTTATGAAAGTAAACACATTTTGAAGATGCAGTTTTCCTGATGTTTTTTTTTGTATCTTATGAAATTTATACAAAATATGTTCAACATAAACCTTTAAAATACACTAACAAGAAAGCAAAACAGATTTGTCAACAACTAAGTAGGTTGTCAAAATAAATCTGTATAATGTCAGATAAAAGTTAAAACATTGGATAAAAAAATTAAATGTGTTTTTAAGGTTCCATTTTTAAACAACCTGAAACAAATGTTGTTTCAAATCTTTCTTTTGCCAGTAGATGTTATTACTGAGGAGGGATAATTTCACTAGTAGGTGCGTTACTGCCACCTAAAATAGGAGAGTCCACATCACCACAGATGTTCCTCAGACAAGCAGATGGGGACTTCATGGATGATTTGTCCTTCTTCCCAGGAGCAAGTGTCATTATAGAGGAGATTTGAAAACCTGCCTTTTAGTACCAGGTCAAAACACTCACTTAATCTGAATTTATGTTCAATGGTTACCGCAATGTAGAAACTTTTATCTTAAGTTTACCATGTAAACAAAACACTAACCATGAGACAAGATGGTAGCCTCACAGTTTTAGATTTAGATGTGTTTATGTCTTTCATTTTCTTCCTTTCCACAAAAGGACTGCATCCTGTGGTTGGTTTTTAAATAAAATATTTCAGGTATCCTATATGCCTAGAGAATAAGATACTTAGAAATGCATCATCCAGCTTGAAAAGGACAGAAGAACTCTATGTACCCTTTCAGATCACATTTCTCTCTATAGCTGTCAGAGGTAGTCTCTATTTCGAATTTTGAGTATTCTGTTCTCATGCATTTCTTTATACATTTACTGCATATATATTAAATATAAAATATTGTTCGTGTGCATTCTAAGTCCCTTCAGTTGTGTCCAGGTCTTTGCAACCCCATGGACTGTAGCCCGCCAGGCTCCTCTGTCCATGGGTTTCTCCAGGCAACAATACAGGAGTGGGTTGCAATATGCCCTTCTCCAGGGGATCTTCCCAACTCAGGGATTGGACCCAAGCTGGCAAGCAGGTTATTTACCACTAGTGCCACCTGGGAAGCCCAAAATATTGTTTGTTGTTGTAGTTCAGTCACTAAATTGTATCCGACTCTTTGTGACCCCATGGACTGCAGCACGCCAGTCTTCCCTGTCCTTCACTATCTCTCAGAGTTTACTCAAACTCATATCCTTTGTTTGGTAGGTTTTAAACATTAAACACTGTATCAGTTATTCAACAGTTATCTCTCAACTCTTGCCAAACCTTTTAACACTCTGCTGTATGATGCTGGGGCAGAGATTGTACAGACCACATTTCTGCTTCACCAGCTGGTTCCCTATTGGGCTGTGCAATTAGAGATACTAGAGCAAGACTGGCAGGTTGGAGAAAATAGGCATTTGCTTCTTGTTGTTTGCTTCCCGTCGCTGTGACGCTTAGATTGACAGCTGCTTTCATGGTACAGCATCAGTTCCTTCCGTAAGCAGCAGCTAAATCCAGTTTGCAGTTTTGACCCTCCCAGAAACAGCCTTGTTGCTGCCACCTCAGAGGCTAGGCACCAGCTATAGATGCCTGTCACATTAAAGGTTTGGATCCCTGCCTTATGGGGTCCTTCGTGATTTGCAAACAATGCATCAATTAATTAGGCCACTTCCTCCAAGGTTTGAGTTTCAGTTTTGTTCCCACAGCCCCAGGGAAACTAGCTACTTCCTACTCATACTACTATATTCCTCGAGTCCCCTTTTTGCTCTTTAAATAGCTTCATTAACTAGAGATAAGGTGGTTGTTGTTAACAATTCATTTTGTTAAATTCTCTATGTTTCCTGATTCTAATTTAAATAAAGCCATTAACATAGGTAGTATTCTTGAATGTACAATTTTCAGACAGAATTTTGTTTCTAAGGTCCATCGGTGGTGTTTGTGTGAGTCTGAAAGGGAAAATAAAAGTGCAAGTAGCTCAGTCGTGTCCTACTCTTTGGGACCCAATGAACTATACAGTTCATGGGATTCTCCATGCAAGAATACTGGAGTGAGCCTTTCCCTTCTCCAGGAGCTCTTCCCAACCCAGGGATCGAACCCAGGTCTCCTGCATTGCAGGCAGATTCTTTACCACCTGAGCCACAAGGGAAGCCCAAGAATACTGGAGCGGGTATCCTATCCCTTCTTCAGTGGATCTTCCTGACCCAGGAATCGAAGCAGGGTCTCCTGCATTGCAGGTGGATTCTTTACCAAGAAGTAAGTCTAGTGAAATAGTTTTCACTGATGTATTTTATCTTGTAGATATGTCGCAGTTTATTCATTCTTCTTGGAAAGGGTTGTTTAAAAAAGTGCCGCTCTAAATATTTCTGTATGGACTTGGTGCAAATGCTCATCTAAACATTTTACATGTGTATTAGAGATTCTCAGAGAAGTTACCAAGAAGTGAATTTATTGGTCCATAGAATTTGTGCATTTTTAACTTTATAAAATATTGGCAAGTTGTTTTCCAATGTAGTTGTATCAGTTTATACTCCCAAAAAGAATTGTGTAAAAATTCTCATTGTTCTTCTAGGTATTGTTAGATTTGTTAGATTTTTTAAATTCTGTAATTCTTAATAAGAATGATATTTTACTGTGATTTTAATTTGCATTTTTCTAAGGTTGTACATTTTCCTCTGTGTTTATTGGTCATTTTTATTTTTTTCTTTAATTATTTGTTTACATGTTTTGTCCATTCTTTTCATGGCTCTTGGTCTTCTGTTGATTTAGTAATATTTTAGTCATATGATAGAATCTAATTTTATGCCATTTAAAATGGTTTTCAAGTATTTTCTCCCATTCTGTGGTGTCTCTTCCTCTTTAATGGTGAACTGACATTTTTATTTTGAATGTACTCAGATTTATGAATCTTAATATTTATAACTTGTGGGTTTTGGTGCCTTGTTAAAAATTCCTTGAAATAATAAAAGTTATTCACCTATATTTTCTTCTAAACATTTAAATATTTGTTTATTGTCTTTTGACCTTTAATCTACCTCATATTTTTGCATAGACATTCAATTTTTTTCCATGTAGATAATCTATCACTTATTGAATGATTTATCCTTTTATAGTAATCTATAATGCCACCTCTAATATTTATAAAATTTCCATATGTTAGTTTAGACTGTTTCCACGGTCTACTCATCTATTTGTCTACCACCATGACACATTTTAATTGTTACAACTTCATAAAAATACTTGATTTTTTTTTTTTTAAAGAATGAAAATCTTTGCTGTGCCCCCACTACTACCATCACTTTCTTCTACTCTTTCAAAATTATCTTGGCATTTCTTAGCCTTTATCATTCATATAAAAAGTTCAGTGTTTATTAATTTCCATTAAAAATCATCTTGGAATTTTTATTGGGTTTTCATGATGCCCCCAGATTAATTGGAATTTTTGGCATCTTTAATATCTAGTCTTATTCTTCATGGATGTGGTATGTATCTCTTTTTGCTTAGGTCTTCTGTATTATCTTTTAATATATTTTAATAATTTTCTCCTTAAACACCATGAACCTTTTAAAAAATACTTTTCCCTAGGAACCCCATTACATTTTTGTTGCTATTATAAATGATTTTTTTAATTTGTGTTTTCTGTTTGTTGCTGTAATAGGGATGTGATTAACTTCTACATATCTTATATATGAAAGCTTGTGAACTCTTATTTTAACAACTTATATCTTTTTAACATTTCCTATAAAAGCCATTGTTACCTTCAAATAATGACAGTTTTGGTTTTTATTTTTAACTACTATACATTTAAGTTAGTTTACTAGGTAGATTAGGACCACCTCCTATACAATACTAAATAATCAATGACAGAAAACACCCTAGTTTTTCCTTTTGACTGATTTCAAGGAGAATATCTTTTTTTTTTTCAAGGAGAATATCTTTAAACTATATCATTCAGGATGTGTTTCCCTTTGTGTAATTGATAGATACCTTTTTTCAGATTGGTATCAGATTGAATAATTTTTTAAGATTATTTGTAGTTTGCTGTTTATTTACTTAGCATGAATGGGTTTTTAATTTTATAGGAAGCTTTGTCTACATCTGATGAGATTATAACCCTTGAAGCAAGAGCAGGACTCAACAGAATGTGAGCAGAAAACAGCCTTATTCTCATCTCTTCTCCTTTGCGTCATACCTGTTTTATGCCCTAGTTGTTTCTCTGACCTTGAATGAAGTATAATGTAGACCCTGTGTATTTCCTGCCACGTCTGGTCTTCAGTCATTTCTAAGCTCAGAAATAATCACGTTTCAGTAGCTAAATTATCGGCATGGGGGTAAGCTGAAGTTTGAACTTTCTGTCTGAAGCCTTTCCCCATTTTCCATCTTGGTTAAATTTCAGGCCTGGAAGATTAAAGTAGGGAAGGAGCATGGTCAGCTTTTCTCCAAACTCGTGTCTTCCACTCTACTGCTCAGTAGCTGCTGTGGGCCCTCCAGAGTCACATCTAGAAAAAGGAGACGTGGGGGGAAAGAACAGGCTTAAATAGCAGGTATCCTCCTGCTTCAGTGTTGGAAACTTCTGGACTTAGCTGACATTCAAAGCTGCCTTCTTCTTTCTGGAGAGCATTCCTGGTATATCCAGGAGCTTTCCTCCTGGTAACCTTCAACCTCAATTCCTGTCTCACAGGCTATATCATCTTCAGCTCGGCATTAATGATTCTGACTCTCAGTTTCTATGCTTTCAGGAGTTCTTTGATTTGCTTGTTCCCCTCTCCAGGAAGTTCTTTTTGGACAAAGTCCTATTTATGATGATTTCATATTTGTTGCATCTTTGAAAAAACTATGCCACCAGAAGTTTCACCAGCCTGTGATTCCACCCAACCTCTCTGCTGCCCTGGGTCTATAGCTAAAATCTCTTACCTTTATTTTTTCAGGCATGTTTAAAAAACTAACCCTTTGTGAGTTCCAAACTCCAGGGACATACATATCGAGCAGTTGCCTTGTATTTCATCTCTATTAGCTCGAAGAATCTTCTTCCCACTTTACTTGAAAGTTGCCAGGAAGAAATACACAGTATCCAACAGATCTCTGCAAAAGGCTGTTCTCAACCAGCTGATCAACACTTTAATTACCCCTTGTATATCCTCATATTAGGTGATGAACTAAGCATCAAACTAGTTTTATACAACTTTTTTCTGCAAATTCTGAACTAGTTGGACTAGATTCTTCTTAAAATATGCAGTTTTATGAGACTTTCTGTTCTTTGTGGTTTCATAAAAAGTTCCATTTTAGCATACACTTAGAAGATGATCAAATAGATGGGGAAACAATGGAAACAGTGACAAACTTTATTTTTTTGGGCTCCAAAATCACTGCAGATGGTGATTGTAGCCATGAAATTAAAAGATGCTTACTCCTTGGAAGGAAAGTTATGACCAACCTAGACAGCATATTAAAAAGCAGAGACATTACTTTATCAACAAAGGTCCTTCTCATGAAGGCTATAGTTTTTCCAGTAGTCATCTATGGATGTGAGAGTTGGACCATAAAGAAACCTGAGCGCCAAAGAATTGATGCTTTTGAACTATGATGTTGGAAAAGACTCTTGAGAGTCCGTTGGACTGCAAGGAGATCCAACCAGTCCATCCTAAAGGAGATCAGTCCTGAATGTTCATTGGAAGGACTGATGTTGAAGCTGAAACTCCAATACTTTGGCCACCTGATGTGAAGAGCTGACTCATTTGAAAAGACCCTGATGCTGGGAAAGATTGAGGGCAGGAGGAGAAGGGGACAACACAGGATGTGATGGTTGGATGGCATCACCGACTCAATGGACATCGGTTTGGGTGGACTCCGGAAATTGGTGATGGACAGGGAGGCCTGGTGTGCTGCAGTTCACGGGGTCGCAAAGAGTTGGACGTGACTGAGCAACTGAACTGAACTGAACTGATAAGATGAGCCACCATTTTTTTTTTTTTGTCTATTAATGTAGTGAATTAAATTACATTTTCTAGAGTTAAACAATACTGCATTTTATCTATGTTTATAAGTAGTTATTCACAAAAGAACAGCAAAATATTATCATGTATACTTAACTGAGGTTCTCACGGCAAGTATGTAGGGGTGATTTGCCTTTCCCTCCTCCAGTGGATCATATTTTGTCAGAGCTTTCCACTATGATCTGTCCATCTTGGGTTGCCCTACATGGCATGGCTCATAGCTTCATTGAATTACACAAGCCCCTTCACCACCACAAGGCAGTGATCTGTGAGTTCCAAAGAATAGTGAGGAGAGACAAGAAGGCCTTCTTAAATGAACAGTGCATAAAAATAGAGGGAAACAACAGAAAGGTAAAGACTAGAGATCTCTTCAGGAAAATTGGAAATATCAAGGGAACATTTTGCCCAAAGAAGGGCACAATAAAGGACAGAAACCATAGAGACCTAGTAGATGCAGAAGAGATCAAGAAGAGATGGAAAGAATACAGAAGAATTGTACAAAAAGATCTTAATGAACTGGATAACTACAAAGTGTGGTCAGTCACTCAGAGCCAGACATTCTCCAGTGTGAAGTCAAGTAGGCCTTGGGAATCACTGCTGTCAATAAAGCTAGTGGATGCAATGGAATTACAGTAAAGCTATTCAAAACCCTAAAGGATGATGCTATCAAAGTGTTACACTCACTATCAGCAAATCTGGAAGACCCAGCAGTGGCCACAGGACTAGTAAAGTCAATCCTTATGCTAGTTCCCAAGAAGGGTAGTAGTAAAGAATGTCCAAATCATCAATTGCACTCACCTCCTGCACTAGTAAAGTCATGCTTAAAATCTTGCATACTAGGCTTCAACATTACTGGAACCAAGAATTTCCAGACATCTAAACTGGGTTTAGACAGGGCAGAGGAACCAGAAATCAAATTTCCAACATTCGCTGCATCATAGAGAAAGCAAGGGGATTCCAGGAAAAAAACATCTACCCCTGTTTCATGGACTATGCTAAAGCCTTTCACTGTGTGCGTGCTAAGTCACTGCAGTTGTGTCCAACTCTGTGTGACTCTGTGGACTGTAGCCTGCCAGACTCCTCTGTTTATGGGATTCTCCAGGCAAGAGTACTGGAGTGGGTTGCTAGTTCCTTCTCCAGGGGATTTTCCTGACCCAGGGACTGAACCAGTGTCTCTTATGTCTCCTGCAATAGCAGGTGGGATCTTTACAACTAGCACCACCTGAGAATGTGGATCATAACAAACTGTGTAAGCTCTTAAAGAGACAGGAATACCAGACCATCTTACCTGTCTCCTGAGAAACCTGTGTGCAGGTCAAGAAGCAACCATTGGAACCCTGTATGGAAAAACTGATTGGTTCAGGATTGAGAAAGGAGTATGACAGGGCTGTCCGCTGTTACCTTCTTGTTTAATCTGTATGCTGAGCACATGAGAAATGCCAGGCTGGATGAGTTACAAGCTGGAATTAAGATAGTTAGGAGAAACATCAACCACCTCAGACAAGCAGATGATGCCATTCTAATGGCAGAAAGTGAAGAGGAACTAACAAGCCTCTTGATGAGGGTGAAGGAGGGGAGTGAAAGAGCCAGCTTAAAACTAAATATTAAAAAAGCTAAGATCTTTGTATCTGGCCCCATTATTTCATGGCAAATGGAGGGGGGGAGTGGAGGAAGTAGTGACAGATTTCCTCTCCTTGGGCTCTAAAATCCCTGTGGATGGTGCCTGCATCCTGAAATCAGAAGATGATTGCTTCTTACAGGAAAAGTATGACAAACCTGGATAGTGTGTTGAAAAGCAGAGATGTCATTCTACCAACAAAGGTCCATATAGTCAAGGCTGTGGTCTTCCCAGTGGTCATGTACGGTTGAAAGAGCTGGACGTAAAGAAGGTGGAGTGCCAAAGAATTGATACCTTTGAACTGTGGTGCTGGAAAAGACTCCTGAGAGTTTCTTGGACAGCAGGGAGATCAAACCAATCAATCTTAAGGGAAAATCAACCCTGAATACCCATTAGAAGGACTGAAGCTGACGCTTCAGTATTTTGGTCATTTGATGTAAACAACTGATTTGTTGGAAAAGTCCCTGATGCTGGGAAAGATTGAGGGCAGAAGGAGAAGAGAGTGTCAGAGGATGAGGTGGCTGGATGGAATCACGAATGCAATGGACATGAACTTGGGCAAACTTTGTGAGATGTTGAGGGACAGGGAGGCCTGGTGTGCTGCTGTCCGTGGGGGTCACAAAAAGTTGGACATGATTGGGTGACTGAACAATACTTAACTGGACAAAGTCAGTCTAATTGCCATTTCTTTGCAGAGAACGTGTCTCTTTGGTTGCTTTACAATCTTCTTGGTGTCTTTGGTGTTCTGTATTTTCACTGTGATTTTTCCATATGTGGTTTTCTTTTGTTTATCCTGTTTGGGAGTCATCATATCTCCTGAATTTGAGGATTTATGCTTTTCATCAATTCAGGAAAATTTTCAATGATAATGTCTTTCAAATTTCCTTTTTTTGCACCTATTCATTATATTTTGGAACTCTAATTAAAATATATTCAAACTTACTCTATCCTCCATGGCACTTAACTGCTATTCTTTATTTTTCATTCTCTGTCTTCCTAATTTATTTACACCTATTTTTCTCATTAACAGTAATCTTTTTAGGTGTCTTTAACGTGCTATTTCCACATATTCAAAGTATTTTTATTTCAATTTTTTAAAATATTTATTTATTTATTTGAGTGTGTCAAGTCTTAGGTGAGGCATGCAGGATCTTCAGTTATGGCATATGGGATCTAGTTCCCTGACCAGGGGTCGAACCCAGGCCCCCTGTATTGGGAGCTCGGAGCCTTAGTCATTGGACCACCAGGGAAGCCTTTTTGTTTCAATTTTTATATTACTTGTTTCATTTTAAAATTTGTCTGCTTGTTTCAGACAGTATATTATTTTCTGAATTTTTAGATTTAATGTTTTATTCTTTCAAAAATATAAAACATATTTATATTATATTCTAGGTCTTATGATTCTGATGTCTGAAGACATTGGGAATGTAATTTGCTATTTTAATCTAATGGATTTTTAAAAAAATAGTGGCTTGTTTCCTCATATGTTTTAGTTGTGTAATTTTGACATGGGGCACATGTTTGGGGTGTTTTTCAGTACTTACCTTGTTAGGCGTATTTTAATGATGTCCCCATAGAGTGCTATCAACTAGAGACCACTTTATGGTAATTTCTGAGCATTGTTTTCTGAATACTGGTAACATAGATTTCAAGCCCTTGTAAAGACATCTAAGGTTGAGAATTTTCAGGGTAGTTGCTTCCTTTTTCACTTATCCAGAGCTCCATCCATTTTTATTTAGTTGGACTAGGCTAGACTCTGCTGTGGTAATACACCTTGAAATCTCATTGACTGAGTGCAACAAATGTTTATTTATTGCTCAGGTCAAATCCAATGTGGGTCCTGTGGGATCTCTTCTGTATCTTATGACTTACAATACAGGTTCTTTCAGTCTTGTGACATCACCATCTTAATACAAGGCTTCTAAAGATATGTGTCAGGAAGAATATTTGGACTATTGCTAATGTAGAAATCATGTATATGTCTTTGACTAGTATAATTCATTATTTGTGATCAGTTCATGGAATTTGAAACTCAAGAAAAACTTTAAACTTTTTATTCCCACTTGGCCAAGGAAATATTTTTTGTGAAGTATAATATATAAATAAAGGTACATATGTATAAATATATGTATATATGAAAATATACATCTAAATATATACAGATATGCATGATGCCACATGCTCAGTCATGTCTGACTCTTTGCAACCCCATGTACTGTAGCCTGCCAAGCACCTCTGTTCATGGAATTTTCCAGGCAAGAATATTGGAGTGGGTTGCCATTTCCTTCTGCAGGGAATCTTCCTGACCCAGAGATCAAACCCATGTCTCTGGTGACTCCTGCATTGCAGACAGATTTTTTAACTTGCTCAACCATCAGGGAAACCACATATATACCATATGTGTATATATATGTGTGATTGTGTGTGTGTGTGTATAAATATATTTGTTTTGCATATAATTATGTATATACATACACATAGATTAATATACAAAAAGACTCCAATTCCCTGAAATCAAATGTGAAAACATAAAAACTCTCTAAGAACAACTTCCCTTAGCCCTGTAACCAGCCATCTAATACCAGGCCTCACTAAGCAGCAGGCTGGGACCAGCCCTGGACCTCCCTGGGCCCAACAACCAATCAACTTCTGACCCATACCCTCTTCTACCAGCAAGCCAACATCATCTCCAGATCCTCTTGGTCCCAAAGCCAGGCATGCCAAGACCTTGCGCTGCCAACAAGTCAGGCGGCAGCCATCACCTGAGGCATGGCCTAAAAACCAACCAGGCCAGAAACCAGCCCTTTCTACCAGCGTCCCACAGTAGACAGTCCCACCACAACAGAAGTGCCCATGCAACTCATAAGAATGGGTTTTTATTCACTTTAAAGAATAAGGACAGATTAAGAGACTTTCATCAAGAGGCTTTTTAGTTCCTCTTCACTTTCTGCCGTAAGGGTGGTGTCATCGGCATATCTGAGGTTATTGATATTTCTCCTGGCAATCTTAATTCCAGCTTGTGCTTCTTCCAGCCCAGCATTTCTCATGATGTACTCTGCATATAAGTTAAACAAGGAGGGTGACAATATACAGCCTTGACGTACTCCTTTTCCTATTTGGAACCAGTCTGTTGTTCAATGTCCAGTTCTAACTGTTGCTTCCTGACCTGGATACAGGTTTCTCAAGAGGCAGGTCAGGTGGTCTGGTATTCCCATCTCCTTCAGAATTTTCCACAGTTTATTGTGATCCACACAGTCGAAGGCTTTGGTATAGTCAATAAAGCAGAAGTAGATGTTTTTCTGGAACTCTCTTGCTTTTTCAATGATCCAGCAGATATTGGCAATTTGATCTCAGATATGCAGATGACACCACCCTTATGGCAGAAAGTGAAGAGGAACTAAAAAGCCTCTTGATAAAAGTGAAAGAGGAGAGTGAAAAAGTTGGCTTAAAGCTCAACATTCAAAAAACTAAGATCATGGCATCCAGTCCCATCACTTCATGGGAAATAGATGGGGAGACAATGGAAACAGTGTCAGACTTTATTTTTTTGGGCTCCAAAATCACTGCAGATGGTGACTGCAGCCATGAAATTAAAAGACGCTTACTCCTTGGAAGGAAAGTTATGACCAACCTAGATAGCATATTAAAAAGCAGAGACATTACTTTGCCAACAAAGGTCTGTCTGGTCAAGGCTATGGTTTTTCCAGTGGTCATGTATGGATGTGAGAGTTGGACTGTGAAGAAAGCTGAGAGCCGAAAAATTGATGTTTTTGAACTGTGGTATTGGAGAAGACTCTTGAGAGTCCCTTGGACTGCAAGGAGATCCAACCAGTCCATCCTAAAGAAGATCAGTCCTGGGTGTTCATTGGAAGGACTAATGCTGAAGCTGAAACTCCAATACTTTGGCCACGTCATGTGAAGAGTTGACTCATTGGAAAAGACCCTGATGCTGGGAGTGATTGGGGCAGGAGGAGAAGGGGATGACAGAGGATGAGATGGCTGGATGGCATCACCGACTCCATGGGCATGACTTTGAGTAAATTCCCGGGAGTTTGTGATGGACAGGGAGGCCTGGCTTGTTGCAATTCATGGGGTCGCAAAGAGTAGGACACGACTGAGTGACTGAACTGAACTGAACTGAACTTAAGAGACTTTTGGGATAACGTCAAGTGTACTAACATCCTCACTCTAGGGGTTCCAGATGGAGGAGAGAGATAAAGAGGCAGGAAACTTATTTGAAAGAAATAATACCTGAAAACTTCAACTAGGAAAAGGAAGTTGCTGTTCAGGTCCATGAAGCACAGAGAATCCCCAAAAAGATGAACCCAAAGAGAGCCGCACCAAGACATGTTATAATTAAATGGCAAAAATTAAAGAGAGAATTTTAAAACTAGCAAGAGAAAAGAGAGCAACTAGTTATGTAAAAGTCAACCCCCCATAAGACCATCAGCAGAAACATTGCAGACTAGAAGGGAGTGGCACGATATGTTGAAAGTGATTAAAAGAAAAAACCTAAAACCAAGAATACTCTAGCTGCAAGACTATCATTCAGATTTAAATGAGAGATAAAGAGTTTCACAGAAAACCAAAAGCTGAGAGTTCAATACCACTAAACTGGCCTTACAAGAAATATTAAAGGGCTTCTTTCTCTATGCAGAAAAGAAAAGACCACAACTAGAAATATAAAAATTATAAAAGAAAAAATCTGATTGGTAAAGGCAAATATACAGCAAAGGTAGTGGATCAGCTACTATAAAGCTACTTATAAACCTAGTAGGAGGATTAAAAGACAAAAGCAGCATCTTTTGTGGCTATCACTGATAGCCACAAGAAATAGTTAAGGGATATGCAAAACAAAAAGATGTAAAAAATTTAATGTGAAGAGAGTAAAAATGCAAGGCTGTTAGAGTGCATTTGAACATAGATCATCAACTTAAAATAATCATATATATATATATACAGTTACATATTAAAATGTTAACCACAAATTAAAAACTTATAAGGATATAAAGACACCAAAAAAAAAAAAAAAAGAGAGAGAGAAAGGAATTCAAACATAACACTAAGCCTAGTCATCAAATCCCCATACTACCCAAGGCAATCTAAAGATTCAACCCAATCCCTATCAAAGTACCATTGGTGTTTTCCCCAAAACTAGAACAAATTATTCTAAAATTTATGTGGAAATGTAAACAGCTCCAAGTAGCCAATGCAATCTTAAGAAGGAACAGCAAAGCTGAAGGTATTATGCTTCCTGATTTCAAATTATACTACAAAATTACAGTCATCAAAACAGTATGGTACTGGCACCAAAAAAGATGCATATATCAATGATATAAAATAGCGCAGAAATAAACTCACATAGTCAATTAATCTAAGACAAAGGAGGCAAGAAATATACAATGGGGAAAAGATAACCTCTTTAATACATGGTTTTGGCAAAATTGGATAGCTACATGGAAAAGAATCAAACTGAACTACTTTCTCAGACCCTATAGGAAAATAACCTCAAAATGGATTAAAGACTTAAATATAAGTTCTGAAATCATAAAAATCCTGGAAGGAAATAGAGGCAGTTCAATCTTTGACATCAATCTTAGCAACACTTATATTTGTATTATGTCTTTTCAGGCAAGAGAAACAAAAGGAAAAAAATACAGCAAATTAAAAAGCTTTTGCACAACAAAGGAAACTATCAGCAAAATTAAAAGGCATTAATTAAATTAAAATTAAAATTATTCTCTCTAATGAATGAGAGAAGATATTTGCAAACTATATATTCAATAAGGGGTTAATATCCAAAATACACAAAGAATTCACTCAACTCAGCATTGTCAAACAACCTGATTAAAAAATGGGCAGAGGACCTGAATGGACATGTTTCCAAAGAGCACATGTAGATGACCAAGAGGCACATGAAAATATACTCAACATCTCTAATCATTAGGGAAATGCACATCAAATCCACAATGAAATGCCACCTCACATATATCAGAATGGTTATCATCAAAAAGACAAGTGTTAGCAAGGATGTAGAGAAAAGGGAACTCTTAAGCACTGTTGATTGGAATGTAAATTGGTACACACACTATGGAAAATAACATGAAAATTCCTCATAAAGTTAACAATAGAACTGTTGTATGATCCAGCAGTTGCATTTGTGGGTATTTTTCTGAGGAAAGAAAAAGACTAATTCAAAAGGATACATGCATTTCAGTGATCATAGCAACGTTATTTACAATAGCCAAGATATGGAAGCAATTTAAGTGTCCATCAATAATAGATGAATGGATATAGGTGATGTGGAATACACATGTGTATTAATCATCATTAAGCTATATTAATCAACATTAAGCTATATTAATCAGCATTAAGATAGAGTAATGGCCTTCCCGGATGACTCAGATGGTAAAGAATCTGCCATTAGTGCAGGAGAATTGGGTTCAATCCCTGGGTCAGAAAGATGCCCTGGAGAAGGAAATGGCAACCCACTCCAGTATTCTTAACTGGAGAATTCCATGGACAAAGGAGCCTGGTGGGCTATAGTCCATGGGGTTGCAAAGAGTCAGAAACGACTAAGTGACTAACGTACACACATAAGGTAGAGTAATATTGAAAGATAAATACCATATGATATCACTGATATGTGGAATCTAAAATATGATGCAAATGAACTTATTTATAAAACAGAAAAAGCCTCATAGATATAGAAAACAAACTTACGGTTACCAAAGGGAAAAGAGGATTGGAAGGGATAAATTAAGAGCTTGTGATTATCAGATACAAACTACAAAATATAAAATAGATTAAAAAAAAAAAAAAAACAAGGCCCTACTGAATAGCTCAGGGAACTATTATATTCAGTTTAGTTCAGTTCAATTGCTCAGTCGTGTCCGACTCTTCACAACCCCATGGACCACAGCACAACAGGCCTCCCTGTCCATCACCAACTCCCAGAGTTTACCCAAACTCATTTCCATTGAGTCGATGATGCCATCCAACCATCTCATCCTCTGTCGTATTATTCTCCTCCTGTCTTCAATCTTTCCCAACATCAGGGTCTTTTCCAATGAGTCAACTCTTTGCATGATGTGGCCAGAGTATTGGAGTTTCAGCTTCAAAATCAGCCCTTCCAATGAACACCCAGGACTGATCTCCTTTAGGATGAACTGGTTGGATCCCCTTGCAGTCCAAGGGACTCTCCAGAGTCTTCTCCAATACCACAGTTCAAATGCATCAGTTCTTCAGTGCTCAGCTTTCTTTATACTCCAACTCTCACATCCATACATGACCACCGGAAAAACCACAGCCTTGATGAGAAGGACCTTTGTTGATAAAGTAATGTCTCTGCTTTTTAATATGCTGTCTGGGTTGGTCATAACTTTCCTTCCAAGGAGTAAGCGTCTTTTAATTTCATGGCTGCAGTCACTATCTGCAGTGATTTTGGAGCCCAAGAAGATAAAGTCAGCCACTGTTTCAACTGTCCCCATCTATTTCCCATGAAGTGATGGGACTGGATGCCATGATCTTAGTTTTTTGAATGTTGAGCTTTAAGCCAGTGATCTTCCATCATGATTATCTGGGTCATGAAGATCTCTTTTGTACGGTTCTCCTGTGTATTCTTGCCACTTCTTCTTAATACCTTCTGCTTCTGTTAGGTCCAGAATGATACAGAAATGGTGTCATTTCTGTCCTTTATTGAGTCCATCTTTGCATGAAATATTCTCTTGGTCTCTCCAATTTTCTTGAAGAGATCTATTGAATTTTCTTGAAGAGATTCTGTTGTTTTCCTTTGTTTCTTTGCACTGATCACTGAGGAAGGCTTTCTTGTCTCTCCTTGCTATTCTTTGGAACTGTCTATTAAAATGGGTATATCTTTCCTTTTCTCCTTTGCTTTTTGCTTCTCTGCTTTTCACAGCTATTTGTAAGCCCTCCTCAAACAGCCATTTTGCTGTTTTGCCTTTGTTTTTCTTGGGGATGTTCTTGATCCCTGTCTCCTGTACAAATCATGAACCTCCATCCATACTTCATCAAGCACTCTGTCTATTAGATCTAGTCCCTTAAATCTATTTGTCGCTTCCACTGTATAATCATAAGGGATTTGATTTAGGTCATACCTGAATGGTCTATTGGTTTTCCCCACTTTCTTCAATTTAAGTCTTAATTTGGCAATGAGGAGTTCATGATCTGAGCCACAGTCAGCTATATAACTGGGATCAAATGTTGTCAATGATAGAAGAGAAGTGTTACCTGGGTACAGTGGAGCACAAAAAAACAGGATTTTCAATTTTACCTGCTAATTCAAGGAAAGTTTCAAATAGAAATTTATCCTTGAGGGGTAAGTTGGAGTGAAGGATGAATAGCTACACTATAAACAGGTACACTATGCTGTGTGGTAAATAGGAAGCCACCGAAAAATTTTAGTTGGAAGATAAAGTGATCAGATCTAACAAGATCATTAATGGATTGAATTTAGGCAAGACCAGAAGCAGGAAGTCTGTTATAGTCCAGGCCTCTACTGCTGCATCTTTGATATACTCTGTACTCACTCTCAATCATTAAATTGCACCAGTAAAGTCACCTGTGTCTGCTACAAACTCAATGATTTCTTTTCAGTATTCATCCTCTCTGATACATTTGATAATTTTTGCTCTTCTCTCCCTTTTGAAATTGCCTTCCTCCAACCATCAGGACACCATTTACTGGAGAAAGTATCTTCTCTGTATCTGGGGAGTTGAAGGCAGAAATAACGATCAAGCATTCCTCTGCTTTCTCCATTCCATGATGATATGATCTTCTTGATGCTGAATTTGGTTCAGATCCAGGAGAGCCTGATGTTGAAAATACCCTTTTAAATAGAGGTGCAATGGCTATAAATATAGTTTCTTTCTGAGGTAAGTGTATAAACAAGGAACACAGCCCAAAATGTGTCTGTTTTCTCAGTTTTAGTAGCAGTGCACTTGAAGAGGTTAAGCAAACAGTACTGAGGTATGTTTATTGCATGTCCATAGATTTCAGTAGTCTTAGTTAAATAAACCTGGAAATTGCATGTGTGGGTTTTGGGGTGCATTTCTTTGTGGGAGCAGGGGAATCAATGGTGGCAGGAATGTGAGGTTCTAGCCAATCTGTAACTCTCCTGAAGTGCTGTACTTTCTCTTTACTGTAAAGTCTCCTCTAATTAACCCATCTAGTGCTGTTTCCTTGGTTTTATGCCTGCTATTGCAAACTACACCTGAGTGATGCTCCAAGACACATTCTTCTGATATGGAAGGCCTGATCTGTCAGTTCTCCTCCTTTATCACACTTCACAATCTTTTTCTCCCCATACAGAATTCTCCAATGATATACTTCATCTATTTTTAATAAGAACAGCTTTTCTACTTTATTTTAAAATAACAAAGCCACACTGTGAGGACCCAGTGAAGGCAGAGACAGAATATTAGTTTCCCATTCTGGTTCTCTGATCTATTAATCCTTAAAACCTCTTAATGATGCCAGTGGACAGCTTGACTCTTGTGTAGATGCCAAACAGCTTACTCTTCTTTGGTTCCTTTCCTTAACATCTGGGGCAATGATTAAGTAGGTCTAAAAGATCATCTCTGCTGGGATCCAAGCATTTTGTTTAGCAAGGGTGAGCAAACAACCAGTGAAACAAATGAAAGAGGTCATTGAGAAAAACATTTATAATATGTTGGTAAATTTGAAGGTAAATTTCCTTTCATAAAGGGAATTGAGAACAACTTGCTGGGTAAAACCAAAAGTGGAACTTCTCATGAGTTCCTTGGTGTTATTTAAGCTATTACTCTGCTGGAAAATTTCAACATCCATCATCTGTTTAAAGCTTTGAAAATTGTGCACATATAAAAAGAAAAGTTCTCAGTTTTTCTCTTTAGAATAAGTGATGTGTGATGATGATAGCTTCTCAGACAATACATGCATTTATGTGCATTGACAAGGGAAGATAGAAATAATGGTAATGTGTATTCAGACATTAACTGCATATTCAAAAGTGTTTTAAAAACAGCTCTATAGAAAACACATAAAATTATGTCCCTTGAACACTAAAATCTAGTCATACTTAAGGGATTCTACTGCTTGAATATACCCACTTGAATGCAGAGTTCCAAAGAATCCCACAAAGAGATAAGAAAGCTTTCCTCAGTGATCAATGCAAAGAAATAGAGGAAAACAATAGAATGGAAAGACTAGAGATCTCTTCAAGAAAATTAGAGATATCACAAGCTGGAATCAAGATTGCTGGGAGAAACATAAATAACCTCAGATATGCAGATGACACCACCCTTATGGCAGAAAGCGAAGAATTAAAGAGCCTCTTGATGAAAGTGAAAGAGGAGAGTGAAAAAGCTGGCTTAAAACTCAATATTCAAAAAACTAAGATAATGGCATCGGGTCCCATCACTTCATGGCATATAGATGGGAAAACAATGGAAATGGTGAGAGACTTTATTTTCTTGGGCTCCAAAATCACTGCAGATGGTGACTGCAGCCATGAAATTAAAAGACTCTTGCTTCTTGGAAGAAAAGGTATGACCGACCTACCATATTAAAGCACAGAGACATTATTTTACCAACAAAGGCGGAGCTAGTCAATGTTTTCCCAGTAGTCATGTATGGATGTGAGAGTTGGACTATAAAGAAAGTTGAGCACTGAAGAATTGATGCTTTTGAACTGTGGTGTTGGAGAAGACTCTTGGGGGTCTCTTGGACTGCAAGGAGATCCAACCAGTCCATCGTAAAGGAAATCAGTCCTGAATATTCATTGGAAGGATTGATGCTGAAGCTGAAGTTCCAATGCTTTGGCCACCTAATGTGAAGAACTGACTCATTGGAAAAGACCCTGATGCTGGGAAAGATTGAGGGCAGGAGGAAAAGGGGATGACAGAGGATGAGATGGCTGGATGGCATCACCGACTTGATGGACATGAGTTTGAGTAGACTCTGGGTGTTGGTAATGGATGGAGAAGCCTGGCGTCCTGCAGTCCATGGGGTCGCAAAGAGTCAGACATGACTGAATGACTGAACTGAACTGAAGGGAACATTTCATGCAAAGGTGGGCACAATAAAGGACAGAAATGGTATGGACCTAACAGAAGCAGAAGATATTAAGAAGAGGTGGCAAGAATACACAGAAGAACTATACAAAGAAGATCTTCATGACCCAGATAACCACAATGGTGTGATCACTCAGAGCCAGACATCATGGAATGTGAAGTCAAGTGGGCCTTAGGAAGCATTACTACGGACAAAGCTAGTGGAAGTGATGGAATTCCAGTTGAGCTATTTCATATCTTAAACAATGATGCCCTGAAAGAGCTGCACTCAATATGCCAGCAAATTTGGAAAACTCAGCAGTGGCCACAGCACTGGAAAAGGTCAGATTTCATTCCAGTCCCAAAGAAAGGCAATTCCAAAGAATGTTCAGACTACTGCACAATTGCATTCATCTCACACACTAGTAAAGTAATGCTCAAAATTCTCCAAGCCAGGCTTCAACAGTACATGAACTGTGAACTTCCAGATGTTCAAGCTGGATTTAGAAAGGGCAGAGGAACCAGAGGTCAAATTGCCAACATCTGTTGGATCATTGAAAAAGCAGGAAAGTTCCAGAAAAATCTACTTCTGCTTTACTGACTATGCCAAAGCCTTTGACTGCGTGGATCACAACAAACTGGAAAATTGCTCAAGCGAGGGGAATACCAGACCACGTTACCTGCCTCCTGAGAAATCTGTATCCCGGTCAAGAGGCAATAATAGAAGTGGACATGGAACAACAGACTTGTTCCAAATAGGGAAATGAGTACGTCAAGGCTGTATATTGTCACCCTGCTTATTTAATGTATATGCAGAGTACATCATGCGAAATATCAGGCTGGATGCAGCACAAGCTGGAATCCAGATTCCTGGGAGAAATATCAAAAACCTCAGATATGCAGATGACACCACCCTTATGGCAGAAAGGGAAGAGGAACTAAAGGGTCTCTTGATGAAAGTGAAAGAGGAGAGCAAAAACATTGGCTTAAAGCTCAACATTCTAAAAACTAAGATCTTGGCATCCAGTCCCATTACTTCATGGCAAATAGATGGGGAATCAATGGAAACTGTGGCTGACTGTCTTTTTGGGGAGTCTCCAAAATTCCTGGAGATAGTGACTGCAGCCATGAAATTAAAATACGCTTGCTCCTTGGAAGAAAAGCTATGACCAACTCAGACAGCATATTAAAAAGCAGAGACATTACTTTGCCAACAAAGGTCTGTTTAGTCAAAATCATGGTTTTTCCAGTAGTCATATATGGATGTGAGAGTTGGACTATAAAGAAAGCTGAGCACTGAGGAATTGATGCTTTTGAACTGTGGTGTTGGAGTAGACTCTTGAGATTCCTTGGACTGCAAGGAGATCCAGCCAGTCCATCCTTAAGGAAATCAGTCCAGAATATTTGTTGGAAGGACTGATATTGAAGCTGAAACTCCATTACTTTGGCTACCTGATGGGAAGAACTGACTCATTGGAAAGACCCTGATGCTGGGAAAGATTGAAGGCAGGAGAAGGGGACGACAGAGGATGAGATGGTTGGATGGCATCACCAGCTCGGTGGATATGAATTTGAGCAAGCTTCAGGAGTTAGTGATGGACTGGGAAGCCTGGCATGCCTCAGTCCATGGGTCAGAAAGAGTTGGACAGGACTGAGTGACTGAACTGAGCTGAACTGTTTGAAGAAATATTGATTTGAAGTTAATATTTGGGAAGTTCCTAAAGGAATGTTATACCAATTTGATTGCAGTAAAATGGATGCTTCCAGTTCATGGAAGGAGACTATGTGAACTAGATTTATGGAAACAATTAGAACAATTAGAATTAGAAAGTCCTGGGTCCTATGTTGAGGAAGGATTTTTGTCAAAAAAAGCTCACTATAGTTCATTAAAGACAGTTAATAATATTATGAGAAACAATACTAACAAGTAATTCAATAAAATATAAAGTGAAAATATGCTTAATAGTCTAAGGGCCTAGATTATTTTGGAAATAGTATACCTTTTAAAGCCAGGAATTCAACTTTCAATTGTCACTTACTAGTAATGAGGCCTTGGAAAATTCTCAGACCTCAATTTTATTTATTTTTTTTTATTATTTTTTTTCAGACCTCAATTATTATAATTCTAAATTGGATTATAAGAATTACTTTGTTAGATTTCTGTTAGGATTACTTGAAATTAAATGTATAACAAAGAATTTTTTAAACTGTAAACCACTATGTCAATGCTACATTTTAATGCTACCTTTACATTTACTGTTATGAACGGCATCATATTTACTAATTATATTGTGATCTATTCAGCCAAGGGAGAGAAACCTGCTGTAAACTGATTTAGATTTAAAAAAATAAGGAATAATGACAATTTTAGATATAGCTGATCCCGGTTCTCAAATAGTGGAAAAGCAAACATATTAACGTGAGGTAGAAGTTATAGAGAGAATGAGCAACGTCAAAAGTCTTTTTATAATACCAAGAAAATAGACAAACTGCTAGTGTGAATAAGCAGGGAATCAAGACAAGAAACAAATTGTCAGCAACATTTGTGAGAAAAGTACAGCATTAGAAGTACTGAAAAAATTGATCAGGTAAAAGTGGATATTTTTGGTAACATATCAATAAATTTGAAGATTATATAAAATTTAAGAATCCTTAAAAATGTAATTATCAAAAATTATTCAAGAAGAATGAGAAATCTGTACAGTTCAAAGCAATTAAGAGAGAGAGTGGTCAAAAATTTCTCACAAAATTGGCATATCTTGTGAGTTCTAAGCTTAACTGTTTTTTTTTTTAATTAATTGATTTTATTATTGGTTGCATTGGGTCTTCATTGCTGCATGAGGGCTTTCTCTAGTTGCTGCAAGTGGGGGCTACTCTTCATTGGGGTGCCTGGGTTTCTCCTTGCGATGGCTTAGTAGTTTGTGGCTCGAAGGCTTAGTTGTTCTACAGCATATGAGATCTTCCTGGACCAGGGACTGAACCTGTGTCCCCTGCATTGGTAGTCGAATTCTTTAACCGCTGGATCACCAGGGAAGTCCCAGCCTAATTTATTTTACTAGTGAGTTCTGTCATTTTTAAATGACCAAAAACAATTGGGAATACTCCTTAACTTGTATAACAAGACTAGTATAACTTGTTACCCAAACCTGTAAGGACAGTATTAAGGCCAGTATCATTTGTGAACATAGATGAAAAATTTATAAAGAAAATAGTAGCAAAAAAAAATCTCCATTTTTTAAAAAAAAAAGAGTAATATGACAGAGTTGGGTTTCTCCCAAGGTTTTAATCTTAGTTTAGACAATTATTAATAATTAAATTCCCAACATTATTGGATTACAGGCCTATCAATAGATGCAGAAAAGGCATTTGATAAAATTTTATATCCCTTCTAAAAGGAATAGTAAGCAAACTAGAACAAATATTTGGTAACTACAATGAACTTAAATACTGTACTTACTGTTGATAGTGTTGAACTCTCTCCTTAAGACTGGCTTATCCCTTGCCACATCTAGACAACATTATATTTGAAGTGGTAGCCAGTTAAGTAGAGAAAGGAAGAAAAAGGATTAGAAAAGAAAACACAAAACTGACATTATTTATAGTGAAGATTATTTAAATAGAAAACCAGAGGATCCACAAACAAATTATGATAATTAATGAGTTAAACATATTTTTGGATTTAAAGTGAATTATTAAGAAATCAATTTGATTTCTATATACCAATAAGAAATATAAAATAAAAAATTTTTAAATGTCATTCTAATACCATAAAAACTATCACATATCTAAAACACATATATAAAAAGCTATGCAGGGCCAACAATGTAGAAACTATAGAACATAACTGAGAGACATCAGAAAGGTCTGTGTAGAGATCTGTACTATGAACTTGGATTTCAAAACAATGGTAATTTAGAGCTTGAATATAATTCCAGTGAAATATCACAATAGGGTGGTTCATTCTGTTTTGTTTTCAGTAGAACTTGGAATATAGGTTCTACAATGCACATGTAACAACAAAGGGCTAAGACTGGAGAAGACATATATAAAGAAGTAAATAGTGAAAATAGTTTCTCCATGAGATGTCATTTTTTTAGAATAAATTGCAATAATTAAGATAGAGGTAGAGAAATAGACCAATGGAGTGTCATAGAGAGCCGCCGAAAACCCCACGGCTATGGATCCTTGATATATGATATAAGTAGCCTGACAGATAAACAAGGACAGATTTTTCAATAAATAGTTCTGGGTCACTTGCGTATGTATATATATATATGTATGTGTGTGTGTGTGTTATGTATGTATGTACCCATCTACCCTGTTATACACCTATTCTCAGCATCTGGTCACCTTTCCATCTATTCATATTTCAATATTTTTCAAAAGAGTTGAGATAGCTAAAATTCATGAAAGAAGAAAAAAAGAATTGAAAGAAGCAGGAATTGTCTTTTCAATGTATAAATTGTTATTTCTGTTGGAATAGTTCAAGGATAACAGAAAATCAGGAAAGGGTTTCCTGTGGATGTGAAATGGCATAAATCAGGACAAACTGTTTCTTTTGCATGGCCATCCATCAAAAGGATTTGTAGCTTCTTAGAAATAAATTTTGGACAGTACGTTTTAAACTGGTTAGAATTTAAGATTGGAGATGATTCTATTTGGCAGAAAAAAGGACTAATTGACATTAGAATCATGTTTCCCAATTATTTAGCTTTGTGCTTTTCTGGAGGAATTGAATTGATACCATGAGATTACTGTGACCTTTGCCGGTTTCTAGGTCTAGCTAAGTGAATTGTTTTGATTTGTGGCTCATGTGCCAAGGATTTTAGCTCCATAATCATTAACCTATATGGGTCAGATACCCTATTAAATGAGAGTATATATTATCCACAGCATGTTAGGTATATATTGAGTATGTTAGTGCATATTATGCTATTTATTATAAACTAGTGTGTTTATTGAAGAAGGAAATGGCAACCCACTCCAGTGTTCTTGCCTTGAGAATTCCAGGGATGGGGGAGCCTGGTGGGCTGCCGTCTATGGGGTCTCACAGAGTCGGACACGACTGAAGTGACTTAGCAGCAGCAGCAGCAGCAGTGTGTTTATAATCCTTTAGCATTTTGCTGTATTTTAGGCTCAAAATTTTTCCAAACTGATTGTTTTAAAGAAAACCATTTATTATTTTTTTTAAAAGATGATTAGAAATTAGCAAGCTCTTCTTTAGCAGCAAACCATAACCCACATCAGAAGGGACGCATGCACACAGATACGTACTTAAGTATATACATATATAACCTGAGAAAGGAAGCTCTTTCAAAGACCTTTCAATAAATCTCTTAAATTAGATAGCTGTACAGTACTGTTTTGTAGACAAGAAGAGACCATAGTACTGGGAATACATAAAGTTCCATTTGTAGAAACCTTCTAAGTATGAATGATGCCTCACTGACAGTTTATCATTAACAAAACTTCAAAATATTTGAAGACTTTAATATCTGAAAGAAAATGTTGGATTGTATAGGTTAAAAGTACTAGAGTTTATAGGTGACAACACCTTAAAATTACTATGAACTGAACAGACTATGGCAGATGATATCACAATATCTCTCCAATTTGGTATTTTATGAGAAGACAATTATACTGAGAGTTACATGTAGTACTGTTAAAAACTTCAGAACAAAATCTTTCAAACAGGAAATTATGACAGATGCAAGGAATTTAAGGGAAGATCTGGTACATACAAAGATGGTTCTCAGAATGGATTTTTGAAGCCTGGAACTTATACACTTTTCAGAGCAAAAGTTTGAAATCTTCCCAGGAGTAGCCAACAGACAGAGTGTATATGCTAAGTTGCTTTAGTCATGTCCAACTCTTTGTGACCCCATGGACTATAGCCTGCCAGACTCCTCTGTCCATCGGGATCCTCCAGGCAAGAATACTAGAGTGGGTTGCCATGTCCTCTTCCAGGGGATCTTCTCCTGTGGTTTAGACTCCGCGCTTCCAGAGCAAGGGATGCAGTTTTGATCCCTGGTCAGTTAACTAAGATCCCACATGTCACTCAGTAAGAACAACAACAACAATAAAAACAAAATAAATAAGTATAGGGCTACCTAATAATGGACCTAAAATGTGGAACTGGGTAAATACTATATGTAGGGCAGCATTAGGTAGGCATCTTATCATCCAGTCAAGGACACTGGAGACTCATACTATGCAACCATGAAACACTGGACTCAACTGTTTCCTGTACTTTAAGATGCAGGTACCAAAAATGCAATAAAAATATGCAAAGTAGTAGGAAAAACTGTTAGGGCATATTTGTTACTTTATACAGATTTTAGCAAAATAAGTATGGCACAAGAAAAAGCCAGTCTGAGGGTCACTACTCTAGAAGTAGAAAGAGAAGGAACTTTGCTGCTGCTGCTGCTAAGTTGCTTCAGTCGTGTCTGACTCTGTGCGACCCCATAGACGGCAGCCCACCAGGCTCCCCCGTCCCTGGGATTCCCCAGGCAAGAATACTGGAGTGGGTTGCCATCTCCTCCTCCAATGCATGAGAGTGAAAAGTGAAAGTGAAGTTGCTCAGTCGTGTCCAACTCGTAGTGACCCCATGGACTGCAGCCCACCAGGCTCCTCCATCCATGGGATTTTCCAGGCAAGAGTACTGGAGTGGGGTGCCATTGCCATCTCCAAGGAACTTTGCTGAGAGAGAAAATATCTGCCTTGGTCTACACAGTGAATTGTCTAAGAGATGAAAAATTGACGGAATAGCAGAGTCAGATAATTGAAGCAGAAATAAAGAGGACACACAGCAGAAGAAAAACCTTAGAGGACTCTTACACAGTCTCTGCTAGACAAGGAAACAGTGTAAAACCAAGATCAGATTAACAATGTGGCCTTTCCAGCCAAGGAAAGTGACTCAACATCATAGCTACCTACTGAATATGTACCAAGGCCGGCAAGATCTGGGCCATTTACTACTCAACATCCCATGAGAAAAATCCAAAGTAATGATGAAATTTCTTAACCCTAAAACACTCCCATCTTACTACTTGACTTCTTTAAGAATCAAACTTATTTGCTGTTTGCTCAGGGTTTTGAAAGGTTTAATGTATTTAAAAAGTTGGATGACCACTGAAATGAAAGCTGAAAGAAGTATATAGCACAGTCACTAGGAGTTCAGTCTAAGTGGCCAAACCCAGATTTAAAGACATGTATGACCCTGTGACACTAATTTTTCTCTTCTCTCTAAACTTCAGTTTCCCAATCTTTATGTTAGGGCCTGTCTCTTGGAGTTTACAAGGGAGTTAAATAAAATGAGGCATATAAACTTCAAAATATATTCCCAGGCCCATAGCAAGCAACAGATCATTATTATAATGAGTTCTATTATAAAACATTTATATGGACATGGATCCCAAATGAAGATTAAAACATAAACTCAAAACTGTTCCTTGGAATTTTTAAAGATATTTTCTTAATTAAAAGATTATATATGATAATGGCTTATAAGAGAAGATAATGAGTTATGGCTAAAAAGATTCACAGCAACACTCTGACAATTTAATATTAAAGTTTTCATCATTTAAATAATGGATATAGACTTTAGAAATATAGAGCAACAAAGATAATCAGGGATGTCAGATAACAGGAAATACTTAAGGGAAAATATCCTACTGAGGATGGCAAAATAAAACTGGATTGAGAAACTCCTCTCAAAATTTAACAAAGTTTAATATTCATTTAAAAAGAAGGGACTCAACAAACATAAGGCAGTACCAGCAACAAAACAGCAAACAAGACAGAGTTCATGACACAGACTTTGATTCTGATTAACTCAGTCTACAACATTGTTCCCATCACACCAATCCAAAGTCTTCACTAGGAGAAAAAAAAGGGTAAGCAAAAGCCTCAGAATCCTTATTAATACAATCTCCATGCTTTTTCCTAATCTCCATTGTTTGGGTGGGGCGGGAGGAGGGAAGGAAGGCAGATAAGAGAGTAGGAGGTTTCACTCTGGGAAAAGCCATCCCAAATGTTGAGAAAAGCCATCATCAAATGTGCGTGTTCCTCTCAAAAGCAAAATAAACAACTAGAGATTTCCATTTTGATATCTCCCTTTGATATTCTCCAGAAAAGCAAATAAGGAGGAAAAATGGCCATGATCACACTAGCACCAATGGACTGTGACTTAAAGAAACTGATAGGATTAGAGAAAACAAACTTGAGAGGGAACAAGAAGTTAAACAGTGAGTCAATGGAATTCTATAAAACAATGAAAACTCCAACTACATCCAACAACATAAAGAAATCTCCCAAATGTAATACTGAGCTAAAGAAAAAATTCATTAAGAACACATAAGTTTAATTTCATGTTTCCAGGAGTACAGAAATAATTTATCATCTGAAAAGTGAAAGTGAAAGCCACTCAGTCACGTCCAACTGTTTGCAACCCAATGGACTATATAGTCCGTGGAATTCTCCAAGCCTGAATGCTGGATTGGGTAGTCTTTCCTTTCTCCAGGGGAACTTCCCAACCCAGGGGTTGAACCAGGTCTCCAGCATTGCAGGCAGATTCTTTACTAGCTGAGTCACAAGGGACACCCAAGAATACTGGAGTGGGTAGCCTGTCCCTTCTCCAGTGGATCTTTTGGACCCAGGAATGGAACTGGGGTCTCCTGCATTGCAGGTGGATTCTTTACCAACTGAGCTATAAGGGAAGCCCAATTATCATCTACAAACATTTAAATATTTTACTTTCAAACATAAAAATGTATGTTTATTTGCTTATATTTGCTATATGGATAAAGATTCTTTTTTTCCCAGTAGAGATCTGCAGATTAGTTCCTCTTCAATTTTTTCATCATTATTAATTTCCATTGAGAAACAAAAACTTCAAAACAACTGTGAAACAAACTGAGGGCAGAATCCTTCAAGGAATCTACTAAGTTGTTTACATTATATTGATGCGAGTCATGTCAGATTTCATAGCAATATTTTTTTCAGGAATTTACCTTCATCAAATTTTGCAAAAGCATAAAATTATGTTTTACAGAAACATCTCCCTTGCTTCTACATGTTAACTGAATTTTTAAAAATGCTTAATCAAATAATGTAATCATAACTTCCACAATATGTAAAACATGTTTGGGAAAAAGTGCAACTTAGTCTTGACAAGCACACAAGTGAGTCAGTGAACACAGAACACGTGGGCCACAGGGGACACCGCAGGGCAGGCCTGTGCTGCCTCACAGATGAAGGAGCATCAGATGGCTGGACCGATTACCTGAATGACACAAGTCAGCTAAAGTGACATAAAACTGAGATTAATGTCAGAAAAAAACAAAACAGAAGAAGATGGCAGAAAGGTAAATGCAATCAAAGAAAAGATTATTGACTTGGGTGGGGCAGGGGAAAGGAGATCAGCTAAGGAACAGACAATGATTGTTCAACAAAAGTTATTTAACCTTAAGTATTGATCTCATACAGAATATTTACATACATAATAAAATTTTGTTTCAGTAAATAAAGGAAAACCTGAATCTGCAAGTAGTAAGGCACAGCATATTACAGGCAAATATTAATATAGGCTAAATTAGTAGTAATCTTTTTTTAAAAGTCTTAATTATACTAAGTTTTCAAGACAAGAAATATTTCCTGAGACACTGAGGTAGGCAAAAAAAAGAAAAAATGTGTTATTTAAATGACTAAAAAATTAAGCTAGCCTCAGAAATACTCCAAACAATGTGCAATGCCAAAAAAAGAATAACAATGTTTACAAATTTCTCATTTTATTTTACAAATAAAATGTAACCTAGAAATTTAGACCCAGCTAAGTTGTTATTCTAGAATACAGGCACTACCAAACATGAAAGAATTCAGAAAATATAGCACCAAATGTACATGACCACACAACTGAAACTAGAGAGCAATTTACATTTCAAAAGTGTAAAAATGACATAAAACTTGACAATATGATAACACAAACAGTGTCTCTAATAATCTTTTCAATTCAAAAGAAATCTTTTAGGAAATAATTTCTGTGATGAAAGACAAGCTTAGCAATTTCTTTAGCTTACCAATTTTATTTTTTCTGTTAAATTCAATTAAAATTAAAATTAATGAATTTTTATTGTTAAATAGCACATATCCCATTATGTCATTTTTATAAAGCTATAATCTGTCTAGTCTTCTTTCATTATAATGCACACAAATAATATGAAATTATAATTAGTTAATGTTAACTCAATCATTATTTCTGGATGGTAAAATTTGAGATTTTTTTCTGTAAGTTTGAACTTTTTGTAATGGATTTAATAATGCCTCTGTAATGTATTTTATAAGACAGTTAACATGATTATTCTAAAAGAAAAGTAAGAATATACAGGAAATTATAAGTACAATAAAGATAAAATTGGGCTTACTGTCCGGACCTTTGCTTTAACAAAGCTCTTCATTTTCAGTAATACTCAGCTGATCGAAATCCTACATCTGACTGCATGGTGAACACACCATTAATTTTTAAAAATAAGTTAATAAAAAAGCAGACTACAATGCTAGCGGCCAGTCCTGCAGAAGACTCTTAGAAATTTCCCTCATTAATCCCTTGTCAAGCAAAAGTACTAATTGACTCCAGAAGAGAAATTGGTGGAGGAAGAAAGGAAATGGTTTAAGAGGATGCAAAGCTTTGCTCTCTCACAAATCACATAAGTGATTATTATTCTGTGTTACAGACTGAATAACTATAATATACTCTGTTTAGGACCCTATTGTATTTTCCTGTGAGTGCAGGTTTTTCTAGTATTATTGAGGTTATAAGGCACACTGGGAGCCTTCTAGTTCCAAAGCATATGTTAATGCCATATATTGACAACTTTTCCTATATATGGAAAGTTTCCTATATATGGAAATTCATTCTAAAAAATTAAATGGTCCCTTTTATAGGTGAAAAAGAAAAGAAAGCCATTTTAAGTTAGAAAAAAACTGAACATATCAACACTGTGAAAACAAAAGTTACAGTAGTTTCAAGTTTGAGAAAAAAAGAAGGCTTTTTTATGAAGGGCAATTATTTTTGCCTTTGTCACATGAAGAAGACTTCTTTTTTAATGATCTGTTTATTTCTAACGTTGAGCTAAATTTAAGTTTAAATTGCTTTACCTGGGAATATAGTTGAAATATGATAAATACTTAAACATCACCTAGGCAAGTTTGGTGACCTCCAATAGAAAAACAAAACAAAAAAAATCATTTAAAGGAAAAACAGCTGTGCAAATCTCAGGTCCTTATAGGCCCTGTAAATCTAGTTAACACTCCAGTTAACGTTCTAACTATGACGTGTGTGTGCATGCTAAGTCTCTCCAGTCCTGTCTAACTCTTTGTGACCCTTTGGACTGCAGCCCACCAGCCTCCTCTGTCCGCAGTGGGATTCTTAAAGCAAGAATTTTGGGTGGGGTTGCCACGCCCTCCTCCAGGGGATCTTCCTGACCCAGGGATCAAACTCCTGTCTCTTGTCTCCTGCACTGGCAGGGGGGTTCTTTACCACTAGAGACACAACATGGGGAGTCCCAGTTAAATCTATGATAACACATTATGCTGTTTTTTAGAAGACATATAATGTTACTCAGTTATACAAAAAATTTATTCACATTATAGTGGTAATTGTTTCTATTCTGTTTAACTATGGTTTACATATTTTAAAATAAATAAAAAGAAAGGAAAAGGAGGTTCTGGGTGTGAGAAAAGTATAGCATCAATTATTTATATCAGGAATGAATAAAAAATATATCCTTAATTAATTTTCTGTGCCTCTTTAATTTTTGAATATTTACTCTACACTTATAAAGTGCCAGGTCTAGTGCTATAAACTGAAACTAGAGAAATAATAAAAACAGGTACACTGTCTTTATGAACAAAATTAGAGGAAGGAAAAAGACAATCAAAGAAATGAAAGGTAAAATTGTATTTTTGACTAGTGCTTCAAGGTGTGATATATAATCCTATGAAGATTTATAATAATGATATTTGACCAGGAAATACTTTTTTATTTGACCAAAAGCTATTTTTTTGTTTGAAGCTAAAACCTAAGGACATTTTAAACATATCTGTTTCCGATAGCAACCATCTTTGAAATGATGAAGTCTGTGTTACATTTTAGAAACAACTTAAGTGCAATTGTAGTGTGGAGAACTTGGAAAGAGAAACTGAATTATTCCAAGGTTTCACCAAAAATATTCACATGTAAAGGTGAACACTCTCTAAAGAGAAAAATTTCCATTGAAATGATAATGCAGTGAACTTTCAAAAGCAAAAGCAACAGAATTCATATATATGAAAGAGAAGACATTCAAATGTTAAAAAAAAGTAGACAATGTAGGAGAAAAATCTCATACAGTAAAAATTACCCTTTTTAAACTCTTTGGGGATTTTAAAATCTATCAAGTACTTTTAAATTCACTAATAGAAATATAATGTCATTTTAAAAGATGAAAGTATCTTAAATTTCATGAGCAGATTTTAAAACTTTATATCTCTTTGATATTTGATTGTTAATTACAGTTAAATGTGGAAAAATGTCTAAAATATGATACTTTAAGTAACTTTAAAAGGAGACTAAAGAAATAAATCATACACATGTCTTTTGTCTTGCAAAGAATAGTAAACAAGGGTATGCCTGTTATGCAGATTTAAGTCCATGTTTTCTCCATTAATAAGTTTCTAGAGACTTAGTTCATCCTCCTCTTCCAGGTACAGATAGGGAGACACCCTTATAAATGGAGATTTACCTTATAAATATTTCTCTTATAAAAGGGTAACTTCTACCAGTTTTTTGAGATTTTTGTGTATCTGCAGTTACTTAAAAATAACTGGCTCAAGATAAATCTTATGCCAGAGTCATATTTGAGGGTGTCAAATCTTGCTACCTTTTACTGGGCTTCAGGTACATCCATATTTAGCTTACAAGAAGGCAAATAAATTTGTGTATTGTAGTGTTCCAAGGCCTGTACTCAGAACTAGTGTGGGTCACTCCTGCTCCTGTTCCATTGGCAAGAACATGGTCATATAAGGACATTTTAGGAATGCTGGGCTGGGAAGTATAGTCTTCAGCTGGTGGGCCCTTGGCTCACTATAACTTCATTTCCTACCAAAGAAAGGGAAAGCAGATTTTGGTGCTGTCAGGAAGGGGGAAATTTTCCTTTCTCCTCCTTTCTTCCTAGTCCTTTTGGCTAGTTGAGTAATTAAAATGACATAAGCTAGATTAACAAAAGAAAATCAAATAGTTTTGTATGTATGGGAATGATCTTGGATGGTCTTGGCCTGCAGCGGCTTGAAGCAAGACTTTGGTTCCCAGCCAGAGACTGAGGTCAGGCTGCATCAGCGAGAGCTCTGAATCATAGCCACTAGGCCACCAGGGAGCAGTGGCCAGTGACATGGCCTTGGCCCATCTCCTGTATAGAAATGAGCCTGTGCATAGAGATGAAAAGTAGTTATACATGTATTTATTAGGAGGAAAAACAGTAAGTGTGGATGGACAGACAGGCAGGCTCAGAGAGAGAGTCATACCTGTGTTAGTTTGAATTGCTTTTACGGGGCATTTCTTCTGACTTCCTTTGACCAATTAAGTTGCTTTGCCTGGTTCTGAGTCCATATTTGGTATATCTCAGAGTCCTCCCATATGTGCCTATACATCTCTTAGACAAGTTGGATTCTAGCAAAGAGATCTACGGGTAGTTGCATCACTTACTATGAGGTGACGCCCCCTCCCTTTTAGACCTTCAAGGAGCCTTCTTGCACTTGTGTAGTCTGTAAGGTCTCCTGGACTTTGAGAATGAGGAATATGTGGTCTTTTATCTTTTGTCTGGGCAGGGCTCAGCTTCTCCTCTCTCCTTCTGCTCAGCCTGGGACCCATCTATCCCTTCCTAAGTAACACCACATAAATAAGCCACAAGCATAAGTGGCTCAAAGACAGAAAGGTAAAATGAAGTATATATGCCATCCTGAGCTAAGAAATGAGATTGGGCCCTGGGGCTTCCAAGGAGAGGAGGGTCATTCACAAGATGGTAAGAAGAGTATATGTTTGGTAATTAGGTGTTTAATCAGATGTTTGCTCTACCATCTAAATGGGGCCATTTAGATTTTTTTTTTTATCCCTGCTAATAACTCCTTTTCTGGGAAAAATCCCCAATTTAAATTCATTAGATAATTTAGGGATGGGTAGTAGTTTCTCTTCAACCCACAGTGTCTCTGCTGCCTTTAGCCTAAAATAATTCGCATACCAAAGTGGCACATGGAGGCCTGTTCTGAACCCCACCCACAGTGCATATTTAGCAGTTTCTCCCATAAAGTTGATTTACATTGAATTTAATTATGCTTAAAATATCATGTATCGTCAAATTTTTTATTTAAAAAAATTTGCCACTCACCATCTTGTTTTATCACCTAAAATATTCATTCTTTCTACAAATACTTATTGAGCAACTACTACATACTGGTGTGTAGTAGGAATGTTGGATACAGAGTATATGTCAGAGTCCTAGAATTTCAGAAATGTGCCATATAGTTGTGATGGATATATGTCAACTACTGTGGCAGGTGATTTGAACAAGTCTGTCTTTTAATAGTAATGAGAACGTAGAACAAATCTGTAAATACCAGAAACATTTGGGGTTGTAAAAGTAGCACAAATCTAAAGATCAGGATTCACAGACCTATCTTTTCTGAAGCCAGTATTATTCGTTATATATAATGAAGCTGAGTTAACACAATCCAATTGTTAAATCAAATACACACAAATTAGAAATCTTCCACAATATCATTTTTTACTGAATTTAAAGAACCCAAGAAGGGAAGAGGCTTATACATAGCAGATGAAAACAGATAGCTACAGCTTTACATCACAATTGCAGAGTGTATGCAGGTATGCTAAGTCACTTCAGTTGTGTCTGACTCTGTGGAACCCTATAGACTGTGGTGTGCCAGGTTCCTCTGTCCATGGGATTCTCCAGGCAACAATAGTGGAGGGGGTTACCCTTTCCTTCTCCAAGGGATCTTCCCAACCCAGGGACTGAATCTGAGTCTCTTATGTCTCCTGCTTTGGCAGGTTGGTTCTTTACCATTAGTGCCCTCCTTCAGGAGATCTTCCAGACCCAGGGATCAAACCTGTGTCTTTTACATCTCCTGCACAGGCAGGGGGGTTCTTTATCACTAATGCCACCTGGAAGCCACACCTGCAGAGAGCCATGCATAAATGTTAGGCTTCAGGCATTATGCAAACCAAGAACTTGCAGATGTCCAAGCTGGATTTAAAAAAGGAAGAGGAAAAAAAAAAAAAGGAAGAGGAACGAGAGATCAAATTGCCAACATTCGCTGAACTATAAAGAAGGCTAGGGAATTCCAGAAAAAACATCTACCTCTGTTTCATTGACTGCTCCAATGACTGTGTGGGTCATAATGAACTGTGGGAAGTTCTTAAAGAGGTGAGAATACCAGACCATCTTATCATCTCCTGAGAAACCAGTATGCAGGTCAAGAAGCAACCATTGGAACCCTGTATGGAAAAACTGATTGGTTCAGGATTGAGAAAGGAGTATGACAGGGCTGTCCGCTGTTACCTTCTTGTTTAATCTGTATGCTGAGCACATCATGAGAAATGCCAGGCTGGATGAGTTACAAGCTGGAATTAAGATAGGTGGGAGAAATATTAACCACCTCAGAAGTGGATGATGCCATTCTAATGGCAGAAAGTGAAGAGGAAATAAAAAGCCTCTTGATGAGGGTGAAGGAGGGGAGTGAAAGAGCCAGCTTAAAACTTAATATTAAAAAATCTAAGATCTTGGTATCTGGCCCCATTATTTCATGGCAAGTAGGGGTGGGGGAGGAAGTAGTGACAGATTTCCTCTTTTTGGGCTCTAAAATCCCTGAGGATTTTAGCCTGCATCCTGAAATCAGAAGATGACTGCTTCTTGGCAGGAAAGCTATGACAAACTTAGACTGTGTTGAAAAGCAGAGACATTCTGCCAACAGAGGTCCATACAGTCAAGGCTACGGTCTTCGCAGTGGTCATGTACGGTTCTGAGAACTGGACATGAAGAGGGCAGAGTACCGAAGAACTGATACCTTTAAACTGTGGTGCTGGAGAAGATTCCTGAGAGTTCCTTGGACATCAAAGAGATCAGAGCAATCAATCTTAAGGGAAATCAACCCTGAATACTCACTGAAAGGACTGATGCTGAAGCTGAAGCTCCAGTTTTTTGGTCATCTGATGCAAACAGCTGACTCATTGGAAAAGTCCCTGATGCTAAGGAAAGATTGAGGGCAGAAGGAGAACAAGGTGTCAGAAGATGAGATGGCTGGATGGCATCACCGATGCAATGGACATGAACTTGGGCAAACTTCAGGAGATGCTGAGGGACAGGGAGGCCTGACATGCTGCAGTCCATGGGGTCCCAAAGAGTTGGACATGACTGGGCAACTGAACAACAACAACAAATCCATAAATCAGTAGGTCTGTTTACTATAAACAAGCTTAGACAATTACATATATCCTGAGATAAGGATTTCAGAGATAAGGTTTCCCAGCTAACAAATACTGTGTGTTTGTTTGCCTAGTCCAGATCACCTGCCCTCTTTCTCTGTAAGAGTGACACAGACACACCTTCTCAATCCAACTCACCAAGTGAATGGATTATACACTTGCTGTGATAACTATTTCATTCTCATCAAGTTCTAGTTTCTTTTCTCCAAACTTCCTATGTCACCAGTAATCATTCATGGTTAAATAAACTTTGTTGCAGAGCTATGAACTTTTACACAAATATGAATGTTTCTACAAACTGTTTTACTAAACAAAAATTGTAAGTTTGCACAAATAGATGGCATAGGTAATTATCCAACTCCACCAAATTAAAAAAAATTTTTTTCTCAATACAGTTCAGTTTAGTTCAGTTCAGTCGCTCAGTCTTGTCCGACTCTTTGCGACCCCATGAACTGCAGCACGCCAGGCCAGTTGTCCATCACCAACTCCCGGAGTTTACTCAAACTCATGTCCATCGAGTCGGTGATGCCACCCAGCCATCTCATCCTCTGTCGTCCCCTTCTCCTCCTGCCCCCAATCCCTCCCACCATCAGGGTCTTTTCCAGTGAGTCAACTCTTCGCATGACGTGGCCAAAGTACTGGAGTTTCAGCTTCATAATCAGTCCTTCCAATGAATACCCGGGACTGATCTCCTTTAGGATGGACTGGTTGGATCTCCTTGCAGTCCAAGGGACTCTCAAGAGTCTTCTCCAACACCACAGTTCAAAAGCATCAATTCTTCCATGCTCAGCTTTCTTCACAGTCCAACTCTCACATCCATACATGACCACTGGAAAAGCCATAGCCTTGACTAGATGGACCTTTGTTGGCAAAGTAATGTCTCTGCTTTTTAATATGCTGTCTAGGTTGGTCATAACTTTCCTTCCAAGGAGCAAGCGTCTTTTAATTTCATGGCTGCAATCATCATCTGCAGTGATTTTGGAGCCCCCCAAAAATAAAGTCTGACACTGTTTCCACTGTTTCCCCATCTATTTCCCATAAAGTGATGGGACCTGATGCCATGATCTTAGTTTTCTGAATGTTGAACTTTAAGCCAACTTTTTCACTCTCCTCTTTCACTTTCATCAGGAGGCTTTTTAGTTCCTCTTCACTTTCTGCCATAAGGGTGGTGTCAGCTGCATATCTGAGGTTATTGATATTTCTCCTGGCAATCTTGATTCCAGCTTGTGCTTTATCCAGCCCAGCGTTTCTCATGATGTACACTGCATATAAGTTAAATAAGCAGGGTGACAATATACATCCTTGATGTACTCCTTTTCTGATTTGGAACCAGTCAGTTGTTCCATGTCCAGTTCTAACTGTTGCTTCCTGACCTGCATACAGGTTTCTCAGGAGGCAGGTCAGGTGGTCTGAAATGCCCATCTCTTTCAGAATTTTCCACAGTTTATTGTGATCCACACAGTCAAAGGCTTTGGCATAGTCAATAACACAGAAATAGATGTTTTTCTGGAATTCTTTTGCTTTTTCGATGATCCAGCAGATATTGGCAATTTGATCTCTGGTTCCTCTGCCTTTTCTAAAACCAGCTTGAACATCTGGAAGTTCACGGTTCACGTATTGCTGAAGCCTGGCTTGCAGAATTTTGAGCATTAGTTTTCTAGCGTGTGAGATGAGTGCAATTGTGCAGTAGTTTGAGCATTCTTTGGGATTGCCTTTCTTTGGCAATCCAAGCTCCTATGCAATATTGCTCTTTACAGCATCGGACCTTGCTTCTATCACCAGTCACATCCACAACTGGGTATCGTTTTTGCTCTGGCTCCATCCCTTCATTCTTTCTGGAGTTATTTCTCTACTGATCTTCAGTGGCATACTGGGCACCTACCGACCTGGGGAGTTCCTCTTTCAGTAGCCTATCATTTTGGCTTTTCATACTGTTCATGGGGTTCTCAAGGCAAGAATACTGAAGTGGATTGTCATTCCCTTCTCCAGTGGACCACATTCTGTCAGACCTCTGCACCATGACCTGACCGTCTTGGGTGGCCCCACACAGCGTGACTTAGTTTCACTGAGTTAGACAAGACTGTGGTCCATGTGATCAGATTGGCTAGTTTTCTCAATACAGATATATAGTGAAAGAAAGGAGAAAAAACGATTACATAATAGAAATTAATTATCCATCTGCCAAATTAAAGGGGCTTCCTTGGTGGCACAGGTGGTAAAGAATCCGCCTACAAATGCAGGAGACTTAAGAAACATGGGTTCAATCTCTGGGTCAGGAAGACATCCTGGAAAAGGCCATGGCAACCCACTCCAGTATTCTTGCCTGGAGAATTCTATGGACAGAGGAGCCTGGCAGGCTACCAGTCCATGGTGTCACAAAGAGTTGAACATGGCTGAAGTGACTTAGCACACACACAACCAAATTAAAAAAAAAATTTTTTTTCAGTACAGGGATACAGTGAAAGTAGGGAGAAGAAGTCATTACATGATATCCTTCTTAGAGAAGAGCCAGAAGCTTGAAAACTAAAGTCATGATCTCTCAAAATTCTGTTAATACTATAGCCATGAGTTAAGCAAAGGTATTCATAGCTGGGGTCTGAAGAGACTCAGGATAGGAAAGTGAAGCAAAGACAACTGACAAAATGAAAGTGATAAAAGAGAAAGATACAGAAAATGCTAAATAACTTTTTAAGAAAAAGTATATCTAGATCAATCACATGGGGTCTCTAGACTCTCATAGAAATCACTTTTCTTCATTGGCCATTATGGAGAGTTTAAGAACCTATGAAGAATTAAGATGCTCTGAACTGAAACTGAAAGCTTCATTTTATCTGGCTTTGAGAGTCACTGTTGCTATATTCCAGAAAATTAATTTTCCACTTAGTGGTTTTCTTTGGTTTTCCCATTATGGAACAAAAAATCTACAGATCTAAGAATTTAAAAAGCTGTAGGCAGTGTTCAGTCAACTAGCTCTAACACAGCCCAAGATACCCTGAAATTAAGGGCAGAGCAATTGCTTTTACTGAAGCTGTGAGGATGAAGACCCCCTGCCTCCTCCCCACCCCTTTTATTTTCTTTATTTATTAAAGTATACTTGATTTACAGTGTTGAGCTGTTAATAGTTTCTGGTGTATAGTACAGTGATTCAATTATATATATATATATATGTGTATATATATGTGTGTGTATATATATATATATTCTTTCCTATATTCTTTTCCATTATGGTTTATTACCCAGATAATCACGATGGTGTGATCACTCACCTAGAGCCAGACATCCTGGAATGTGAAGTCAGGTGGACCTTAGGAAGCATCACTACTAACAAAGCTCGTGGAGGTGACAAAATTCCAGTTGAGCTATTTCATATCCTAAAAGATGATGCTGTGAAAGTGCTGCATTCAATATGCCAGCAAATTTGGAAAACTCAGCAATGTCCACAGGATTGGAAAATGTTAGTTTTCATTCCAATCCCAAAGAAAGACAATGCCAGAGAATGCTCAAACTACTGCACAATGGCACTCATCTCACTCGCTAGTAAAATAATGCTCAAAAAATGCTGGAATCAAGATTGCCAGGAGAAATATCAATAACCTCAGATATGCAGATGACACCACCCTTATGGCAGACAGCGAAGAAGAACTAAAGAGCCTCCTGATGAAAGTGAAAGAGGAGAGTGAAAAAGTTGGCTTAAAGCTCGACATGCAGAAAACTAAAATCATGGCATTTGGTCCCATCACTTCATGGGAAATAGATGGGGAAACAGTGGCTGACTTTATTTTGGGGGGCCAAGATCACTGCAGATGATGATTGCAGCCATGAAATTAAAAGACACTTACTCCTTGGAAGGAAAGTTATGACCAACCTAGATAGCATATTAAAAAGCAGAGACATTACTTTGCCAACAAAGGTCCGCCTAGTCAAGGCTATGGTTTTTCCAGTGGTCATGTATGGATGTGAGAGTTGGACTATAAAGAAAGCTGACCACCAAAGAATTGATGCTTTTGAACTGTGGTGTTAGAGAAGACTCTTGAGAGTCCCTTGGACTGCAAGGAGATCCTACCAGTCCATTCTAAAGGAGATCAGTCCTGGGTGTTCATTGGAAGGACTGATGCTGAAGCTGAAACTCCACTACTTTGGCCACCTCATGCAAAGAACTGTCTCATTTGAAGAGACCCTGATGCTGGGAAAGATTGAGGACAGGAGGAGAAGGGGATGACAGAGGATGAGATGGCTGGATGGCATCACCAACTCAATGGAAATGAGTTTGATTAACTCCGGCAGTTGGTGATGGACAGGGAGGCCTGGCGTACTGCAGTCCATGGGGTCACAAAGAGTCAGACATGATCGAGTAACTAAAGTGAACTCAACTGATATGTTCTCATGATTATCCTTCTTATCAAAGTTAGAGCTTGTTGTGGGCAAAAACAGTGTCTAGCACATTGCTGAAACTCAATACTTCATTGTTGAATAAATGAGAGAGAAATAGAGGAAAGAATAGAGAATAATAATGAATAGATTAAACTTATAAAAAAGAATAACTCTGCCTTCAAAAGGGAAAAAGAGGAAGATAGGTTATGATCTGATTAGAAAAAACTAAAGCAATGATGTAATAGAAAACCAAACAAACTAAAAAAGAATCAGATATCAACTCCATGGAAAACTAAAGTTTATACAAGAAAGGAATGCTATATATACAAATAGAATGAACTTGAAGCAGATCTGAGTAAGTGTAGCTCTGTGTTTGTCTCCAGGGATGTCTAGAGTCTTCATACTACACCTTGGCCAGGACTGGAATAAAACGTACTGCCTATGGATTTATAATGTGCAGTTTGAATTCCAAAACTTCCTTAGAGGCACTCAATAACAAGTTGTCTATATTGTTCATTGTGAATGTAGAATGATGGTTTGCACCTGATTTAACCAGTTACAAAGGGCTTCCCCAGTGGCTCAGCAGTGAAGAATCTGCCTACATCACAGGAAACACAGGAGATGCAGGTTTGATCCCTGGGTTGGGAAGATCCCTCAAGAAGGAAATGGCAACCCATTCCAATATTCTTGCAAGGAAAATCCCAGTGACAGAGGAACCTAGCAGGCTATAGTCCAAGGGGTCGTAAAGAGTTGGACATGACTGAGCAGAAGCGCTGTAAGATTAAGCAAAGAAAAAGAATTTTAGAAATAAATAAGATGTTTAATTAAGTTCTAATGCTTCTATTTCCTCTTCCTTATTTATCAATAGTGATAATATTTCAACAATCTATCCAATATTGATTCCATTTCCATGCATATTAAATAAACATTCCCTTGATCCCTAAAGTCATTTCTTCACTATCTTACCCCTCCCCAGTTAAATATGTAAATGAGCACATGCCTTTTTTTTCAATTATGGTAAACACACATAGGGGCTTCCTGGTGGCTCAGATGGTAAAGAATCTGCCTGCAATGCAGGAGACCCCCATTTGATCCTTGGATCAGGAAGATCCCCTGGAGAAGGGAATGGCTACCCACTCCAGTATTCTTGCCTGTAGAATTCCATGGACAAAGGAGCCTGGTGTGCTTCATGAAGTCCATGAGGTCGCAAAGATTCAGACATGACTGAGTGGCTAACCCTAAAGGCATCCCTGGTTGCTTAGTCAGTAAAGAATCTACCTGCAAGAGACCCATCTGAGTGTGGGCAACCTGTGATCGATCCCTGGGTGGGGAAATCCCCTGGGGAAGGAAATGGCAACCAACTACAGTATTCTTGCCTGGAGAATTCCATGGACAGAGGAGCCTGGCGGGTTACAGTCCACAGGATCCCAAAAGTTGGACATGACTTAGCCACTGAACTGCCAAACACACATAAGCGTATACACACATACACAGATAACAGGAGCTCTGTTCTCTTAACAAAATTTAAGTGTACAGTATGGTATTTTTCATTATGACCGCAGTGTTGTACGGCAGAACTCTAAAATGTTTTAATCCTTCATAATCAAAACTTCATACCCATCGAACAGCAGTTTCTCATTTACCCCTTCTCTCAGCCCCTGGCAGCCACCATCTTGTTTTCTGTTTCTATGGACCATGTTGCCAATCTATTGGTTTTGCCTAAAAACTAGTATGAATCCAATACTATGTTACTTTTATTGATAGTTCCCCAAGGAATAACCCTCTTAATTCTGCCTATTGAATGGAGTTGTATTTGTCTTTTTCAGTCAAAATGAAAAGATCAACTAGCTGTAATGCAGTTGACTTGCAGCCTGAGTTTTTGCTCTCTGCCCTTGAGTTACAGTCTGTGAACTAGGCTACTTATGAGGCAGGCTTAGATAGCATTCTAGTCCGAATTCATTCAGGACTGCTGAATGGTAGTCAGGGGTTTTTGCCAAAGGCTTTAACCAGCTTGAGTTTTCTAGTGGTTTATATTTCTACTGTCATTTGAGCATCAAGTTAGAGTGGGGCTGTACAGGTCAATGGCCATTTAAAGCTTCAAGAGAGAGCCTGATGCTGTTTAAAGCATTATTCAAATTAAGTTTTTCTGTTGTTATTGTGTGAATAGGCACCAATAAAATTGATAGATGTGGTATGTGGTTTCTTCAGAAACCAGGCAATCTTTATGGCTCTTGTTTCAATTTTGGAGCTGGAGAGACAATAACTCATTGTGATTGGTTGAGGAATCCTGCTAGTGCATCTGGCCCATGTAATTACTCAGAATTTTATCATTTATGTTGGACCCTGTATTTTAGCTCAGTTAATTAGCTACTCCCTGGTGGTTATATAATTAACCAGCATTTGGAATTCATGCTTAGCTTGATTTTTAGATTTAGATATCAACATTATATTATTGATGTAATGAATAACAGTACTTCTTGACTGAATTAAATCAACATCTTTTCTCACCAAGTTGTGGTTACAAGCAGGATAATTTAAATATCCCCATAGGTGCACAGTAAATGTGTACTGGAGTCTATTTCACATGAATACAAATTTGATTTTTATTTTATTTCAAAGTAGGAATCTAAAAGGAAGCATTATTCAGATTGATCACAGAATACCAACTACCCTTAGTTTGTGGCAGATCTTGAATTGTTAACACTTTAACAGGAATGGCTGACACTATTGAAGGCTCCTCTTTATTCACTTCTCTGGAGTCTAAAGTAATCCTCCAGGATTCATCAGCTTTGGACTATCAAAAAGGAATTTGTAGGTACTAATTCACTTGCATTTACCATATCTTTAATCAAAACTAAAAGTTCTTGATATTCCTTTCTCTCCCTGCACCTCTTCCTACCTTTCCTAGGTATTCCTATTCCTAGGTATTCTATTGTTTAATGTTAAACGTTTGAATGGGTTTATGTCCCTCCCATCTAACATGCCCAATTAAAAGATAATGAAGAGTAGATCTGTATATCTCCTTATTTCCAAAGGCTTGGATAAGGCAAGAGTTCCTCATTCATACATTATACCCATTCTGGTAATACATTCTGGTGTGGGTGATGCAACGATCTTACATAGCTTTTATTCATAAATTCCTACATTGAACCACACTTTTATTTCTGAATATCTTACCTTATCCCACTACTTAATCACATTTCCCCTTACCCTTTCATTAGCAGGTTGTATACTGTACACCAGTGTCTAGAGATTTCTTGCCCTTGTTAGTTTTCTTGCATACCAATAAAAATGACCTTTCATTGCTGGGACACTACACTACCAGTCTCTGGCCACCTTGTCATTCAGAATAATCTTTTTAAACTCTCATATTTTAAACTGAACTGCTTTGAAAGAGACTGCAGATTCTCCTTTTATGCCATTATTAGATTTATACAATTCATTAAGGGTAGGATAAATTGAGGAGTTGGTCAAGCAGCCAGATCACATAAGATCTTATAAGTAATCCATTAAAATTTTCATAGTTACTTCATCTATTTCTCCTTTTCCATACTCTATGAACACTTCACACTTCTACTTAGCTTAAATGTCTTGAGTTTTTTATCCATTTTATTCATATTTTTCCTTTCTTCTTTATAATTCTAATGTTTATCATCACTCAGCTCTATTTATAATAAATGAATCAAGATGTCAATGGCAGCTTCTCTTAGATAATCCAAGTCATCCATTAGTATAAGAACATAAGGGAATTAAGTATTTGGAAGCCCTTTAATCATGACATCAATCACCGTTTGAGTTAAAGGTGTACAATTGTGGGAAACTTCAGCATCATCATATAATCAATTCAAAATTACTGATGTTTTCAACATTTCAGAAGCTTCAGAAGAATTATTTCATTTGGTATTTATGAGTATTTCATTTAGTATCTAATATCCCCTCTATAGGTGTATGTTTATGTACCTTACCTTTTCCAGCTCTATGGATTTGGAGTTTGACCCTCTAACCACGTTTCTGTAAAAGTGGCAACTAATTGAGGATCCTAAATCTAAACATACTCTTCCAGCCAGCAACACCTAATACAAGGGAAATAGCTCCTTGAATCTGAATACATAAAATTCACTTTAGAATAAGCTTCCTAGAAAGCTGTCTATATCACCCCTCAAATACCTGAATGCATTTTGCTTGTCTTTTTTTTTTCTCCCTTTGCAAACTGTATAGTCTTTTTTAGACTGAGACACGATATGATCAAAAGAAACATTTGCCCAGTTCTCTTTCTGGTGTGCTGTGTCTTTAGGATCACAAATCATAATTTGGTGTATTTGGCAGTCTTAGTTTTTTCTGCTTCTTTCCTTTTTCAAAGTAGCCAAAATTACAAATTATCGACTGACTTCCCTTATACCTGAATTTCCTTCCTAATTTATGTAACTATTTCTTTTGCTTCAGTATCTGCAGTCTCCAAGTTCAATTGATATGCTTTTCTTCCCATCAGTGGTCACAGAATTTGAGAGATCTCAAACCAGAAGTGGCCCGGAAGTCCACCTATTGTCAAAAGTTCACAGCTCTCTTTCTTCATCTCTCTTTTGCCAAAAGTCTTAACCATCAGTTAAATTATACAGTCAAGGATCACTTGTATACTACACTCAATGTACCATTGCATCAATTACAGGATATTGGATAACTGAAAGGACTCCACAGGGTATATTAACATGTGACTTTGATGAAGGTGAAGCCTAAAGTATAGCAGGAAAATTAAAGCACAGGTAAACATCAGAGGCATGAGGCTTTTAGGCACAGTCCCTCTGGTGCCTTCTCAGTTTTGGTTGGTTCTTTCTCAGATTTGCAGCGTGCGCTTGGTCTTTGGATTATGACTTACCAAGATATGTGTGAGATACCTTTGTTTTAGGAAAGCCAAGCACATGTCTGCTGAGGAAACTTGTATAAACTACCAGTCAATAGCTAATAAGGCTATGAAACTAATGATTGTGTGCATGCCCAGCCTCAAGAACACTGATTGTGTTGTCATTTCCTACTCCAGGGGATCTTCCCAATCCAGGGATCAAACCCGTGTCTTCTGCATCTTCTTCATTGGCAGATGGATTCCTTACCACTGTGCTACCTGGGACTTGTAGTGCTGAGACCTACATAACATTTCTGAGTTCCAAAGTAAGGATTAATTATTAAACATCATATGGTTACAGTATCTCTAAATATTGTCTGAATTCCTAAAGGACTGGCGGTATGAGTTGTTTTTTCTCCTCTCATGTCTAAGCTGAGATTAACAATTACTACTTCTTTTCTACCTAGTGGACAAGATGGTCCTATAAGTTTTAACTTATCCAATGCCACTCCATATGATAGGGAATGGATGAAGTGGAAAACACTGACTAGATTCATACTGCTGGCCAACAGTAAGGAAATCCTCTTCTGAGCATGATAATCCTACCCAAGGAAAAGCATCTTGTTAAAAATTAGTGATAAATGGTAGTAAGAGGAAATGATTGTTGAAAGAAAGCCTAAAAATGGATAACAGAAAAAAACGCTAAATTTACATTGGTAACATGTGATTAGGTAAAAGAATGATATTATCTCTTAACTATATTTGCAGATTTTGGTAAGAGTGAAACAATTCTCCTATAGATAACTCTTCCTCTGTTTTAAGCTAAAGGTGGCCCCCTGCTTATAATTCATTACGTTGAAAATAAATATCTGAAATTCCCATTTTTCAGAATATATCTAAAGAGAATAGATCATTTTGAAAGATAACATGCTGGAAATTTTGCTTCCAAAGTGTAATTGCCCCAGATTCTCAAACAATATATAGTGACATGCAGAATTTATTCCAGTGATGGGAGCAATAGGGACAGTAGCAAGATTCAGTTTTCAGAGACAATATTGATATCTTGAGGGTTACTTTAGCAGTAGTGTTTTCATGAAATCAGTTCATTGGTATGTGAATCAAGCCCTTCTCTAGAAACATTGAACCACATGGTATTCTTTAATAAAATCCTTTTTGCTTAAATTTTTTCAGAGATGTTTTTATCACTTTAATTGAAAACCTTGAGTATTACTAAATTGCATATTTATAAGTAGGGGGCAAGAAAAGAGACCAAGAAATGGAACCTGGTCTTCTGTGTCTCCTGAATTGCAGGCAGATTCTTTACCACTAGCATCATCTGGGAAGCCCCTAACAAACAGTGAAAAAGAAAGTGAAAGTCCTCAGTCGTGTCTGACTCTTTGTGGCTCCATGGACATAGTCCATGGAATTCTCCAGGCCAGAATACTGGGGCAGGTAGCCTTTCCCTCCTCCAGGGGATATTTCCAATCTAGGGATCGAACCCAGGTCTCTCAAGTTGCAAGCTGATTCTTTACCAGCTGAGCCACAAGGGAAGCCCAAGAATACTGGAGTGGGTAGCTTATCCCTTCTCCAGGAAGATCTTCCTTACCCAGGAATCCAACCGGGGTATCCTGCATTGCAGGAGAATTCTTTACCAACTGAGCTGTCAGGGAAGCCCTGATACCTGACTGCCAACATTTAATGTCTGATTACCAACAGACAGTAGTCAGGTAGTCAAGTCCATAGATAGTATTTGGGGATTTCATCACAAACTTACACCCTGGTCCAGATCCGCAAACTTAATAGTCTTTGGGAAATATTTGTTGAGTAAACGAATGGGGGTAGGTGTTAACAGTAAGGTAGATATTAAGATAGATAATTAGTACCAATAAAGTCATGCAAAAAACGGTTAGTACCCAAATAGGACCAGGGTGGATGGCAACAGCAGAAGTGTGATGACAACGGTGACAAATAGTCAGTGACAAGGGTCTATAGCTGATGCAGGGGCCAGATGCTGGGCTGGGACATGGTCCAAGACTTAGGTTCTTAAAGGATCTGGGGGAACAGAATAAGATCCCAGCCTAAGAGAATAGATCTGCTGGTGAGAGAGAGAACAGATTTCAAAGTGGATATCCCAGCAAACAGGAAGGCTTGTATCAAGGTTGAATTGATGCAGAATTACTTAAGGTCTGAAATGGGACCTGTTTAGCCCTAGAGTCTCAGTTAGGTTTGAACCTTTACAAGAGAATCAGTGTTTCAGATTATGAGGGAAGTAGTTATAGCAAATAAAGTCAGTTAATATTTATTACGGCATTTTGACTTTTCTCTTCCACGAAATCACAAAAAGGCAATAACAGAAACTATATTCCAAGTAAAATGATTTGCAATTAAGGAACATATGAGACAGTTAGATTATTAATTAAATATCTCAACTCATAAAGCAAGTTTCACAATAATCTAAGAGACAGCTTGAAGCAGATGTGGATCAACCTGTTGAGCAATAATCCTCATGGGTCTCTAGTGTTTCTGCACATTTTGCCAGTGAGATTCTGACAGCTCTTTGTTCTGGACTATCATTTCAAGGATGTGTGTATAATACCTTGGAAGACAGAACTAGTGTCTCTCAGAGAAAAGTGCAGCCATGCTTACTGTCTATTACAGTAAAAATGTCTCATAAACCCATTTCTTTTTTTTAAGATCTTGCATTTTATTGTAGTCTTCAATCTTACTTTGGACCACTTGTACCTAGTACTTGATCCTACTATAGACTTTTTAACTTAATCAACGAAATCAAAAGTGGTTTCTGACTAGATTTATGGAGGATATAAACATTTATTACCATCAAAGTGTTTGCATAAAAAGTACAATAATAAAGATGAAAATGCCTATTTCTTTTAGAAAGTAGTACATTATAAGCTTGCTGCATCTTTAATGTCTTTACTATCAGATGACAATGACAGAAGAAAAGAACTCTATACTTGAATTATGATAGCTCATCCATCACAGATTAATCTAAAAATGAAGTTTCTACAGAAACAGGAACATTTTAACAAAGAGAAAAAAATCCCTCGTTCAAACCTCTTTGAGCAGTAATGGCTGCAAACCTGCAACATTTAAAAACTATGCTTATCAACAGTTCTGTCTTATAAACTTAGATTGAAGAAATCTAGAAAGCAGATAAAAGTAGTTTTAGTAAGGCTACTGATTGTTCCTTGATCTAATATTAACATGCTGTCTGTGTAAAATGACAAAAAGAATCACTGTTGAATCACGTTTTAGTGCCTGTCATTCTGCATTATCCCTGACTGTTAATGTGTTCTTTCCGAGTAGTTTGATTGAATTACTGTATACAGTTACTGTCTTATGTTAACAGTTTTGTCCTGATTTCATAATTTAAATGGGTAGAAGATTTGATTATTCTCCTCTTCAAAACTATGTTCCTTGGAGCCACGTTATTATGAATTTTCATGCTTTTATACATTGGATGCCTTAAGCTGAAGGCAGTTTAGGGGATCCTTTCTAATTATGGGAAGGTACTTCTTTCCTTCAACAGTGATCTGACCTGTGACAAATCTATACTATACACTATGTGAATGGCTAATAAGTCAATTGCAAATCAACTGAATGTACAAATCTTAGTGCCGGTGCTCAAATCTTGTCAGAAGAGTCACCATGATCTCAAAGTTTGTTTCAAAATTTGTAAGCATCAAGTGACAATCAAAACTGAAGATGAAGCATTAATTGTTGGTCCTTTAATGGACCAGAACCTGGTGGTTTGGAGTCAACGATAAGAAAGTAAGAGAGAGAAAGAGGCTGATAGCGCTTGTTGGTCCTTTAATGGACCAGAACCTGGTGGTTCTGAGAGTAAGAGAGAGAAAGAGAGAAGGGATAGAAAGAAAGAAAGAAAGAAAAAGAAAGAAAGAAAGACACGGGGACCAAAGCTCTGATGGAGCAAAGGTGTTTTAATCAACATGGCGTGGGCATATGTACTGTCTTACAAGGTGGTTATTCTCAGCAAAGACAAAGATTAAAATTCCAGACTTACAAAACAGAAGATGATCCCTATCAAAGAGAGAGTTGCAATCACCCCTTACCATTTGGCTCATAAAAAGGAAGAGGGTACTTATCACTGTAATGAGAAATGCCTGGATTCCTCAGCCCCGGGAAAGGCGTGCCTCTCCTCTTATTTCCTGAATATTCAGGAATCAGTAGGGCCAGAGGGTTCCTGACAGATCCAAAACAGCACACAGGAAGCCTCTTGTTAAATGCTTCCTGACAATTAATGAGCGTTGAATTCTCATGTTTTAGTGTATTTCCTTTTAAAAGTTTTTGGTTGTCTGCTATTTTTACCATGCTATTTCATTTAAATTTCCTGCATGCTAACTTCATTTGTGCGATTGAAATAAAATTGCAGTATATAAAAGTCTGGAGCCCAGGGCAAGCATAATTACTGCCTGTTACAAAAGATCCTGGTTGTCTTGGGGTTCCTTTCTTGAAACACAGCCCATAGTGTGTGCTTTGGCATCTGGACCTCTTCATGTCACCCTGTAGTACCTGGGGCTTGGGGAACCAGCACAAAAGTCCTGGTGCTGTGGCTACCACTATCAGTGTGAGTAAAAAACTATCCTTTGCCTCTTACCTAGGAATCTCATTTGTTCTATTAGCACTCCTTAAACTTGAATATTCTGAACTGAAAATCTAGTTGTTAGATTTAAAGGAGCAATGAAAAGGGGGAAGAGAATGTTGGAGGAGTTAAGGGAAGAGAATGTGGGGGGAATATCTTTTGAATCAATCTTATTGATTCAAATCATCACGTATATTCTACCTATTGTATTTTCCCAGTTAAAAATGATCCTATTTTCAAAGATATGTTATGGGAATTGTTGATTTCTAAAGGTGTTTGGGGATAGTACATTAGGATGTTATGAAAAAAAGTGTTAGTTTTTCCACAAGAAAATTTGCCTTAATATTCCAGATTGTGGAAGTCTTACTTTATGACCTTGAACCACTCAGTTATCTTCTTTGAACACCAAGTTCCTCATCAGAATTCAATAAAAGAAAAAAGACAATGTCCTGCTCACCTAACACATATTGCTTTGAAAACTTTTAGATGTTAACACTTTTAAGTAGAAAGTTGCCAGCACCATAGTAGTTACTATGAGGATTTCTGTAGCAGCCAACTAGAGTCTATTACAATCTTTTTAATATCCAGTATTATTCCTTATGTGCTTCCGTGGCTCAGTGGTAAAGAATCCACCTGGCAATGCAGGATTTGATCCCTGGGTCAGGAAGATGCCCTGGAGAAGGAAATGGCAACCCACTTCTGGTATTCTTGCCTGGGGGAAATCCCATGGACAGAGGAGGCTGATGGGCTACCATCCATGAGATCACAGAGTCAGACATGACTTAGCAACTAACAACAACGTATTCCTTATGGCCATGTCTTGAGAAACAGTTAGGCCATAGTGGGATAAAACTATGCACACAGAACACACCCTTTATGACAGTGGAAATGATGATGAATAGAAGCTCAGATTGGTATTTAAAGTACATGATATTCAAACAATGATATTTCAAGTTTGTAATGAAATATATTCATTTCTGAAGTAAATTCCCAGGAATGTTTTCATGAAAGCAATTCTTTTGGCCCATTGATCAATTATTATGTTTTGCTGAATAACAAACATGAGTAATTTACCAAAGTTAACTTATGAAAACCTTTCTTCTTCTAAATATTCATAATGTTTACAGCCATTTATATGATGGTTTATTACAACTTAGGTTGTTTTGGGCAACTTGGACACAAAATTTTCACCTTTCTCTTAGTCTGTGTTCTCTCTGCCTTTCAAGCTACTCTCTTCTTGCTACAAAACCTTGTCATCTCTTCTCTCTGCCTCTTAAGGTCTCTCCCTCTCTCAATCTTCGCTGTCTTTGCTTCTAAGTTTCTCTATACTCCTTTCTTTTCTCTATTGCTCTCCTCTTCTTGTTGCCTAAGACCCTCCATTTCCCCTGTTGGTGTCTCTTTCCTTGTCTTTTTTGTTATTGGAGCATAACTGCTTTACAGTGTTGTGCTGGTTTCTGCCACACAATAATGTGAGCTGATAGCTCTTCTTTCTGCTCTCCCTCCCAATGTTCGTCTTGGTTCCTGTGTCCTGTCCCGCCCTCCTATCTCCTGGCTCCTGCCTGTTTTTCTGAGATAGCACAGTATCCCAGGCCCTCTTTGTGCTCGTTGTGTTTTCTTCCTTCTCTCAACAAAGTGCTTTCTTTTTCTATCCACCTTTTTTTTTTTTTTTTTTTTTTTTTAGCGGAGTGCAGTTTATGACACCGGCGGGCCCAAGGCAGAGTCTCCTCTTAGCCAAGGACCCCGACCAGCATTTGTGAAAATCTTTTATACCCCATGTGTACGCGTCCAAACCCACTACCTTGAGACTTACATAAACAAAGGAAGGGTAAATACAACTACAATAACCCCATCATTCACGTGTTATGTGTTCAAACAGTCAATAATCAATAAGCCCGCAGTTACATTCCAAATAGTTAATAACCGATAAGCCTGTGCTTACATTCTGATAGATAGTGTCCGGAGGCAGGGGTGATTAGTGTCTGTTTTCTCTTCTTCAACATTCCCCTGCCCAGAGGGGGGTCTTATCCTTCCATTGTCATTCCCACAGGCGCTAAGCAGAGAGTTCAGAGTCCACTGGAGAGGTGGCCGCGCACGATCAGCACAGACAGGCCTGAGATGGAGTCCAGGCCCTATGAATTCCTTCTTCATTCCCCCCTCTTGATGCTCTTAGTTTTCATAACGAGCATAATTTATTGAGATATATTGTACCTTAGCCCTCCTGCCACCCACATGAGAGAATGCTATCAACCTCTGGGTTACAAAATTCACGAGGCATTGTAGGAAGCAGGGCCCACAAAGCAGTATGATAAACAAGGCAGCAACATAGTCATACCATTGGAACACAGATCGTGCCCATCTTGCATGCAGATAAGGCAGGTTTACTGGAGGCTGGTATAGGCTAGGCTTAATTCTGCCATGGGCGAAAGCAAATCCTAATGTGCAATGCTGCACCCAGTCAACTGGTAACCATGGCCATAAGTTAAGCCCACAGAGCCACTGGGTCCCATTGGGGGCTACCCAGCGGATTCCAGGATTATATTTCCAGTCGGAACCGGGCCACTGAGCAGACTGATTGGGGTGATAGGTAACTTCCAAGATTTGTTTACATTGTTCAGGGCACAAATAACAATTCTTTTGGGTCTAGGGGATGGTCTCCAAATCCAACTTTCTGTTCTTTTTGTTCCCAGCAAATAGTAGCAGGGGCAATCAACTGTCCTTTCTCAGGAGTCATCCAGAAATATTCATCCCAGACCTGGTAGTGTTGCTCAAGGCACCGGGAGGCCTGTCCCCCTTTTGTAAGGGAGCCCTTTTCCTCCTTAATTCTCATATATGAGGTATAAGCCTTTGTTATCTCCATAAGGCTGGTGTTCATGTTAAATGTAACTCTATGTCCCTGGCCCATTGATGGCTTCTTCTAACACCAGAGGGCAAAGAAAGGTTATGGTTGGTGAGAGAGAGGAAAGTTCCTTTCTGTTGTTAAAGTCCCCATAACGGAGTGACGATACCCACCAGGGGAGTCTGTCTATTACTGACAGGGGCATAGCCCCACATACCCAAGTTCAGAATTGCATTGGTGAGGCCGAGCAGCAGGAGTCGTTTACCCAGCTCCATCCTGTAGAGGGCTCGTCTGGGACCTCGTTTTCTTCTTTCTCCTCAGAATGATCTTGGTTTCCCGTGGGTCGGTGGGGTCCTTCTGGGTGGTCTACTTGGCGTCCTCCGGGTCAGCGTGGTATGCCTTCTTTTCTCTGTTTTATTATGGGAGGAGGCCTCCCATACACAATTTCGTATGGAGAATAGCCTTGGGACTGTGGGGTCATCCTGAGTCTGAGCAGAGCCATCGGAAGCAAGTCCACTCAGGAGCAGTCAGTCTCTCTGATCCACTTGGAGAGTCTCTTTAAGTGTCCGGTTGGTTCATTCCACCATCTCAGAACTCTGGGCCTCCTCTTTGTAGATCTGTGCCTTCCTCTTCGACACCGGGTAACCTGCTTCCATCAACAGCTGGAGCAGTGCATTTGTCCCTTTCCGGCATTTTTCCTTGGTCTCAGGCAGCCAGCAGCAGGTCATCCCCCTATTATAGGAGCTGACATCCATACTCTTCTGGATGGAATGAGTCCAGATCAGAAGCCAAGGCTTCCCCAAAGATGGCTGGGAAGTTTTTAAACCCTTGTGGGGGAGTCCAGATGAGCTGTTGTTTGGTGCTCCCCACTGGATCTTCCCATTCAAAGGCAAAGATGGGCTGTGACGCTGGGGTGAGGCATATGCAGAAGAAGGCATCCTTGAGATCGGGAGAGGCGGGTATAGCTTGGGCGGTTCGGGTGGAGCCGGATCCTGGAAGTGTTGGCCAGAGGCTTCTGTCACCGGGATCGGAGCCTGCCCAAACAGCGGCTCTATGAACTCCGGGAAAGCTGGCAGAGGAGCAGTGGCTGTTGCAGAAACTTCACCTGGCCCTGGATCAGGCATTAAGGCGGCCTCCGGTCCTGGTGAAGCACTGGGAGGCAGGCGTGTCATTATCCAGCATGGGGGAGGGGTCAGGTCATCCCCGTCCAAATCCTGCCAGATCCCAGAGGGAGAAGGGGGATCAGCGTGTCTTCACCTGCCAGTCAGCATAGCTGAACCAGAACATCACATGGTCCAAGACTGTTTCTCCCTTAAAGTCCATTCTGCCTTGGTGGGCTTGATCAGGTGCGGATGAAAACACAGATGGGTTAAATATCTCATGTCCCAGGCCATCTCCGGAAAAGCCAATTCATACTCACTTCTGTTTCCCCCTCCTTCTAGCCCAACAATTCCGAGGTGGTCAAGAATTTCACAGCAGACAGGACACCTCCTGGGGGAGGGCAGAATACGAGCATACAAGGACCAGTTTCCTATCCTAAGAATCCCCTGGCGATAGCTTGGTAATAATTTTCCCCGAGACGGCGTGGACACACCTCCTAAATGACCTTCACAAATTTCCTTCCTAAACCCTAGCACGCTCGTCGACCTGTGTACCAAGCAATCGCCACCTGCCTATTCCAGGCTCCTGTGGGTCCCCGCTCCTTCTAGTCCCTCCCAGGGGGGTGATCAGGCCCCCTCTTCCACCCTGCCGGGTGGGTTCCTCCTCACCTGAGCGCTCAGTTCCCCTGCTGCCGTCCACTACCTGCTGACGTGAAAGGTCCGGGCGTTGAGAAGCAGAATCCTTCCAGAGGGGCGAGGCACCTTCCCCCCTCTAGGAGATTCAAGCTACAAAGCCTCGGGGTGGCCTCAAATGAGACCTGTCTCCTCAAAGTGAGGAGTTTCCCGGCCAGTGCACCAAATGTTATAGCCACGCTTTCCGGGAAACAAACTCACTCAGAAGGACAATGCAGATAGTGGAGTGCAGTTTATTACGCCGGCGGGCCCAAGGCAGAGTCTCCTCTTAGCCAAGGACCTCTATCCAGCTTTTTAAGCTGCAGGAGCAACAGCAGCAAGCAGAAAACCAGGGCAAAAGTCAATTAAATAATTCTTAGATGTTATCATCTTTTCCTAAGTTAAAAATGACAGAATGTGGTCCACTGGAGAAGGGAATGGCAAACCACTTCAATATTCCTGCCTTGAGAACCCCGTGAAGAGTGTGAAACGACAAAAAGATAGGACACTGAAAGATGAACTCCCCAGGCTGGTAGGTGCCCAATATGCTACTGGAGATCAGTGGAGAAACAACTCCAGAAAGATTGAAGGGATGGAGCCAAAGCAAAAACAATACTCAGTTGTGGCTGTGACTGGTGATAGCAGTAAAGATTGATGCTGTAAAGAGCAATATTGCACAGGAACCTAGAATGTTTGGTCCATGAATCAAGGCAAATTGGAAGTGGTCAAACAGGAGATGGCAAGAGTGAATGTCAATATTCTAGAAATCACTGAACTAAGATGGACTGGAATGGGTGAATTTAACTCAGATGACCATTATATCTACTACTGTGGGCAGGAATCCCTTAGAAGAAATGGAGTAGCCATCACGGTCAACAAAAGAGTCTGAAATGCAGTATTGGATGAAATTTCAAAAATGACAGAATGATCTCTGTTCGTTTTGAAGGCAAACCATTCAATATCATGGTAATCCAAGTCAATGCCCTGACTAGTAACACTGAAGAAGCTGAAGTTGAATGTTTCTTTGAAGACCTACAAGACCTTTTAGTACTAACACCCAAAAAAGATGTCCTTTTCATTATAAGTGACTGGAAGGCAAAAGCAGGGAGTCAAGAAACACCTGGAGTAACAGGCAAATTTGGCGCTGGAGTATGGAATGAAACAGGGCAAAGGCTAAGAGAGTTTTGCCAAGAGAACCGACTGGTCATAGCAAACACCCTCTTCCAACAACAGAAGAGAAGACTCTACACATGGACATCACCAGAGGGTCAACACCAAAATCAGACTGATTACATTCTTTGCAGCTAAAGATGGAGAAGCTCTATACAGTCAGCAAAAACAAGACTGGGAGCTGACTGTAGCTCAGATCATGAACTCCTTATTGCCAAATTCAGACTGAAATTGAAGAAAGTGGGGAAAACCACTAGACCATTCAGGTATGACCTAAATCAAATCCCTTATGATTATAAAGTAGAACTGAGAAATAGATTTAAAGGACTAGATCTGATAGAGTGACTGATGAACTATGGACAGAGGTGTGTGACATTGTACAGGAGACAGGGATCAATACCATCCCCAAGAAAAAAGAAATGCTAAAAAGCAAAATGGCTGTCTGAGGAGGGCTTACAAATAGCTGTGAAAAGCAGAGAAGCAAAAAGCAAAGGAGAAAAGGAAAGATATACCCATTTGAATGCAGAGTTCCAACGAATAGCAAGGAGAGATAAGAAAGCCTTCCTCAGCAATCAATGCAAAGAAATAGATAAAAACAACAGAATGGGAAAGACTAGAGATCTCTTCAAGAAAATAAGGTATACCAAGGGAACATTTCATGCAAAGATGGGCTCAATAAAGGACAGAAATGGTATCGACATAACAATGGTGTGATCACTCACCTAGAGCCAGACATTCTAGAATGTGAAGTCAAGTGGGCCTTAGGAAGCATCACTATGAACAAAGCTAGTGGAGGTGATGGAATTCCAGTTGAGCTATTTCAAATCCTCAAAGATGATGCTGTGAAAGTGATGCTATGCTCAATATGTCAGCAAATTTGGAAAACTGAGCAGTGGCCACAGGACTGAAAAATGTCAGTTTTCATTTCAATCCCAAAGAAAGGCAATGCCAAGGAATGCTCAAACTACCACACAATTGCACTCATCTCACACACTAGTAAAGTAATGCTCAAAATTCTGCAAGCCAGGCTTCAGCAATACATGAGCCATGAACTTCAGATGTTCAAGCTGGATTTAGAAAGGGCAGAGGAACCAGAGATCAAACTGCCAACATTCATTGGATCATCAAAAAAGCAAGAGAATTCCAGAAAAACATCTATTTCTGCTTTATTGACTATGCCAAAGCCTTTGACTGTGTGGACCACAATAAACTGTGGAAAATTCTGAAAGAGATGAGAATCCCATACCACCTGACCTGCCTCTTGAGAAACCTGTATGTAGGTCAGGAAGCCACACTTAGAACTGGACATGGAACAACAGACTGGTTCCAAATAGGAAAAGGAGTACGTCAAGGCTGTGTATTGTCACCCTGCTTACTTAACTTACATGCAATGTACATCATGAGAAACGCTGGGTTGGAAGAAGCACAAGCTGGAATCAAGATGGCCAGGAGAAATATCAATAACCTCAGATATGCAGATGACACCACCCTTATGACAGAAAGTGAAGAAGAACTAAAGAGCCTCCTGATGAAAGTGAAAGAGGAGAGTGAAAAAGTTGGCTTAAAGTTCAACATTCAGAAAACTAAGATCATGGCATCTGGTCCCATCACTTCATGGCAAATAGATGGGGAAACAGTGGAAACAGTGGCTGATATTATTTTTCTGGGCTCCAAAATCATTGTAGATGGTGATTGCAGCCATGAAATTAAAAGACGCTTACTCCTTGGAAGGAAAGTTATGACCAACCTAGACAGCATGTTAAAAAGCAGAGACATTACTTTGTCAACCAAGGTCCATCTAGTCAAGTCTATGGTTTTTCCAGTAGTCGTGTATGGATGTGAGAGTTGGACTATAACGAAAGCTGAGCATGGAAGAATTGATGCTTTTGACTGTGGTGTAGAAGACTCTTGAGAGTCCCTTGGACTGCAAGGAGATCCAACCTGTCCATCCTAAAGGAGATTAGGGGTGTTCCCTGGAAGGACTGATGTTGAAGCTGAAACTCCACTTCGCCCACCTGATGCAAAAAGGTAACTCATTGGAAAAGACCCTCATGCTGGGAGGGATTGAGGGCAGAGGAGAAGGGGACGACAGAGGATGTGATGGTTGGATGGCATAACTGTCTCAACGGACATGAGTTTGGGTAAACTCTGGGAGTTGGTGATGGACAGGGAGACTTGCGTGCTGGGCTTCATTTGATCGCAAAGAGTCGGACACGACGGAGCGACTGAACTGAACTGAACCATCTTCTCATAAGTTAAAAATCTAGGTAAACACTATGCATTCAGGATGAATGCCAGAAATCTTTACAGAGTGAAAAAAAGGAACTTTCCAGTATATTGCTGATTTTGGCAAAGAAGAGAAATTAATCATTTGGCATATTGTTCCTTTGGAAGATTGAATTTCCGATATATTAATTTCTGGTAAATTGACCTGGAATCATTCTGAATGGAAATCAATGAAGCATTGAGCATCATTCCAAAATCCAAGGAAGAAGTTAGTTCATAGCCATCCTGTCTTTTGTCAGAATTGGTCCCTGAATTTAGGGTCACTAGTTGTGGTTGGGGGCAGCAAATGAAAATACAAAAAATTGGAAGACAATATCTTAGTTTCTTTTCATTCAACTTTTTACTTGTATTTCTTTATGAATTCAGAGTGGATAAAACTTATAATAATTTTTGATAGAACTGTAAATGTAAGCTATTCCAAATTTAGAGAGATTTCTAAATTTTGAAATATTGGAGTGAATGACAGAAATTTCTTTTCTCCAAATATGTGGGACTTAATTTTGCAGCCATGCCAGGCAGCTGCTATCGATCTACTAGAGTGCGTTTTTTCTGGGGAACCTAAATTAAATGCTACCAATTGGAATTCTGAGAAGATGTCAAAGAATTTTTAATAAACACGTTGATGATAAAAGTGGGTAATAAAGATTCAGAGTGGATAAAATGTGACAAGGTGCATTAGTGAATTTAAAAGTAGTGTTGATGTGTAATTAGAAAACAGTTTGGAATGACTATTTCTGTGTACTTTCACTCCTGGTATCTACCCAATCCAAGCCCATGGAATCCAGAATGAAAGGTTCTCCACTTTCCCTCTCCTAAACACCAGTGATCCCTTAATGGAAGAACAAATCCCACTTTAGCCACAAATCTTTTCTGGACAGCATCTGAAAAGATCATTCCCTCTTTTGAATTCTAATGTTAATTGGTTTGGTGGCTCTAGTGGTGAAGAATCCTCTTGCAATGCAGGAGGTGCAGGAGACACAGGTTAGATCCCTGGGTCAGGAAGATCCCTGGAGAAGGAAATGGCAACCCACTCCAACATTCTTGCCTAGAAAATCCCATGGGTGGAGGAGCCTGGCGGGCTAGAGTCCATGGGGTCGTAAAGAGTTGGACACAACTTAGTGACTGAACATACTACATACATCTGACAATTATATGCTGCCTTGTGACACCTCTTTTCTTTTGCTATCTTAACACGTCATTGAAAGTGAATTTATTTTGAAACACCACATATGTGTTCATATTCTGTCTGTAAAACTAGAATGTAAACTCTTTGAGGGAAGAAATCTTCTAATTTTTGTTTATTCATAGCATGCATGCAGTGCTTTGAAAATAATGTGTTCCTTAAATACATGTGGATTTGAGTAAAGAGCTTAAAATGATAAGAAAAAAATAATTATACTGTATGAGGTTGCTGACCATATAGTGTTTAATCTGACTTCTTTTTCCTATGCTGAGTTCTCAAAGACATAGATTTAGTGTAGTAATTCCAATCGATTTAAAGTAAAATAAAAGTACCAGGAACGGAAAACTGTTGGCACTTTGTAATAGCATGTAATAAGTTTATAGACTTAAAAGCAATATTTTTAACCTTGGCATTTATTTCAGAACATATTTTATTTCCTACCATTTTTGCTAAATACTGATGGAATATTGGATTATTGAACTGAAGAGTTCATAATACTCTCATCATTTGTCAGCATAGTGTTTGAAAACCATGGTATTAGAGAGAAAAGTTGTGATTTATATTGCCACTTTTTAATCTGCTGTGTGACAGTCTTCTGGAGAGCGTGAGATGTAAGCAATGGATGAAAATTAAAGTAATGCACGACATTTTATTCAGACAAATGAGATAGATGATGAGACATTAAATGCCGTCTTGCTATTTTTGTCATCTGTTTGTATAACAATGTTTCTTATGATTCTCAATAAAAATTAGGGTTATTATATTTTACAACCTGAGTATTAAGCAGAATCATATAAAATTGCCAATATTTGATCATTTTTTACTTACTAAAAAAGCAATTTCTTATAGTTCAACCTAAAATTTAGCTTTGTAAATTTCTGCTTTATATGTATACTACTTGAAAAAAGTCTTAACAACAGTTTTTTCTATCTGTGAATCTACATTTAATTTTATTTTATTTAAAGTGTATGGTTGCTTCCAAGATGATTATTGAGTCTTATTTATTTTTTCCCCTATTTGGATGTTGTGGCACATGGCGGGCACATGGCACATGGCACATTCACACTCTGAGTCTGATACATAGCACACTTTCCTTATAGCATCAAATGTCCAGCTTCTGAATACTAGCCTTTTAGCATCTGGTGTCACCATTTCTGCCAAAAACAGCCCAGAAAACTCTCCAGTCTGGAACCAGCGATACTAGAAACACTCTTTGAATTAGTGCAGTCCAACAGCAACATTTATGATGGGGAAATATGAGGTTTAAAAGTTGTCTTATACCTTTAAAGTGTTGTGTGATTGTAGGACACACTAGGTAATAGCTTTTGGCTGAAGAAGAAGTTAAATGATAAAGTTAGGGGCTGCTTTTAGGGCAGATCATGAAGATCAGGTGGCAGTGACTCAAATGACAGAAAATTGAAAGAAGTTATTTGTGTTAATAAAAGAAATGTCTTAAAATATGTCAGAACTTAATGACAGATTGAGCATTTTGTTAGCACAATGAAAACCTCTGCTCTTGGAGGATACAGATGAAGATTGTCAATGCTGTCTGTTACAACGGTCTCTGTGCACAAATGATGTGAGCACAAGTTTATACCTTCTGGTGTGACTGGTGTAATCATTGTGGTTGTTGTTACACTATTTTATCTGGAAGACCAAATTTGTATTAGTAGATTCTTTCTGGTTATGTAGACATCTGAGTTAGACAAAGCAAAAAGTGACTGAACTAAAGCTTCCAAACTGAGTTTGTGCCTTAGTGTGAAGGCACACTGTGTGAAGAGATTGAAGTCTCTATTGTCTGTGTGGACGGACTGAAGTCTCTATTAAAACACTAAGAAGCAATGTAGGCTATGCATATTACATTCCTAAATGTCACCCATGTCTGGTGGTTGTAAACAAAGATCTATCATAGATTTTCCAAGTCTGTAATTTTAATAAATTGCTTTATACAAGCCAACTCCTTCCAATTAATTTTGATAAGTTCATTAATTCATCCTAACATGCAATTTAAAATATAAGTCCACAAAGTATAAGGGCAGATGTTTCCATCAGATGTACATCCGCTTATCGCTTGTCATTTGATATCTAGGGAAATATAATTCTTCAGACTTAAGGCATATATAATACATGTTGATTCAAAGAAGTAAGAATCCAAATATTTCATTAATGTAGGACTGATGCCAAAGCTGAAACTCCAATACTTTGGCCACCTAATGCAAAGAACTGACTTATTGGAAATGACCCTGATGCTGGGAAAGACTGAAGGCAGCAGGAGAAGGGGACAACAGAGGATGAGCTGGTTGGATGGCATCACCGACTCTATGGCCATGAGTTTGAGTAAACTCTGGGAGTTGGCGATGGACAGGGAGGCCTGGCATGCTGCAGTCCATCAGGTCACAAAGAGTTGGACACGACTGAGCAACTGAACTGAACTGAATGTAATACACATAGTTATGAAACATTCTCTATCTTAAGAAGGTTGTCTTTTTCTCTGGGCAGGAGTAATTACTTGTCTTTACCATTTCCAATTATAACTTAGATCTATAATCTTAAAGCAAGGTGTTTACTATCTAATATTATAATAACTTAAGTATTTGTATAACATATTACAAATATGTATATATTAGTAGGAGGTGTGCTCTGGAACCAGGCTGCCTGGCTTTAGAACCTGGTTCTTTCTATTGCCTGCTTCTGTATCCTTGAGCAAGCTATTTAGTTTCCTGAAAATCAGTTTTCTCTTCTGTAAAAATGTAAATAATATTACCTATCTCACAGAGATTATCATGACTATTAAATGAGTTTAATACATGAAAGCTCTTAGAAGACTGCCTGTACCTCTAGCATTAGCAAGCATCAACAAATGTTAGCTATTATTATTAATAGCCACTGTTCTCAGTAAAATGTATATTAAAGGTTAAGAAGACTATCTACATGCAAAAAAACTGAATCTAGACACAGACTTTACAAAATCAACTCAAAATGGGTCACAAACCTAGATGCAAAATGCAAAACTATAAAAATTCTAGGCAATGTCATAGGAAAAAAATATAGGTAACTTTGGATTTGGTGATATCTTTTTATACAACACCAAAGGCATGGTCCATGAAAGAAAGAATCGATAACTGGACTTCGTTCTCATTCATCGTTGGTGGGAATGCAAAATGGCACAGACGCTTTGGAAAGGACTTCGGTAGGGTTCTTAGGATACTTAGCATATGCTTAACCCTATGAAGCAGCAATTGTCCTTCTTGGCATTTGCCCAAAAAAGTTGAAAGCTTATATCCGTGCAAAAATCTGCACATGGATATTTACAGCAGCTTTATCTGTAATTTCCCAAACTTGGAAACAACCAAGATGTCCTTCAGTAGGTGAATAGATGAATAAATTGTGGTACATTCAGACAATGGAATATTATTCCACTCCAGAAACAAATGAGCTATGAAGCCATGAAAAGGCAGAAAAAACCTTAAATGCATATTTCTAAGTGAAAGAAGCCAATCTGAGAAGGCTACATACTGTATATCTTCAGCTACATGACAAAATCATGTGGAAAAGACAAAACTATAGGGACAGGAAAAAAACTCAGTGGTTGCCATTAATTACCTGCCACTAATTACCTGGTACTGGGGGAGAGAGGAATGAATAGACAGAAGACAGAGGACTTTTAGGGCAGTGAAACTATTCTGTATACAGAATACTATGATGAAGATACATGTCATACATTTGTTTAAATGCATAGAATGTATGGGTTTTAGAATAGGCAGAGGAACCAGAGATCAAATTGCCAACATTCACTGAATCATCAAAAAAGCAAGAGAGTTCCAGAAAAACATCTATTTCTGCTTTATTGACTATGCCAAAGCCTTTGACTGTGTGGATCACAATAAACTTTGGGAAATTCTGAAAGAGATGAGAATCCCAGACCACCTGACCTGCCTCTTGAGAAACCTGTGTGCAGGTCAGGAAGTAACAGAACTGGACATGGAACACCAGACTGGTTCCAAATAGGAAAAGGAGTACGTCAAGGCTGTATATTGTCACCCTGCTTATTTAACTTATATGCAGAGTACATCATGAGAAACGCTGGGTTGGAAGAAGCACAAGCTGGAATCAAGATTGCCAGGAGAAATATCAATAACCTCAGATATGCAGATGACACCACCCTTATGACAGAACGTGAAGAACTAAAGAGCCTCTTGATGAAAGTGAAAGAGGAGAGTGAAAAAGTTGGCTTAAAGCTCAACATTCAGAAAACTAAGATCATGGCATCTGGTCCCATCACTTCATGGCAAATAGATGGGGAAACAGTGGAAACAGTGCGAGACTTTATTTTTTGGGGCTCCGAAATCATTGTAGGTGGTGATTGCAGCCATGAAATTAAAAGATGCTTGCTCCTTGGGAGGAAAGTTATGACCAACCTAGAGAGCATATTAAAAAGCAGAGACATTACTTTGTCAACAAAGGTCCATCTAGTTAAGGCTATGATTTTTCCAGTAGTCATGTATGGATGTGAGAGTTGGACTATAAAGAAAGCCGAGCGCTGAAGAATTGATGCTTTTGAACTGTGGTGTTGGAGAAGGCGCTTGAGAGTCCCTTGGACTACAAGGAGATCCAACCAGTCCATCCTCAAGGAGATCAGTCGATCAGTCCTGGGTGTTCATTGGAAGGACTAATGTTGAAGCTGAAACTCCACTACTTTGGCCACCTCATGCAAAGAGCTGACTCATTTGAAAAGACCCTGATGCTGGGAAAGATTGAGGGCAGGAGGAGAAGGGGACTGCAGAGGATGAGATGGCTGGATGGCATCACTGATTCAATGGACATGAGTTTGGGTAAACACCAGTAGTTGGTGATGGACAGGGAGGCCAGGTGTGCTGCGGTTCACAGGGTCATAAAGAGTCGGACACGACCGAGCAACTGAACTGAACAGATAGAATGTATAGAGCCAAGAGTAATGTAAACTATGGACTCGGGGTGATTATTATATGTCATTGTAGGTTCATCAGTTGTAACAAGTATACCACTATGGTGGAAGATGTTGATAATGGGAGAGACTGTATGTAAGACAGGTAGGGGTGGCAATTCCCTAGTGTCCAATGGTTTGAACTCAACAGTTCCACCGCAGGGGACCTCAGTTTGATCTCTGGTTGAGACGCTAAGGCCCCGCAAGGCATACAAAGTTGCTTTTGTCAGTTCTATGAGTCATTCTAATAAATTATTGAACCTGAGTTTGGTCATGGGAACCCCCAAATTTTAGCCAACTGATCAGATATGAGGATGACTCAGGAGACTCTTGAACCTGTGGTTGATATCTGAATTGAGGGATGTGTGTCTTTAACCTTAAGTTTGACAAACTCATTGTAGATAAAGAAAGCCAGCTCCAGGGAGTGTCCACTTTCTACGTTGTATATTGTAGTTACCCAAAGTTGAGGAACAGGCAGCCCAAACATTGTCTAGTTCTCAGCTGCGAAGACTCTAGTGGTAGTTTTCTGCAAGAATGTTTACCTATATGGGAAAAGAATCTTAAAAGGACTGGATATATGTATTTGGCAACCCAGTCCAGTATTCTTGCTTGGAGAATCCTCAAGGATAGAGGAGCCTGGTGGGTTACAGTCCATTGAGACGCAAAGAGTCAGACATGACTGAGCGACTAAGCATTCAAAGAAGATTCACTTTCTGTACATCTGAAACTAACACAACATTATATATAAACTATATCCAATAAAATTTTTAAAAACTTATCAAGAAAAAATATTTAAATTAGAGCTATTTTTTAATATTAAAATGGGTGATAATATGTTTAGTGTTTCTTTTGGAACTATAATAAATAAAGAGTCAAAACCATGCAAAGAATGATGTTGATCAACTTTTTATCTAAGTCCATTAGAAATGTTCTGTTTTGTAGTACTTTGTACTAAATTAATATGAAAAGGTATACGCATAGAGTGAAAACTGTAGTTCAAAATAAGTGTATGGTAAAGTTTTTTTCTTGAATTCTTTAAAAAAAGGAAGAGGATTGTATTTTATTTTTCATGAACTGTCATGAGACCAAATTTTGAAATGGTAAAAAAAATATTTTTATTAAATATTTTCCCATTCTGTTTAAGAATTAGTTTTTTGAGACTCAACATTCTTTTGTTAAAGTAGACAGCTAGCCACAGTAGTTGATAAGAAGTAAAGCACTCCAATAAGTGAGAGGAATTTACTTAGGTGCCTGATTCAGCTCTAAAATAAAAATGAAGAACAGTTAATTTTGTGGGAAAAAAACACACTTCAATAGCCTTTCAAAATGACTTTTCCTCAATAATGTTATTCTAATGTAATTTACAGAAAAGTGATTTTAAAAAATATAGCCAGGGACACATTCAAATATGATTTTAACTTATGCAAATAACACTTAATGTTACTTTTGGAAAGGTGAAGGTTAAGTGCAGTAAATACCAGTAATAGCAATATAGTTTGCAAGTAAAATTAGCAAGAACATTTTAATAAGTCCCTGAAGTGTGAACTAGCAATAAGAAGAAAAATGTTCCAAATAAAATTTTATCTAAAGGTCAAGGTCTTAAAGTCATAGTATTCATGATCATTGCTGAATGCAAGATGAATATATTGGTGAAAATCTTTATATGTGCAAGTAAAGTACATTAAAAGCACAGAGTACAGGATTTGGTGAAGTAATTTGCTTAAAACAAATTGCTTAATACAATTTCACACTTTTATTCATTATAAATATGCCACTGAGATAATTTGGAAGGATCAAAAAGATCTAGGGCTTCCCAGATGGTGCAGTGGTAAAGAATCCACCTGTCAATGCAGAAGACACAGGAGACGTGAGTTGGATCTCTGAGTCAGGAGGACCCTCTGGAGTAGGAAATGGCAACCCACTCCAATTCTTGCCCGGATAATTCCATGCACAGAGGAGTCTGGGAGGCTACAGTCCATGGGGTCCAAAAGAATCAGACACGATGAGGGACTGAGCAAACAGACAGAAAGATCTGACTGGTATCTTAAAGGAAAGGCTTTTGAATTTAAGTTTTTGTAAGTTGTAAGACACTATATCCAGCATGATGATATTATGTAAAAAAAAAAAAAAAATCCAGATTGTTCAAGGATATGAATGAATATGATATCCTTAACTCTGGAGAGGGAGAAGAGAGAAAGAGATGGGATGCTTCATTAGTTGTACTTTTTTCTTTATTTAATATAGTCTGATAAAATGTAGTAAGATAATTTCATCAGTTGTTGGGAAGATCCCCTGGAGGAGGAAATGGCAACCCACTCCAGTATTCTTGCCTGGAGAATCCCATGGATGGAGGAGCCTGGCAGGCTATAGTCCATGGGTCGCAGAGTCATACATGACTGAATGACTAAGCACACAATCTTGCTTTACATTATCTTCTATACAAGTCTATGTGTTTGAGCATTTCACTTTAAAAATAAAAAACTTAAACATTTTAGTAGTTTTTCAAACTATAAAGTGTATAATGCAAGAAGTATTCATAGTCAGAGCATTATATTTTAATAAAAATTGCTAAAATTCATAAATGTCTACTATATGACAGGAATTTTCCTAAATATTTTACTTGTTTTATTTATTAAATTCTCTCAAAACTACATGAAGCAGGCACTGTTACAGTCTGTTTTTTATTGATAAAGAATTTGAGAATTTGAGAGTTAGAGTAGGGACCTTCACCATCTTTTTTTTTTTTTTTTCACGTAAGCAAATCTTGTTTTATTTATTTTTTGCTTTCTTTCTTTTTTTTTTCCATTTATTTTTATTAGTTGGAGGCTAATTACTTTACAATATTGTAGTGGTTTTTGTCATACATTGACATGAATCAGCCATGGAGTTACATGTATTCCCCATCCCGATCCCCCCTCCCACCTCCCTCTCCACCCAATTCCTCTGGGTCTTCCCAGTGCACCAGGCCCGAGCACTTGTCTCATGCATCCAGCCTGGGCTGGTGATCTTCACCATCTTTTTAACTGCTATGCCCTGGTATCTTGAAAAACTGCCAGCTTTTAGTAAATTGACAAAAATTTAATTTAAATCACAAATATATTTAAAAGCAAATATAATAAGACATACTACTAGGGATGTAATAATGAATAAAATAAAATATATATGATATCACTTATATATGGAATCTAAAAAAGGTACACATGAACTTATCTACAAAACAGAAATAGAGTTACAGATGTAGAAAACGAACTTATGGTTACCAGGGGCTAAGAAGGGGATAAATTGGGAGATTCAGATTGACATATACACACAACTATATATAGTGATAAAATAAAAACTAATAAGGACCTACTGTATAGCACAGGGAACTCTACTCAATACTCTGTAATGACGTATATGGGAAAAGAGTCTTAAAAAGATTGGTAATATGTATATTATAACTGATTCACTCTGATGTACCGCAGCAACTAACACACGCTGCAAATCAGCTGTACTGCAATAATTTTTTTTTTAATCTGCTTTCTTAGGGTTTTTATTCTTGTGGGAGAGATAGGCAAAACTGCTGATGAAAGTGTCACAAAAACAGATTAAAAAGGAAAGAAAACAAATGAATGGAAGTGATCTGAATAACATTTGTGTATGGAGAGACAGTGCTCTTTGGGTCTGTTGCACTCATAAATCTTGCTGGATGTGCCAGATTGCAAGTCCCTGACTGCTATACTATTTTTTAGGTTTGTTTCTCAAGGTTGAGAAATGAGATTATGGCTCTGCCCTGCCTTGGACAGAGAACAAACATGTTTACTGATTTGCTGGAAAAACCATGGATTCCCCGAACTCAGTGCTCTTCAGCTGTGATGCAAACCTGTTGCTCATGCAGCATCCATGTGGGTTTATCATGTTGCCCTGTGGAAACTGGGGCAAAAAGAGCCTATGCAAGCGTGCTGACACTTATATTCCTTTTTGTGCTGTGAGTAATAAAGACCATTGTCTCTGACCCAGAAATCTCATGTCTTCTGCTAGTACCCATCAAATAGTTACAGCTAACTTTATGAAAGTGAAAGAGGAAGAGTGAAAAAGTTGGCTTAAAGCTCAACATTCAGAAAACTAAGAACATGGCATCGGTCCCATCACTTCATGGCAAATGGATGGGGAAACAGTGGAAGCAGTGAGAGACTTTATTTTTTTGGGTTCCAAAATCACTGCAGATGATGATTGCAGCCATGAAATTAAAAGATGCTTACTCCTTGGAAAGAAAGTTATGACCAACCTAGAGAGCATATTAAAAAGCAGAGACATTACTTTATCAACAAAGGTTAATCTCGTCAAGGCTACAGTTTTCCCAGTGGTCAGGTATAGATGTGAGAGTTGGACTGTGAGGAAAGCTGAGCGCCAAAGAATTGGTGCTTTTGAAGTGTGGTGTTGGAGAAGACTCTTGAGAGTCCCTTGGACTGCAAGGAGATCCAACCAGTCCATCCTCAAGATCAGTCCTGGGTGTTCATTGGAAGGACTGACGCTGAAGCTGAAACTCCAATACTCTGGCCACCTGATGTGAAGAGGTGACTCATTGGAAAAGACCCTGATGCTGGGAGAGATTGGGGGCAGGAGGAGAAGGGGATGACAAGAGGATGAGATGGCTGGATGGCATCACTGACTCAATGGACATGAGTTTGAGTAAATCCCGGGAGTTGATGATGGACAGGGAGGCCTGGTGTGCTGTGATTCATGGGGTTGCAAAGAGTTGGACATGACTGAGTGACTGAACTGACTGAATTGAACTTATAAGCAGAGTAAAATAAAATCCCAGATCCGATAATCAGAATCGGTAAGGTGGGCACATGGGATTCAGATCCAGGTCTTTTTGATTGCAGAACCTATCTCTAATCACTCTGGAAGTTATATTGGCTTTATACATAACTAATTATATTTTAATACCTGTTACTTTGAAAAACTATTACCATTTATCTATTCATGTTTTCAGTGCTTTATATTTAATTTCTTTGAATTAAGGTATCTTTTTCTGTCATTATGGTCTCACTGACTATCAACAAATTTCACAGGTGTGTTATTTCATACCTCATAAACATAGCAAACTTTGTTATTTTATATTTTAGTATAAAATAAAATTATATTTAAATCAAATGGAAACATAAGCAAGCTATATTTCTCAGTTCATTCTTTTGATCATTTATTGTGCCCTAGATACTACATAATGCAGATAAGGAAACAAATATTATTAGACACAATCATTCTTGAAAATTTCGATATGGTTTCTGCAAGTAATATATTCCTGTATATATTACATATGGTTTTAAAAAATAAGCTTGGAAAATCTACATGTGGCCAAATTGTGACTTCATAGACAGTCATTGCCAATCTTTTTTAGTGGGTTCTATTCCCCCATGGTGGACCACAGAAGTAAGGACACTTCTATATTAATGACAGTGTTTTCTATATTGGCCTCATATGCTCTGTTGAATTTCGAGACTGATGTATAGATCCAGTATAAAGTCAAACGTGCATTAATGTCATTATTTTATATTTTTATTGCAGTATAGTTGATTTATAATGTGTTAGTTTCCAGTGTACAGCAAAGGGATTCATATTCTCTTCCATGATGGTTTATTGCAGAATATTGAATATAGTTCCCTTGCTATAAATTGGACCTTGTTGTTTATCTATTTTATGTGTAGTAGTTTGTATCTGCTAATGTATCTTAATTTTTTTTTTAACATATAACCAGATTCATTTATTTTGAATGAATAATTCACTTCTTACAGTGCCTCCTCTTTCTTTATCTGCATCTCAGCTGTGTCTAGTTTCTGAACCAATCTTGACAGATTTTAGAAGGAAGTATGTTAATGACCTTTGCTTTCTGTCTTGAAATAACCCATCAAATGTGGGATCTATTGACCCTAACTGTTAGTCTCCAGTGGTTCTTTTTCTGACTCTTTTCTGAGGCTAATCCAACACAAAAATAAGCCTAATTTTTTTTTTTTTTTTGAGTAAATGCCAACCTTATTCCCTTTACTTTCATATACTGTCTGGTCCCCAGTATATGAACTTCGAACCCTGCTTTTCAGCTCTATCAGATTCCTTCAGTCCCTTTAAAAACAGTATTCTTCCCTCAACTTCAGTCTTGAATGGGGAAAGTGAAATAATTTCTAGATTTCTTTGGTTTATCAGCATATTATGAAGTGTTATGTTTCCTGCAATACACATATAAGTTACTTATATCAACAGTCTTTGGAGTTGTTCCAGATCTGAAGTGAAAATCTTCCCCTTGTTCAGGGTTTAAGGATTATAAATTATAGTATTATGGTTTGTGCTTATACTGTTATCTTTGATCCAAGGTGCAAGTTTAAAGAACGATGTCCAATGTTAATTAGAATGACAAGCAAGTTTTCACTTTATTTTTCTAAAGTGATATGGCCATCTGTTTATCCATCTATTTCCCATCTGTCTATCTACTTTCATATTTTTATGTTGTCTGTGTTTGAGTTAAGCAAAGTCTTTTTAATTATTATCTTCTAAGTCCATGCATATAAAACCAGGAGAAAAGGGCAACAAATGCTTTAATTACTCTCTTTATGAATTTGATATTAAAAACAAAATTAGTTTATCTGAAATATGTACACAATGTCAATCCCATATGATTTTAATTTGGAGTTAGATTTGGCATTAATAAAATAAGCATTTGTGTCTATTGAGAATTATAGATTTATTTTGTTGAACTATGCCTGACATTTAGCTTAGCTTGGGAAAGGTAAATAAAACAGTTCCTTATTAATAGAGGAAATCATGTTTTATGTAGGTTGTAATTGTGAATGCTCACTAAAAGAGCTATAATAATAAAATATTCAAACCAGAAGAAACTGTACTTAGTGTTTAAGTAGAACAGACATAAGTCAGTTAAAAAATAACATTTTACATATGAAAAAGCCATGGCAAAGGCTATTTTGCACTATAATAGAATGGAATTGGAGAGCATTTGCCTTGCATTTTCAATCCTTGTATATATAAGCTGTACTTGGCTTCACTCCAGGCTCCTATCTTGACTACAGTCTGTCTTCAGAATGGAGTCATTATGACTTTCAATGCTTTTACCAGTCTATTTTTTCCGTTCTCACTCAAATGAAAGCAGCTATCTACTTCCTCTACTGCTACCCCTGGACTTTACACAGATCAATACACATCTTTCTGACCATAAACTTAGAATTTTTCAACCTCAACTGAGCCTTCAGAACTGTTTGGAATCATTTTTCTTTTCCCTTTCCAACTCCCATTTGAATTTTCATAATATCTATATGAAAACCTTTATTCTGAATCCCAATGTACTTTCAATACCATCACACCCAATAGATCCTTAATTCACAGAGAAAGCCAAGATTATCAGGTGAAATGTCCTATGACTGCATTCCGTCTTCTAAATACTCCTGTTGTGAGGTTCATCCTTCTCTTCTGACTGGGATGCTGAGGGGCGTTCTCTTACCTGAAAAGGAAGCTGCCCCAAAGCTACAAAAGGTAGCTGCCCACCCGTGCCTTAGGGACAATCCTCCGCTAGGTCATTGAAGCCTAGATAGTCTTTGCAGGGATCACTTCTCCTAAGCCTACATGCATGCAAGCTAAGTTGCTTCAGTCATGTCCAACTCTTTGAGACCCTGTGGACTGCAGCCTGCCAGACTTCTCTGTCCTTATTATTCCCCAGGCAAGAATACTGGAATGGGTTGCCATGTCTTCCTCCAGGTAATCTTTCTGATCCAGGGATTGAACCTACCTCTCTTGTGGCTCCTGCATTGCAGGTAGGATTCTTTACCGCTGAGCCACTGGGGAAGCCCCCTGAGCTTACGAGGAAGCTCAGATATTCTCATCCTTCATCTACCTTTCCTTCAAGCCTTGCTTCCTCATTTAATTCTTTACCAAAATTTATGACAATGTAGCCTAGGCTTGCGTTTTCAAATTCCTTAATTTCTACCTAGTAATTACTCAAACTGGGAATGTTTAGTGCCTGAAGAAGCTGTTTTTCCTATAGTCACCTCTTAATTGCCAGTAGAGCTACTCTTTTGAACCTCATCTTACTCATCATTTGCTATTGTTGATCACTCTCTCCTTGAATTTGTACCGTTATTTTCTAGGATATCTTTTCTTAAAATTTGTATCCACATCTGTAAATTGCTTTTCTTGGTCCTTTAATAGTTATCTCCTCCTTTGCTTTTCTTTTATATTTTTGTATTCCCCAGAGTTCAATTCTTTGACTCTCTTTTTTACTCTAAATTTCCTCACTCTAACATTATCCCTGGATATATTTGGTATTTTCAGTTACCATGTTAACCTATATTTCTTGAGGTGACTTCAAAATTAATATGTTAAAACCAAATTTTATTTCTCTTCCTATAGCAGGTTTCTATTCTAATCTTTTCCACTTTAATGAAAAGATCACAATCCATGCCATATTTTAATCTGGAATCTGGGGGAAATGCTAGACTTTTGTGCTTTCCCTTCACTTTGTCTCTTTCTTAACCTACCTTAATCAGTTCTAACTGAAAAGTCATTCAATTCTAACTTTGAACATTTATTGACTTTAGTTTTTCTTTTCATCCTTTCTGGTACTGCCTTTGAAGACTTCACTGTTTTTTTCCTGCCTTTGGAAAAGCCACTTTGTATGGTTTCCCTACATCTAATCTCACCCTACCTCCTGAATTATTGTCATTTCTCTATCAAAATTTATCTTTAATCTAATGCTCCCGGTAGTAGATTCAAATTTCTTGACTTGCCTAAGAAAACTTTCTACAGTTAGTCCCAACTAAAAATTCAGAATTTTTAGTCTCATTATCCACTAGCCTGTGTATGCAACTTTATTTCAGCTAAGTTCATTTATTCATCTTTGCTGACATGGTTCACTGTCATTAAAGCTACTTCATTTCTTCTCCATGTTACAATTTATTTCCTCCTCAAAACCCAGCCCAAATACCAGTTTCTCCGTATTGCATTTTGCAACAAAGAATTTTTTAAAAAGTCATGCTTTCTCTTTGAACTGACTCTGCTGTATCTTACCCAAATGTAAGGAAGTGTTTTATTTTGCATTTTATCTAGGCACATATTAATGTTATATAACTAATGTATTATTTATCATGAGTCTGTGGGTTGCCTGGACTAAGCTTAGATGATTTTAGCTGGGCTTAATCATCATTTGTGGTCACCTGGCGTTGGGTATGGACATGTTGATATAGGTGATTCTAATGAATGAATTGATTCTGCTTCAAGGTGTAGCTCATCTTCCAGAAGGCTGATCTGAGCTTGATCCCCTGGTAGAGACAGAGGTCCCAAGAAACTGTGGAGATGCACAAGATCTCGTATAGCCTAGATTTGAAGCTGGCACTCTGTTGCTTCCATTCCATTCTGTCTGGACAAAGAAAGTCGAAAAGCCAGCCTACATTGAAAGCAGGAGGGGGCAGGTTCTGGGCCTGAAGGGGAGGAGGGCCGCGCAGCAACGCTGCTGGGGAACGCACAACTGGGCATGTTTACAGTCGGGGCAGTAAACCAAAGGGGTATTTTAAAATATGACAGATTAATCACATAATATTCTGTAATTATTGAATCTTTTAAAAGTGAATGAGTAAAAATAATAAGATAAAATATGATAGGAATAATATGCTGCTGTTATGTTATGCTATGCATGTTGTAATTCTAGGTTCCCCTCAGATTTCAGATGTATATAAAACTGTAAATGACAAATTATTGGGATTCATTAAAGTTTGATTCTTAATAGTAAATGGAAAGATTTGAAAATATTAAAAAATATAACATTAAATAAAAACCATTTTCTCGGAAATAAAAGTCATGCTAAAGTGCATCTTCAATATGATGACAGAGAACTGACAATAAAATATCATAGCTTGAGAAAGTCAAGGAAAGGAATCTTAGATTACTCTAAAAATATTATTGCTAGTGATGCTGAATAATTCTGAGAACTCTTCTCCAGCAGGCATGCAGAAATTATCTGCAAGATGACTGGCTACAGTTGATATTGTCAATTTGTTCATGGCATGGCTTCCAAGTACTGAGCACCTGAAGCTTGCATTCAGCTGACAGAGAGGCACGCTCCACTGAAGTGGCATTGGAATACAAATAAATTGGATACCACTTAGAGACCTGAAATGCCACTGTGAGATGAAAGACAAACCCCACTGAAACTGACAGCAATATTTTCTTTTCTAGCTAGGGAAAATATATAGAAAAAAAGATGAGAGACCTTTTTAATGGAATAAAGAAAAATGATACTGCTTCTATAACCCAAGCACTATGGTTCTTAATACAATTCAGTAAATGCCTCAAAATAGAAGTACATTAAACTGCAAGGCAATCAGAGCACAAGTGCTGGATTGTCACAATGTGGTAAAAGAAGTGATATTGAAAGCTGGCAAAGACATGTATACTAACTATGAAGCATCAAGGATTTTGGAGTCATTTGACAGTCTCTCTGATGGTGCATATTGAATGTGTTGTCTTCCTCACTGAATATTTTTTGTGTGTTTCAAAATATGCTGAATGATAGATTTCTTCTTTTCTTAAAAAATTTAGGTTAATTGATCTCAAGACACTGACTTCACATCAAACTTAAAACCCTGACATTTTACACACATAAGCCATAGCCTGCTAAATAGTCTCATAGAAATCACACTTCGTTTTTAAACTAATCAAGCATGTCTTGCTCATTTCTCAAGACATGTTGGCACATTAAATCTCTAAAGGTTTAGCCATTAAGTTTTTGAGATATGAGTCTGAGGTAGTTGGCAGGAATGGCATATTAGCTACAGTAGAATAAATCCTCATTTGAGTTTTACTGAATGGAATGTGTTTTAATCATCAAATACTCATATAGCTATTTTTAACACACCCATTGTTTTGACATGAAATATATATATGTATATATTCACTGATATACTTAAGTGCTCATATAATATATATTTCACATAGATTTTCTACATTGTGCATGAAAAAATATACTATTCCTACAACTCCCTATATATCAAGACAGTCTTACAAATTTTTTTGACTGTTGTTGTTTAGTTGCTAAGTCATGTCTGAAGTCTTTGCAACGCCATGGACTGTAGTCCACCAGACTCCTCTGTCCACAGGATTTCCTATGGAAAACATACTGGACTGGGCTGGCATTTCCTTTTCTAGGGGATCTTCCCAACCGAGGGATTGAACTCACATCTCTTGCATTGGCAGGCAGATTCTTTACTGCTGAGCTACCAGACAAACCTACTTTGTTTGACTAGCTTTCCAATCCTGAAAGAAAGTCTGAAAAATTTTGGGCATTTTTTGATTGTGCTTAAACAACACAAACTTGCCCTGGCATACTATGCTGCCGTTGCTAAGTCACTTCAGTCGTGTCCGACTCTGTGCGACCCCATAGACGGCAGCCCACCAGGCTCCCCCATCCCTGGGATTCTCCAGGCAAGAACACTGGAGTGGGTTGCCATTTCCTTCTCCAATGTATGAAAGGAAAAGTGAAAGTGAAGTCCCTCAGTCGTGTCCAACTCTTAGTGACCTCATGGACTGCAGCCTACCAGGCTCCTCTGCCCATGGGATTTTCCGGGTGAGAGTACTGGAGTGGGTTGCCATTGCCTTCTATAGTTTAGCAATAATTACTCATTTTACAGTTGCTAATGATGTTATTTGTTTTACTACTTCTAAGTTTTATGGGCTTGAATTTTATGTTTACACAAGAATATGTTGACCAAGTCTTACTCAGACTCTGAAATTGAATTTTCATGAATTTTAAGAACATCTAAACTTTACAAATATGTCTCTACCTACTAATGGCCAAATGAAGACAGAATATTTATTATAAACAAACAGATTTAGTTACAGAAATATAAAGACATAAATAATTGATTCTAATTGAATAATTGCTTCTGCAGGATATGGATTTCTGGCAGTGTTTCAAGCCCCTGTCTGGTCACAAGGGCTGAATGAGGGTAGGAATGGGGAGGTGACTCCTAGACTTCAGACCACAATACCTATGCAAGCAGCCACTTACTCCAGCTATATATGAGATAAAATAAGCATATTGTATTTCTCACAGTTTTCATGTCTCAGGATTGCTAAAATTAGGATTTTCTCATATAAATATTTCACAGCAATTACCTCATTTCTCCATTTTGTTCTTCATATAGCATATTATGAAGAAAGAGATTTGTTACTCATCAAAATCATTGTTACAGCTCATTTTAGTTACTCAGTCATATCTGACTCTTTGCAACCCCATGGACTACAGCATGCCAGGTTTCCCTGTCCATCACCAACTCCTGGAGTTTACTCAAACTCATGGCCACCGAGTCAGTGATGCCATACAACCATCTCATCCTCTGTTGTCCCCTTCTCCTCCTGCCTTCAATCTTTCCCAGCATCAAGGTCTTTTCCAATGAGTCAGTTCTTCTCATCAGGTGGCCAAAGTATTGGAGCTTCAGCTTCAGCATCAGTCTTTTCAGTGAATATTTAGGACTGATTTCGTTTAGGATTGATTTCGTTTAGGATTGACTGATCAATTGATCATTGTTACAGATCATATTAAATAGTTATTTGGCCTTGGAAACTTTGTGTTCCTGACTTTGAAAGTTAAAGTCACTCAGTCATTTCCAACTCTTTGCGACCCCAGGCACTATACAGTCCATGGAATTCTCCAGGCCAAAATACTGGAGTGGGTAACCTTTCTCTTCTCCAGGGGATCTTCCAAACCCAGGTCTCCCACATTGCAGGGAATTCTTTATCAGCTGAGACACAATGGAAGCCCAAGAATACTGGAGTAGGTAGCCTATCCCTTCTGCAGTGGATCTTCCTGATCTAGGAATTGAACTGGGGTCTCCTGAATTGCAGGTGGGCTCTTTACCAACTGAGCTATCAGGGAAGCCTGATATCAGGTAAAGTTCCTGACTTTAATTACGTGTAAAATAAGATTAGACTAGCCATCAGTGAAATTTGCATAGTGTAAATACTCTTTGATTATATTAGGGTTTCCAGTAGAGAATAGGCATTTAGGAATCTAATATGGGGACTTTCCTGGCCGTCCAATGTCTAAGACTCTACAGTTCCCAATGTAGGAGGCCAAGGTTCAATCCCTGATCAGGGAACTAGATGCCACATGCCACCATGAAGATCAAAGATTCCATGTGTGGCAGCTAAGACTTGGCACAACCAAATAAATGCATAAATAAATAAAAATATTTTTAAAAAGAATCTAATATAAAGTCTATCAGGTATGTACCAGTAAGATGGAGCCTCTATCTATCTATCCATTTGTCTATCCATTGGTTGATCTACAGCTATATTAAAAATGCATAGGGAGAAAAAGAGTGTTCCTTTCATTTGTATGTAACTCCCATTTCCTCTCAGTCGATAAAGAATCGGACTGTAGTGCAGGAGACCCGGGTTCAACCCCTGGGTCTGGGAAGATCCCTGGAGAAGGCAAAGGTAACCCACTCCAGTATTCTTGCCAGGAAAATCCCATGGACAGAGGAGCCTAGTGGGCTACAGTCTATGGGGTTGCAAGAATAGGACACAACTTAGTGACTAAACCACCACCACCCATTTTCTCTATAGACACCCATGAAGAGGGAAATGTATAGAGGTGTTTGTATAGGAAATGGGTGTTACATATAGATGAAGGCAACACTTCTTTTAATCAGCAGCTAGACTTTTGACATAGCTCTTCCTGACTATTCATTGTGATTTAACAGATAAGAAATAATAAACTAGCTTTTGGTTTCGTGCAGTTCTATACTGTTGAACCCATTCTATCACATCTTATTCCTACTGGAGTAACACACATGGGGAAAGTAAATTACTTTGGGCATTTTAACACACCTGAAGCCAGGGTAAACCTAGATTACCCTGTAATGTAGTGCCCCCATTTTCTCCCACTCCGTCTTATGTCTTTTCTCTCCACCACTTAGTTGCCTTTTTTCCATTATAGGTTTTTTCTTCTAGCTCCTTCCTATCCTTACTTTTTTCATTCAATTTACTTTTGTTGAGATTTTGAAGCAAGGTGAAAAGAAAGACTCAGGAACAAGGAAATAGAAGTAAAGTCAATTTCAGAACAGATGTAGAGATAACCATTGCCTACTACATCCTCTAAGCAAGGATGATATAGGAAAGGGAAAGCAAAAGCAAATCCTCTTCCTAATTCAATGGGCTCTAATGTAAGGCCTAGAATCTTTAGGATTACTTAGGAAAATGCTATGCTAGGAAAACCATGTATGTTGGAAACAATGCTGCCAAATTCCACTACCGTGGAAGATTGATACTGCTTTGTGAAGAATTAAAAATATTACCAAACCTATTAGTAAGGAAAAATCATATGATTTCCTTCCTTTCTGCTTTTGACATTAAGATACATCAGCCAGCTGGTTGATATGGTATCATATTGGGCCCATCTTAGAGTCTTGAGAGTGCTTTAAAAAAAATAATTAGGGCTCACCTGAGATCCATGAAATCATAATCTCCAGGTTGCTTCACTATTTTTTTACAGCTCCATAATCACTCCATTTTGCAGCTATGTTCAAGAACTGCTAACTAAAAGAATAAGAAGAGAAAGGAATAGTTTCATCCTAGACCTTCCCCAAATGTCCCAACATTAGTAATACACTTTAATACTCCTAAAAATAAAGGAATGGCTATTTTACTGAATACACTGGACTCTGCTAGCCAGAACCCCCTTTCTGCTAGCAGCTAACCAGATTGTATCAATAGTTAAAAGCACGAGAGCCCTGGAACAGCATGTGTTTTCCAACACATAAAGAAGTACATGACGAAGTGTGCTTACCGCATGACAAAGGGCGTCTCAGAAGAGCCAGCAAAAGATAAGGTTACTTGACAAATTTTTCTGTAGAAGTTCTGCCTTCAGCTGTGTGGTTTTCTGGATGATGTTTGTTTCCCAGCAGTCTCAGTCAGGTCAGTCACTTCTCCCAAGCAGTAAAGAAAATGAATGGAGTGGAAACAGGACAGTTTTGTTACTTGAAAATAGTTTTATTCTGGCATTTAACATGAAATGACAAGAGAATATAAAAATCCCTCTTGCCTACATTGGGTCTCAAGCAAAAACTATATGATGTCAACATGTAGAATTGGATCTTAGTGTTACATTTAAGAACTTACAGTTCAAAAAACTAATTTTATTTAAATGACAAGGTTTCTTCCATTTTTGTAAGAAATTTAAAATAGTTGTATTGTTAATTGTGAAGACATTTAAAATATAAAAAAATATAATTGTATATAATGTATAAGATATAATTATATGTATATATTATTAAACAATTTTAAAAAGTTTTCAATGTATCCTAGAAAACTATAAGATATTGATTCACATTATTTAGTGCAATTTCATTCATAATTATAGAAAAAATAAAAGAATCTCAGTCTCTATTAGGGAAGAGTAAAAAATTAGTCACATCAACACAATGAAATAGTATGCTGCCACAATAACTGAACTACAGAATATTTAATAATACAAAAATGCAAATGATAGTTTAAAAATAAAGGCAAGATAAATGACATATAGATTATTCTCCTACTTCAGCATATATGTGTATATATGCACACATTGCTGTTTAGTCGCTAAGTCGTGCCTGACTCTTTGTGACCCTATGACTGTAGCTTATTCCTCTGTCCATGGAATTTTCCAGGCAAGAATACTAGAGTGGGTTGCCATTTTCTTCTCAAGGGGATCTTCCCAGCCCAGGGATCAAACCCATGTCTTTTGTGTCTCCTTCATTGCAGGCAGATTTTTTACTGCTGAGCCACCACGGAAGCCCCATATGTACATGTATGTAGCTAGATATAATTATATGTGCATATACACACATACACACCCCTACACTTATATATGCACACATTTATATACACTGTATCAGTTTTCCATTTCTGCTGTAACAAATTACCACAATCTTGGTGACTTGAAATAACATACATTTATTATCTTACAGTTCTGTAAGTTAAAAGTCCAAAGTGTTAGCCTGTGTTGCTTTCTGGAAGTCCTAAGGAAGAATCTGTTTCCTTGCATTTTCTAACTTTGAGGGGCCACCTGTACTGGTTGGTTTTTGGCCCCTTTCATCCATCTTCAAAGCTGAAAAATGTGTTGGATTCTTCTCTATCATATCACTCTTCCCTCCCTTCTGCCTCCACCTTCTGCTTTTAAGGACTCTTGCCCTTACACTGGCCCCACCTAAGCAGTCCCGAATGCGTGCATGCGTGTCGTGTCTGAGTCTTTGCAAGCCTATGAACTGTAACCCACCACGCTCTACTGTCCATGGGGCTTCCCATGACAAGAATACTGGAGTGGGTTGCCACTACTCCAGTGGATCTTCCTGACCCAGGGATTGAACCCCCATCTCCTGTGTCTTCTGCGTTGGTAGATGGATTCTTTATTTTTCCTCCAATACAATTTAACATAGTTTACTCATGACCTGGTGGTGCCACCCAAGCTGATCAGGGGAGGGTATAAATTCATGGAAGCATGAGAGTGGGGCATGCTCTCTTCCTTCTCCTCCAGAGCCTTTCCTCCAACACTTGTCTACTGGCTTCTGTCTTTTGCCAGTTCAAGCTGAATGTGCCTCAGGAAAGCCTTCTTCCTCTTTTGATCCAACTTGCATTATCAACATCTCTTCAGCTTCATGTGCAGTTTGTCCTGTGGAAGTTTACACCTGTAGGCTAGCTGCTTTGTGAGGTGTTCTTGGAGGTGAATGTGGACATAATCTAGTCAAGACAGATGGATTCCTTACCACTGAGCCACCTGGGAAGCCTGAAGAATCCAGGATACTCTCCCTATTTAAAGGGCAGCTGGCTAGCAATCTTAGTTCCCTCTGCTACTCGATTCCCCTTTGCCATGCTACCTATCAGAGTTACAGGTTCCAGGGCTTAGGATGTGGAAATCTTCGGGGGGGCTCATTATTCTCCCCACCATACACACTCACACACACATACTCTCACACAAAGAAATTCTAAAGATATATATCATATCATTAATAGTAGGTGGCTGAGTTGTGGTATTTTGTTCTTTATATTTCTGTTACTTAGATTTTCTGTAGTAAATACAAATACAAAATGTCTAATAAATGCTTTTTTTTTTTTACTGCAAGACTCTAAATTATATTTACTACTCATTTACTGGATATTTTTTAGACAAATATCATCCATTGAAGTTTATAACTTGAGCATTTAAAAAGTAATTTATTTTAAAATTTGATGGTGCACTGAATGAACGTCACATACTCAGAGGCTTAGGAAAGAGGCCAACCAGGAGAGAAGATCTGGCCTTCTCAGCCATTGATTTCTGCACGATCAATTGACTTGGATCATGCAGTTAATCCAATTCAGTAGTTAAGAAAATTGAAAAGACCAGCTGTGTGGTTTTTAGGTCCAGTGTTGTTTTTTCTCTTTTTATGACACAGAAAGCAATGTCATTTTTTTCAGCTTGTCTAGAGATTTACAAAAGTTAAAAAACAAACAAACCAAAAGCATTTTCCCCCTTCTGCTGCAAAATAATATTTTCTAGAGACAATAATAAAATATACATCATGTCTGATTCTCATGAGAATGCCATGTAAACAGAAAATAAAGCTATATTAATATGTTCTGTGAGTCACACTAAAATTCTATGAATATTTAGCTTAGCATATTTAAGGAAAGTCAATTTAAGTTAAAATAGAGCAACCTCAGTTTGTTGAAGTCTTTAAAAATAACTTTCATCTTTCATATCTAAAATTATTTAAGAGCAAAGAATTCCATTTGCTCTTAAATAAAAAATATAAACAAGTCATACTTGAGTGCCAGTAAGTGCTATGGTAATAAAGTCTGGTCTGTATGTCTCTCCTCATTATAAGTTGATGAATCATTACATTCAAACATAATGCAAAAAAGAAAATAAACAATTATTTGCTCTTTTATTCTCTTAAATACAGAAAATGACTCAATTAGGTGCTAAAGGATGCATATTAACTACTGCTGGAATTATAACTAGTTTGCTCTTTGTGAAATCAATCCTTTTTTAAGATCGTAAAATAAGACCTTTACTTCTCTCTACATACTTGTTAATTACATAGTACTTCACAGGCTCTTGTTGAATTGAAGAAGGAAAATTAGTCAAGAAAAGGTCACTTTCTTTCTTTACCAGTTGTATGCTAATTAGGAACAACTTGTGAGGTGATAGAATATTTGAACTGAGGTAGATAATAAATGATAAAAAATATAGATAAAATGAGAAACATGGGAAGAACATGAGATCCTATTAACACAGCTGGGAAAGCTTAGCTACTACTTGAAACCTTAATTCTTTCCTAGGAAGTGTGGTAGTTTGTGATTCCAAATCACCTCTTGTTCAATTTCAGAAGATGCATCTTTTTATTGCCTTAATAAGATCACTCGACTTGAGCTTTCTAAACTATCCAGTCCTCCACCTGGAAAAGCTCCATGTAGGGTCACCTGTCCTACTTCCTGCTGCTAGTGAAGAGGGAAGGTCACTTTACTTTCTAGGACCCATCCTTCCACCTGAATTATTTCCCCTGTGATCACCTAGGATTTCAGTCTACCAAATAAACCTTATCATTAGAGTGTACATGATATATCGCCCTAAATATAGCACTTTAGAGCTGCACTATTCAATATACTAGCCACTAGCCAGATGAAATTTAAGTTAATGAAATTATTGAATTATACAAGTCACATTCAGGTGCTCAATAGCCACATTGTCTGGTAACTATAATACCATATTGAATAGTCTGAATATAGAACATTTCCACTGAACAGTGCCATGTGGATAGTGAAGGATAGTGAAGGACAGGGAAGCCTGGCGTTCTTCCGTCCACGGGGTCACAAAAAGCCAGACACGACTTAGTGGTTGAACAGTAACAGTGGTGGAGAGTGAAGCTGGGAGGCATTAATAGCAATGGATAGCAGGTATAAAGTGGGCACTGTCACCAGCAAACCAGGGCATTTGTTCACCCCACTTATCTTCAGCTTCTCTCTCTACTGGTTCCTTCTCTGTGTGCAGGTGCAAATGTTGTTCCTATATCAAAACATGATGAACATTAACAACAACTAGCTGACATACTCCTGCATCGAGGCTATTTGTGACACTAAATATTTAGCCAATTAAATAAAGATAAAAATTAGCCACACTATTTTTAAGCTATCAGTAGACAAAGCAATCATTTGATTTAGTTTGTTTGTATGAGACAACTGGTTGCTGCAGAAAGCTGCTAGTAAGATTTGCCATTAACTGAGCATTTGTGATGTGCTTTAAATGGTGGTAAATGTTTCATATTTATTATTGTATTATTTAATCTTCATAATAACCACTGGGTGAGTGATTTGAGGCTCGTAATTGCTCTGGGAGTTCTGAGGCACCAATAAAGATAGAGAATCCTGAGGTTACCTGAAGTGAGCGAGAAATTGGAAGACAATTAAGTTGGAGGAACTTAATGCTGAAACATTCCCAAAAGGAGGAGCTAAATTTTAAAATAAATTATAGAGATGCAATTGAGTCTCATGGAAAACAATCATGGGCTAAAGCAGGGAAAGCAGGAGGAATCTCGGACAATTTACCTAAATATAATTTCACATCTTTGACTTGTTATAATGGGTAAGTATAGGATCTGTGGATGTGTCAAACTGGTAGACTTGTATAAAAACATAGCATAAAGGAGGGCAAGCCCTATGATAATAATACCTGACTGACTGTAAGTTTCACTAGTCCATTTCAACTCCTTGGATATTATTACATCTGAACTTAACCTAAGATTTTCACACATCCTTTGACATTGCCATTTGGACTGTGCTCTGCTTCAGGCTGGTTTAAATTCTCTTACACAACTAGAATTATGCATTTGAATATGATGCTACAATTTCCTCCAATGGATCTAAGCAAGACTTTTGAAATTCATTCTTTGTTTCCTAAGTCATATCTGTCAAATGTAAGAAGTACTAAGGCATTCAGAGTTTTCTTGGGAAGAATAGGGGATGTGATTTATAAGAATATAAAGATTAAGTTATGAAAACATAAAGTCATAAAATTGCATTTTCAGAAAGGATCTTGCATGGAAAACTCAAGAAGCATTTATGAATACCTGACAATGAAAAATTATTTACATGTTGAGTTCTGTATCAGGCTATTTACATGTTGAGTTCTGTATCTGTATAATATAGGATAAAGGAAACAACTCTAAATTATTTCCTTCCATTGGAGAAAATAGAAATGTATTTTGGGAGTTTAAAAATACTCCCAAATAATTGGTTTGGGCTAATTATATAAAGGTCCTTTATCACAAACCATTTGGTACTGTAAGATGTAAATTTTTATAATTTAAGGAACTTGCAATATCATTTCTTTTACAAACACATCAGATATCTGAAGTATCTTTTTTTAAGACAGGAAACTGAACTTACCATAAAGGCAAAAATGATAATTTCTCTTCTTCATTATGCATATATGTCACTTTGACTCAATATGCTGTATTCCGAAAACATTAACTTCAATCATGTATACAGCTAAAATCTTGGTGATTTATCAAGTATTAAACTTTTTTTTCTTGAGAGACAGCATGATTTTCAGCTTTCTTGAAAGAAGGAATGTGAGAGGGTATCTTGGATTACTTTGAAAAAATATGACTAATGTGGATAGATTTTTCTTATTAGATATTAAAATATATAATAAAAGTTCAATAATTGAGAGAATAATTTGGTACTGGATCAAGTTCAGGCAAATAAAAGGAGCAAAATGAAAATTCCAGAAATAGGCCCAAATTAAATAAGACTATTTTATAAAAGCGGCATCTCAGTCGGTACATAAAGGATGGATTATCTAATAACTAGGCAGCCACTGTGCAAAAGGGAGGGAATATCCATTATTCGTATCTTCTTCACAAATTTCAAACATATTACAGATATGTAATATGGGACCCTAGATATGTAAAAACGGAACCCTAGATTCAAAAGAAAATAAGCTGAATATTTAGCTAAATTTGAAACTAGAGAATTATTTTATAAGCTTATTATCATGACAATGATAAAGGAAAAGATTGATTTATTTAACACCCTCAAGTTAAATAGCTCTGTTTCAAAAATAGCACAAAGGAAATTATAGGACAAACTAAAAGAGAGGGGAAAGTTTTCATTAGCTATGACACAAGACTATAATTCCAAATTTATAAAAATCTTTTTTTCAAATGAATGGTCAAACTAAAAATCAAGGGTCCAACTTAATATCTCATCCTGACACTTCATATCCAACCCATCAACAAGAATATCACTATCTCCAAAGTACTCCTGTACTAGGACTAGTTTGTCTTATCTCTACTGTTGTAGCTCGGGTCAAGCCTCATTCCCTCTTCTCTTGAATTCTTACAACAGACTTCTGACCCCACTCTTCTCTTCTGACAGTTGATGCCCCCTGGATCCAAGAGTGACTGTTTAAAAGCCTGACTCATCATTTCCTCATTTAGAAATCTCCAGAGGTTTTTCCTTGCATGTAAGAAAATAACCCCCTGCCCATAACCAGTATTATTCTTGGCTCAAGTCTTTTGCATTGACTCTTCATCTTCTTAGAACTGTTCCTGCAGATCTCTTGATTAATTCTCATTATTCAGATCTCAAACCACATGTTTCTTCCTCAAGAGATATTCACTTGCCACCTGAGCTATAAGTTTTTTTTCCTTCCCTATCACATGGTGAATTTTTCATAGTACTTGCTACTTCCTTTCTTTGTGTTCTGCTGTTGTTGTTGTTTGTTTTTTAAAATTTTCTTCCCACTAGAATACTAACTCCTTGAGAAGAGATTACTCTCTTCCCATTTAACAGTCTAGCAGGTAGAAATTGATGCTTGGCTAAATATACTGCAGTACATCTGTACAAAGGAATGTACAGTAATATCGAAAAATGTTTAATAATGAGATGCATTATGAAATCAAAAAAGCATGATTTCTATTTGAAAAGGAAAAAACAAGTTTACCTATGCATACAAAAAACTGAAATGTACACACAGAAGTGTTAAAATATCATGATAGAAATAGGCTGGTGATTCTTTTCCTTTTTTTTAATTCAATTAAATTCTTATGACTAAATTCTTTTGCTAAAGAAAAAGTGGTTGATGTAAGAAGTAGAAAAGAAACTTTTGATATCAGTTTTGTTTTTGAGCATTAGCCAATTCATAGGTGAAGAATTTTACCTCATAACAATATAAGAATTAATGTGTGTAATTCCTTGATGACATGATATCCTACACTATAAATAGAATCCAAAAGTAAATGAAACTTTTAAACTTATTTTCATTAAAATTTTAAAAGGCTTAATGGTATTCTCAACATTCAGAAAACTAAGTTCATGGCATCTGGTCCCATCACTTCATGAAGATGGGGAAACAGTGGAAACAGTGTCAGACTTTATTTTTCTGGGCTTCAGAATCACTGTAGATGGTGACTGCAGACAGGAAATTAAAAGATGCTTACACCTTGGAAGGAAAGTTATGACCAACCTAGACAGCATATTAAAAAGCAGAGACATTACTTGGCCAGCAAAGGTCCATCTAGTTAAGGCTACAGTTTTTCCAGTAGTCATGTATGGATGTGAGAGTTGGACTATAAAGAAAGCTGAGTGCCAAAGAATTGATGCTTTTGAACTGTGGTGTTGGAGAAGACTCTTGAGAGTTCCTTGGACAGCAAGGAAATCAAACCAATCCATCTGAAAGGAGATCAGTACTGAATGTTCATTGGAAGGACTGATGCTGAATGTGAAGCTCCAATACTTTGGCCACCTGATACGAAGAACTGACTTATTTGAAAAGACCCTGAGGCTGGGAAAGATTGAAGGCAGGAGGAAAAGGGGATGACAGGGGATGAGATGGTTGGATGGCATCACTGACTCAATGGACATGAGTTTGGGTAAACTCTGGGAGTTGGTGTTGGACAGGGAGGCCTGGCATGCTGTAGTCCATGGGTTTGCAAAGAGTTGGACCCGACTGAGCAACTGAACTGAACTGAACTGAATGGTATTCTATTTATGATTCCCCAATAAAGCACCACTGAGCTCTATTTTTATGCATTTTTTTTTCATTGGAAGCCATGTATAACTGTTAACATAGCAGATCTGTGACTGCTGAGATGGCTTATCCTTACAAGGCCTGTGTACAAGTTGGTCCTTGGCTGACATCTGGAAATTTTGATTTTCCACCATTAACTGATAACAGTGCTTACTCTGACCAATCTGTTTTTATATATGATATGGTTTAATGCTGAATTTCTACTTCCTTTCTGAGTGTCTGGAATTTTGGTATGTACCAGGCAGAGGCAGCCTACTTGACAACCCCAGTAAAAACCCTGGGCACTCTCTGAGCTTCCTTGGTTAGACAACTTTCATACACATTGTTACAACCCATTTCTCAGGAATGAAGGGCTGTTGGTGTTACTCTACTGGGTGAAGACCCCTGGGAATTTATGCCTGGTTTCACCTAGACTTCACTCCATGTGCCTTTTCCTTTGCTGATTTTGTTTTACATTTGTTTTTTGCTGTAATAAATCATAACCCTGAGTACAACTCTATGCTAGTCCTATGCATCCTGCTAGTAAATTATTGAATCTGGCTGTGGTTGGTGGTCATACGGAGCCTCTGGCACAGAAGCCAATTCACAGAGTAGGATCTCTAGCCCTTCTTACATATGTTTGTGTTAGCTATATTGTGATTAACTTACAGGATTTCTCCTTTACAATATCATATAAAGAATCCATAGCATACCCTCCTGCATGGTGCTACGTTGTACCAAATTCATTTTTACAGGGTGAATCTCTAAGTATAATCAGACTCAAAAAAAAAAAATACAGACTCTTCTGAGTCTGATGGGCTGAATCCCGGAATGAGTTGAGAAACCATGTTCTTCTTGTTGGAGTACAATATAGGTATTGGTGATACCCCATGGGAAACGATGTCCTTTTATTTTCTTAACTGAAATTTATTATAGAGCCATCTAGGAAGTGGAACAGGGCTTCCCAGGAGGCTCTAGTAGTAAAGAACATGCTTGCCAATGCAGGAGATATAAGGACATGTAAAGAGATGCGGGTTCGATCCCTGGGTTGGGAAGATACCCTGGATTTTGTTTCTCTATTAATATCGGTACCAAGTTTGCAATGTTTTAGGGCATGACAACCCACTCTATTATTCTTGCCTGGAAAATCCCATAGACAGAGGAACATGGCAGGCTACAGTTCACAGGGTCACAAAGAGTTAGACATGATTGAAGCAACGTAGCACACACACACACACGCAGAAAGTGGAACAGGAGTTAAGAGTCGTAGAACAGAATTGGGTAAATTATGATATCTGAATCATAAGGAAGATCAGATGATTTTTTTCTCCATGTTTTTAAAAGTTGCTTATAATGAATGCCATTTTTTTCAAAAGGTATTTTGCTCTTGGAGACTTCCTACTACTGGAAAACAAGCTATTCTTTTTGTTTACGAAATCAAACACATAACAACGTGACGTGCCTTTCTCAAGGCATTTGTTTACCTTGTATTATGGCCTGGAATGTGGTCAAGCACAGAGATTCAGTCATGGTTCTGCTTTGCCACCAATAAGCTGTGTTACCATGGGTAAATTCTTTAATATTTTAAGCATCCGTTTTGTCACTGAGAAGAATAATAACACTACTGTCTGTTCTCTACGGCTCTTAGTAATGTTATGAGACACGTTTACATGGTCATTAAATAATGGTTCTCTTCCTATACTGAGTATAGATCCAAAAAAGATAGACATAATCAGACATAAGGAAATAAAGATATCAGCAGTATTACTAAGAACCTTAGTTGGAGGACATGACTTTAGATCTACAAACCAGGTGTGTTTACCAATATGTCACTCCTGAGTCAAACTTACTCATCTAATCACTGGCACACCTGAATAACTACAGACCTCCTCTTCAGGGGACAGTTCAGTTGCTCAGTTGTGTCCAACTCTTTGTGACCCCATGGACTGCAGCACGGCAGGCCTCCCTGTTCATCACCAACTCCTGGAGTGTACTCAAACTCATGTCTTTTGAGTTGGAGATGCCATCCAACCATCTCATCCTCTGTTGTTCCCTTCTCCTCCCATCTTCAATCTTTCCCAGCATTAGGGTCTTTTCAAATGAGTCAGTTCTTCACAGAAGGTGGCCAAAGTATTGGAGTTTCAGCTTCAGCATCAGTCCTTCCAATGAACACCCAGGACTGATCTCCTTTAGGATGGACTGGTTGGGTCTCCTTGCTGTCCAAGGGACTTTCAACAGTCTTCTTCAATACCACAGTTCAAAAGCATCAATTCTTTGGCACTCAGCTTTCTTTATAGTTCATCTCTCACATCCATACATGACTACTGGAAAAACCATAGCCTTGTCTAGACGGACCTTTGTCGGCAAAGCAATGTCTCTGCTTTTTAATATTGTTGTCTAGGTTGGTCATAGCTTTTCTTCCAAGGAGCAAGCACCTTTTAATTTCAAGGCTGCAGTCACCATCTGCAGTGATTTTGGAGCCCCCAAAAGTAAAGTCTCTCACTGTTTCCACTGTCTCCCCATCTATTTGCCATGAAGTAATGGGACCACATGCCCTGATCTTAGTTTTCTGAATGTTGAGCTTTAAGACAACTTTTTCATTCTCCTCTTTCATTTTCATCAAGAGGCTCTTTAGTTCTTCTTTGCTTTCTGCCATAAGGGTGGTATCATCTGCATATCTGAGGTTATTGATATTTCTCTTGGCAATCTTGATTCCAGCTTATGCTTCATTCAGCCCAGCATTTCTCATGATGTACTCTGCATATAAGTTAAATAAGCAGGGTGACAATATACAGCCTTGATGTACTTCTTTTCCTATTTGGAACCAGTCTGTCGCTCCATGTTCAGTTCTAAGTGTTGCTTTCTGACCTGCATACAGGTTTCTCAGGAGGCAGGTCAGGTGGTCTGGTATTCCCATCTCTCAGAATATTCCACAGTTTGTTTGTTGCGATCCACACAGTCAAAGGCTTTGGCATAGTCAATAACAGAGAAATAGATGTTTTTTCTGGAACTGTCTTGCTTTTTTTGATGATCCAATGGATGTTGGGAGAAGGCAATGGTAACCCACTGCAGTACTTTTGACTGGAAAATCCCATGGACGGAGGAGCCTGGTAGACTGCAGTCCATGGGGTTGCTAAGAGTCGGAAACAACTGAGTGACTTCCCTTTCACTTTTCACTTTCATGCATTGGAGAAGGAAATGGCAACCCACTCCAGTGTTCTTGCCTGGAGAATCCCAGGGACGGGGGAGCCTGGTGGGCTGCTGTCTACGGGGTCGTACAGAGTCGGACACGACTGAAGCGACTCAGCAGCAGCAGCAGCAACGGATGTTGGCAATTTGATCTGTTTCCTCTGCCTTTTCTAAAACCAGCTTGAACATCTGGAAGTTCCTGGTTCGTATATTGTTGAAGCCTGGCTTGGAGAATTTTGAGCATTACTTTACTAGCACATGAGATGAGTGCAATTGTGTGGTAGTTTAGATGATTTATATTTCCTTCTATTTTACACATTTTTGAAAATGAGCATACTCTTGTTTTAAACAATATTGACATATAGTAAAACTGGTTTATTTAAAAAACAATACCCTCCAGTGGAACCTTGCTACCTAGAAAGTTCAAACTTTTCAACATTTGGGTCTTCTACAATCTGGGCCCAATTTTTCTTTATCAATTATCTCCTCTCATTCTTCTATATGAAACTTGCTCTCTAAAAATTTTAGTTATACTCTATGTTTTTTAAACACAACTAAACTATTTTTACCTCTCCATAGTATTTCTTCTTCCTTGAGTGCCATTTTACTGTGTCTACCTTTTAGTATTCTCTTCTTCAGGATTTAGATTAATCCTAGTATTTTCATTTTCTTCTCTGATCTCCTCATGAAACCTTCTCTCTCTCTCCATATGAAACTTCTTTGGTTGGTTTCATGTGTTTTCTTATTTGTAAGGTTCATTCTTGCTTGCATTTGTATTCAGCATAGTGCTTAGTAGTGTGCCTTGCTTTTTAGTAGTCATCTTCTAAACGTTTATTAGTTGAAAAAAAAAATAACTTGATAAAATAAATGACCCAATGATGACCGTCCCTCAGTAGTTTTACCTGAAAGCACAAAATTATTCCCTTAGGATAGCATAATTTAGAAGAATGAAAGCACCAAACATTAGCCTGATAGTTTTTAAACCTTTAAAAGCCAAGAAAATCTAATAATGAATGCATTAAAATTTGTTTTTCTTTTTGTTTCATTATTTCCCTGTTTTAGGTATTACTGGATAACTTGTAATCACCGTCCTAATGAGGTCCCTTTTGGGCTACTTTACATCTTTAAATTATGCCCATAAGGTGAGCTGTAAATATACCCCTTAATCAAAATTAGAATCTAATGAAATACTTTCAATGCAGCAACCTGTTATTGGCTGCATTTCTGGGAAACAGTTTAAAATACATCAAGATACGTAAACAGCATTAATTTGCAAAAGAAAGACACTGCTTCATTTAGAATATGTCTGTGTGTGACATCTATGAGGAAGTCCCCCTAGATAATACTATTACCTCAACTTACTAATATCGTGTGAGATATAGCTAACATGAAAAAGCATTATGTGCCTTGATATTATAAAATAATCAGAATAATAAAATAATAAAGTTAGAAATATCCCAACAACAGCCATTAGCTATGCATTATACAAAATGAAAGAGGAGAAAATATAATGCTAAATTACATACATACATTTTACATAAATATAATGGCAGGAAAGGTTATTATCGTTGCATGAAGAATAGTGTCAACAAATATTTTGCAGGTAGATAAGCTGTCATGAGAACATTTCTATCTTTGTTTTCCACAAGATATGCCCAAAATAAGCACTGTATTCATCAGTTGTGGCTTTAAAAAGATAGCACCTTTGTCATCTGGTTTAAATGACGTTTTCCTTAATATATTTTACAAATAAAATTTAAAAGAATAAGGTAATTAAAATTTATTTAGAATAGTTGAAAATAAAGGTATTTTCTTACTAAAATTTACATTGCACATGTCAATAAATTTCACCAAAATCATTTCAAATGCCAGTGTGAAAACTTGTTAGTTTTTCCAAATGATCTAGTTTAAAAATACTTTGCCTTTCAGAAAATACACTCCCTGCATTTGTATCCTGATAATAGGAATATTTAAGCAGTAAAATAGTTCTCAACATAATAAAACAATTATGCAAAATTTCTCAAGAATATCATGTAGCTCGTTTCCTGTAGCATACCTTTGTAAATATTTAGTGTGCATCACCTTTTTACTTATTATTTTCATATAATCTGTAAAATAAAAATTTTTCATCAGTCGAAATTGTTCTTTAAATTTTTTTCTCATTATCAAATTGGGTGGCATAGGAAAACATTCTAACTGACAACCCCATTCAAGTTGACTTAAATTGTTATTTTTTTATCCAATTTTATTCATTGCAGCAGTTTTTATAAGAGTAAGTATGACATTTCATCACAAGAAAAAAATTGTAGCTATGTATGATGATGGATAATAACTAGACTAATTCTAGCAATCACTTTGAAATATATGTAAATATAATTTTTCTGTTGTACACCTGAAACTAATGTTACATTGCAATTATACATAAATTTTTAAAAAGTAAATATGACAATGCATACTGAGCAGACAAATATTTCAAGTCATATCCATTTGGCTTCAATTGAAAATCAAATTCAAATTCAAACATTCTTATGGGAGCCTTTAGAGAAGGTTAGTTAAATAAACATTAGTGGATCTGGACATCCTAGAGATATTTAAGTATTTTCTTTTATCAAGGAGCAATATTGTTCTGAAAGCAGAAGGTTGAGGGGAGATAAGTTTCATATGTTCCTAAAGTTGTATATTTTATGATTTTTAGATTTTGTTTCATAGGAGAAATATAAGCACTTTAATTACCTTAAGTCCATGATGACAAAGGCCTTTGCCTTATGTCATTTGGAAATTTAGAAAGAGATTTCAATTATCATGACTTTTTATTTGGCTAAAGGTAACATAAAAATATCTGCTGAAAATTTTAGGTAAGTTTATAAAACTTAAAACATTTGACACATTAAAAATTTATTATTAGCATAGTTTGGTATTTATAGCCTTCTTCAAGGCTCCCATGAGTATTTTTAGGAAATAGAATTTCTTGAAAAACTGTGTGAGAGATAAAACTACACAACTCAAATAGGATTAAATAACATTCACTTCCAATATTGGATGAAAGGGTATCAGCATCCATCTCTATAAAATTTCTATGTTTTGAAACAATTTAGAATTAAAGAAAATAATATATAGCTTTCAAGGCTTAGGAAGGAGTAAAGGAAGTTATGATACGAATTTTAGGTTGCTAGGGCTCGTAAAGAGAAGTGGATGAAGAAGTTGAAGGGAGGAAAAAAGCAACCCAGGAAGCACTCATTTTATTTCAGAAATCCAACAGGCAAGGTATTTTCACATATGTTGTATTGTCAGCCTGCATCAGTAACTCCTGGCCTCGTCCATTCCCTACTGTCTCCAAAGAATCAAGTCATCATTAACAGTCTCAGAGTCCTTATCCGCCTTATTGCTGTGACACCACCTTGTCTTCTGACTGTTGCCTTTTAAACTCGTCCTTTGTTTTCCATCTCAGGGTGCTTGATGTAGTTGGAAGCTCCTAGTCATAATAACCCAAAGTTCAAAATTGTTAGTAATTTTGCCTAACCTCCTTCTCTCCTTGATGAATAATTTTTTAAAATATAATGTTAATTTAAATATATATGACCCTGATGCTGGGAAAGATTGAGGGCAAGAGGAGAAGGGTGCGACAGAGGATGAGATGATTGGATGGCATCATCAACTCAATTGGTGTGAGTTTGAGCAAACTCTGGGAGATAGTTAAAGACAGGGAAGCCTGGCGTGCTGCAGTCCATGGGGTTGCAAAGAGTCAGACATGACTTAGAACTGATCAACAACAAATATATAAAGTAAAATTAATATCAACTTATGCTTATTATCCTTACAGATTACAAAATTAATTTTGTGAATTAAGTGCTAACAAGACTTCAAAACCAGTGAAGACCAAATAATCTACCTTGAGTTGATGTGATGGATGTTGATATTACTTTGGAGGAACTCAATGCAGTCAGCAATGTGAGTAAGGTGCTAGGTTTTCACTTCCACATTTTGCCCCTGAGATTTTAGTGATAGCTGTATTTGGTCTCCCCTCTTCTCTCTTGCAAGGACTGTTAAAACTTTCCTCTTAGGACTGTATCTTGACATCACCTGGCCTCAAGCTGATGTAGAATACATTTTCCACAGAATAAATCTGCTTTGTGTCATCTTTCATAATCCTTGACAACATTTTTCTACCTGAGACCAAAGAAATCTTAGTGAAAAATGCAAACCTAGGCACTAAAATTCCATACTTCTAAGACGGTGCTTGAAATAGTCGAAAACATACTTATATTTTTATTACTTTCTAAGAGTAACATAAAATGATGGCACAAAATCTGAAAGTTGGCAGATTTTGATAGGCAAGCCAACAGAGGGTGTTTATATGAAGGAGAATGAGAATAGAATATTTGGGAAATAATTAGTAATACATTATTTGAAGTATAAAGTAGAAGCATAAAAGTAGCGGAAGATAAAGTGTAGGTTGGAGATACTTGTGAAGGACGTTGAATTCAGGGGAAAAAACACTGTGTCGATTAGCGTTGGAGGGGGTCATACAGAGGATGCGACCACCTTTTGACCCAGAGCTGGTTGCAGGAAATTGGCGGCTTCCCATAGGTTCTTCTGTCCTTGTAATGTACATTTCTACCACCCCTCCGCGCTAGAAGCTGTTTTCAAGCACACAAACTTGAGAAAGTAAGGTGTTTCTGAGACCGTCTGTACCAAATGCATGGCTGAACCCAGGGAAGAACTCTATAAACGTTTCAGATTCTCCCAGCGCCTGCTGAGAGCTCCTCTTCCAGCCGCCGGCTGCAGACGGCCTCCTCGGTAAGCGCCCTTGCTTGGGCAGCCCGCCATCCTCCAGTCTGGAGCTGCGGGCAGTGTTCTTCCCGTTCTCCTTGCCCTCTGAGCTTGGGGGACCCGTTTGGTATTTCACCCAGGGCTACCCCAGAGTTTTCGAACTAACAATGAGTGAGGCATTTTTGAGCAAATCAGTGAATTGTTGGGAAAGTAACACTGATTTTGCAGGGAGGAAATGGAAATGAAACCAGCTGGGAGAGTTTTCTAAGATTCAGGAATCAGGTGAAAGATCTTAACTTAGGTTGTTAACTGTAAGAAAAAAAAAAAAAAGGGAAGATACATACTTTTTACCAGAGGGAATCTGTAGGACGGACTGACTGTGGGGTTGAACCAATTGAAGAGGAGGAATTAAACCTGAAGCCTATCTTAGAGAACCGCGTGTAAATCTGAGCACTGAAAGACTGGCTTCTGAAGGACCTTTTAACTCTGTTGTTTTTGAGGTTTTTGTTTGTTGTGTCTGTCAGTGGACATCTTAGTTTAGCCTCAGAGTTTTTTCTGGGATAGTCCATTCTCAGTTTTCTATTGCTTTTGTGGTTATTGAAATATTTTTCCTCTCAGTACTTAAGTATGGTTCTAAATGTGCTGGTAATGTGAATGATTTTTCTTGTTTATTTGTCCATGTTTTTCTGATCAGTTAATTGAAAAAAATCTATGTTTTCTTGTTGGTTAAAATATCATAAGCAAAGATAATGCTTACCATACAATTACATATACTGTGTACCAATTCTAAATGCATTTAATAATATTTTTGTTAAAGTCACACTGAGATACTATTAAAATTCAAAGTTGATTGATTCATTTTTTATGATTATGGAGTAAAGTTTGTCTTGAGTGAATATTTTATGACATGCTTTTGAATTTGGGGGAAATGTATTATCCAACAATATATCAGTGTGATATATATCTTTTGGTAGTATATGACTGAGGACACTAAATTTATTTCGTTAAATCTAATAACAAGGCATTTACTCTTGAGGATATATTTGACTCAGACTACCTGTAACACTATTACTAGTGGTTAATTCCAGAAGACAGATTTTAATATCAAAATGAAGATAGATTAAGCCGATATTCCCCAATGTCTCTTTGAGATACCTGAGGGTCTAAAACCAAGGCACAGGGACTATTGTTGTCATCTTATTTTTGGGTACAGATGTCAGGGCTGGTAATATTAAACGAATATTTCATCAATACCTTGCTGGATTGCTTTTCTTATCTGTGAGGTAGTAATAAAAATGCCTGTAATTCATGAATATTCAGAGTTGATTTCCTTTAGGATTGACTGGTTTGATCTCCTTGCTGTCCAAGGGACTCTCAAGGGTCCTCTCCAGCACCACAGTTCAAAAGCATCAGTTATTTGGTGCTCAGCCTTCTTTATGGTCCCACTCTCACATCCATACATGCCTACTGGAAACACCATAGCTTTGACTATATGGACCTTTGTTGGCAAAGTGATGTCTCTGCTTTTTAATATGCTGTCTAGGTTTATCATAGCTATTCTTGAGAGTCCCTTGGACAGCAAGGAGATCAAACCAGTCAATCCTAAAGGAAATCAACTCTGAATATTTATTGGAAGGACTGATACTGAAGATGAAGCTCCAGTACTTTGGCTACCTGATGTGATGAGCTAACTCATTGGAAAAGACCCTGATGCTGGGAAAGATTGAGGGCAAGAGTAGAAGGGGGAGACAGAAGACGAGATGGTTGATGGCATCACTGACTCAATGGATGTGTTTGAGCAAAATCAGGGAGATAGTGATGGACAGAGAAGCCTAGCTTGCTACAGTTCATGGGGTCGCAAAGTGTGGGACACGACTTAGTGACTAAACAACAACAACAACAATTCATGAAGAGGCCAAATAAAGACACAAATTTCTGAGTAATGGGATAACATTCACTTACGATCATAATTAGACTTAAAATTTTTGAGGCAAAATCTTCCATCACAACAGCATTCTGCTGTGAAATTAAAAGTCTATGTTTAAAAAATATTTAGCGCTTTTCCTCCTGGCTGCTTGAAGATCAGCCGCCATCATGAACGACACAGTAACTATCCGGACTAGGAAGTTCATGACCAACCGACTGCTTCAGCGGAAACAAATGGTCATTGATGTTCTTCACCCTGGAAAGGCAACAGTACCTAAAACAGAAATTCGGGAAAAACTGGCCAAGATGTACAAGACCACACCAGATGTCATCTTTGTGTTTGGATTCAGAACCCATTTTGGTGGTGGCAAGACCACTGGCTTCGGCATGATTTACGACTCCTTGGATTACGCGAAGAAGAACGAGCCCAAACACAGGCTTGCGAGACATGGCCTGTATGAGAAGAAAAAGACCTCAAGAAAACAGCGAAAGGAACGCAAGAACAGAATGAAGAAAGTCAGGGGGACTGCAAAGGCCAATGTTGGTGCTGGCAAAAAGTGAGCTGGAGATTGGACAACAGAAGGAGTAAAGATTCTGCAGTGACTGTATCTGTGGTGCTTGTGCAGATTTTTCATGAAAGAATAAACTAAGACCTTTTCCAAAAAAAAAAAAAATATTTAGCAAATTATTGCTGTTGGAATTTTTCATGAAAAGCAAAAACAAAAGAAGGAAAAGTCTCTGGAAATTCAGTTACCTCCTTGTGATCTGGGTTTTCAGAGAAGTCAGTTCATATTTCTTAGTTACAAATCAAGGGCAAGCTTTCCAAGGAAGTGCAAAGTGCTCAAGGAGCTGATACATCAGGGTTTAACCAAGTCTTTGATGCAGCATTTCTTTGAAGCTGCTTGGAAGTTATTTCATCTCAGTATGACTTTTTCCCCTCAAATTCTAACTTGAGATAAATTTAGTTTATGTTGGTGCTCTACCCGCTCTCAGTCAGGTTGTACCAGGCAGGGTAGAGTGGAAGCTGTGGTTTAGGGAAAACCCTCTGGAACAGAGTGTCTGCATTGGGATCACGCTTGCCACTTCTAGCTGCTGCTGCTGGACACGATACTTCTCTGTGCTTCAGGTTTCTCACTTATATGATGGTGACTATCTACCTCATGATCTGTCATGAAAACTAAACACAGAGATTTAGTTAAGTGCTTGGAAAGTAGTAAGCAGCACACAAGAGTTTGCACATGGAAATTTAGACAACTGGAAATGCATATAAAAAAACTAAGTTTGATCTGCTAATTTCCCGTAAGTTTTAACTGAACATAATTAATAATAATAAGGAGGGCAATGGAGGGGATTTAAATTCATTATCTAACTTAATTCTTAAGTCAGTCCTATGACAGTATTGTATCTTTCTTCCACAAGTAAATAACTGAAAATTGGAGAGACACTATATACTTATCCAAACTCAATTAAGCTTAAATAGACAGATTAGCCTTCAAATTTATGTATTCTTAGAGATCTGGAACTTAAGTTCTATGCTATGCAACTTCCAAATCTGAGAAAAGTACCAGGAAAGATGAGTCCTCAGTGAGGACTGGCAAGAAGGTGATAGGTAAAATGAGTTAGCCATGACAGGAATATTTGCATGGTGTTTCTGAGTGTGAAGCTGCAGTCTTGGCTTTCCTGATTTCCCTTTAAGAGCTTCCAGAAATAACAGTACCTTGAATAGGGAGAAATGAAATATATTTGTGAGCACAACATTATTAGCACCACGCTTAGTTTTCATCTTCAGATAGAAAGAATCGAATTGTCAAGTAATCCTCTTACATCCATTGGCTACTAACAAGTAATGAACCAGTTCATTTGTACTTCACTAAAAAAAAAAAAAAAAAAAAATTTTCTCCAAGAATGGAGAATGTATTACATGTTATTTGAAAAATAGTTTTTATTATATTTTACCTGTCTCAATGTTATCATTTGAATCCCATCATGTCACTGTACCTTCCAGATCATGAGAAGACTTTGAAAGAGTAAAGGGACTTCTATACTTGTAAGGACTAATGAGCTGTCTTTATCACCTTCAGCAGGGAACTAAATTAGGCTCACACTAATGATCACTTCTATTCTAGGAAAAGTCTAAATGCCTACTTGTTACCCAGAAATATGGCAGATTAAAACAGCGAAATCCACACATTTGCGTGGCACAAAGAAACAGTTATAGAGAATTATTTCTAACTCTTCATCCCTTTAAATTTTATTCTGATTTTACTATAATTCTAACCAATTAATTTTTATGTGTCAAGACTGTTGGTTTCTCTGTTATTTTTTTCTTTTAATCATAGGGAACACACTATTATATGCAATCTGTTGGCATTGGGAGGAAGTGAAGAAGATGTGTCAAAATGGTAAATCTGGCCAAAGAACTAGAACTGGTGATTGGGATATTTTCCTGGTCATTCCATTCCATATATAGTTTTTGGGCATCAATCATATGCTAAGTACAAGGATAGGTACTAAGGACTCAAAAATGTGGTGCTGTCCTTGTGGATTTCATTATCTAGCAATGAACCCAGATATAAATAATTGAGTATAAAATAAGGGGAGTATGTGGAGGAGGAGATTAAAAAGAAGGACAAAAATATTTGCTGTGTACTATTTAGTCACAGTATTTGGTCACTGTGCTAGGCCCTGATATATATTATTTAATTAATGAGGTTGAGCTTATCTCCATTGTACGGATGAGAAAACTGAGAAGCTGAGTTAGTTGGGTGTCACACAGCTAGTGATTCTAACTCTGATTAGAATGCAAATGTCTTAGTTTCCAAAGCACTTGCTTTTTATACTATTAGCAGTGTTTATAAAACTAGCCTGATCAAAATAAATCAGATGGGGTATTTCTTAAAGTACAGCTTCATAGTCCTAGTACCACAGGTACTAAATCAGACACTCTAGGGCAGAGGGTGGAGAATCTGTCTTTAGTAAGCACCTCTGAAAGCTTTCATGTATGTTTGTTTCAAATCAAGTTTTATAATCTTGGGTTATCAGCCAGCTACATTTGCTACCTTCTATATGAACTACCGCACAATTGCACTCATCTCACACACTAGAAAAGTAATGCTCAAAATTCTCCAAGCCAGGCTTTAGATATACGTGAACCGTGAACTTCCAGATGTCCAAGCTGGTTTTAGAAAAGGCAGAGGAACCAGAGATCAAATTGCCAACATCTGCTGGATCATCAAAAAAGCAAGAGAGTTCCAGAGAAACATCTATTTCTGCTTTATTGACTATGCCAAAGCCTTTGATTGTGTGGATCACAATAAACTGTGGAAAATTCTGAAAGAGATTGGAATACCACACCACCTGACCTGCCTCTTGAGAAACCTATATGCAGGTCAGGAAACCACAGTTAGAACTGGACATGGAAGAACAGACTGGTTCCAAATAGGAAAAGGAGTACGTCAAGGCTGTATATTGTCACCCTGCTCATTTTACCTATATGCATCATGAGAAACGCTGGGCTGGATGAAGCACAAGCTGGATTCAAGATTGCCAGGAGAAATATTAATAATCTCAGATATGCAGATGACACCACACTTGTGGCCGAAAGTGAAGAGGAACTAAAAAGCCTCTTGATGAAAGTGAAAGAGGAGAGTGAAAGTTGGCTCAAAGCTCAACATTCAGAAAACTAAGATCATGTCATCTGGTCCCATCACTTCATGGGAAATAGATGGGGAAACAGTGGAAACTGTGAGAGACTTTACTTTTTTGGGCTCCAAAATCACTGTAGATGGTGACTGCAGCCATGAAATTAAAAGACACTTACTCCTTGGCAGGAAAGTTATGACCAACCTAGAGAATATTAAAAAACAGAGACATTATTTTGCCAACAAAGGTCCACCTAGTCAAGGCTATGGTTTTTCCAGTGGTCATGTATGGATGTGAGAGTTGGACTGTGAAGAAAGCTGAGTGCCGAAGAATTGGTGCTTTTGAACTGTGGTGTTGGAGAAGACCCTTGAGAGTCTCTTGGACTGCAAGGAGATCCAACCAGTCCATCCTGAAGGAGATCAGTCCTGGGTGTTCATTGGCAGGACTGATGCTGAAGCTGAAACTCCAATACTTTGGCCATGTCATGCGAAGAGTTGACTCATTTGAAAAGACCCTGATGCTGGGAGGGGTTGGGGGCAGGAGGAGAAGGGGACGACAGAGGATGAGATGGCTGGATGACATCACTGACTCAAAGGACATGAGTTTGAGTAAACTCCAGGAGTTGGTGATGGACAGGGAGACCTGGCGTGCTGTGATTCATGGGGTTGCAAAGAGTCGGACACAACTGAGCGACTGAACTGACTGACTGATACTTGTTATGGACAAAAAGATCACAACTAGGTGGAGGCGGGAGGAATATATATGAATACTTTCGAAGGGAAATGGTTTTTATGTTTGACCTTGATAACTGAATAGGAATTTGCTAAGCAGTGAAGGGAAAACTTTTGATAATGACTTTATTCAGAGAAATATTTTACAGTTTGATGTTGGTAAAGGTAAAATAGATTTCTGATCTCTAATTCATTGTGATAAGTTGTAGAGAGGTAGATAGATAAACATATACAATACATATACATCCCACTTAATCTCTCATAGTTGGGAGTCTGTATATAGATAGACTTTATTGAATATTTTTTAAAGTCATATCTGAAACTCCAAGATGATACAACAAATGTAGATGGACCTCCTTTAATGAAGAATTAAATAATTAAATATTTCCCTGAAATAGCAAGTTTCAAAAATGTGTTGATTGATTTATATAAGCTTATTCATTATCTTTTTAAATTAAAAATACAATGATCAGCTTTATAAAAAGCTTGGACATTGGGAATCTTTCTATATCCTACCTATATTCCTACATATAAATATATGTATCTAATTGTTCCCACCACCTTAACAATGAAATTTGAAGTATTTCCTCTTATCAATCCTTAAATGTTTATATTTACATGTTTTTCTGGGTGTCCTGCTCTTAAAAATTATCATTTTTATCTTTGTCAACTAATGAGCACAGAGTAAAAGCAATCAGATAATACCAGTGGGCTTAAAATGAGATATGGTGTTCCTCATTAAACCATTCCTTATATCATAAGACCAGCTTCTCAGAGATAACAACTTTCAGTTCTTTTAACTGTTTCTTCAGATACTTACCTTAATGTTTTCAAATAATACATTTATACTGTGTGATAGAGGCTGTGATGTGCTGTAGACTCCTCTTCATGAATAAAGGAATTACCACTTACTGTTTCCACACACATACTTCATACTTTTCCAAAAAGTTGCTTCAACTCCAGACTGCTCTAAATTGTCATCCTATCTTCAGAGCAGGGTTAGCTGAAGATTCATTGAAAGTGCAATGCTGCTTAATTTTTTACCTTTGTCTAATCCTACTGTCTTTCCTTCCCTCCCAAGACACTGAGCCCAAGAGCACTCCTTAATAAGCTATAAGTTCCATCTCAGACTTGTCTTCCCAGGGAACTCAACTTACATTATTGGTATTTATTTATTTCTATTGGGGCTACTGTGGTGGCTCAATGGTAAAGAATCTGCTTGCTGCTGCGGGAGAAGAGGGTTTGATCCCTGGATCGGGAAGATCTCCTAGAGCAGGAAATGACAAGTTACTTCAGTATTCTTGCCTGGGAAATCCCATGGACAAGGGGCTACATTCTACAGCATGGCAAAAGACCTGGACATGACTTAGCAACTAAACAACACAATAACAATGTTCTAGATATTATATATTGACTTTCAAAGTGATTCAGAAACATTTAACTCTTGCACCACAGAATCTGCTTGCCCCATTTTTCTAATTTCTTTTCCTCTCCTCAAACTGCTATACCAGAACTCTGAATTAAATTGAAGAGTACATATTTTAACTAAGAAGACAGTGCTTACAGTTTAGTCAAGTGGTGTATTCCAACTTTTTTCTTATAGAACTTTGTCTGAGTTAATAATTGCCTAATCTTTTAATTTTTCTAATTCTCTCAAGTAAATCCAGAGATTTGTAATCACTCAGCATTATTTTCTGCAAGGCCAACTGCCATATGATTTATCTTTTCCTCCCCAGAATACCTTATTGCTTACACCAACTCTATGCTGTCTAGGCCTGTTGCATATTTATCAATCTGAGGCTTTTCTTCATCATCATTTATATTTTCAGAATCCCATGTCTCCTCTTTGTTTACATATTCATTTTGTTGGAGCATATCCTTCAGTGAATTTCCTAAGAATGAGCAAAGGGAGCTAATTTTTTTGTCTAACCCTTGAATATCTTCTCTTTATCCTTTTGCTCTACATTTCCATGATTATAAGTGTTGCTCTTGGTTAAAAAAAATATTTATTATGCTAGATGATTGATCTAGGAGATATTTTTCTTTTTCCTATTGTTTTCTTACATAATTTCCTGCTTTCTACCTTGTCTTATTAATGACTACTAAATTATTGGTAATTTGACTTAAAAGTCTTATTAATTAGATAGATTTTTGTATGGACCCTTTAATTTTATAATTTTTTTCTCAATGTTTTTATCATTTTGTTTTATTTTTTGGAGACTTTCCTGACTCTTCCAAAATTGCAATTGATTTTAAAATTTCAATTGTCATTTTCAGTTTCCAAATCCTTTATTGTTCTTCTTTTTTCCTTTTGCATATTAAAAATATTCTTATTTTATAAACACAATTCTCATTTCCTCAAGAATATTAGGTGTATTTCCTCATTTGGTTTTATCCTGCTCCCTGCATTTTCTCTATTTCCTTTTATTTCTCTTTATTTGTGTTTTGTCTCTGTTTACAGTGGCTTTCCCCTTCTACCTAGTGATTTCTTTGTTGTCTGTTTAAATTTAAAAGTGAGATATAAAAGACTTCCCGGAAGTTTTGTATGTATTTGCTGGTGGGTTTCACTGTATGATTATGTGATGGAGTCAGCCTTTTTGTGTGGGAAGATTAAGTTCTTGGCATATTGTGGTTTGTGCTTTTTCCAAAGAAGAATCCTGTCCTCTCTAGCCTCAGAGTAAATGAAGACGGTTGTGTATGTCTGGCTGACAGCATTCTGATACCATGATCTTGGGGTCCATTATTTATTTGCTAAGTTAGCAGTTTTTTCTTTACATTTGTGAGAGAGATTGTCCTGTAATTTTTCTTTCTTTTAATGCTCTTTTCAAGTTTGGATGTTAAAGTTATTCTAGATTCATCTAACAACTTACAGTATTTGTTGTTATTTTTTATTCTTTGGAATATTTATATTAAATTTATATTTTCCCTTCAGTCATTTAAAAATAATCAATGAAACCATCTGTGATGGTTTTGTGGAATAGTTAATTTTATATTTGATTTCCTGAATAGATACAAAACTATTCAGGTTTTTTTTTTTTTTCTTATGTCAGTTTTGGTTTTCCAAAATCTGTATTTTCTAATTTTTGGTGCAGGTCCTTTAAATGTTTTATTATGACCTTTTTACTGTTTCTTGGATTTATAATGGTTTTCCTCCTCATCCCTGATATCTCTGCTTTTTCTCTTTTTGTGGTTTCACTGGATAGTCTATTAGTCTTCAAAGAACCAAGTTTTGGCTTTTTATTCTTTATTGTATTTGTTTCTCACTTTATAATTTCTGCTTTTTTCTTCACTATTTCTCTCCTTGAACTTCCTTGGCACTTTCTGAAATGTATTTATTATATATGCAAATGTATTCTGTATGTTTTCATACTAGATAATCTACTCAGTTTTTGAAGTTAAGTTATATACTTCTAAATATCAGATTTATCAAAGAAGAAATAAAAAGAAATTCAAAAATAGCTTAAATTGAAAGATAAAAATAATTTGACTCACTTCCAATTCTGGTTGAGTTTTCAAAAGTATCAAGATTCTGTTACTCTTAAGCTTAAGAACTGAACAAGCCAGATGAACAATAAAATTATTTTAAAAATACATGAGTTGAAAACACAAAGAAACTTAACAGAATAGAATTCCAGAAAACAGTAAGAATGGAACTACATTAGTGAAAGGAAATCCACACTGTTCTCATTCCAGGTGAAAATGATACATAGAGAAAATCTATCATCAATAGGGTTAAACGGAAACCAGCCAAATTTTAAAAGACTTTTTAAAGGCCACGTGTAGGCTTTGGGATAGATTACAGTTATGGGGAGATCCAGCCAAAGATCAAACCTGCACCCATCTTCCAGCTGTTTACCATAAGCTCTCCCAAAGGCTTGGGAGTAATATGCCAAAGACTGGGAGCAAAGCAGGAGAGATGAGACACCCACTCTCATTGCACAGATTCTCTGTAGAAAGTTCAAAGTAGCTTCCCTCTGAAAGTAGGGGTGTAATAGGAATGTTGAGAGAAACTTATCAAAGGAAATCTGGACTCTTGGACTGAAAGCAAGAGAGCTAAGAGAAGTCCATGTGAAGTGCTCTAGAATTTCAGCTACAAAAAAGACTGAAATTGAGGAAGGAGAAGTGAGAGAAGCTCCCCTTGAGGAGGTCTGAATGTTCACTGAATGTAAGGCATCCACATCCCCAAAGCTAGGAGCAGGACAGCAGACCAGAGAGAGCACTCATTCAAAATGCAGAAAACCAAGGATGGGAATATAGAGCAAAGAGCAAAATAGTGACCCCAAAAGTGGGATGACAGCTGATAAAGAAGATATCCTAATTTGGAAGTTGGTGCTTAAATGTAATGCAACAAGAGATCTCTTCAGTTTCAGTAATGTTCAGACCTCTCAAGCCCTGCTGAAGGGAAAATCCCAGCCTGTCCTTCAAAGCATTTGAAGACAGTGTTAAACAGATTTGAGATCATAATGATATTATCTTATAATTTTCCTTTCTTTTAATGTCCTTGTTAGGTTTCGGTGTCAGCACACAAAGTGTGTTTTCAATCCATGAAATTTGTTGAGACTGCCTTTATGGCCTAGCATACTGTCCAGTTTTCTAAATCTTCCATAAGCATCTGAAAGGAATATATATTCTGCAATATTATTTTAGTGCTCTTTACTCAATTTTATTGTGTTATTAAAATCATCTATGTTTCTTCGGATATTTTGTTTGCTGGTTCTGTCAGTTACTGAGAGAAATGAGTTGAGGTCTCCTAATGAAAGCTGAGCACTGAAGAATTGATGCTTTTGAACTGTGGTGTTGGAGAAGACACTTGAGAGTCCCTTGGACTGCAAGGAGATCCAACCAGTCCATCCTAAAGGAGATAAGTCCTGGGTGTTCATTGGAAGGACTGTTGCTGAAGCTGAAACTCCAATACTTTGGCCACCTCATGCGGAGAGTTGACTCATTGGAAAAGACCCTGATGCTGGGAAGGGTTGGGGGCAGGAGGAGAAGGGGATGACAGAGGATGAGATGGCTGGATGGCATCACCGACTCAATGGACATGGGTTTGAGTAAACTCCGGGAGTTGGTGACGATGGGAGCCCTGGCATGCTGCGATTCATGGGGCCGCAAACAGTCGGACACGACTGAGCGACGACTGAACCAAACATAATTGTTCTTTACATTTCTCCTTGTATTTTGTCAATATGTGTGTGTGCTCAGTTGCTTTAGTCATGTCTGACTCTGTGTGACCCCATAGACCACAGCCCACCAGGCTCCTCTGTCTGTGGGATTCTCCAGGCAAGAACACTGGAGTTGAGTGCCATACCCTTCTCCAGGGGATCTTCCTGACCCAGGGATTGAACCTGTTTCTCTTGTGTTTCCTGCATCGGCAAGCAAGTTCTTTACCACTGGCACCACCTATAGACTTCATATATTTTGAGATAACATTATAAGGTATATTCAAATTCCAAATTGTTTTATTCCTTATAAGCTGACAGCTTGATCATTATGACATGTCCCTTCTACATCTCTAACCATGCCTCCTGTCTATTTTGTTTGACATTAAAAAATGTTTATTTACTTTTGGCTGTGCTTGGTCTTCGTTGCTGCATAGGTTTTTCTCTAGTTGCGACTAGTTTCCTCTAGTTGCGATTCTCTAGTTGCAGTGATGAACTTCTCACTGCAGTGGCCTCTCGTTGCGAACACTGGCCCTGGGGCACACGGGCTTCAATAGTTGCAGCATGTGGGCCCAGAAGTTGCGGCTCCCGGGCCCTAGAGCACTGGCTTAGTAGTTGTGGCACATGGGACTTCATTTGCTCTGTGGCATGTGGGATCTTCCTGGATCAGGAATTCAACCTGTGTCTCCTGCATTGGCAGTCAGATTCTTTACCACTGAGCCACCAGGGAAGCCCCGTGACAAATTAACATGAATGCCAGCTATCATTTACTTAATGTTTGTATGCTGTACCCTTTTCCCTTCTCTTATTTTCAGTCTTTCTATGTGGTTACATTTGAGATGATTCTGTTGTAAGTTGCTTATATTTGAATTTCCATTAGCCATGTTCATTTTCTCTTCATTTCATGTATTCTTTTTTTTTTTTTTTTAATTTTTTTATTAGTTGGAGGCTAATTACTTCACAACATTTCAGTGGGTTTTGTCATACATTGATATGAATCAGCCATAGATTTACACTTATTCCCCATCCCGATCCCCCCTCCCATCTCCCTCTCCACCCGATTCCTCTGGGTCTTCGCAGTGCACCAGGCCCGAGCACTTGTCTCATGCATCCCACCTGGGCTGGTGATCTGTTTCACCATAGATAGTATACATGCTGTTCTTTTGAAACATCCCACCCTCACCTTCTCCCACAGAGTTCAAAAGTCTGTTCTGTATTTCTGTGTCTCTTTTTCTGTTTTGCATATAGGGTTATCGTTACCATCTTTCTAAATTCCATATATATGTGTTAGTATGCTGTAATGTTCTTTATCTTTCTGGCTTACTTCACTCTGTATAAGGGGCTCCAGTTTCATCCATCTCATTAGGACTGGTTCAAATGAATTCTTTTTGACGGCTGAGTAAAATTCCATGGTGTATATGTACCACAGCTTCCTTATCCATTCATCTGCTGATGGGCATCTAGGTTGCTTCCATGTCCTGGCTATTATAAACAGTGCTGCAATGAACATTGGGGTGCACGTGTCTCTTTCAGATCTGGTTTCCTCAGTGTGTATGCCCAGAAGTGGTATTGCTGGGTCATATGGCAGTTCTATTTCCAGTTTTTTAAGGAATCTCCACACTGTTTTCCATAGTGGCTGTACTAGTTTGCATTCCCACCAACAGTGTAAGAGGGTTCCCTTTTCTCCACAGCCTCTCCAGCATTTATTGCTTGTAGACTTTTGGATAGCAGCCATCCTGACTGGTGTGTAATGGTACCTCATTGTGGTTTTGATTTGCATTTCTCTAATAATGAGTGATGTTGAGCACCTTTTCATGTGTTTGTTAGCCATCTGTATGTCTTCTTTCATGTATTCTTTTTTATTCTTTTCTTTTTGTTGTTTTCAGATTAATCTAGTATTTTCTGTGATTCCATTTGCCCTCCCTTAGCTTCTAGGTTAGAGTTTCTTTTACAATGTGTGTGTTTTTTTTCCCCCTGATCTGCCACAATCTGGAAGTAGATGAAGAATTTAAAAATCATTTAACAGTTTCTAAAGAGTTGGTCAGGTACCTCACCTTGGAATGTCATTATGAATAAATCTTGGTTCCTCAGGTGAAACATCAAATTTAATATCATTTGCAATGACATTTGACAGATATGCTTTGCGTTTTAAGGCAACAAAAGCTCCAGAATTGTTATACTAAAGTTTCATGTCAAATTACTTAGAAAATGGGGAGGGAAGTGAGATAGGAAACTCCCTGAAGCTTCATTTTATTGAAAGGGTTATATTTAGATGCAAATGAATTTTATGTTGTGTGAATTATGGGTTGTTGGTGACAAAGGAGAAAAGTGGTTAAATTCTACCTTTATCAACTCACTTCTTTACACCATCACTAGATCTTTGTTTAGAGTTTGCTTGTTGTGTTGATAATGTTCATATTTCTGTTTCTTTTTTAAGTGTGATTTTTGTGAGTTTTTTTTTTAAGTGTGAGTTTTGTGAGTTTCAAGGAAATAGAGTCAAAAGATGTTACTTCATATTCTTTATTTGGAAGTTTGTTCTACAAAAATTTAAGGGTAGCCACTTATCAATGACTAGTAGAGTTTCTGAGGGAAAGTTTGACATGATTGAGACTTTGTTTTAACTTCTTGACTGTTTCTATGCCCACTACGCCGGAATATTTCTTTTCAGAAATATTATGGATACACTGTTCAGCCTAGGTTATTTATGCAGTTGAGTAATTGGTTCCAATGATTTGGATCTGTGATGATGATGATAATTCAAAAATTGCTTGTTGAGGATGTGCCATGGGGCAGGCATTGTTCTGAGCATGTGTCTCTAACAGACAAAAATCTCTGACTTCACGGAACTTAAATCTTACTATGTGGGAGGTTTGGTAAAAAGGTAAACTACTAACATTTATTGAACATTTACTACATGAAAGGCACTCTTTTAAGTGATCTTCATATGTTAACTCATGTAAGCATCAGTCCCATTCAACCATATGTGGAAGAAATATCAAGTATATAAGAGTTAAGTAATTTGACCAAGGTCATTTGTTTAGTAAGTAATACACTCAGAGTTCAAATCTAGGGTGATTTCAGAGCCTTACTCTTAAACTCAATAGTATGACTGTGGCAATACGTGAATTGATTTTGATGATAATTTTGAAGGAAAGCCATGGCTGTAAATTAAGTCCAGATGGACTGTCATTCTAAGGTCATTACATGATTTTTAGTTTTCTTCTTGATGGAATTAAGGAATTGATTGTAATATTAACGATTTCACTTCAACTTGTAGCATTATAAGATGCTGTTATTTTCAGTGTAATGGATTAAGATATTTGAATGCTTTTATTGTCTTTTTTTAGACCTAAAAAAATCTATTGTGGAATATATCTTAATTCTAAGCATGTTTTATATATTTGTAGTTATGACTTTTTATGTAGACTTTACTTTTTAGAACAATTTCAGATTTTTAGAAAAATTGGGGTGTTAATATAGGAAGTTCCCATATGCACTTGTATACTGTTTTCCCTGTTATTAATGTTGTATCCATACTTTAGTATGGTATGTTTGTTCTGATTAGTGAACCAATATTGATGTGTTGTGCTTCGTTGCTCAGTTGTGTCCGACTCTTTGCAACCCCATGGACTATTGCCCCCCAGGCTCCTCTTTCCATGGGGATTCTCCAGGCAAGAATACTGGATTGGGTTGCCATGCCATTCCATGGAGGAATCCAGGGGATCTTCCCATCCCAGGGATCAAACCCAGATCTCCCACATTACAGGCAGATTCTTTTACTGTCTGAGCCACCAGGGAAGCCCAGTACTGATGTGTTCTTATTACCTGAAGTTCATAGTTTATATGACTCGCTAGTGGCTCAGTGGTGAAGAATCCACCTGCCAATACAGGAACTGTGAGTTTGATCCCTGGGTCAGGAAGATGCCCTTGGGAAGGAAGTATCAATGCACTCTAGTATCCTTGCCTAGGAGATCCCATGGATGGAGGAGCCTGGTGGGCTACAGTCCATGGGATCACAAAAAAGTTAGATGAATTAGCAACTAAACAACAACAATAGTTTATATACAGATTTTATTAGTTTTTTTTCCATTTATTTTTATTAGTTGGAGGCTAATTACTTTACAATATTGTAGTGGTTTTTGTCATACATTGACATGAATCAGCCATGGATTTACATGTATTCCCCATCCCAATCCCCCCTCCCACCTCCCTCCCCACCCGATTCCCCTGGGTCTTCCCAGTGCACCAGGCCCTAGCACTTGTCTCATGCATCCAGCCTGGGCTGGTGATCTGTTTCACTCTAGATAATATACATTTGAGTCAGTTCTAATGAGATGGACGAAACTGGAGCCCATTATACAGAGTGAAGTAAGCCAGAAAGATAAAGACCAATACAGTATACTAACGCATACATATGGAATTTAGAAAGATGGTTAACGATAACCCTATATGCAAACCAGAAAAAGAGACACAGATGTACAGAACAGACTTTTGGACTCTGTGGGAGAAGGCGAGGGTGGGATGTTTTGAGAGAACAGCATCAAAACATGTATATTATCTAGGATTTTATTAGTTTTTAACCTAATGTATTTTTTTCTATTTGAAGATCCCATCCAGTTTGCTATACTACATTTAGTCATTATATCTTTTTAGGCCCCTCTTGGCTGTGACAGTTTTTCAGACTTGCCTTGTTTTGGCTGGCCTTAACAGTTTTGAAGAACATTAGTCAGGATTGTAGGATTCCTCTTGACTGGAATTTGTATCATTTTTTTCCCCTCATGATTATGGGTTAGGGTTTGAGGGTGGAAGATCACAAGGTAAAGTGCCATTTTCAACACCATAGGTTAAGGGTACCTACTAGTAGTATCATCATGACTTTATACTGTTGTGGTTGACCTTGATTACTTGGCTAAAGTAGTGTTTGCCGGGCTTCTCCACTGTTAAGCTTCTTTTCCCCTTTCCACTCCTTATACCCTTTCCCCACAGTACTGTTTGGATGAAGGTCACGGTGCACAGTCTATACTTATGGGGTGGGGAGTTATGCTCCCTCTTCTTGAGAATGGAGTCTCAGTATACATTACTTGAAATTCTTCTGCACAGGAAGTTTGTCCTTTCTTCTCATTTATTTGTTTATTCAGTATTTTATTTATAGCAATATAGACTCATGGATATTTGTTGTATCATTTGGGCCCTATAACTCAATGCTAATTTATTTATTTGTGTCTGTTTCTCTGATATAGTCTCATCAGTGTGGGGTTTTTTTTTTTTTTTTCCATTGTTGTTTTTGTCTTTGTTTTGTGTTGAGCACTTTCTTGCTTTCTGGCGCTACAGTTAGCTCCACACTTACCTTGTGTATTTCCTATTGTCAGTCCTAGAATCAAGCTATTTCTCCAAGAAACCCTGGCTCCTTTTGTTGGAGAATGGTAGAAGAAACCAAGATTCAGGCACTGAGTGGGGTTGTTTCTATTGGGGTGTTATTTCATTTAGGCCCTCTCGGTTGACAGAGCTAGGAAATAAATGCATATGTACTGTCTTATATAAATATATATTTTATATTATCATTTATATAATATCTATCTTATTTGTATATATCAATAATATATATTATTTAAAACAAATGAGGTATATTTATATATTATGCATCTGAATATATAATATTTATTTTACATAATGGTATGTGTATAATATATCATATGCATATATGTATATATATATAAAATCATCTTATCTATATTAAGTTAAACATAAGTTCATACTGATGTTTCCAATTCTAATGCAGTACCATTCAGGGGAGCAAAATTTTCCATATCAAAATGTGTCTCTTGGGCATAAGGGTTAATTTAGGCTCATTATTTTTTAAGAAACAGAAGTTTCATAAAGTTATTGTTGAATTTAGATAAAGGGCTTATTTCTGAGAGAGCTATCACTGGAGATGTCTGCAAAGAATGTGGGCAAGGCCTAGAGGCCAGAGTCCATTCTGCATGGCCCAGCAAACATTTTTGTACCAAACATTTCTTTTCCATGTCCATATGAATTGACTCCTTCCATTTTGAAGTCCCAGGCCACTACCCCAATCTCCCAATATCTTCTTTTGTCTCTAGGTGAAGATTGCATTTAAGGTAAGGGTTTTGGCCCTTTTGGCAAGTTACTCAGTTTTTCTGGGTCTTTCCCATGCATACGTGTCATTAAACTTTTGTTTGATCTTTTTTCTTGTTGCTGCTGCTGCTGCTGCTAAGTCACTTCAGTCGTGTCCGACTCTGTGCGACCCCATAGACGGCAGCCCACCAGGCGCCTCTGTCCCTGGGATTCTCCAGGCAAGAACACTGGAGTGGGTTGCCATTTCCTTCTCCAAAGCACGCATGCACGCTAAGTCGTTTCAGTCGTGTCCGACTCTGTGTGACCCCATGGGCAGCAGCCCACCAGGCTCCTCTGTCCACAGTATTCTCCAGGCAAGAATACTGGACTGGGTTGCCATTTCCTTCTCCATTGTCCCTGTTAATCTGTCTCTTGTCACTATAATTCTTAGACCAGTCAGAAGGGCTTAAAAACGTAGAGGCAAATTTCTTCCTCCTCAACAACCACGTTGGGTCATTCTAGGCTCCTCCTCTTGTTTATCTGTCATTTCCTGCTTTAATAATGGGTTTCACCATTCATATATGTACTATTCAGTTCCAGTGTACATGTATAATAGTATTGAGATTATTAATGTGTACTCTCATGAAAAGGATCTTTATTAACTAAATTTCAGTGCTTATATATAGTTCCTTTTACTTTTCTCTTAGCAGACTTCACTCATTTCTTAAATTATTTTGGTCAGTGACATTTACCCCCTTCCTTCAGTGAGATCATTTCATACATTTGTAATAGATTTAGATTCTCTTGTTACAACCTCAGCTGTTTTTATAAAGCAAAGTCTACTGAAAAATAGAGATTAGAGTTTAGTGATGAAGAGCTGAATTTTAAATAGCTTTGTACTAATAACCAAACAATAAATGAGAGTTATCGCGTCTATTTCCTGTTTGTATTCTAATTTTTTTATAGATGCTCATTTACTGTGGTTATTGTTATCTATTGCTAAGCTTGTTTTAGTACTAATGTACTAAAGCAAGCAAAGTCTAAATAATGAAGTATGATTTAATTTATATAATGACTATATCTTCCAATTTGTCCTTTGTTTATGCAGTATAAGACATCAGGCAGCCCTGAAGTCTAGGCTGTTGGGAGAAAATTGGTAGAAATAAATCCTAGAAAACTGACCCAGTGAAATGAACCTTTAGTTTTCCCAGCTTACAGCGATCATGCAGAATTTACTGGGTTGTGACTTGCTGAGTCAAGACTCCAGGATGCTAGAGAGAACAGTATCATCAGTATCTGAAGGTTTTTGTGGGGTCCTGCGAGCAGGGAAGCTTGCTTTTCCACCTGGGAGTGCTGGTGAATATCTAGTTCTGGTGGCTTTCTTTTCACCTTGACAGTATTTCTCACTTAATCACATCACTGTCAGGTTATAATAACAACCACATATTTTATTATGTGATTTCAATCGTAACACTTCTTTTTTAAAAAAAAAAACATTTCCCCCTCATTCTCAGAGTTAGTCTTTATACTTCTCGCAGTTCAGTCATAGCTTATTTTCATCTGTAATCTCACTCTTCTTTCTATGCATGTAACCATGGAAACCATCACAGAATGCCTGCGTTTTACAAATCGTGGTATAAATTACAGGCCATTACAATCGTTACATTATTGTTCTGGTAAGAGTGCTGCATCGTCACCTATGAAAAGGGTTATAACTGCTATTAATTCTAAGAGGATTTGCAGTGGTTTCGTGTGGGAGGAGGTCAGGAGCGCTGTGGTCTTCTCCTCAATCAGTGTCACAACGAGATAAGTTATTACTGGGTAGTTTTAATAGCTGCTTTTAAGTTTACTGTGAATGACTGTGTCTCTAATTAAGGTCCCTGATTGTGTTTTAATTTTCTATTAAATATTAAATCTCACAAAACTTCCTTTAGAAATGCAATTCCACATATTCGTGAAACATTTACTTTGTGCTGGGCACTGTGCCGGGTATTACAGGCAATGATTTCAAAGTAATGGAGAGAATGAAATGAATATGTAAATCAGCATAACAGAGCAGAATACAGGGTATTCATCAGTCAGGGATGGACGAGGAAAATAGAAAACACTCTGTGTATTTTTGATGGAGAGAATTTCATGCCGGGAATTGGTTATCTAGTTGATAGAAGAGAGCAAGAAGTAAACCAGAGGACAGTGAAGCATCCTGGAGATCTGCAAGGACAAAAGATGCTACCGGTTCGGGGCGACAGTGACAGAAGTAAGAGGCAGTGTTGCCGGGGCCCAGGGATTCAGGTCCTTGGGTCACTGAGTGCAAGGTGGAATCAAAGAGCGCTTGTCTGGCCAGTGCTAAAATGGGAAAGAGGACACAGCAACTGTCAGAGACGCCTGTAGCATCGGAGGAGTGGGCAAGCATTTGACTTCTGTCATCTTCCTGAGCCCCAGTCGCTCACAAGTGCTTCCAGCTGGTGAAAACCAGCTGAGCATCTTCTGTATGATTGTCAGGGTGCAAGGGTCAACCCCCATTAGGACACTGGGAGAGCAGGAGAAGGGCAAGGATGGATCTGAAGAAACAACCCAGGCCTGGCAGTGAGTGCTACGGAAGGTACCACGTGGGCAGAGCTGAGGATTCAGAGTCCTTCTCACATGCCAAAGCTGGCTTTATCGGAACTGCATCATCAAATGCACTGACTGAACAGTTTCTGTTTCATGGAAAGACAGATTTTGATGATAGATATCAATTATTGTAATGAATTTAGCTTGCAAATTTGGGCTCTATTCCTATGTGCAGATATCTTCCCCACCTTTAGTTCTAGTCCTTTGCTTAAAACAAAACAGAATAAGACAAAGCAATGCTTTAAGCACCTCCCACATCCCTGCAGTTTCTTTGAGCTGGCAAAGGGTTATTTGTAATATCAAGGACTGCTTCTGTTCAGAACAAAAGGAAAATTGTAAAAAAAAGCAACCACACACACACACACAAACCAAAAAACTCAGAGTTGATCATGGGGAATTCATACCTGTCCATGCTTTGGCAAGTTATTTTGCATTATATAAGGCTATTATATTTTTATAGTAAAGAACATGCTAAATTATATAATGTAAAGCTGTATTAATACTTACAAAGATAGTTGAGTCTATAAACAACTGGTTAAAGTATTTTTAGAAAAGAAAGTCACACACATACCCAATACATACTTAAATATGAACACTCTACACTTAGATGATAGAACAACAAGATTTAATAGTTTGGGGAGGCCAGAGTTGCCAAATTTCCTAAAATTTGTGACGTTATTGCACAATAAAAATGTTAAGTGAATCTGAGGTCCAGCAAACCATAAGATCTGTTTGATATTTAATTTTTCTACTTTTGCTTTTTTTTCATTCTTTTCTATTTGTTCTAAATATGGATACATCCCATGGTTTGTATTTAGTTGTTACTTTCTACTTCCTGCCCATGCCATTCTTTAGAGATTCCATCCTCTGCTGTGTATTCCATTGTTATATTTGTTTAGGTATTTTTCCAAACATACATTTTTAGTTCTCAATTCATTCATTTGTTTCTCCAGTTAAGTGCTGACACCTCACTGCTTGCATGTTCTGTCATTTCAAACAAAACATTTCAGTATCGATAAGGGTCCAGAAAGGAAACAGAGTGTTGATTCAAAGGATTAATTGGAGAGATTTAAGTGTGGACTGTTTACAGATAATGTGCATAGGAAGAAGAGAATCAGCTAAGGATGATAATATATCCAGGGACTAGCAGAAGAGTCAGACACCACTGAGCGTGTGTCCGACTTCACTCTCACTTTTCACTTTCCTGCACTGGAGAAGGAAATGGCAACCCACTCCAGTGTTCTTGCCTGGAGAATCCCAGGGACGGGGGAGCCTGGTGGACTGCCATCTATGGGGTCGCACAGAGTCAGACATGACTGAAGTGACTTAGCAGCAGCAGCAGCAGCAGTATTAAGAAAGTGGGAATATCTAGGTAAGAGTGTAGTTACTAGATCCCAGAGAGAACTGAAGCTATGAAAGAAATCTTCCTGAGAAAAGCTGTGACCATGGGTAGAGAAAATTTCTCACTGGCCTAACCTAACAGGAATCCAGAGGATGAGGAAACATAAATGATTCACACCGTGCCAATCAAATCAGTCTTCTCATGGGAGTACAGAGTGGACCAGAGAAGAGAAGAGAGTAGGTCTGGAGGCACCACAAGCTGTGGAAAATCCTTAAACAGATGGGAATACCAGACCACCTGACCTGCCTCCTGAGAAACCTGTATGCAGGTCAGGAAGCAACAGTTAGAACTGGACATGGAACAACAGACTGGTTCCAAATAGGAAAAGGAGTAAGTCAAGGCTGTATATTGTCAACCTGCTTATTTAACTTATATGCAGAGTACATCATGAGAAACGCTGGGTTGGAGGAAGCTAGAATCAAGATTGCTGGGAGAAATATCAATACCCTCAGGTATGCAGATGACACCATCCTTACGGCAGAAAGTGAAGAGGAACTAAAGAGCCTCTTGATGAAAATGAAAGAGGAGAGTGAAAAAGTTGGCTTAAAGCTCAACATTCAGAAAACTAAGATCATGGCATCTGGTCTCATCACTTCATGGCAAATAGATGGGGAAATAATAGAAACAGTGAGAGACTTTACTTTTGGGGGCTCCAAAATCACTGCAGATGGTGACTGCAGCCATGAAATTAAAAGACAGTTCTTCCTTGGGAGAAAAGTTATGACCAACCTAGAGAGCGTATTAAAAAGCAGAGACATTACTTTACCGACAAAGGTTCGTCTAGTCAAAGCTATGGTTTTTCCAGTAGTTATGTATGAATGTAAGAGTTGGACTATCAAGCTGAGTGCCAAAGAATTGATGCTTTTGAACTGTGGTGTTGGAGAAGACTCTTGAGAGTCCCTTGGACTGCAAGGAGATCCATCCAGTCTAGCCTAAAGGAAATCAGTCCTGGATGTTCATTGGAAGGACTGATGTTGAAGCTGAAACTCCAGTATTTTGGCCACCTGATGCGAAGAACTGACTCCTTGGAAAAGACCCTGATACTGGGAAAGATTGAAGAAGGCAGGAGGAGAAGGGGACAACAGAGGATGAGATGGTTGGAGGGCATCATTGATTCAATGGACATGATTTTGAGTAAACTTCAGGAGTTGGTGATGGACAGGGAGGCCTGGCGTGTTGCAGTCCATGGTGTCACAAAAAGTTGGACATGACTGAGCAACTGAATTAAACTTACTAATGCAGATCAGTCTCCTGGGAATACAGAATAGAACAGAGAAGAGCAGAGAGTAGGTCTGGAGGCACAGATGGAGACTATCAGCCTAAAGTCTAAAACCAAACTCATTCTCATTCCCAAATCAGTTTCCTATCTGAGTTTCCTTAATTTTACTAATGTTTTGCTGGTTTATTACTGAAGAGAGACAAATCACACTTTTCAGAAACAATCTTGGATGGTGATTTCCAAGAATACCTATCTGGTTTCCTCTGTCTAGGTCTCTATAGTAATGATGATGAATTCTTGGGAATCACCAGCATTAGGGTGATGCTTTAGACAGATGAATGAAACCTGGAGATAGAATATATTACAGCATCAAATGCTGTAAAGAATCAAGCCATATAAAGTTTGAAGAGTTTTCCTTGTTCGTCTGTTTCCTGTCCGTAGGGTTATAGATCATCTGGTGAGCTGTTGTCACATAGGACTCAAGGAACTGGTCTAAGTGTTGGGTTAACAAGACTGAGTAGAAGGACACACATGAATGAAGCCAGCAGTCATGATCGCAGAAGTACTATAAAGCACTAAATAAGAGGGGACATTGTGAACCTTCTCATCGGAAACAAGGCAGAAACAGAGAACAGGGAACAGAATGTAAGCAGGCTGAAGTGATGTGAAATAAAGCAGGCTCTCAACTTAGAATTTATTCAGCTCTGCCTCTTTTACCTAAAAGCTCATCTAAGTCTTTTCTTTTTTAAAAATTTGTTTTAATTATAGGTAAATTGCTTTACAATGTTGTGTTGGTTTTTGCCATACAACAACAAAAATCAGTTCTAATTATATATATATAATTATATATATATATATAATTAGGTCCCTCCCTCGTGGACCTCCCTCCCCTCCCCTAAATATTTTCTTGTATTTTCCTCCTCTAGTCTCTATTCTGTTCTTTCCTTCATATGTACCTCTGATGTCATTTATTACCTCTTTTTCTGATACTTTGATCAACAAATTGATGACTTTTCCTCTCCTTTATTATCATCAATATTTCCATTCCTATTAGCTTCTCTCTGGCCTATGAGGTGAAGTGAAGTGAAACTCACTCAGTTGTGTCTGACTCTTTGAGACCCCAATGGTCTATACAGTCCATGGAATTCTCCAGGCCAGAATACTGGAGTGGGTAGCCTTTCCCTTCTCCAGGGGATCTTCCCAACCCAGGATTGAACCCAGGTCTCCTGCCTTGCAGGCAGATTCTTTTACCAGCTGAGCCACAAGGCAATAACTATGTTTAAATATCATCCATATTAAAAAAGATTTTGCAGACCCTTCTCTTTCTTTAGCTATCATTTTATCTTTCATTTCCTCTACTTCTTGAAAATATATGTTCATTGTTTCCCATTTGTCACCTCAGATTCATCCCTACATCTGTCCTGATTTGGCAACAGTTACTCCACCAAATAGGTTCTGTTGGAAGTCAGGATTGAATTATGGTCTGTGACTCTACCAGCACATCATTCTCATGACACTCCCCCCAAGGCCTTGAGTAGTAAACAAGACTACTCAAGCAGCCTTACTTGAGTAAGGCTTACTCTCCTTTTCTTAGTAGCCTAACTTGTTTCATTAAACAACATTTTTAATATGAAGAATACATAAGAATTTGGGGGTTTCTGTAATAGCACGTTGGGACCTAAATGTTGGACTGGTGAACAGAGACATGACAGTTTGTAGAGGAGGCATGGAAAAGAAAGAGGCTGTGGGGAGCTGAAGCTGCTGATAGAAAGACAGTTAACCTTATGTGCCCTGGGGTTCAGGCTGGCTAGGGAAGGAGGGGAGGACAGGGGGCACTGAAAAAATGGAAGAAAACAGGCGGTGTGAGGAGAGTGAGGAATCGGTCTGGATCTGGTCAAAGAGTGCGTGCAAGTGGTGTGTTGACATAGAAAACTGTGGTAATAGAGATGGGTATTATAGGTTTCCGAATTTACCAGGAAGCAATTCTGGGTGATGGTAAATTCTAGACCATCAAGTGATTTGATGAAGATTGAGGGGAAGAGTTTCAGCTTGAAATATTGAAAAATTGTGAAGGTATGTGTTTGTGTATGATTAGAACATGAAGGCTTTGGCAATACCATGAAATATTAGTCTTTTGTGATAAGAGAAACAAGGATGAGAAAAATTGAGCAACTACAATTCAGACGTTTTTGTTTGACAAAAACACAGGTGGAAGGGAAAATTTTGACAAAGGTGGAGGGATGATGAACCATCTCTCTTGTCACCAATTCTCAACTGTCTCTCCATTCTTAATTCCTTTTTCACTTATATTTATTGTTATACAGTTCTTTTATGTAGATGTCTTACGTAGCCTAGCTAAAAGCTGTAAACAGTATTCTCTTATTTGCAGTTTATTTCATGTGTGCTTATTATTTAATCTTAAAATAGATTGTAGTCATTTATTTGGGTGGAAAATTTGTATGTTATGACTTTTTTAACTCTTAAGTATATGTGTAGGACAGTATCTTAATCACTGTGTTTTTCTTTAAGTAACTGTTGACTTGTTCATTAAAGAATATGAGTTGTTCATATTCTTAAACAGCTTATGCATCACAAAAGCTTAAAATGGTCTTATCTTTAAGTAATATATTCTTTGTATTGATCACTGATAAAGGCTTTCATTTCTCTCCTTGTTATTCTTTGGAACTCTGCATTCAAATGGGAATATCTTTCCTTTTCTCCTTTGCTTTTCACTTCTCTTCTTTTCACAGCTATTTGTAAGGCCTCCTCAGACAACCATTTTGCATTTTTGCATTTCTTTTTCTTGGCGATGGTCTTGATCCCTGCCTCCTGTATAATGTCATGAACCTCTGTCCATAGTTCTTCAGGCACTCTGTCTATCAGATCTAATCCCTTGAATCTATTTGTCACTTCCACTGTATAATCATAAGGGATTTGATTTAGGTCATACCTGAATGGTCTAGTGGTTTTCCCTACTTTTTTAAGTCTGAATTTGGCAATACAGAGCACATGATCTGAGCCACAGTCAGCTCCAGGTCTTGTTTTTGCTGACTGTATAGAGCTTCTCCACCTTTGACTGCAAAGAATATAATTAATCTGATTTCAGTGTTGACCATCTGGTGATATCCATGTGTAGAGTCTTCTCTTCTGTTGTTGGAAGAGGGTGTTTGGAAAACTCAGCAGTAGTCCAGGACGAGGAAAGGTCAGTTTTCATTCCATTCCCAAAGAAAGGCAATGCCAAAGAATGCTCAAACTACCACACAGTTGCACTCATCTCACATGCTAGTAAAGTAATGCTCAAAATTCTCCAAGCCGGGCTTCAACATTACGTGAACTGTGAATTTCCAGATGTTCAAGCTAGATTTAGAAAAGGCAGAGGAACCAAAGATCAAATTGCCATCATCCATTGGATCATTCAAAAAGCAAGAGAGTTCCAGAAAAACATCTATTTCTGCTTTATTGACTATGCCAAAGGCTTTGACTGTGTGGTTCACAACAAGCTGTGGAAGATTCTGAAAGTGATGGGAATACCAGATCACCTGACCTGCCTCCTGAGAAATCTGTATGCAGGTCAGGAAGCAACAGTTAGAACTGGACATGGAACAACAGATTAGTTCCAAATAGGAAAAGGAGTAAGTCAAGGCTGTATATTGTCACTCTGCTTACTTAACTTATATGCAGAGTGCATCGTGAGAAGCGCTGGGCTGGAGGAAGCACAAGCTAGAATCAAGATTGCCAGGAGAAATATCAATAACCTCAGGTATGCAGATGACACCACCCTTATGTCAGAAAGCAAAGAACTAAAGAGCCTTTTGATGAAAGTGAAAGAGGAGAGAGTGAAAAAGTTGGCTTAAAACTCAACATTCAGAAAACTAAGATCATGGCATCTGGTCCCATCACTTCATGGCAAATACATGGGGAAATAATGGAAACAGTGAGAGACTTTACTTTTTGGGGCTCAAAAATCACTGCAGATGGTGACTGCAGCCATGACATTAAAAGACAGTTGTTCCTTGGGAGAAAAGTTATGACCAACCTAGAGAGCCTATTAAAAAGCAGAGACATTGCTTTGCTGACAAAGGTCTGTCTAGTCAAAGCTATGGTTTTTCCGGTAGTCGTGTATGCATGTGAAAGTTCGACTATAAAGAAAGCTGAGCGCTGAAGAATTGATGCTTTTGAACTGTGCTGTTGGAGAAGACTCTTGAGAGTCCCTTGGACTGCAAGGAGATCCAACCAGTCCATCCTAAAGGAAATCAGTCATGAATATTCATTGGAAGGGCTGATGCTGAAGCTGAAACTCCAATACTTTGGCCACCTGATGCGAAGAACTGACTCATTTGAAAATACCCTGATGCTGGGAAAAATTAAAGGCGGGAGGAGAAGGGGATGACAGAGGATGAGATGGATGGATATCATCACCAATTCAATGGACAGGAGTCTGAGTAAGCTCTGAGAGTTTGTGATGGACAGGGAGGCCTGGTGTGCTGCAGTTCATGGGTTTGCAAAGAGTCGGACATGACTGAGCGACTGAACTGAACTGTACTGAATATATTCTTGATTATTTAGAAAATGTATCTATGACAAACTATTTACCTAGGAGCACTTACATCTTTGTTTAACAAATTTATATCACTTTTATCATTATACTAATTAAACTAAATCTTTCTCAGGTAATCTATTCATTGGTACCTATTGTGAATTACATATATACTAATTGGTACATATTTTGAATTAAAATAATTGACAGATGTCTTACATTTACATTCATAGCTTTTGTTTGAATTTCTATTAAAATGTTGATGAGAATTTTTTGTCTGTGATAGTCATGAGTCTTTGAGAAGGAAACAGCTGCAGATGTTGGGGGATGGAGGGAAACTTTAAGAGTATATTCTGTTTCCTCTCTGAGACAAAAGGGAGAGAAATCTGTTAGCTCAGCAGGGGAAGGTTGTTTTGCAACTTGAAAAAGGCTTTGATTTTCCTTTTATTTGTTTTTTTTTTTTTTTTATTTGGGAAACTGCTGAAAGGCTGTACTAGCAGAAATTGTGGAACCAGAGAAAGTCAAGTTTTTAAAGACAGAGTAGAAACTGAACCAGGTTGGAGTAGGCACAAGGATGTTTCCAAAAGAGCAAGCTGTGTACACATATGGAGAATTCTGACCTCTCATTCAGCTGTCCTTAGACTCTTCATCCCAGAAAGCTCTGTGAATCAGGGATCATAGTCTTACAATATACTGCATTTGATCCTGAACCCAGAAATTATTCAAACTTAAAAAGACATTTAAAAAATCTACATGCAGTATTCTCTTCTGTCCAGCATTTAGAAATATTAAAGCATAAATGAGCCTACCTCTGCACTAACTGCATTTCCATTTTATTTTTTTAAGGGCTTTGTTTTGAGCATGTGAAAAATAAAGACTGATTTTTAAATCCTTAGGGAGAAAATTGCTTCAAAAAGCCTATTCCATTCTTCAAGACTATTATTACAGACCAAAACATTAAAATGCCAGAGAGCTGGTGGAACAATAAAGTAAAGGTCAGTCGGCATGATACTAACTTAGTCAAAGAAAGTAGTTTCCAGGTAAAAGCATTTCTTCTTTTTCTAAAAAATGAAAATGGTAAAGAAAACAATTCATTCACATGAGGTTCATTTGATTTTCTCTGAGAAATATATTTTACTTTCACTGCCTGGATTAGGGAAGCCTGGAAAAAAAATCACTGTGAGCTGCTATTTGCATTTCACAGATTGACTGATTGACTGACTAATAGCCACATCTTACTCTATAGGGGGGAGAATGAAGGGGAAAAAGGAGAATGTAAGTGTGCCTCTGTGTGTGTGTGTGTGTGTGTTTGTGCATGCACGCCTGCACATGCTCCTGCTTGCTTCTGCATTAAAAGATTCAAAGGATAGCTTTGATAAATAAGGAATAGCCTCTATTAGAAAGAGATTATGAGATTGTGTCTGGAGTTTTTTGATCCTTTTGAATTACTTAATAGTTAAAAAAAGAAAACTGCTTTTTTTTTTTGAAACACAGTACTTCTGTTGTTCTGTGCAAAATATGGTGTTAGCAATTCAGACCGGAGGTTTAAAAAAATCTCTCAAACTTATCTGACTATATTAAGATGACTAAATACTGCATTTTAGATGAAAACATTGAGCATAACTTTTCAGTTAGTCTTGCTACAAATATTCATTAAGCAACTGCTGTGTGCTCCGTATATACTCTGTGCTGAGGATAGAGATGTGGAAGCATACCCTCTGTCTTCAGATTGCTTGCAAGTTGTGTTTTCTGTAATTGTTTATAGAGATTTTGGTAAGGTACTTTGGGGAATAGGGTCAAAGTTCCAGAAAAACTTAAGCCCCTAAGATGGTGGTGATTGAAACGTAAGGTAGGGCCAAGAAGACAAGCACAGTGAAGGAGTCTTGCACACATGGTAAGAGATTTGAAAGACAAAAGCATGGGTTCATGCAATCTTCATTTTTTTCCCCTTTCAAACCTTTGTCTTTGCCTCTCTCAAAGCAATGCATTTACTTGTAACTGTAAATCATATTTCATTTTCTAAGAGAAAAGTGAAATATGAAAAAAAAAATTCTAATTAAGATGCTTACAATTGAATTTGATACCATCAAAATAATACATTAAGTATACAGGCTTCAGGAACACATTGTAAATTGTCTATTTCTTTTGGCGTCTGAAGATTGTCTACAGCTCAGTTATTGGCTCAGTGAAATGAATTTTCCTTGAAATCTATAAATATAAGAAGCAGGCATAGTTGAGCTATGCTTTATCATAACATGTAACTGCTACCGTGTTTCCATTATTCACTTCCTGAAGCATGCATGTATCTGTTTATTTAAATACAATGTTTCATTTGCATATTTTAACATTTATTTCTATAATACTTCACTCTGATAAGGACTTTATAAACTGACGTGTTACTTGTGTGAGTTTTTGAGCTTCAATCAGGCTATAAAGGATCTAGCAGACATAATAGCTTCTTTCCTACATTTCATTGCCCCATAATGGCTTGATGATGGGGCTTCCCTGGTGGCTAAGTGGTAAGAGAATATGCCTGCAGTTCAGGAGACCCAGGTTTGATCCCTGGGTTGGGAAGATCCCCTGGAGAAGGAAATGACAACCCACTCCTCTGTATTCTTGTCTGGAAAATCCCATGGACAGAGGAGCCTGTGGGCTACAGTCCATGGAGTTGCAGAGAGATGCATGTGACTTAGCGACTAAAGAACAACAACAAAAGCTTGATTATGAATTTTAGAGACTATTTCTTTGGTACATGTTCCTTTCAGCAATATTAATATGTGTGTGTGTGTGTGTGTGTGCGCGTGCGCATGTATGTATATGTATGCATTTGTATTTTGCTTTTTATTTTGACTTTTCCTCCAAGGGCCATTTTATTTATTTAAAAATTTTTAAACTTTTAAAAAATATATATTGGAATGTAGCCAATTAACAATGTTATAATAGTTTTGGGCAAGGGTCATTTTTAAACAGTACTTGTTATAAAGCCGTATTAAGAAGGCAACCAATCAAACAAGCAATATTTTATAATATTCCTTTAACTGACTGAGGAGTCTCAGCCTGACTCTAAGAGATGTCTAGGAAAGTGAATTTTGCTTTCCAGTCTCATTGCTAAATGCAGAAAGATCCTTGGACAAAGCTTTGTCCGCAAAGAAAATCTAGTGGAGGAATGTGCTTATTTCCTGGTGTTATGTATTCTTTGTTCTCCAGTATCTTGCAGTATATATACAACCTCGAGATTAATGAGGATCACCTGGCCTAGATGAGGGGGGTTCAGATAGCACATGCATTTGGTCTCATTATGTGTACATTCAATTAAGAGGAACAGTTTTCAGAAAGCTAATTTTTAGGGTGATCATGTAATACATTGTCCAAGCAGGATATTTTTGAGAGACAAGGGAGTCACTGGTAATGATTATGCAGGAATAATAGGTATAAACAAGGACTGTCTTGAAATTCAATATCCAGTTGTTCTAGACTCAGATACAACACTCATTCACTCACTCACACGTATCCTTCTAGGTTGTATGTTCACGTGTGAGCATTTTGGGGCACAAATGCTTGCATCCATGCCTTTCCTAAAAATGTTTGTTGATTTCTCAAATATTGGTATCTTTGCTATGGTGACTTATTTCTGTATTCTTTAGAGGAGTAGATATTGTCTGTATCTGCTTTTTTTGTCTGTTTATAAAGCTTGCTGTTGATATTTCTGAAAATGGGAGATATATCTGAAATATATATCTGAATATATATATATATATATAATATATTCTCAGAAAATATATATCTGAGATATATCTGAAAATGCAGATATAATATGCATGTATTGCATATAAATACAAAGAATTCTTACTTTGGGAAAATTTCTTAACCTCTCTCGGACTTAATTTATTTGTCTGTGAAGTTGAATGATAGTAGTATTGATCTTAGCTCTATTATAATGTTTATATAAATGTCTATAAAATGTTCATAATGTTTATTATTATTTAAGTATATTGAACTTTGAACAGTGTCTATCAAGTACAAAACCATTATGTAAGATGGTTATTCTTATTCAGGTTCTCACTGCCTCACTCGTAGTTCTAGACGCTGTGTTCCTTCAAGAGACCTACTTAGAAGAAGTTATCAGTATATTATGTATATTTGTTCATATCTTCAGTTTTTCTTAGTTTTGGTAACACTTGGTATGGTAAAAATACCATTTTCCCCCCACACTAGGTTTGTTATTGTTGGGTGTGTTGCTTATTGACTTCCCCTTGGCTTAACTTCACGAA